>NC_067492.1:27328911-28528911 GCF_947179515.1 Apodemus sylvaticus
ACACATCTCCGGCTTAAGAGTATCACGTCAGGAAAGGCATTGTCCAATGCCACTTGATCATGACAGATGTACAATAAGCGGAGATAGACTGGTTTACATCAAAGTCAACCAGATATTCAAAGAAGCCATTGCCTGTAACATGTTATGTGACATTTTACAACAGAAAATAGACAACTAACAAGTCATACTACTTATGTTTAAATTTCAGCATATGATTGTATTTAAGTAATTAGGGTTCATACTTTTAAGACAGAAAGCAGGCATATGATTTTTTTCATAAGGTTGATGGGAGAGCAAAATGAGATTATCTATGCAGTGACATCGTGGTCATAACTTTGTTCTTGGTACATGCAAATCACCCAGAGCATGATCAAGATGAACATACATGCCTTGTATCTGCAAACCATACCAAACTCTCTACATTCTTCAATTACACCTTTCTTTCTCCCTTGCCTTTCTTTATTCTTTATCGTTGTCTTTTATTTTCTGTCTCAATTTCTATACATATCTTCATGTTACAAGCTCATCCTGCCTGCAGGTATTTGTTTTAATGTCAGCTTTAGTTGTCCACTCTCCCTGTGTAACATTTCACAGGAGACAAATATTCTAGACCACTGATCTACAAATGAGGGTGGTTCATCAGATGCCATCTGCTTGAGTCTGGGTTTGTATAAGCTGTTTCACAGTGAGATCAGATTCTATGAAGGCTTGGGAAAAGGACTAAAAGGCTCTTGAGATCAGATTTAACAAGTACAGTATCTATAATCACCATGACTGAACCAAGTTCCTCTTGTGTTCAAAGGTCATCTCTGTTGGTTCGAAAGCTTATGACTTTGGGTAAGTTACATGCCCTTTCTATATTTTACTAACTTTTTATATGAAATGGTGATACAAATCACACATCAATATGAAAGTGTTGTAAAGATTGGCCTAATGCCTGCAAAGTGCTTAACACAGTACCTAATAAACCCCAAATGTTTTTACAGTTCATGTGTATTTGATATTCTGCCATACCACCTTGGGTGTTTAACCAGTTCCACAGAGGCATATTTGGTGCCAACGGCAGATATGTATTCAGATGTGGATTCAGCTGTGGCCATCTGGCAGGCAGTGTCTGGAAATGTAGGCAAGTATGGTTGCCTTGGTGCGGGGAACCAGAGCATCTGCTTCCAGGAGAGACGCTCTCCATGGCCCCTGGCATGCATTCCACCCATAAATTCTCCCCGAAATGGGGACACAGCTGAGACTCACCATTTGTGGAAACAGGCAGAATCCCTTGCTCTCTGCTTTATCTCTGTGGAGCTGAAGCACAGTACCACTTGGATTGACATACAGCTGCTGGTTTCTAATGGCTTTCCCAGCAGAGTCCCTGCAGGCATCACTGCCGTAGGTCCTGGAGGAGAATGGTGCCTACTGCTAAGAGATAGCCACAGAGAAAGAAATAGTTATTTAAAGAGATTTATGTAATACGATTTGCCTCTTTTAAAACATTCAATGGCTCCTGTGGTAGGCAGAATGGCTTCCCAAAGGCTCCTGTGCTTCTGTCCCTGGATCTGTGGCAGGAACATTAAAAAGCATCAATGCTCTTGCTGATACAAAGGAAGCTGAAAGATTTTAAAATAATGTCAGCGTCTGTGTGACCCAGCTGGCCATGGCCCACTTAGCTTGGTCTTTTAAAGTGGAAGACTTCCTTAATCTGCAGTCTAGTAAGTGGGTTGTAGCAGAAGACACAGAGATGGAAAGCCTACAAACAGGTATCAACACTGTTTCTCTTGGTGAGCATTTGGAAACCTTTAGAAAGACTATGGCCTGGATGTAAATAAAGCAAGCCGCAGCTGAGTGAGTGCACTGAGGAAACAGCCATGGGAAACTAGATTCCAGCTATCACTCATGTTAACTTAGAAAGTTGTAGTTCTCAGACACCTGCCTTGCAGCCACCTTGGCTTTGACATCAAGCAATCCCAACAGAGCCTATAATGGTGACCGACTTATAAATCTTACATTTATTATCAATGGAATTAAGCCACTAACCTTTTAATAAAATATTCTAAAATCAGTAGAAAGTGAATACAACGTACCCAAATAAATTTCAAATTTGTTGCAGTGGTGTTAAGAAGCAAGTCCGGTCCAAACCCTCATTTTCATAAGGCACTTTTTTTTTCTTTCACAGCATCCTAAAATGCCCTGCTTCTTTAAGCACCACCACCTCTCACTGTCATTCTCTGCCACAGGATTTTTCAATGATGTAATATTTTGATTTAGGAAAAGAGAATTCATAACTGGACACAATCTTGCCCCATGCAAGACAAAGATCTTTGTTGTACTTAACTTCTTGAATCCTAAAACCTAGTGCTTCATCTCTGTCATTGAGAGGAAATGTCAAAGTCACAAACCTGGTGTTTGCTAAGTTTAAAACTTAATTGCAGAAGCTGAAAATTGTGGTCCAGTATCTTTGAGATGACAGTGAAACTCCCGCATGTCTCCAATAATCAGATCAAACAGGACAGAGTTCCTACCACAGGGACGTCAAGCATTTATGCAGTGGACCCAATAATGGTGATATGTAATCAAACAGAGTAACACATTTAACATGCTACAGAGGAGAAAATACAGTACCTCAGGTGAGTATAGTTGTGAATGAAAGAGTTGTGATGTAAAACACCCCTATGGAAGCGATAGTGAGTTGCAATCTAATTTAAAAGCACCCTAAAGGCTAAGAAAGAAGATAAGCAAGTTCAAAGCCCCTGAAACATCGAGAACCTGGCATTTTCAAAGGCCAGTAAGGTCACTGGAGCAGTGTGCACCAAGAACAGAGCATAAAGAGGCTAGAGGATAGAGAAGTAGGCAGGGCTCACTGAGCTCCAGGCTACAGTTAGGAATTTGTATTTTATTCTTAATTCAATGGGACGTCATAGTATTTAAACTTTTTTTCCCCAAAATAGATAATTTCAAAATTAAGTTGATAAAATTATCCTGAGGTAATGCTATTACTTAATGTGTTTCTCAGGACTGGTTTTTATGTGCCCACATCCCATCCACTTCTCTGTGAAGCAAGTGCCAGGTTATAAAATTCCATTAACTGTCCTAAATATAGCAAGCATAAATCCTCTGTAGCATAATGATAATGTCCCTGATGCTCCCAACGATATCCTACGATACCATCAACTCTGTTAGTATAAGACAAGTTCTAAAGTTTGCCGGCCAGGAGAGGATAATGGTAAGATGGGAGAGGCGAAGTTGGAGGAGAAGCCTGACAGGGAGATCAGCCCTGATGGAAGATTGGCCCTGTTGCAAGTTGTGAGTCGTCATAGAGAATATGGGAAAATGCCCTCTAGCATTTGGGTCTCAGTGAGGAGCTGATTCGCAAAGGGCTATTTATTCCCTGTTATAAGTTGTAGCAGCATGGGAATTTTCATCTGTGCTATGTGCTCTGCTGCCACTAATCTTACCCTCCACTCCTAGCATCCTCCATCATCCCTTCTTGAGAGTCTTCCTGGTAGCCAAGGCCAAGCTCATGTGTTTGTCTTGCTTTTTGTCTTTCTTGTTCTTTGTTTCATGTTCTGCATTATGTCTCTATCTGCTGATTTCCAGCACACACTTTTACAGCATGTGGTTGCATTCTTAAGACATGGTGTAAGACTCTTTATGAAAGACATATGCTCAACTTTGCTGTCTACTGCTTCTTTAGACTTAGAGAGTTATTGCTGCTTTCTAAGCATGCTATTCAACTTTCTATTTCTGAGAAAAACACCCGAGAATCTGAGTTTAAATTGAGGAGATGTTTGCCTGGCTTTTGTTTGCAGAAATTGAAATATGTGTTTACTTTGACCCATTCTTTGTGCCTGTGGTGGGATTGTACATAAAGTCAGGAGCATATAATGGAGAAGGCCTCTTACCTTGTGGCTTTTAGAAAATGTGTGAAGTGAAGTGTCCCAATCCTCCCCTTAAAGGATGACCCTAAAGACCTAACTTTCTGTCACTAAGTCTCCAACTTCCTAACTATTCTGTTACTTCCCAATAGCATCACAGAATGCCCAACAAGTCATTAGTATATGGACTTTGCTGAGACATTTAAGACCCAAGGCATGAACCTGAGCAACCCTTAGCTATAAATTAACTAGTTTATTGTATGCTTAGATGGCATCAATTAATAGGTTTTAATTAATAGAAAGTTGTGCCGTACCTGCTAAACATTGGTCAGAGCAAAGAAGTCATTATAATTATTGCTAATGTTACCACCTTTGTTATTTATCATTACCAGAATTGTAACAAGAATGATGGCGTTCAACAGGATCTGTGCCATCTGTGTAAAGCTCAGAAGGTGATCCAGATAGAGCAATGCAAGGTGGAGATGATGCCCATGAAGGCAAACAGCTTAGCACTAGACTCATCAAAAATATCGTATGGAAGGCTTGAACTTAGTCCACCTCAGATTTGAATTCATAAAGAGCAGATGTGAAACAGAAAACTGTTCTATGAATCAGATTAATGAAAACAACATTTCTCTTTTGCTCATGAGAAAAGTGTACACACACGACATGCAGGCATATTTGACTTATATATCCTCTCATTGGAACTCTATTTGAATATAATTGAAGAGCTCAAGAGATGTCTAAGAGTTTATTATGTAGAAATTTTGCCATGGCTACTCATAAATTCCAATTAGGCAGCCTGTAGCAGAGCCTCAGGAGGAAGCACAATTTCTGTTTGTTCTCAGTGCCTCACTAATGGTGTGCCTTCACAATGGGTTACAGATGGCAGCATGTCTCCAAACAAGAGAGTTAACAGATGGGTGCTGAGCAGGATCCTGGGCTGCTCCTTTCTCTGCTGTCACCAGTGAGGAGAACCAACTTGAGGCCTTTGTGGCAACCAGCTTCATTCTCTCTGTCAGTTTTGAACGTTGACAGACCAAGACTTGAGTCCAAATTCTAGTAGTAACCTAGAACGTTCAGAATAAGTCTATACATCTGTGTATTTTCAGGGTTTTATAATGCAGGGAGGACAATGTATTAGTTAACCAAATGCGGTATTTCCCGCTTGCCTGAAATATGGTTTCTTTTTTATTTTTAACTAAAATAATTCTCATTTTTCTTTTACATTATTCCAGTTTCTTGTGTATAAAAGAACATGCCCAATTCAAGAAATGATCTAACAGTAAAATTATGACAAGAACCTGTGGAATCAATCTCTCTCTGTCTCTCTGTCTCTTTGTCTCCCTCTCTGTTTCTCTCTCTGTCTCTGTCTCTCTGTCTCTCTGTCTCTGTCTCTGTCTCTCTCTCTCTCTCTCTCTCTCTCTCTCTCTCTCACACACACACACACACACACACACACACACACACACACATGTTGCGGTAAATCCCCAACCCAAAATGGCCTAGTTAAAGAAATCACAACTCAGTTAATTGGAATACAATCTACATCTAGACTGGGCAGATTTACCCCTACACTACTTTATTCCCATCTATGAGATCCCATATAACTTACAGTTTCTCCAAGCCTAGTGCTTCTCTCCATTCTCCTTCTACCTGCTCCTCCATTGTCTCTCTCTTTCCTTTCCTCTCCCTTCTCCCCCAAACCTTTCAGCTCTGCCTTCACTCCTACTGCCCAATCACTGTCTCTAGCCTTTATTTAAAAAGTTAAGGTGGGAAGAAGGTTCACAATGCACCTGTATATAACTGTATAGGTGATTCTTGCTTCATCTGCTGCCCCTCCCAGGAGAGGAGAAAGCATCAAAATACAAGAACAGGGCTATCACACACACACACACACACACACACACACACACACATACACACACACGGCAACACACCTTCTGCAACTATGCCTACTATTTTGTGATAAGAAAGTGAGTCTGTCCATGTTGTGTGTCATCCATCATGTCTGGCTTTATGTCCTGTAGTTCAAATACCTATATATTTTGGTGAACACCTAATAGCTAGCAACAGTGTCAGCCCCAGCTCACAGTCAATTTGTGTAGGAGAACTTACGAGTTCAGGAGCATCAAAAACTTACCCAGAGCTAAAGAGAAAGGGTTAGTTTGTGGAGTAACCCAGTCATGTCCCAGTTAACAGCCCAAATGCTTCCACTATGCATAGGTAGCTTTATTGTTCTTGTGGGCTAAGTCATATTAATCTAATCAGTTTCCTTCCTTTTATTATGTCATATATCTATTTATTAACTACTTAGTGAATAATTAATCTTTTGCTCTTATTCTAGTGTCCCAGCTGTGAGCTTGATTATTTTACTCCATGTTCTTCAGGAGTTCCCAGTAGGATGGGAGTAGATGGTGAACGGCTCAGACACGGAGCCTGAGAGACTGAGAAGTGAGGAAACAGGCCTGGGTCTATGGGTCAGCTCTGTGACAGCTTGAGGAAGAGATTATGCTTTTTCTTCATCAAGGTGCATGAGCTGTCTATCAGGGCTCATGGGAAAAAATGAAATCCTCTTCATTTTCCATTGAGAGATCCAAAAATTTAATAGGACTAGGAGAGTTCGGTGAGGGGTCTAAATAAATGCACTCATTTCTTTTTATGAGACCTTGTATTTACTGATATTATTCTGTCCCTGAGTAAATGGGGTTTTAATGCAAAAATTAAGAAATTGAATGGAAAAAAAGAACAGGGCTCTTATTCATAGTTGCTCTTACAGTCAACATTGCTGTTTTGACAACACTATGCATAGTTTTCATTCCTCGGTGTTAGACAATGTCCTCATACATACTGAGTGCTAAGCACTTTATGCAACATTAGACTTTTTTTTATCATGTGACTTCACTAATGTTCTGTTTCACAAATCATTATACACTATTATTCAAACTTTCCCCAAATCATACATTTGGATGTGGGGTTAGTTACTTTTCCAATCCTTATGATACACAAAGTATATCCTTTGCTCAGCGTTTCAGGGGCTCCAATTCATGGCTAATTGTTCCATGCTCATCTGTAGAACATCGTGGTGGATGGAACATGAAACTAAGGAATATCTAATGCCTGGAAGATAGGAAGCAGCAGAAGAAGAGGAAGGCAAATAGTGACCAAATTAGGTATAAATGTCAAAAAGAGGAACCCATACTCACTTCCTCTAGGCAGATGCCATATAAGTTTTTACCACTTTCTACAGTAACATCTCAAACTGGGGTATGGTTGTATGTACATTAGCCTGTGGGGAACATTTAAAATTCAATCATAGCAGATGTCCTCAGCATAATGTTACAGCCAGAGTTAATTGACATTCTGCATTTGTGAACTCAACTTAATCAATCTTGACAAGCACTGTAATCCACCCAAGAAAGTAAGTAATAAATGCATCTATAATTCAATCACTCCATATCATTAAAATCTCAGTACCTCAAGTTAGGGTCTTACACATAGAGTATCACTGAATATGTATTTCATGAATGACTGCAGTTCAGTATTTACATTATTTACATTTGAATTTGCTCACATCTAGTGAAGCTTTCTTAATTCAAATCCAGCTCTAATTCTTTTCATCGTAAAAATTAATTTACAGGAAGTAGATTATTTTTGGACCAAAGGCTAAGGTAGAGCTCTAGTCCTTGAATATGTGTTGCCAAATTTGCAGTGGACTGAGGCTGTAAACACTTTCCCTCCCACTGTTAATGTATGATAAAGTCCTTTCCCTGTACTGCTGCCAAGAGTGGATGTTATTTATTTTGTAATCCTTGATAATTAGAGTGGTATCTGATTTCATTAATGAGTAGTAAGGCTGAGCAGTTGCTTGTGAATTTATAATCATATGTAGCTCTTTGGTAAATTCTGTTTTTTTAATCTGCTTTTGAGGTTACAGATATAAATATTATTTATAGCAGAGCTGTTCTAGCTACAAGGTTAGCTCTATGTTTATATGTTGATCAGTGTATATATGTATATATAAGTATGTATACATACATATATGGTAATGTCATAGATTAGCATATGCATTATATATATTAGAAAAACCAATTTTCTGAATTGTACTGTATATTAAATGAACATACAAGAAAATCATATATGCAGGATAAGATTCCTGATATTTTAAATTTAACTTTTGCTAAACAAGTTACATGCAAGAATGCAAGTGAACTGTGGATTATGAATTTATGTTTTGCATGTTTATTTCCAGGATGGTAGATATATTTGGTGAAATGGAGAGGCTGAGGTGATGGAGCCCAGCTGCTAGAACTAGGGCACTAGGGCTCGAGTCATTGGGGATGTATTATCCTTGACTCCTTCCTATGGTTCTTGGTGCTTCATGATCAGTTGTAAAGAAACTTTACTGGTGGCCCAAGGGAAGGTTAATTCCTATGGGACTTGTGGTTGCTCATTGTTCTCAAGTGTTGCCCATAGACACAGAACTAAGCAGCCATGATCGGATGTTTTTAAGCCATAAGTAAAAATAAAGCTTTTCTCCTCAATGCTTCATAGTGAGCATTCCATTAGGCTTAGTGAATTCCAAAAGAAAAGAAAATATTATTCCATGATAATTAGCAATGCTTTCTTGGAGGAGGTGGTGGAAGTTTGTGGTAGAGAATGACTGTTCATGGATGGTGTTTGGATACTCACAGTGACTTAGAGAAGAATGCGAACAAAAAAATGTCTCTGGAGAGGTCCCCAGAGAAGCAGAAGGAGATACATGGAAACAGTGAAAAGGGTGTTCAGACAGTGAGTCTAGCATGTGCAAAGCTTCTGCAGCAAAAGGAAGCAGAAGGATTTTTGTGGTCATGCAAAGAACATTCATAACAAATTAAGGGACTTTTTTTGTTATAAGATAAAATCACATATATGAGGAAATTAAGCTCTCACCAGCTTCCTGCACTAAAGCCCCTAACATTAAGCCCGAAAAGAGAGCATCTCATTCCTCCTAATATAATTTATTGTGTTGTCCACCAAGTGGATAATACACTTTCGTCATTAGTTCAGGATTTGTGGACAGAATTAGTCAGTATACCCCTTTGTTAGTCTGGGAACATCTGCATACTAAAAATGTTACTTGACCTCTGGTACAAAAGTGGCTTTTCTGATGCATCATGTGTCCACAAGGTTATGAAGTGGTATTGCTCAGCTTATGTAATGGCTAAAAGTCTGGAAGTCCCAACCCTTCATGAAGGATTATTGACTATTGATAGTGGCTGGGAGACTCACTGTTAACAGCCCAGTACTTCAGTAAATAACCTTCCATCTAAAATCATGGACGTGCACTAATGTAAACTCAATAGATAATACACAAAAGAAGATGTGAAATAGAAGACTTCCTCAGAAGAAAGGTTCAAACTAGAGGAGAAAAAGGTGTGAAAGGTTATAAGGAAGTGAGAAGAACAAAAAATTTTATATACATGTATTCCACTGTCAGAGAACAAAAATGTGACATAACAAAGATAGTGTATGTTTATGAAATCCTTAATACCTCATTCCTTGACCATAAATGTGACATCATATATTACCAGGTAGTTTGTGAGTTGTATAACTTAGGAAAGTGTTTGATGATGGGCAATAGTCACTTCCTGAATGTGACTAGGAACCCAAAGATTTTAGAATAATTTGGGCTTTCTAAAGTGTACTTCTGATCACTGCAGAGGAGGCAGAGGGAGAACAATTAACAGTTTGGGATCAGCCTGGACTATGAATTGAGTCCCTGCCTCACATAACACCAAGTCTTTACCATTTCACTAGCACCAAGTTCTTACTTTAAAGTTGTGCCAATCAACCATGTGCTAGGGACAAAGAATTTCAGCAAGTCATATTTGGTCTCAATCTCAACCTACTCTCCATGCATGATACAAAATAAAGAAACCATAAAGAAATTCTTTTCACATTCTTCCAAATTTATAGACAGTATTTATTAGGGAGGAATTGTTTTAAGTCTTACTCAAACTTTATAAGAATATCCTAATGTTGGTTTTACTGAATATATTTCTCATAAAGGAAAGGGAGCTTAAGTCCTGAGCCTAGAATTGGGATTGGATGGGAGTCTGAATACCTCCAGTGTTTAGGGTCGTTCCTTTGTTTCATATTCACAGAGAACATTCCTCCTCCCCTGTCCCACAGCCTGAAACCCATTCCAAGCAATGCAACATCACAGTGCATGGAAGGGATGCTACCTCACAAACGTGTTCCATTTGAGAGTAGATAACTCAACCGACCTTGTCTACTTCATCAATAGTAGGTGGAGTGTAACTTGGATTAACTCTCCTTTGCCACTGCTGCCCATTTCTAGGGAGCTCAAAAACAATCCCCTGAGGTCCTATTTGTAAGCACCCCTGAACTACCACTGATAAGTTTATGCTCATATAATCACTAGTATAAATGAAAAATTCCCCTTCACTGTTTTGATTTTATCCCTGAAAGCCATTATTGCCATTACTCTGAGAGCTATTTTTATAAAAGACAAGACCACTCCCACTTGGAAAGCATGACTTACTCTATTTCACTTCAACCTTGGCCGTGGATCCTGGCACCTTTTAATGTGGTCTTCCCTTTTCAGAATTCTATTCTTCCTTGCGTTCTCCCCTTCAGGTACCAAACTGTTTCTCACTTGCCTCTTCCTATACTTTGATGGATATATTTATATTTATTTATATTTATATTTATATTTATATTTATATTTATATTTATATTTATATTTATATTTATATTTATATTTATATTTATATTATTTATATTTATATTTATATTTATTTATATTTATATTTAATCTTAAAATCAGGGTTATTAGCATTTCCATATATATAGTCACTTATCTTTGTGTGTGTGTGTGTGTGTGTATGTGTGTAAGGTGATGAGATTCCTTTCTTCTCTGTAAAACATCTAACACTTTATCATGAACTCTACTCACCTTCTGTTACTGGAATTCCTTCCTCTGTCTCACTGTACAATGATACTCTTTACCCAGCCCATATTTTCATGCCTTTCCATTTGACTGTCAAGCCCCTTGTGACAACTCTTCCTTATGTCTCTTTTTTCATCGAGTTTCTATCATGAATGAGGTGGGTGAATTTTTCTGTTAATAGTGGGCCTGGAAGTTTCCTTGTGAAAAATTCATATTTCTTTATTACACGTTATATATGGCATGTATTATATATGCCACTTTATATGAAACATGCTTGCATGCATGTGCACACACGTGTACATAAACATACACACATACACACACACACACACATACACACACACCACATAAGCTCATATAAATGGTAAACTCTTAAATAATTGGCCATATAAACTGAAGCTTCCTAAGAATGAGAAACATTACCTGATTGTTTCCAGCTAAAGGTCCCCATTTTTGCACATTGTTTGCTCTTAGCATCTTGACAACCTATTATCTTCCTAATAATCCTATAGACCAAACTGAAATCCATCCATATCTGATTCTAATGTCTCTGTGGATTGCTATCAATCAGCATGCCAGATTACATGGCAACAGTTGTTACATGATTGGTACAGGCTTGTCAAGTAGTCATGGTACCCAGTGGAATAAAGATGGTCATGCCTTAGCAAGAGATGCTAAGAAAACCCCCTTGTCACCATTAGGAGTGATCAATTCCTACAATGGACTATCTGTAGCAGAAGCAGAGCTGAGATGTGACAGGAGAGAAACGTCATTCCAACTGTCTTATCTCTACCTAAAGCTGAACCTAACTTCACATCTCTTTAGGCTTTATTTACACAGAAAACAATTAGAATGCTTTCTTATTGAAAGAGTTTCATTCTCATATTCTGTCACTTGCCACCAACTGAGTCTCATACATAAAGTAGGTATCTGTTAATTTTTTGAAGAGATCCTTAAGGAAGTAAACAAAGCTGCCATTGAGGGCTCTGGAAGAGCCCTTAACAAGGAGCCTTTGATAGTGGAGAGATGGTGTGAATATTAATGCCACTTCTCCTGGGAGGGCAGTTCTGACCTTCAGTATTAAAGCTAAGCAAACAGGCCTACATCAATTCCTCAGAAGTTTCTGTCAAACAGCCTTAAAGCACAACACTGCGCAGCAATTAAGTGAAGAATTTTTTCCAGTGTAGTCTCTTATCTAATATGCCTAGGACAACCTGGGCGAAAGACCAGTGACTTTTATAAGGTAAAGATTTGGACCATCTTAAGCAGCACAGATGTGATGGCTTAAATCCTAAGTGCATTTTAACAATGAGAAAATGTTTTCCTATTAGACAGGGTCTTTAGTTAGCTGTGATCTCTTAAAATTCTTAGTGCACCATTGTCTCAACCTCAGCCTTCCTATCTAAAAAATGAAACCCATAAGTAAATGCATGTGAGATTTTAGCAGATTTGATTACAACACACTCAATGTTCAAGCTCAACAATTCTCAGATTGTAATGCCTGTGACCCACAGAGCGAAATATCCTGAAAACACAGCACATGTACAGCTGGAAGAAAATTGTGACATGAATGCTCTCTCTCTCTTTTAAAGTGGATTTGTTTATTTTAATTTTCCATGTCTAGTTATTATGTCTGCATGTATACCCATACACTGTAGATGTGCAGTGCCCCTCAAGACCAAAAGAAGGTTCCTAGCACCCTGGAACTGGAGTTCCTGGTACCCTAGAACTGGAGTAAGTCATTGGCAGATGTATCTGTTGTAGCTGGGCATTCGCTAGACATTAATTCTCTGCACTCTGGCCACTTATAAATCTCGTAGTAACCTTTCCTTCTTGCAGAAAAGAAACTTCATCAATTAAAGGTAAGAACAAAGCTTATCTGTGCCTACAAGGGTAAGTGTTTAGGGTACAGTTAAAATAATAATAATTTAGGAAAATAGCAGTAATAAAGCCCTTGAGGTTCTATGATTTCTTCAGGCATGGGTAATCTTTGCTGGACTAGGCATGGATTTCTCTCAAAACTGGACAATTAAATAAGGTAATAACAATGGGCTATATTGTATTTTGGGAGACCCTTGAACCCAAATTGAGCAAAAATTAAAAGGGAAATTTCCTATAGCATAAAATCTTCTTGTGGGGGATCCATTGAGGGGATGGTTATTACTTGTCTGTCAAAAATCTATCTAAACTAAATATGTGTATAAAATAATGTACCTCCCTACAGCATTTTCAAACATATTTAGTGGTAGATATCTCTTATCCCTCCCTCTCCATCCATATCCCTTCACCATTGTCCTTCATGGGAACTGCGATGCCTTTTTTCATTAGGTTGTTTTTGTCAGGTATTTGGTAACAGTAATGAAAAACAGCAACTCATTCAATTGGGGCAGAAATTATTTAGGGAAAATTCAAATTATATCCAAGGAGAACTTTGATACTGACTTTCTAAGAAATCTATGTTCTAATGTACTACCATGAAGAACTTCGGGATATTTTCATTTTACTTCTAATCATCAATTCAATTCGCAAGAAGCTTTCATGTATATAAATAATATGTGTATATAATATTAACTTCTTTTTCTCCAATTATACTTCTCACTTTTGCTATTCCTAAAGAGTCACATTTTCACTTTTATATCATATGGCTGGGTAGATTTCTGTACAATTATCTGTAAATACATACATCTACATTATATAATATTATGTATATATATATATATATATATATATGCATGGATTTATACAAATGTATGAATTGTAACTAGATTCCTATGTAAGAAAGAATCTGTACTTGTGTTACTCATTTCACTTAAATCACAATGATCTCACTTTTATCCATGTTCTATTTTACAGTTGGAAAAAACTTTATCATGTACATAGACCATACCTTCTTTATCCATACATCATCAGCTGATAGGCAGCAGAACTTGATTCCATGACTTGCCTATTAAGAATATTTTCATAATACACCTAAGGGTATTATCTCTATGATGACCTGATATATTCCATTGGGTATATGTCCTGAAATGCTCTAGCTATATGTCTTGTGAAAGTTTTATTTATGGAACTTCTGTGATGATTTCTGTACTGGCTGCATTAGTAGAAAAATTTACACCATCCTAGTCATTTTTTTCTCACACTTACTCAGAGTGTCCTGGAAAAGCAGTCTTTCTGTTGGATGCAGCTTTTTCCTGAGTCACTAGCTCTCAAGGTACCATTCAGGGACTCCCCCCCCAACTGCTTTCTGATGGTGATGACCTGTCCAATGCGAAGAAAGTGAGGAAGTCTACTCTCTTTACTTTCAGCTGATAAAGAATCTCCCAGGGAATTGTAAAATTCTTCGAGGATGCTCAAAGACTATATTTCCATAATTTGGGCATTGTCTTCTGAAGCCTGAATAATGATGAAATGCACAGGGATACTTGATGAGTAGGGAGTGCCATTGCATATTTTAATTCAACATTAACAGACAACACAAGGCTTCCCTAAACTCACTTTGAAGCTGAAGATGTGAATTTTACTTTTAAAGCTCAGCAACAAAAATGTAAATATTTTTTTAAACCAAGTCTATGGATTGGGAAGGAAGGGGAAGCAGACTGTCTCTGTCCTCATCATGGTATGAGAATAGGTCTGGGGAGACTACACACAGGGCAGTTCCTGGTTCACACAACCCAACCCTAGCCGCTCTTCGGTGAACCTTTTTCACAGTGCTATTGAGGCAGATAGGTGGCTATCTTTACCAAATTACAGGAGATTTAAAGGATGCAGAGGTTGCTGGATGAGAGAAATGTTACAGTCCTGAGTCTTGATATTTTTAAATGTGAGTGTTCCATATGTCATATCCGAGTGGGTCCCAACTTTACCCGGCCCAAGAGAACTATGATTCTATGTTTGCTTCATGGGGACAGACGGGGTATGCTCTTTCTTATATTTTTCTTAATGCCTGAATCTCTGTTGAAGGGAGAGCCTGTGGGGGTGATATTTAGAGTTATGTCTGAAGAAATCCAATCAATAGCTGTAGCGGTCACTAGACACCAAAGAACAGGGGAGGTCGGTTACACCCTACTTCCTCTGACAGGAATGGTTACTCAGCTGAAGTTTACTCTACAGTATCCTCTGGACTAAATGTCTTCTGTTTCCTTCTAATGTGCAAGTGTCTAGAAGCTTTTGAGTTACCAGAATACAGATGAAATTGAGCTCAGAGTGTTTCATGAAAAGTGGAGGAACAAAAGAAATGCGCTGCAAATAAAACTTGGCCATGCGTCTCCTGTGTTCAGCTTTCTGTGAGTCAGCCTAGAAAACAGCCACAGATTTAGAAAGTGGTGGGATGGTGGGAAGAAAAGACTCTATAGAATAAGGTTTGATTCGGATATCAAATCTTCACTGTGCGGAGCCACATGGTCTCAGGCAGGAAGCTAAAGAGCACCCACTCCAGTTCTTTACCTACAGAAGAGGAATACAATGTTAATGTGAAAGCGTGTGTGTATTCAACTGGCTGTTTTGTTATTGATTCATTCATTGAGCAACACACGATTACTGTGTACTATCGGCTTGTTATTGAAGCAAGCATCGTTTTATCAGTTGAAGGAGCATACCTGTGAGAATGTGGAGTTCAGCCTGAGAGATTATCAAATTTACCATTATTCTGTATCTGTAAGGTTTTCTTTCCATAGCTTTCATGGCAATGTTCTCTCTTTCTGATCCCTTGTACTATCTCATCCTGCCCACTGGTATTTTTAATAACAGAGATTCATCATATTTAAAGTATTTCTAGATTTATCTCTTTTTCTCTCACCTGATTCTTAAAACTATATATATTTTTAAGAAGCCATATTTTCCCTGTCTTTCTTGACTGTGAATGTGGACTGCTATTCTAAAGAAGTTGGGGCTGTCACCTATGTTATCTAGAGTATTCAGTGTTTCTTGACCTCATTAACTGGTCCAAGGAAAGAATTTTATTCAAGCATTGGTCTTCCTTTTGCTTTATCACATGCATTGTTAGAGAGGGCCCTCTTTTATTTGAATTTGGACCACCAAGTTCTAAGTTTGAAAAGATTAGATTGTGACATTCTACACATAGATAGAGATCGCCCCCAAAATGAGATGTCACAGCTCCTAAATCTTGAACTACTGGACCCAATAATAGACAATTAAAGACAGACCATAGACTTCGCAGAACTGTGAACATAGATCTGCCTTATTAATGTTCAGTTTCTCTCATATGCAAATCAAAGATCTTAGAAAAATCTATCCTTCAATGTCAACATCAATTTTCACTTCCTTAATGTATGTATGGATGCAGGCATGTATATATGTGTATGTATGTATGCATGTATGTGTATGTATACACACACACACACAAACACACACACACACACACACACACACACACACACACACACACGCACGCACGCACGCACGCACGCACGCACACACATTTCTCTATCACTTCATCAGCATGCACCTACTGCCTACCAGTAGACAATATTTTGTTTTTCTTATGTTGAAGTATTGTCTTTTTTTGCCTGGTTTTTAAAGCTAATGTTTTGTGCATCTGTTTACCTGCTCAGTCCATGTTATTTCACATAGGTTAAAAGTAAGTTTTTGTTTTTTATATATTACCCCTCATTTATATATTTTAATGACTTGCTGTTGCTAATCATTAAGATCTATGGTATCTCAGCACTTGTGCTAATTGATGTAAAAGTGTTATTTAATTATTGAACTGCTAATCTTAGAAAGATTTTAATATCTCCTTTTGTAGAATAATTAAATAAAACAAGTTTTGCAATGATATACAAGTTAAAACATCTTTGCAAAATTAACATATTATTGATACTTGCATATATATTTTTATTGACATGCTATTCACTATAGACAGAGTATTGGCCTAAGCTAGGTGTTTGTTGTGAGACCACTGAATAAGGAATATGGCACACATACACAAAACAATTTCTACAATTGTAAAGAAAAATTAAAATACAGCCATTTCAAATCTACGTGGAATAGATAATAATTAATTTAAATTAAGTAAACTAGAGTTGAAAAGAATGCTACATTATTTTTTTTATATGATAACCAGTCTACTCATTCTCATTCCTAGGATAAGTGAGGAAAATGTTGGATTAGAAGCCAGATCTTTTCTTAGCAGGTAATATATACGTAAAAGTGAATTCATACTATGCTTACCCTTCTGGTTCTGGGTTACCTCACTTAGGATATTTTTTTTTTTTCGAGTTTCATCCATTTGCCTGAAAATTTCAGTACCATTGTTTTCAACAGCTGTGCTTTATTCCAAGTGTAAATACAGCACATTTTCTTTATTCATTTTTCAGCTGATGAATATCTAATTTGTTTCCATTGCTGGCTACTACAAATAAAGCTGCTGTGGACACAGTTGAACAAATCTAGATAACAGGATGGATTTTCCTGTGAGTATATGCCCTGGAATGATATAGCTGGTTCTTGAGATAGATTGATTTCCAATTTTATGAGAAAGTGCCATATTGATTTCTGAAGTGGCTGTACAAAGTCTGTAGACCCAGAAAGGCTACGTAACAAGGACGGTATTAAGAGAGGGGACACAAGAATGCCCATGGGAAGGGAAAACAATAGATTTCTCAGGTGGACTGGAGATCAGTGGGGTTGGGAGCAGGAGGGATCAGTTGTGGGGATGGAGAGAAAAATACTGGGAAAAATGACTGGAAATGGGGACAGCATTTGGGGACAGTGTGGAAAATTAGTGCAATGGAAACTCCATGGAGTTTACTAGAGTAATTCTAGCAAAGACTCTGTGTAATGGAATACATGTCATCTTCTGTATGAACAGGCCATCTTCTGTAGCCAGGCAAAGCCTCAAGTGAAGGGATTAGGATACCAATCCAGTCACAACACTTTCAACCTATATTTTTTTCCTGCCTTAAAATTGTTCTGGGACTGGAGCCTAACGAAATCACAATCAAAGAAACCAGAAAGACTCCATATAGCAACTGATGGCAGTAGTTGCATAGTACCATCACCAAACATTAAGCAAGTCGCTGGAAGTCCTGTGAAGGAAGGGGAGGAAGGACCAGAAGAACCAGAAGGGTCAGGTTTATAGCATGAGAGTATGGCCCACAGAATCATCTGACCCGGAAACAGAGACTGCAGACATTATGGAGTCTGCACTAGGTCTTTTGCATACATAATGAGTATCCTGGTAGTCTTTTTTTTTTCTATATTCTTTGTTTACATTCCAAATGATTTCCCCTTTCCCAGTTCCCCCATCCCCATAAGTCCCATAGCCCTCTTCCCTCTGCCCACTTCCCAATCATGTAATCCCTTACAATGCTGGATCAAGCCTTTCCAGGACCAGGGCCCTCTCCTTCCTTCTTCTTGGGAATCATTTGATATGTTAATTGTGTCTTGAGTATTCAGAGCTTCTGGGCTAATATCCACTTATCAGTGACTGAATTCCATATACATTCTTTTGTGATTGTGTTACCTCACTTAGGATAATATTTTCCAGTTCCAACCATTTGCCTAAAAATTTCATGAATTCGTTGTTTGTAATTGCTGAGTAGTATTCCATTGTGTAAATATACCAAATTTTCTGTATCCATTCCTCCACTGAGGAACATCTGGCTTCTTTCCAGCTTCTGGCTATTATAAATAAGGCTGCTATGAACATAGTGGCACATGTGTCCTTATTACATGCCTGGGAATCCTCTGGGTATATGCCCAGGAGTGGTATAGCATGGTCCTTTGGAAGTATCATGCCCAGTTTTCTGAGGAACCCAGACTGATTTCCAAAGTGGTTGTACCATCTTGCAATCCCACCAACAGTGAAGGAGTGTTCCTCTTTCTCCACATACTCACCAACACCTGCTGTCTCCTGAGTTTTTAATCTTAGCCATTCTGACTGGTATGAGGTGAAATCTCAGGGTTGTTTTGATTTGCATTTCCCTAATGATTAATGATGTTGAACATTTCTTAAGGTGCTTCTCAACCATTCGAAATTCTTCAGGTGAAAATTCTTTGTTTAGGTCTTTACCCCATTTTTAGTAGGGTTATTTGGCTCTCTGGAGTCAACCTTCTTGAGTTCTTTGTATATATTGGATATTAGCCCTCTGTGAGATGTAGGGTTGGTAAAGATCTTTTCCCAATTTGTTGGTTACCGTTTTGTCTGATTGACAGTATCCTTTGCCTTACAGAAACTTTGTAATTTTATGAGGTTCCATTTGTTATTTCTTGATCTTAGAACATAAGCTATTGGTGTTCTGTTCAGGAACTTTCCCTCTGTGCCCGTGTCCTCAAGGGATTTCCCCAGTTTCTTTTCTGTTAGTTTCAGTGTGTCTGGTTTTATGTGGAGGTCATTGATCCACTTGAAGTTGAGCTTAGTACAAGGAGATAAGAATGGATCGATTTGCATTCTTGTGCATGCTGACCTCCAGTTGAACCAGCACCATTTGTTGAAAAGTAGCCTGGTATTCTTGTGAGATTTCTTTTTTTTTTTTTTAATTTTTTTGATTATTATTTGATATAATTTATTTACATTTCAAATGATTTCCCCTTTTCTAGCCCCCCACTCCCCGAAAGTCCCGCAAACCCCCTTCTCTTCCCCTGTCCTCCCACCCACCCCTTCCCACTTCCCCGTTCTGGTTTTGCTGAATACTATTTCACTGAGTCTTTCCAGAACCAGGGGCCACTCCTCCTTTCTTCTTGTACCACATTTGATGTGTGGATTATGTTTTGGGTATTCCAGTTTTCTAGGTTAATATCCACTTATTAGTGAGTGCATACCATGATTCACCTTTTGAGTCTGGGTTACCTCACTTAGTATGATATTCTCTAGCTCCATCCATTTGCCTAAGAATTTCATGAATTCATTGTTTCTAATGGCTGAATAGTACTCCATTGTGTAGATATACAACATTTTTTGCATCCACTCTTCTGTTGAGGGATACCGGGGTTCTTTCCAGCATCTGGCAATTACAAATAGGGCTGCTATGAACATAGTAGAACATGTATCCTTATTACATGGTGGGGAGTCTTCTGGGTATATGCCCAGGAGTGGTATAGCAGGATCTTCTGGAAGTAAGGTGCCCAGTTTTCGGAGGAACTGCCAGACTGATTTCCAGAGTGGTTGTACAAATTTGCAACCCCACCAGCAGTGGAGGAGTGTTCCTCTTTCTCCACACCCTCTCCAACACCTGCTGTCTCCTGAATTTTTAATCTTAGCCATTCTGACTGGTGTAAGATGAAATCTTAGGGTTGTTTTGATTTGCATTTCCCTAATGACTAATGAAGTTGAGCATTTTTTAAGATGCTTCTCCGCCATCCGATGTTCTTCAGGTGAGAATTCTTTGTTTAACTCTGTACCCCATTTTTTAATAGGGTTGTTTGGTTTTCTGGAGTCTAACTTCTTGAGTTCTTTATATATATTGGATATTAGCCCTCTATCTGATGTAGGATTGGTGAAGATTTTTTCCCAATTTGTTGGTTGCCGATTTGTCCTCTGGAACAACAAAAAACCCAGGATAGCTAAAACTATTCTCAGCAACAAAAGGAAATCTGGGGGAATCAGTATCCCTGACCTCAAGCAATACTACAGAGCAATAGTGTTAAAAACTGCATGGTATTGGTACAGTGACAGGCAGGAGGATCAATGGAACAGGATTGAAGATCCAGAAATGAACCCACACACCTATGGACACTTGATCCTCGACAAAGAGGCTGAAAACATCCAATGGAAAAAAGATAGCCTTTTCAACAAATGGTGCTGGTTCAACTGGAGGGCAGCATGCAGAAGAATGCGAATCGATCCATCCTTGTCTCCTTGTACTAAGCTCAAATCCAAATGGATCAAGGACCTCCACATAAAGCCAGACACTCTGAAGCTAATAGAAAAGAAACTGGGGAAGACCCTTGAGGACATCGGTACATGGAGAAAGTTTCTGAACAGAACACCAATAGCGTATGCTCTAAGAGCAAGAATTGACAAATGGGACCTCATAAAATTACAAAGTTTCTGTAAGGCAAAGGACACCATCAAGAGGACAAATCGGCAACCAACAAATTGGAGATTTCTAACAATAGGAGTGAGGCCAATCCCCGGCTCTTCTTTTTTTTCGACTTGTGGGACCCTTTACCTCCTACTGGATTACCTTTTCTAGGATTGATATGATGGTCTGTACCTGGTTATACTATGTTTTGTTCATGTCCCTGGGAGGCTTTCTATTTCTGTCTAGAGGGCAGGAGAGATCTCAGGGAGACTGGAGGTCTGAGAGAGAGACTGAGGGGATGGAAGGAAGGGAACACTGCAGTCTGGATGTATTATATGAGAGAAGAATTTACAAAAGAAACCAGATCTATTTTATTAAGTAAGGTTTATGTTTAACCTCACATTTATATCATATATATGTGTGTGTGTGTGTGTTGTATGTGTATATATGTATGTATGTATATATATATATATGCATATGTATATATATATACACATATATATACAAACATACACACACACACACACACACACACACACACACACACACACATATATATATATATATAAAACTGCAAGAATTATCCTGTACAATGTGCTTTATTACAGTGAAAAGAAGCAGGAAATATACCTGGATGAAATGATTCATCAAGTAGGAGGGATGATTGAATGTTAGTGATGTCTAAAAGTAAAGTTGCATGTAAAATGGCATTTCATAGTTGCTATTATTATTATTATTTTATTTATAATCCAGCTTTTGCCTCTCTTCTGGTGCCCCCTCCCACAGTTCCTCATTCCATTCCTCCTTCCCCCTGTCTCCAAGACAATGCTCCCCCCAAGGCTTCTTCCAGCCCTTGGGCCTCAAGTCTCTCCAGTATTAGGCACTTTTTCCACTGAGGCCTGACCAGGCATTCCTCTGCTCTCTCTCTTTGTGTGTGTGTGTGTGTGTGTGTGTGTGTGTTTGTGTGTGTGTTGTGTATAATCAGCTCCTGTATGCTGCCTGGTTGGTGGCTCAGTGACTAAGAGCTTCCAGAGGTTCAGGTTAGTTGAGATTGTTGATCTTCCTATGGTGTTTCCCTCCTCTTAATTTTCTTTCATCCTTCGCTAAACAATACATTGTCTCCTCAGGGTATTGCTGCCTACCTTCCATTGAATTGACTAGAGAAACAATGGACCTCCAACTAAGCCCTCCCTCTTCTATGACCATGTTTTTGTTCTGCTCCCTTGCCTTGCCAGAACCTGCAACTCATTTCCTACCGTCTCCCCTTGCCTTCCTATGGACCATGAGATTCTACAATTTGATTCCAAATCTATACTTGCCAGCTGACTTTTGGTGTGGATATTCATGATTTTCTTACATGGCATTGCTTAGGTTCCATCCCCATATACTTTGAGCATTAGAAATGGAGATCACAGCAATTTTCTACAAATTCTATTCCTGGTGTAGGAACAGTTTGTATACGTCTCCCTGATGCCTAGATTTCATAGCTCCTTTCTTGAAACTGTTGGCTGTCTTGCAGTAGTCATTGGAAGGTAAAGTTTGAGTCTTCTAGACCAGGTCCGTTGTCATTTACACAAGAGTGATCACTGAATACAGGAATTAATGACTTTGTAAAATATGTATAAAAACAAATGTGTGACCTAGTGTCTTTAACTGAAGACATGGTAGAGTGAAGTGTCACCTGGGAAGCAGATTTCAATTAAGAAATTGCTTGGATAAGAGTAGCCTGAGGCTTTGCTGTAGGGGATTTTTCTTAATAGTTAATTGATATGTTTGTGGAGAGCACTAGCTCCTGGGCAGATGGTCCTAGTTTATATAGAAAGGTCTAGACAAGCATCAGCCTGTAGTGGAGTCAATAGCAGTGTTTCTCAGTGATTCCTGCCTCATAGATCCTACTTATGTCCACTTTCTGACTTCCTGGAATTGCAAAGCAACCCTTTCCTCCTTGTGGTAGCTATCGCTGTTTGTCAGCGGCATCTAGGATGAAGTACAGTCCAGAAATGGAGGTTTCACCTGTGATCTGGGTTCTGAGACAGGCAGACAATGCCTTTGATCTGGTTCTTGAGGCTGGAAGACACAGACTTTTGATCCTAATATTGAGGTGGGATGACCTATGCTTTTGCTTCGGATCTTGAGGCAATAAAATACTTTTAGTCAGGGCCACATCTCTCTGAAGCCTATGTGAGGACAATGGAAGAGGGAAGGTTGTGTTCTTTTTCTACTTTCCATCAACTACCTAGTATATTCATTACATTCATTTCCTCACTGGCATTGGAATCTACTTCTTTGGGATTCCAGCATATACAGACAACCAAGCTTGTGGAAGTAATCAACTACTAGATTCTTGGATTTTCCATTCACAGCAGCTAGGGATTGTTGGATTGTTGGAATGGTTGAGTTTCAGCCTGTAAATAATTGCAATAAATTCCCTTTATGATATATATATCATATATATAGATTTTCAAGACCCATATATATGTATATATATGTGTGTGTGTGTGTATGTGTGTGTGTATTTGTATATATACATATATATATATATATATGTATTTGAATATGTATATATATTTCTAGTATTGTGAAAGTATTTGGAACTTGGGTCTTGAAAATCTATTGAGTAAGACTGGCATAGTTTTACCGTGGTTTCCACATTTAGCTTCTACTTGAGTTATTACCTTGACTTCCCCTAATAATGAACTTTGATCTGGAAGTAGTATAAGCCAGATAAATCATTTCCCCTCAGAAGTTGCTTCTGGTCAGAGAATTTTATCACAACAACAAAAGGGAGCCCAGAACAAAGTTTTATCAATACTACCTAGGTAGGTGGAATCTTTTGTGTGCATGATAACTTACTTTTAAAAGTATGATGTTATTCATGCTACAAGGTTTAATATAGTAGTAGACCTTTAAACCTGTTAAATTTAATGAAGTTTCAAACTGGAAGATTATATCCCTGTATATTTCTTTGCTATTCAAATGTGTTAATAATTTTATCTATATGAAAGTTTTAGTGTGTGTCCATCCACAGCAAAGGTAAATATCATAATGCAGACTATGCCATTTGTCTTAATATAGTTATTAAAATTACTTGAAAGTGCTTTAGTGTGTCAAAGTGTGAAAAATAACTTTTTGGATCATGTAGTTTATAAAGCATCCTGTAAATGACATTGTTTTTATTAAAATGTCAGAAGATTCAGATTTGAGATTTTTATCCATGCTCTTGTTTTTTTAATTAAAATTTTTAATTAAAATATAATTACAGCACCTTCCTCTTCATTTTCCTCCCACTAACCCCTCCTGTGTCCCCCTGCAAGTCCTTCTTAAATTAGTGGCCTGTCTTTTTTTGTTGATTATATAAATGAACAGATATATATGTACACATAAATATATAAATCAACTTCCAGAGTCTGTATGGTTTATGTGCATATTATTGCACAGCTGACCATCATCTATTGAATAACCAGTCATCGGTTTCAACCCTGGGAGAGCCTAAGCAGTCTTTATCAGCAGCACTCATTAGTTGACTGTAGTACTTTGCTGAGGTTGGGGCCCTGTAGGCCAATATCTATTGATAATGCCATGTTTTAAAATAAAATTTTATAAAATAAAATAAATTAGGGCAGATCCAGATCTCACCCTAGTTTAGTGTTCTGCTTTTATCTCTTCATTTTCAAAGTCTGAGAAAAGATATTGCTATCCCATTATAGGTGGACCACTGTGAATAGGGTTGGGATAAGACAAAGCAGGTATCTCTCACTGAGTTTCTTGTTTATCTTTCAACAGTTAATTCAGTTAATATCATATGTATTATTGTGGACTTTTGTTCGAAAATCTGAAGAGATTATAAGTGCTCTTGTCTAAAAAGAAAACTCTTATATGTTTTTCTCACTCTTCTATTGGCATGGCTTGAGCATATGTAGAGAGTGAGACAAAATTTTCTATGATGTGTGCAAGTCATTTCTCTAATGGCTTTACTTCATAATGTATGTAATCATAATATATATATATTATGATATATAAGAATTATTAAATCCCATAAGTATAAAAATCTTTTATATACATGGAACAATATTCATACTATATATTAATTTTATGCACATATATAGAAATATATGCAAAATTGTTTAATTATTAATATACATATAAATTTGCTTATATATCAGTACAAATAATATGTAACATTGGTGTGTTAAATAATACTCCATAGTAGGAAAAAAGGTAGATACTAAATGTTTTAGTTGCAAAAGCAACTTGGAGAGGAAGTAAGTTATTTGGCTAACATGCTTCACCAGAATGAGAAGTCAGAGCAGGAACTCAAGATAGGAACCTGGAGGTAAGAATTAAGATGAAAAGCCATAGGGGAGGGCTGCTTACTGACTTCCTACCTAGGGCTTGCTAAGCATATTTACTTATACAACTCAGGAACCCATGCCCAGATACAACACTACCTGCAGTAACCTGTACTCTCCCAAATGACTCATTAATCAAAAAAATGCTTCCCACACTTAACTAATTTGATAGAGGCATTTTCTCAATTGAAATTCCTTTTTTCCATGCAAATCTGACTCAGTGTTTCTCAATCTATGAGTCTTGACCCCTTTGGAGGTTGAAATACCCCTTCATAAGACTCATGTAAGGACATCAGAAAACACAGATATTTATAGTATGATCCATAGCAGTAGGAAAATTGAAGTTATGAAGATGCAACAAAAATACGTATATTGTTGGAGTAGGCAGGGTGGGAAACATTGCTATAGCTTGTGTCATGTCCACAGAACAGATAAGCAAAAACAAATCAAAACAAAAGCTTTCAACAACTGAAATAAAATAATACTAGGACTAGGTATGAAAAATACTACATTTCCTATATAATACCCACTATCATGTGAATAATAGAAAAGGACCAGTGTATAATGGTAACCATTTAAGTTGTTTCTTAACAAAGTTAAGAGCATCATGGAAGTTGATGCAAATAGATGATTTAGCTCATTTTGCTACTGAGAAGTAGAAAATTAGGAAAGTTCTTTCATACATAGAACATAGGAATTAAGTTCAGCAAATTCATGCACAGAGATCATCAAGAATGGAACAATAGGTCCATGCAAGTATATGGATCTCTTCTAGAACAGTTAATTTTGAAAGGACGTCAGCTCTAAAACTAGCTTCTGTAGCACTGTCTTGGGGTGTCCCCTCCCTCCACCCCAGACTCTTCTTTCTCCCTGCAGTGGCTTCATGCTCTCACCCCTCTCTTCCCTCACAGTTGCTGTTCACAGTTCCGGCATCTGTTTAGAGCCTGGAGCTCCCTGACCGCTCCTGGATTTCTCCATTTCCTGTGCTCTCTCACAGCCATCTGTGCAGCTAGATTCAGAGGATCATGTCACTGTGTTCCTGCATTCCGAGTTGAAAGCACCACTTGTGTTCAGGAAGTCTAGAGACTTGATGCAGCTGGTGTACACACTCTGGTTCTTATGTTCTCATGTGCAAATGAATTTAATCATAGACATATAATACAATGTAAAGACTCATTTATGAGATATGCTTTGTATAAATGCATAATAAAAGCAGGGAGTTAATAATATGATGATTGCAAGATTATGCACAGTCTATAGATCTATTATTTTATCATTTATCTGTTTATGATCATCGTCATACGATGATCTTAAGGTTGTGCACAATCTATAGATCTATTATGTTATCATTCATCTCTTTATGATTATTATCAACATCTTTTCCTTAAGGGTCCAGAGGTCTGCACAGTTTCTGTCCATCAAGCATTCAAGTTTCTTTAGGAGATCAGTTTGTGAAACCAATTATGTGTAAACCATTTCACCACAGTGATAGAACACGTGAAAAAAGAATAAGTCAAAACGCCATGAAAGTTCTCTTCCTGGAGAACATTGTTGTGTAACTTTTTGCTCAGTCTCCTTCTCTGAGTTCAACATCAACCCTTACTTGTTTGAAGTCCTTGTTTTCTTTAAACCTTCAGATATAAGGTGACCTCAGTAAGTACAGGACCTTACTTCTCCATGCTGGGAAACAGGCCAGCTTAGAAAAACCTGTTTATGTATAACAACTTTTGTACCTTTTCCTCAACATAAAACATCTCAATACCTATGGGAATTTTGTTAGCATTTTATGGGTATGCCATACAACAAGGTATTTGTTTAAGGACACATCTATTTTGTCAAAGCATTGACTGTGTATGTGAAGACCTAAGACATATGCAAATATACACAAGTATCTAAAAACAGTTTACTAGCTTGAAAGTTTCATTTAACACTATTTTTTCAATTCCTTGCATTTATTTACATAACAAATGCTTTTTCTCCTTCCTGGCACCCCCTCACAGGGTTTTTCCAGCCTCTCCCCTCCCCTTGACCTCTGAGAGCATGCTCCCCCAGATATTTCTTCACACTGAGGCATCAAGTCTCTCGAGGATTAGGTGCATCCTCTTTCACTGAAGCCAGACAAAATAGGCCACTGCTATGGACCAAACCATGTATACTCTTTGGTTGGTGTCTCAGTCTCTGGGAGCTCCCAGGTTTCCAGGTTAGTTAGCACTGTTGGTCTTCATGTGGGGTTCCTATTCCCTTCAGCTTCTTCAGTCCTTCCCCCTAACTTTCCCATAGGGATCCCTGACCTCCATCCAATGTTAGGCTGCATGTGCATCTGTCTCAGTCAGCAGGTGGCAGATCCTCTCAGAGGACAGCCATGGTAGGCTCCTATCTGCAAGCATACCATGGCATTAGTAATAGTGTCAGGGTTTGGTGCCTGCACATGGATTCCAAGTTTGACTGGCCACTGGTTGGCCACTTCTTCAACCACTGCTCCATTTTTGTCCTTTCATTTCTTTTAGACAGGAGCAATTTGGCGTTGAACATTTTGAAGGTGAGTTGGTATCCCCAATCCTCTGCTGGGGGGTCTTGTCTGGTTTCTAGAGGTGGTCTCTTCAGGTTCCATATCCCTATTGTTAAGCATTTCCACTAAAGTCACCTGCATTGACTCCAGGGAGCCTCTACCATCCTAGGTCTCTGGGATTTCCTAGAGATTTCCCCTATCCTCAGTGCCTAGCAGTTGCATATTTTCATTCATTCTCCTGGCCTTCTGATCCTCTCTCCTGTCTCTCCCCATACCTGATCTTGTCTCCCTATTCCCCTCCCTGTCCTCTGACCTAGACCCACCACTTGCCTCCCATGACTATTTTGTTCCCTCTTCTAAGAAGGATTTAAGCATCCTCACTTGGACCTTCTTTCATGTTTTCTTTAGTTCTGTGGGATGTATCTTGGACTTTCTGTAATTTTTGGCTAATATCCACTTATCAGTGAGTACATACCATTCATGTCTTTTTGAGTCTGGGTTACCACACTCAGGATGATATTTTCTAGTTCCGTCCATTTGCCTGCAAAATTCATGATGTCCTTGTTTCTAATAGCTGACTAGTATTCCATTGTTTAAATGAACCAAATTTTCTGTATCCATTCTTTAGTTGAGAGATATCTGGGTTGCTTCTAGTATCTGGCTATTACAAATATGGCTGCTATAAACATAGCTGAACATGTGTCCTTGTGCAATTTCAGAATCTTTCGGGTATATACTCAAGAGTGGTATAGCTGGGTGTTCGGGTAGAACTATTTCCAAATTTCTTAGGAACCCCCAGATTGATTTCCAGAGTGGTTGTACCAGCTTGCAATCCTAACACTAATGGGAGAGTGCTCCTCTTTCTTTACATCCTTACCAGCATGTGTTGTCCCTTGAATTTTTGATCTTAGCCGTGCTGATTGGTGTAAAGTGGAATCTCAGGGTCATTTTGATTTGCATTGCCATGATGACTAGGGATCTTAAACATTTTTTTAAGTGCTTCTTGAGCATTCAAGATTTCTTTGTTGAGAATTCTCTGTTTAGTCCTGTATCCTACTTTTAAAAACTGGGTTATTTGTTTTGTTGGAGTCTAACTTCTTGAGTTCTTTATATATTTTGGATATTAGTCCTCTATCAGATATAGAATTGGTGAAGAACTTTTTCCAATATGTAGGCTGCTGTTTTGTCCTATTGACAGTGTCCTTTGCTTTGTAGAAGCTTTTCAAGATATCCAATTTATCACTTGTTGACCTGAAAGCCTGAGTCACTGGAGTTCTGTTTAGGACTCCTGTGCCAATGTGTTCCAGGCTATTTTCCACTTTCTCTTCTATTGAGTCTATCCAGTTTTATGTTGTGATCATTGACTCAAAAATACTCAAGAATAGATGTCCCTCAACAGAGGAATGGATACAGAAAATGTGGTATATATACACAATGGAGTACTATTCAATCATTAGAAACAATGAATTCATGAAATTCATAGACAAATGGATGGAACTGGAGAACATCATCCTAAATGAGGCAAGCCAGTTTCAAAAGAACACTCATGGTATGCACTCACTGATAAATGGATATTAGCCTAGAAGCTTGGAATACACAAGACACAATGCACATATCAAATGATGCCCAAGAAGAAGGAAGGAGTGGCCCCTGGTCCTGGAAAGGCTCAGTGCAGCAGTGTAGGGGAATACCAGGACAGGGATGTGGTAAGGGGTGTATTCGGGAACAGGGGGAGGGGAGAGGGCTTATGGGATTTTCAGGGAGGTGGGATCTACGAAAGGGAAAATCACTTGAAATGTAAATAAAGTATATATCGAATAAAAGATAATATTAAAAAAACAAAAATATTCAAGAAAATTGTCACAAACTGAATCCAAGAACATATCAAAAACATCATTCACCATGCAGGTGAATGGCTCATTCTTCAGGGATGCAGGGATGGTTCATTATATGAAAATCCATCAATGTAATCCACTACATAAATAAACTCAAAGACAAAAACCACATGATCAACAGATAACACAATTGTTGGCATGGAACTTATCAACTATTCTGTGTTAGAAATCTTTCGGTGGTGGATCCTGGTAGATTCTGCCATCAAATCTAATAGTTCCTGGCCTACATTTTATCTGCTTTGCTCCCCTGGCTGTCCAAAAGGAAGTGACACTGTCTATTCTTTATTTTCTTAAAACCTTTGTTACATATAGTCATTGTAACTACAGTTACAAAAAAGACATTTTTATTCAACTTTATAATGTTTTAGTTCTGATCTCATGAATTCTTCAAAATGTTTGCTAGAATAGACTCCTACTATTTATTACAGTGGAGATGAGAGTGAAGGCTGGCAGAAGACTGAGGTAGTTAACCAGACTCCCAGAGCTAACACAGGTTACCTGAGCTTGAAACCAGGTGTTCTTTCTCTTCAACTGCTTCCTGGTAGCTTGAGACCTGTGCCTTGATTAATGAACCGTGCATTAGTTGAGCTAAAATCCTGCAAGCATCAGCTGCTGCACAGCACCTGAGCTCTTAGGAACCTTTTCCGTTCACTAAGTAGTGTCATTTATAAACTTCCATTACAGTGAATGGGGGAAAACTGTTTAAATGGCACTCTGGAAACCAGCTAAAACCTCTTTTTCAAGCAAAATTATGAAGTCTATATCAGTAAGGAAAAAAAACTGGGAACAAACTAAATATTCACCAATAGTAGATTAATCACAAGTAACATCTTATATTCACAACATAGAAAAATAATGCATAACTAAGGAGTTTATATAGACATATATCAGTTTGCTTGGAAAAATGTAATTGTTAATTAGATGAAAACACATAGTTGCTTAAAATGTGTTATAGCATATGATTTCATATGCATACTAAAATATACATATACTTACTAAATATTGTCATTTGTTAAACTTGTTTGGTTGGTAAGGTTTTTGCATAGTTTCTCAGTTCACAACTAGCTTAAAAAGAATACAACCAGAATTTTCTCATCAATAGAAAGAACAAAGAGATAACAAGCTTTAACTTATCATGTAGTATTTTTTTGCAAATCTAACCAATATATTCATAAAGAACAATTCAAATGAAGTACACATGGAATGTATAGTCTTTCTTGCCAAACTCTGACATTAGTCATGAGTACCCCTTAACCAATAATAATGAATTAAAATTGTACTGATCCTAAGTGCATGAAAGTCTTTTCTGATTTGTCCAGGCTCTCCTCCCAGATTGGTCTGAATGTTTTTTGATTGATCTACATCGTCATCATGCCATTAGCTTTGTGCCTTTCCCAGTTTTTCATGAATTAACTCTCCATGATTTCTTTCTAACTTCCTCATATCTAAACTAGGGACTCAAAATTGTCAATAACTCCACCAAAGTTTATGCTGAGACCAATGAATAAAATATCTCAAAATATTCCTTGGGAGTAGGCATTTCTGTTTTAGGACAATGAACAAAGGTTCTGGATTAAACAAACAACAACCAAACTGAACAAATGAACAACAACAACAGCAACAAAAACAACAACAACGACAACAACAACAAAACCATGACAGAATACCAAATACTTAGTTTTAACAATGGCAAAGCATGTTTCAATATCTCTTTGCTAGTTTCAATTGGATAATCATTGCATGTCTACCACATAGAATTCAAACTTTACAGGATACTGCAACAATCTGTTAAAAATACATCAGGTATAAACAACTTCAGCAAAGTGGCAGGTTATAAAGTCAACTCAAGCAAATCAGTGGCCTTCCTATACTCAAAGGATAAGCAGGCTGAGAAAGAAATTAGGGAAATGACCCCCTTCACAATAGCCACAAACAGTATAAAGTATCTTGGGGTGACTCTTACCAAACATGTGAAAGATCTGTATGACAAGAACTTCAAGACTCTGAAGAAGGAAATGGAAGAAGACCTCAAAAAATGGGAAAACCTCCCATGCTCATGGATCGGCAGAATCAATATAGTTAAAATGGCCATTTTGCCTAAAGCACTATACAGATTCAATGCAATACCCATCAAAATCCCAACTCAATTCTTCACAGAGCTAGAAAGAGCAATTATCAAATTCATCTGGAACAACAAAAAACCCAGGATAGCTAAAACTATTCTCAGCAACAAAAGGAAATCTGGGGGAATCAGTATCCCTGACCTCAAGCAATACTACAGAGCAATAGTGTTAAAAACTGCATGGTATTGGTACAGTGACAGGCAGGAGGATCAATGGAACAGGATTGAAGATCCAGAAATGAACCCACACACCTATGGCCACTTGATCCTCGACAAAGAGGCTGAAAACATCCAATGGAAAAAAGATAGCCTTTTCAACAAATGGTGCTGGTTCAACTGGAGGTCAGCATGCAGAAGAATGCGAATTGATCCATCCTTGTCTCCTTGTACTAAGCTCAAATCCAAATGGATCAAGGACCTCCACATAAAGCCAGACACTCTGAAGCTAATAGAAAAAAAACTGGGGAAGACCCTTGAGGACATCGGTACAGGGAGAAAGTTTCTGAACAGAACACCAATAGCGTATGCTCTAAGAGCAAGAATTGACAAATGGGACCTCATAAAATTACAAAGTTTCTGTAAGGCAAAGGACACCATCAAGAGGACAAATCGGCAACCAACAAATTGGGAAAAGATCTTCACCAATCCTACATCAGATAGAGGGCTAATATCCAATATATATAAAGAACTCAACAAGTTAGACTCCAGAAAACCAAACAACCCTATTAAAAAATGGGGTACAGAGTTAAACAAAGAATTCTCACCTGAAGAACTTCGGATGGCGGAGAAGCATCTTAAAAAATGCTCAACTTCATTAGTCATTAGGGAAATGCAAATCAAAACAACCCTAAGATTTCATCTTACACCAGTCAGAATGGCTAAGATTAAAAATTCAGGAGACAGCAGGTGTTGGAGAGGGTGTGGAGAAAGAGGAACACTCCTCCACTGCTGGTGGGGTTGCAAATTGGTACAACCACTCTGGAAATCAGTCTGGCGGTTCCTCCGAAAACTGGGCACCTTACTTCCAGAAGATCCTGCTATACCACTCCTGGGCATATACCCAGAAGACTCCCCACCATGTAATAAGGATACATGTTCTACTATGTTCATAGCAGCCCTATTTGTAATTGCCAGATGCTGGAAAGAACCCAGGTATCCCTCAACAGAAGAGTGGATGCAAAAAATGTGGTATATCTACACAATGGAGTACTATTCAGCCATTAGAAACAATGAATTCATGAAATTCTTAGGCAAATGGATGGAGCTAGAGAATATCATACTAAGTGAGGTAACCCAGACTCAAAAGGTGAATCATGGTATGCACTCACTAATAAGTGGATATTAACCTAGAAAACTGGAATACCCAAAACATAATCCACACATCAAATGAGGTACAAGAAGAAAGGAGGAGTGGCCCCTGGTTCTGGAAAGACTCAGTGAAACAGTATTCAGCAAAACCAGAACGGGGAAGTGGGAAGGGGTGGGTGGGAGGACAGTGAAAGAGAAGGGGGCTTGCGGGACTTACGGGGAGTGGGGGGGCTAGAAAAGGGGAAATCATTTGAAATGTAAATAAATTATATCGAATAATAAAAAAAAATAAAAATAAAAAAAATACATCAGGTAGTATTACTTATTACTTTAAATGAGCATTTTATATAGTTCTCACAGTTCTATTGAAGATCGAAGGTCACACATTATGGCCTTCTGACAGAGGCTGAAGGTGGCCAAGCACTACAGGGCATTTGAGAGAAAGATAAGATACACATACCATATATACATATATATCTTCTGATAAAGCCACTAGGACCCCTTTATGGAGCTCTCATTCTGGTACCCTGGAAATCCCAATCACTTTCCAAAGCCTTTATGGCTCCTCAGAATTGATCACTATAATCAGAATGAGTTTGTTATTGCTGACAAAGAGCATGGTGTCTCAACATGTGAAACTGGAGTGGTGCTCCAATAAATGACTTATTTTTCAGAGTTTTGTATTTAGCTCCATATTTAGTCATTCCATAATGATGAGGAGTCTGCTTAAGAATCAAAGGGATTTCTTCCTTTCCAATTTATATCCCTTTGACCCTCTTTTGTTGTTTAATTGCTCTGGCTAGTCTTCCAGTACTATATTGAATAGGTATGGAGAGAGTAGGCAGCCTTGTCTAGTCCATGATTTTAGTGGGATTGCTTCAAGTTTCTCCATTTATCTTGAGGTTGGCTACTAGTTTGCTGTATATTGCTTTTACTATGTTTAGGTATGGGCCTTGGAATCCTGATCTTTTCAAAACGTTTATCATGAAGACGTGTTGCATTCTGTCAAATGCTTTCTCAGCATCTAATGAAATGATCATGTGGTTTTATTTTGAGGTTGTTTATGTAGTGGATTACATTGATGGATTCTGTATTTTGAACCATCCCTGCATCTCTGGGATGAAACATGCTTGATCATGATGGAAAATCATTTTGATGTGTTCTTGTATTCAGTTTGTGAGAATTTTATTGAGTATTTTTGCATCGATATTGATAAAGGAAATTCGTCTGAAGTTCTCTTTCTTTGTTGGGTCTTTGTGTGGTTTAGGTATAAGTGTAATCATGGTTTCATAGAACAAATAGTAGTAGTATTGGGTAATGTTCCTTCTGCTTGTATTTTGTGAAATAGTTTGGAGAGTATTGGCATTAGGTCTTCTTAGAAAGTCTGATAAAATTCTCTACTAAACCCATCTCATCCTGTGCTTTTTTTGGTTGGGAGACTTTTAATGACTGCTTCTATTCTTCAGGATTTATGGAATTCTTTAGATGGTCTATTTGATCCTGATTTAACTTTGGTATTTGGTATCTGTCTAGAAAATTGTCCATTTTATACAGATTTTCCAGTTTTATTGAGTATAGGCTTTTGTAGAAGGACCTGATGATTTTCTAGGTTTTCTTAGTTTCTGTTTTTATGTCTCCCTTTTCATTTCTGATTTTGTTAATTTCTATACTGACTCTGTGCCCTCTGGTTAGTCTGGCTAAGGGTTTATATATCTTGTTGATTTTCTTAAAGAACCAGCTCCTGGTTTGTTTGATTCTTTGTATAGTGCTTTTCATTCTATTTGGTTGATTTCAGCCCTGAGTTTGATTATTTTCTGCTGTCTACTACTCCTGGATATATTTGCTTCTTTTTGTTCTAGAGATTTTCAGATGTGCTGTTAAGCTGCTAGTGTATGTTCTCTCCAGTTTCTTTTTAGAGGCACTTACAGCTATGAGTTTTCCTTTTTCACACTGCTTTCATTGTGTCCCATAAGTTTGGGTATGTTGTGCCATCATTTTCATTGAATTCTAAAAAGTCTTTAATTTATTTCTTTATTTCTTCTTTATCCAATCTATTGTTAAGTAGAGCATTGTTCAGCTTCCATATGCATGTGGGCTTTCTGTTGTTTTTGTTGTTATTGAAGGCCATTGCTAGTCTATGGTGATCTGATAGGGTGCATGGGATTATTTCAATCTTCTTGTATCTGATGAGACCTGTTTTGTAACCTGTATGGTCACCTGTTTGGTCAATTTTGGAGTAGGTACCATGAGGTGCTGATGCCACAGTGTAGGGGAATGCCAGGGTAGGGAGTCAGCAGTAGGTGGGCAGGTGGGTAAGCACCCTCAGAGTAGCAGCAGGAGAGAGGATGGGATGGGGGTTTCGGGGGGGGGACTGGGAAAACGGATAACATTTGAAATGTAAATAAATAAAGTATCTAATAAAAATTGGAAAAAAAGGAATAAAAGGGAACAGAGATAATCAGGAAACTAACTCTTGGCTTTATTTCTTTGATGAAGTCAGTTCTGCCCATAACAGGTAGGAAGCATTTAAAAAGCTGAATTCTTTTTTTTTTTTTTTTTATTTTTATTTATTTATTTTTTTATTTTTTTTTTGTCTTTTTTTTTTATTTGATATAATTTATTTACATTTCAAATGATTTCCCCTTTTCTAGCCCCCCCCCCACTCCCCGAAAGTCCCGTAAGCCCCCTTCTCTTCCCCTGTCCTCCCTCCCACCCCTTCCCAGTTCCCCGTTCTGGTTTTGCCAAATACTGTTTCACTGAGTCTTTCCAGAACCAGGGACCACTCCTGCTTTCTTCTTGTATCTCATTTGATGTGTGGATTATGTTTTGGGTATTCCAGTTTTCTAGGTTAATAACCACTTATTAGTGAGTGCATACCATGATTCACCTTTTGAGTCTGGGTTACCTCACTTAGTATGATGTTCTCTAGCTCCATCCATTTGCCTAAGAATTTCATGAATTCATTGTTTCTAATGGCTGAATAGTACTCCATTGTGTAGATATACCACATTTTTTGTATCCACTCTTCTGTTGAGGGATACCTGGGTTCTTTCCAGCATCTGGTAATTATAAATAGGGCTGCTATGAACATAGTAGAGCATGTATCCTTATTACATGGTGGGGAATCCTCTGGGTATATGCCCAGGAGTGGTATAGCAGGATCTTCTGGAAGTGAGGTGCCCAGTTTTCGGAGGAACCGCCAGACTGCTTTCCAGAGTGGTTGTACCAATTTGCAACCCCACCAGCAGTGGAGGAGTGTTCCTCTTTCTCCGCACCCTCTCCAACACCTGCTGTCTCCTGAATTTTTAATCTTAGCCATTCTGACTGGTGTAAGATGAAATCTTAGGGTTGTTTTGATTTGCATTTCCCTAATGACTAATGAAGTGGAGCATTTTTTAAGATGAAAAAGCTGAATTCTTATTAATTATTAATTCATTAAATACCATCAGCTCTTTTCCTACTGTTGCTCCGCCCACAGATACTTATATGTGCTTATATATATATATAAAACTGTAGCTATCTTCAGACACACCAGAAGAGGGCATCAGATCTCACTGCAGATGATTGTGAGCCATCATGTGGTGGTTGGGATTTGAACTCAGGAACTTCGGAAGAACAGTCAGTGCTCTAAATGCTGCGCCATCTCTCCAGACCCTGTGCTTGGCTTCTTTAACTGAAAGAAATATATGATTTATCTATAACATCCTATGTTTTTATTTTATTATTTTTCATGCTGTAAACATGAACAGTTTTACTATTTCCCTTTAATTGATTTGAAGACTGTTGGATAACTAGGTTAATTCCATTTTGGCACATCATCATTGACGACAAAACTCATAAACTTTCTTGAACACATCTCTTGTGGATATTTTTATATTGCTGCCATATAAATAGAAGCTGAGCTAATGGGTCACAGACTGTCTGCAAATGTTGATCAGAATGAGATGAGGCTGGAAAGGGAGATGTGAGGATTTCCTGTGGTGATGTAATATGCTATGCCTTCATAAGGATTTGCTTACACAAGTGTGCATATTTAGCAAAGCTCATGGAATGAATACCCTGAATACCCTTAAGCTTGTGCATTTCATAATTCTACTTTTTTTAAGCACTGAAGATTGAAACCAGGGCTTCCTGGATGCTAGGCAAAGGCTGATTTCTGTGTTACATACCCAGCTACAGCTTGTGCATCTAAAAGTATGTATAAAATTTATTTAGAAAATAGAAACCATAAAATGTTTTGAATTTTAGTTAAGTCTATTGTACTGAAGTATTGAGGAAGAACATTACTATCTGCAAGTTAATTTTAAATACAACAGAAATATCATAGTTTTGTGGATAATAGGAACAGATTTATAAAATATAAATTATGAATGCATGGTTGACCACTGCAGAAATTATTAAGAAATTTGGTAAGAATGAAAATAAAATTGTGTTTATAAATTATAGATTATCATTTTAAAAACAGATTTATTTTTATTTGATGTGTATGGGATCTTTTGCCTTCAACTTTTGTCTGTTCACTTCTTACATGCAGTACCCGTGGAAGCCAGAAGAGGGCATTAGATCCTCTAGAACTGGAATTACCGATGATTGGGTGCTGAGAATTGAAACTGGGTCACATTCTATAGCAACAAATGCTACTGGCCATTGGTCCACTTTTCCAGCCTTGGAGATGTCATTTTTTAATGTCACATTAAAATCCACTAGCAGCTTGTAAATGTCCATAGATTTGAGTCTAAACTGCTTCTTTGGAAAAGACCCTCTCTGGCTTTTTCCCAGTGAGTGATAATGGGGTCTTCAGCATCTCTAGTTTGCCTCAACTTTGTTTTGCCCTTAGAGACCCCATATGTCAATGTACCTCTGCATAGGATGCTCTCATTTAAGATAGTTGTATGGTGAGCCACTCAGACATCTTCATGAACTACTTGTCTGCTCAACTACCTATTTTAGTCTACCTTACTCCACTTCTTTGAATGTCTGTGAGTCTGAGTATCAAACCTGAGATTGTGAGAATGCTAGACAAGTACTCTAGGGCTGAACAACATTCCCAGCCCTAGGAACTTACTTTGTAAATGTCTCTCCTAGCAGGCTCTAGAATAGCATTTTGTATGAACAAGTGCTTGCATTACCCATGTCTGTTGTTCAAATAAATAGATTATGTAACTTTTAAAAAGTATACATCTTTTCTTAATTTATTTAAAACTCCAGATTTTATACCCCTCCCTGTCCTCCTTTTGACTGTTCCACATCCCATACCTTATCTCACACCCTCTGTCTCTAGGAGGATGTCCCCAACCCCAACCCCCACTCCACCAGACCTCTAAACTCCTTGGGTCCCCCAGTCTCTTGAGGGTTAGGTGCATCTTCTCTGACTAAATCCAGACCCATCAGTCCTCTGCTGTATATATGCTGGGGCCTCATATCATCTGGTGTATTCTGCCTGGTTAGCATTCCAGGATATGAGAGATATCTGGGGTCCAGGTTGATTGAGGCTGCTCTTCCTCCTACAGGGTTGCCCTCCTCCCGGCTTCTTCCAGCTTTCCCACAATTCAACCACAGCGGTCAGCAGCTTCTGTCCATTGGTTGGGTGCAAATATCTGCATCTGACTCTTTCATCTGCTTGTTGGGTCTTCTGGAGGGCAGTCATGATAGGTCCCTTTTTGTGAGTGCTCCATAAAGTAGTTGGATCATAGGACTTGTTTAAAAATACACATTTTATATTTGAATGCTTTAGATTTACAGGATCAATACAGAGATGCAGACTCATTGTGCATTTCACTGCCATTGTCCTGGTTAACAAACATCCTATATTTATGAAGTACAAATACTAAAATTAATGAACCAACTCTGATACTATTTTATTATCTAAACTCTATACTTTGTTCATATTTCTGTATTTTAACTTAATGTTCATTTTTCCTATTCTGTGATACAAACTGGCATGAGGAGTTATATTTAGTTGTCAAGTTTCCTTAGGCTGCTGACTGTGACAGCTTGTCACACTCTCTTTGTTTTTGATTATCTTGACAATTTTGAGGAGTCCTGGTGAAGGACTGTATTGAGTGTTCCAATAGGGAGCTGTCCATAGATGTTCTAGAAGACATGAATTAGCTTGGGAAATCTTACTCCCTCAGGAGCTGTGACACATATCCAATGATCCAAAACATTTGTCCCATGTTCAAGCACAGATACATTTTACAGGGCTTGTCTGTTTCTGTTTGCTCACAGGCTCTGTTGTAAGGAGTACATCTCATCTCTATGATACTAAACTCTCCAAGCACTAAGTGATGCCTGACCACACAAAATTCCTGTCAAGGAAGATCTCTATCTAGCATGAGCTTTTTGACAGCAGGATTTGCAATCTCTACTTCTGCATTTACAGTACACATACTGTCAATAATATCACAACCTGCTCTGACTGCCTATACTTGAAGGCATTAAAAATGAAAAAGCACACAGTACTATTATTCTGCTTTCCATCAAAGTAGTAGTCCCAAGCGTAACAATCCCTGTAGCCAAAACAACAACCCTCCTAAAGTGCTTTGGAAAAAGATAACATGCTCTTCGCACATATGTAGAAGAACTATTTCTGAGATACTTTCATTGGAAAAGAGGAAACAACTGCCAGGATGTGATGACCTGTGCCTTTCTGTGTCCTTTTGTGGAGTAAAAGAACAAACTGGTCCACACTGCACACTGAGTGCTTTCTCCATCACAGGATATTTGAGGCATCTTTGAGGAAGATGAATGATTCCCTACATTTTGCATGCTTTTTCCCTCTGAAAATAATCTTCAACACCAACATGGGTGGTACCAGCTAGTCTCAAAACCCAGTTTGATTTACGAATGTGCATTTTTGAGTTGATTTGTTTTCTGCCATAATGAAATGTTCCATTTTATACTTTACTGGTAATTTATTATGCTGCATTCAGAAAAAGGATAAATTATATTGGCTAACAAGTATTTTCACCCTCTAGAAAGATTTTCTTTGCTCTAACACATGATTTTGCCAACTGGTGGCTATTGTAGATCATATGATATATGATAATCCATTGCTTACTTCTATTAGCTGTCAATCTCAAGCAGGTGACTATATTTATTTTGTCCATCAATGGTGACTCAAAGGTGAGGTCCTCAATTGTGTGTGTTTAGTAGATACATAAGGCTTAGAGTAGATTTCTGTGATCCATAAGCATTATTTACACTAGGTTTGTTGTTTGTGTACAATTGAATTATTTCCTAACTTAAAACAGTTTGAAACAAGCTTTAAAGAATTCTTCTAGTCTAGGCAACTGGGAACAGTGCCTTTTGGTGATAAATGAATGGAGGAATGGTATATTGTTAACTGTGCAGTAAAAGTATACTGTGGCTTGTATAATGTTCTCAAGTCTATAGAAAAGAAAATGAGTATACAGGTACATCTCAAGTTCTGAACAGTGCTCCAAATATCTGAGAAAATCTAGTTCTTTTCTTTTCTTTTTATTTGATATATTTTTAATTTACATTTCAAATGATTTCCCCTTTTCTGGCCCTCCACTCCCTGAAAGTCCCATAAGCCCTCTTCCTTCCCTCTGTTCTCCCATCCACTCCTTCCCACTTCCATGTTCTGATTTTGTGCTATACTGCTACACTGAGTCTTTCCAGAACCAGGCCACTCCTCCATTCTTCTTGTGCATCATTTGATGTGTGGATTATATTTTGGGTATTCCAATTTTCTAGGCTAATATCCACTTATTAGTGAGTGCATACCATGATTAATCTTTTGAGACTGGGTTACCTCACTTAGTATTATGTTCTCCAGCTCTATCCATTTGTCTAAGAAGTCATCAAAGGAGACACAGAAGGACACTTCTTGCTGGTCAAAGGAAAAATCCACCAAGAAGAACTCTGACTTCTGAACATCTACGCACCAAATGCAAGGGCACCCTCATTCGTAAAAGAAACTTTACTAAAGCTCAAAGCACACATTGCACCTAACACAATAATTGTGGGTGACTTCAACACTCCACTATCCTCAATGGACTGATCAGGAAAACAGAAACTAAACAGGGACACAATGAAACTAACTGAAGCTTTGGACCAATTGGATTTGATTGATATTTATAGAACATTTCACCCTAGCCCTATTCAAATGCTTACCTTCATTGCAAAATAAATTACATCACATGTTCTAAATCATCAGCATAAGACCTCTCATTAGAACTAGGTCTTATTTCTAAATATGGAATAAAACCCATTTTATGTAAGTATAAAATGCAGATTAATAATGAAAGTGATTGGAAATTACAAATCATGGATTTGTAGGCACTATATCTTGTTCCCAGGAGAACTGCTCTCCTTCATTGAATTATTTCTTAAATTCTTTTCTGTTCCTTTGTAGTATATGTGGAGATGTTTTTTGTGCACATTGTGTGTGTGTGTGTGTGTGTGTGTGTCTGTGTGGGGTGTACATGTATGCTTTGTGTGCTTATATATAAATAGGGAGTCCTACAGTGATGTTAGGAGCCTTCTGTTGTTATTTCCCTAATTTTTTGGGATCAGTGAGTCTCATAAAAAATTTTAACAAGCTAGACTGCAGCTCCAGTGAGCTCTGAACATTGACTTTTCTCTGGATTTATACTTATAAGGTTATACTTGTTTGCCATGCCACTCAGCTTTTCACGTGATTTCTGGGAATCCAAACTCAGGACTTCAGGCTTGCAACTTAGATACTACACCAACTGAGACATCATTCCAGCTCCTCCTGGATGAAATTCTAAGTCATGCCCAAAGACAGAAATGTCAATCAGCTTGGCATTGCAGAGGAGACTTGTAGATGACATGATTGACATTTCTGGGGCCTTGTCTCCTGCTGACACAGAGATTCTTCTGGTCATTCATTTGTTCTTTGGGTGAAAGGACATATTTTAAGATTTGTGAATTTGATGCAGTTATGCAAAACTCTCTCACATAGACTATCGTCTCCTAGTCATTGGGTAGTAACTGGAGAAGACCCAATTATCCTTTTTCTGTTTAATGTAAATAGTTTCTTTTCTGATCCTCACACATGAGGGCTACAGTTTAGTCATTTCTACATCATCCTCTCTTCACTCAAAATCTGAACTCCCTCTCTTCTTGAATTTATAACTTCTGCTTCTTAAATTATTATTACACACACATATGCACACACACATATATACACATATGAATGCACATGCACACAACCTGTGGAGTCACTTGGCATCACTACTGTGTACTTAAATTTAGCAATTACCATTTGATATTGGATAACATATCAAAGGAAGAAGGGAGGATTTGTTCCTGGAAAAAAACTCATTTTTCTTTCTTTCAGCAGCCATCAATTGCCTATAACTCTTCCTCAGGAATGGGACATTGTAGAATTTGCTCTATTCACATTGGCATGAGACCTACATTTCTGAATATTGGCAGTGCTGTAGGCTGTCAGACTACCCAAGAGGTTACATTGGCAAACATATTTTCCATATTCAATACATGTTTTTCATATGTAAAATGTGTTTTCTAATATCCAATCTGAAGCACCTTTTCCCCTATAAAACCAGAACATAAATCTTTTCATTCCCTTTAGACTAGTTCCACTATTGTAGTCTTTTCCAGTGTCAGCTTCTTTTTGTGACATTTGTACCAGCTGGGGCGCTGTCATGTGGAATATTTTATAAATTTCAATTTAATTTTTTCTAAGTATATATGTCTGGTTATTTTCTCTGTTTAACTCTTTCTTCCATCTGGTTCATGATCACATTAGAATTTTACTATTATTGTATGCAATAAATTATACATTATTAGGGTAGTTATGGCTGGGGAGAAGAAGATATTTGTGATTTGCACTTAGAGAGATTTAATCAAGTTTACCATTCTCAAAACGTCTGTTTTGCATATAAATAAGGAACCCTAAAATCGACCTGTTTTGCTCAATTATAAAAGGCTTCATTTGGAAGCCTGAGGGTAATTTATACTGAATTCAAAAACAGGGAAGATGTGCTGTATTATTTTTAATCTTATCAAGTGTCTGCTATATTTAATGACAATTCCGGTTTATCATAATTATTATAAGTTGTCTAAACTAACAAAATGAGAAGACTACATGAGATTTTTAGATGCTAAACTTATTGTGCATTGTCACAGATGCCAGCCATCCCCTTTGGGTAGGCAGTCATTCCATGTGTTTGTCAGACAAGCAGACTATAAGACCAAGTCCTTGAAACCGTCTGCAGTGATCTATGTAAAAAAGAAGAAAAAATCATATGCGATCATTTTCGAGTATTTACTCAAGGGTTTACAAATCACAATCCTTCATAATTAAAAGGTTATTTCTAGGCAGAGTAGGAACTGAAACAAAGTCTCTGCCCTCTTATATTTAAAGTGATGGTGATGATGATGATGATGATGAAGCTGATGATGATGATGGTGTGCTTGGAATCATAAGCCCGCAGTGTTGTTCTTTATTTCTTGGCTGCTAGAGATGTTCTTTATAATTCAATGAGGATATCAGTCCATTTTGCATCTGTATCCCCCATAAGAATGAGCATTGACAGTGTTGTTAAGGTGTCAGAATTATATTTTACCTCTACCCAAATTTATTCTTTCTGCAGAAAGAGAAAATAATAAAACCATTATTCGTGAAAATAAGAAAACTGGGATTTAATATTTCTGTTTTCATAATCACGAGTAGAAAGCAATACATGTCTATTCAGTTTTGTCCCATACTTTTACCTTGGCAGACATCAGCATACAAGGAGAGAAATAAGACCAGACTTAGAAATGACTCCAAATGCCTTTCAGAAACATTACACTCTGAGCTGGCAACTTCCCCGTTCTCCTCCTAGAAACAGACCTGGCCTGTGTTGGGTGGTTGGCAGCTGACATTTTGATAAATAGAGGTATTAAACTGTGCATTAAGCATGCATTGCATTTCAGTAAGGATTTTCCCTGCCTTTTCCTCACAGATGTTAATGTTAAAATAGAAGGAAAAAATTTCATCATAGTGGCTTCACATTTAAGTAACTGTTCACCTTGCCAAAAAACAATTGGTTATTTGCCATTGAAATATACAGAACTGGTTCTAAACTAGAAGCGAGAGTCTATGATGTGTTGCTGAAATCCTTGGTATTAAAGTGATTGCTAAGGATAGGTGATTAAGCTTAGAAGACAGGAGAGAAAATGTCTTGCTCGATTTGTATCTAGTTCAGAGAAGTTGTCTAGGGAAACACTGTGGAAATGAAGGCAAAGGAAAGATAAATGAGGTATGGCCAAGACAGGGCTTGGGGAAGCATCTAGTATCTTCTAAGTGCCCGGTACACTTCTAATCAGAAATCACATTGTGTAAGCACTACTTACATGACATTCTTCTTAAAGTTATTTTCCCTTATTTTCTTGGAAACTTTGAATTTTACTACCATTTTAACATGTCTTACAAAAACCTAATTGTTTTCTCTAAATACAGTTGTTAATCCTATCTAGAAACATAGAAACCAGGAGGGTTTTGAATGTCAGGAATTACCAGGCCATAATTCAACAATTCTCAAACACAGCTAAACATTTTAATTCCTATGAAAGCTTCCAAAGTAAGGCCTACAGAGTCCAACGTCATCAATCTAAAGCAGTTTTTCTTTTTTGAGCAAATCTTCAAGATGCTTCTAAAATTTTGTGTCAAATTTAATGTTGTAAACTCTGCGAATTATTCTTTAGCATGTAAGTAGTCAAGGGAGATGCTAAATAATGAGTTTTTCTTATCTCTTCTTTTTCTAAACTTTTCCCTTTCTCAAAAGTAAATGTCAATCTTTTTCCTTTTTTTAAAAGTTTTCACTTTGTGTCCCACTCACTGCACTCTCCTGGTCACTCCTTCCCACATTCCTTCCCCCATCTTCCCCTTCTTCTTTGAGCAGGTGAGGACCACCCTGGCTATCCCAGTATCCTGGCCCTCCAGGTCTCTGTGAGGCTAGGCACATCCTCTCCCACTGAGGCCAGATAAGGTAGCCCAGCTAGAAGAATATATCCCACATATAGGCAACAGCTTTTGGGGTAGTCCCCATTCCCGTTGTTTGGACCAACATAAAGACCAAGCTGCACATCTGTTACATATCTGCGGGGAGGCCTAGGTCTAGCCCCTGTATGGTCTTTGGTTGGTGGTTCAGATTCTGAGATTCCCCAAATGTCCCTGTTAGTTGACCCCGTTGGTCTTCCTGTGGACTTCCTATCCCCTTCTATGCCCTCAATCTTTCCTCCTATTCTTCCATAGGTGCTCCCAAGTTCCATCCACAGTTTGGCTGTGGGAGTCTGTATCTATCTGAGTCAGCTGCTGTGTGCAACCTCTCAGAGGACAACCTGTTCCTATCTGCATGCATAACAGAGGATCATTATCAGTGTTGGGGATTGGTGCTTGCCTGTGGGATGAGTCTCAAGTTGGTTATTCACCGAGTCTCTGCTTTTTCTCCCATACCTACATTTCTTGTAGACAGGGTAAAGTTTGAGTTGTAGGTTTTGTGGGTACGTTAGTGTCTCTTTTGCTCTCTTGTTTCCTGCGTGGCTACAGGAGGTGGCCTCTTCAAGTTTTTAATGTCAATCTTTGATGCTAAAACATTGATGTGTGTATAGCCTGTAACTGTTTTTAATATCCACTAATGACATCGGTGAAACTGTCATATCTTTTTATACTTTTTGAAGTACATGTATATAGGACAACTTCTCTTATTTTTCTTATATTCTGTGAGTCCAGTTGCTCAGGAACCTGGGAATAGATCTGTGTCAAGATTCATCTATAGCACTCATGGCTGTATACCCCAAATTCGATGAGTTCAGCTACAGAGACAGCTCATTCATGCCATTCATTGATCCTTCATGATCATTCATTGATACCATGAGCATAATAATGAGAAATTAGAAAAAAAAAGTCTAGTTGTCTATCAAGTGTTGAATGGATAATGAAAATGTAGTACATTTATAGAATGGAATATTATGCAGCTGTAAAAATAAGATTATGAAATTCGCAGGTAAATGGATGGAGCTAGATAAATGTATTCTGAGTGGAGAGACCCAGATACAAAATGATAAATATTATATATTATTTTTTAGGTCTTCAATATACTAGCCATATAACCACAGAGTGGAAGTATTCAATGAGGAAGGGCTAACGGAAGAAATATGATGAGAAACAACTGACAACTGAGGTCATATGGAAACCTAGTATTGTAGAAGCTTCCTAAAATATATTCGCACATGAAAGAAATACAGATTAGCCCTCTTTCAGATGTAGGCTTGGTAAAGATCGTTTTCTAGTCTGTTGGTTACCCCTTTGTCCTATTGATAGTTTCCTTTGTCTTTACAGAATCTTTGCAATTTTAGGAGGTCCCATTTGTCAATTCTTGATCTTAGAGCATAAGCTATTGGTGTTCTGTTCAGGAACATTTACCCTCTGCTCATGTGCTCCAGGCTTTTCTCCACTTTCACTTCTATTAGATTCAGTGTATCTGGTTTTATGGGAAGGTCCTTAATGGACTGAGCACAGGGTCCTCAATGGAGAAGCTAGAGAAAGGAACCAAGGAGCTGAAGAAGTTTGCAGCCCCACAGGAGGAACAATAATATGTAGCAACCAGTACCCCCCAGAGTTCCCAGGGACTAATTCACCAACCAAAGAGTACACATGGAAGGACCCATAGCTGCAGCTACATATGTAGCAGAGGATGGCCTTTACAGAGTTCAATGAGAGGAGAGGCCATTGATCTTGTGAAGGAGTGATCCCCAGTGTAGGGGAATGCCAGGTCAGGAAAGTGAGAGGAGGGGTTGTAAGTAGGGGAAGGGGGATGATATAGGGGATTTTCAGATGTGTATGGAGGAAAGGGAATAACATTTAAAATGTAAATAAAGCAAATATCAAGTAAAAAATGAAAATAGAAAAATAAATAAAGAAATATAAATTAAATCACAAATTTAAGTTCCTAACTAGACATCTTTTGAAATCAAGTAAAAGTGCTGGTGCCAGAGAATAGATTAATCGATGCAAGGAAACACCCAAACATATCAAGCTATTGCCAAAGCTACTGGTTGCTCTCAAAAACTGGTTGTAAGGCAATATTGCTATAGATAAAGCTTACATAAGGTACTGAACCCAGAAGTCAAGCTGGTGTCTACCTAGATCACTAATCCATATTAACTAGTGTTCATGGTACTAGGGTGTTTGTTTGCTTGCATGTTTATTATCTCAAAAGAGGGAGAAAGACAGGCAGTATGTTTGGATGGGTGGGAGGATATGGGAGATGGAGGAGTTGGGGGTTCTGAGAAACACCTTAGTGTTTTCCTCTTGAACTCATTTTTTTTTTCTTAAGCTGAAGTTAGTTTCTATATCTTCCAGGCCAAAGGATTTTAATTAACACAATTTACTGATTATTGATAAGGTCAACTTGCATATTCAGGACTTTTGCTTCAGCTGTAAAATGATGCTAATGATTCAGAGTCAAAAGTTTCAGCCACTTCCAAAATGACTTTCTTGCAGAGAAAATGAGCTGAGAAAAATGTCAATAAACATGATGAAAAAATATCCAGGATGTTTTCTCCATTTCAAATGTTTTACTATTTGATTAAAAGCACTTCTGGAGAGGGCTGAGAGCACATATGATTTTAAAGCTCTATCTCATCCTGGTTTTGTGATTCTTGATTCAGAGCCTAGAGCCAAAAGCAATTGAAGTCTTTTGTTTTAGGGCCAGATTCTGCTACATAGAGAAGGCCATGTAATGGTAGATAATGGTACATACAAATTGGTAAATGCCACACAGATTCAAATGTAAAGACTACCTCTAAAAAGGCCCAGTACAAGAGAAATGATGAGACTGATCTATTTTAAGTACAGGTAATGTTACCTAAAATTAGGAATCTAAACTCAGGGTGTTTGGGTACTTGTTGAGTATTGTCTCTGAAGGCCTGTATTACACAGAGTTTAAACCTTGTGAAAAGATCAAGGCAGCTCTCAGCTTCCACATTAAATTGCTTGGAAACACTCTTTAGTGGGAAGTTAGGTTTTAGGAATCCTGCTGTGAAAGTAAGCAAATGAAATGTAAAACGTTTGAAGTATTCAGTCTTAGAAGTACCAATGGGCAAAGATTATGGTGTTTGTACTTTACCAAATGAGGCTCTTTTGGTAAACTTAAATATATCTATTGACTACGCTGAGGCATAAATGAAAAATCTTCAAAATATCATTCCGTTAAAATTTTTCTACACTGCTAAGTATCCAGAGGTCAGAGTCTAGGACATTTCTGGCAGAATGTCCATGTGAAAAAAATATCGAGGATAATGAGACTGTCTGTCATAATAGTATTTATGATGATCACTCTATTTGTAAGAGCATCTGTCATGCATTCTTAGCTCACATACATGCCACAGCTCTTCCCTGGTAATGTGGTCTCCCTGTTGTGGTCTGGTCCTTCTACCCTTCTTTTGTAGAAACTGAGTATGCAATGGAATGGTCTCTTATCTTCTAAAAATCTCCATGGAGGTCATACAATATTCCCTCTGATGACTTATGTGTCTTCTATACATTGATTTTGGCAATTCTCTTTTTTGTTGAAACTCTGTGTGTTTTTAATGTTGGTACTCTATATTCCCTCAATTACTTTTAGCTCCGTGATATCTGCCTCATTCAGTCATTCATTGCATACTTTTCTGCAAATACTGGCATTCTGCATCTTATACTTTAAGGCTACTACTTAAACATATATTTTCTCTTCTATTAGGTAACTCCATCAACTACTGAAAAAGTCAGTAGTGAGATTCCTAATACATATCCAGGATAGAGTTGTGCACCATAACTCAAGCAACACAGGTATGCCATAGGGTAATGGACAGAGTTAATTTTGGCATGCAAGTGTCTAGCTATTGACTTTATTGTCATTGACTACATAATACCCTTAGAATTTTATCTTATATCTTAAGGTTTGCTTGTTTGTTTGGGATTTTTGTCTAAACTTTTTAACGACAAATAAAATATGATTTATTGGATATTTTAGTATTTAGGGTATTTTATGATACTATGTGTTAAAATAAAATTTAGTTGTATTAAGTACATTTCTTTCAAGTTCAGTGATGTTCTATAACACAAATCTTAAAATATCTACCATATAAAATCAGAAAATTAGTGAATTATTGTTGGCATCACTATTGCAATCTTTGAGTGCTACTAATTTTATGTTTTTTATTTCTGTGTTTTGTTAGTATTTTTACTCATAGTTATGACCAGATAACTGGTAAAATGTAACTCAAGGAAATAAGATTATTTACATCACATTTTGTGGGAATGGTTTGTTATTGCATAGAAGGATTGATGATGGAGTTGACCCCGCATTTTAGTTTTAACCTTTTAGTTCCTTTCATCTTGATAGAACAGTCCTGGATTTTTGCTCATAAGATGGTGGTGCTATTCATATTTAGTTTGGGGATTCCTAATTCAAGCTTCTCTGAGAACACCCTCCTTGACATGTCTGGAGTTCTCTGTCCTATGTGACTCTAGATCAATTGCTTTTTATCAAATGAAAATTAATCTTTATGAGTCCATTACCTGTCAATTTGCACCAAGCACCTGCATGAAATTGTAACATTCCAATCCTGGTCACAAAAGTCTTATGCTTATTTTACAATGAAAAATGACTCAATCTATATCAAAAAGCCCCTCATGTCATAAGTATTTCTTCAAAAGCCTAAATATAGGCTATCTACCTTGATGGCAATGTTTCAACTGTGACTTTTTTTCCCCTTTTTTCATTTTATTGGATATTTTCTTTATTTACATTTCAAATGTTATCCTCTTTCCCAATTTCCTCCCCAGAACCCCCCTATCCACCCTGCCACTGTCCCCCTGCTTCTATGATGGTGCTCCCCCGCCTACCCAGCCATGACCACCTAAGTGCCCTGGTGTTCCCCTACACTGGGGAACTGAGCCTTCACTGGACCAAGGGCCTCTCCTCTCACTGATGCCCTACAAGGCCAGCCTCTGCTACATATGCGACTGGAGCCATGTGTCTCTCCATGTGTATGCCTTCGTTGGTGGTTTAGGTCCAGGGATCCCTGGTTGGTTGAAATTGTTGTTCTTCCTATGGGGTTGCAAACCCTTTCAGCTCCTTCAGTCCTTTCTCTAACTCCTACACTGGGGACTCTGATCAGTTCAATGGTTGGCTGCGAGCATCTGCCTCTGACTTTCTGAAAGGAATGAATGTAAGCAATATAAAAGAAATTACAAAGGTAACCCAGCCCAGAATGTGTGAGTGTGAAGTGTGATAAAAGTCAACGTCCTGACTCAGTGAACGCCTCAATTTTAATTGACTGAAAAGATACCATGAAGACCAAGTCTGGAGAGTGGGTGTGAAGACTGATAATCCTAGTGTCAGATAAGGTGGTGTTACAGGCCTGAGTTGAAAGAGACTTAAAAACCCTGGTCTGACAGCTAAGGTTTGGGCTCATTCGGGAGAGCTCCAAAAGAAGACTAACTCATTCTCAGAACCAGTTCATGGATTCCAGGTACCCCAACTCTGGACTGAGGCTCTAGCTGGGATCTAAAACACAGTGAGGAAATGCTGTGTCTTGCCTGTGCTTCCGTCAGAACTAAGCTACAATATTTATCAGACCAGAGGTGAGAGTGTGTGGGAATGAAGGTGATCCCTTTTCTCTTTATATTTGTTCATTGTTGCTTATTAATAATTATTAGTGTAACTTGCTCTACCTAGTCACTGGTACTGTCTTTCTCTCACTCTCTCCACTCCATCCCTCAACCTCACTCTCGGCACTTTCTAAAAAAGCAAAAATAAATAAATAAATAAATAAACAAACAAATAAATAAAACAAAGCCAGTTAGACACTTTCAGAATATAATGGCAACATTCCAAAAGGAAGGAATTAAGTCACAGCAAAGAAATAGAAGAATGAAGTCACAGTAATGAAATAGAAGGGCCAACCAAATGAAATAGAAGGGCTGAAACACACAGCATCCTTGCAGCTTCACACCTATGTGGGTCCATGTCCACCCTGCTGCTGGGAAGGCGTCTTGGGAAGGTGAAACTGGCGGTGAAACTGGCGGTGTTGGTGCTGGGCCGTTTGGAAACACCCAGACACCTCCGGAGCTGGAAAGACTTAGTCAGAGATGTGGGAAGGCTGGAGTTGGCTTGGAGATCCCCAGGCCAACTGTGGATCCTGTGATGAGGCTGGGACTATGGGGTTCTCAGACTCTTGGGCATCCAGATGCCCCTGGGAGTCTCAGAAGAGTAGAAAACAGAGTCAAGGGCCTGCGAGCTGGGGTCAGCATCTAGCATGGGCCTGGGAGGAAAGGAAAATTCCAGCTGGTTCCAGCAGTGATTGTCCTTAGCTTGGCCAAGAAAGGCTTGGTAGTGGTTGTGGGTGGGAGATCAGAGAGGCCTTCTACAGGAGAATTAACTTGTGCTCTGTAGGTGAATGCCTCTCCACTGCTTTCCAGAGAGGATCTTAATGAAACAGACAGCCAATGCTTCTAAACAGTTTATTAGTTGTTCATGGTGGAAAACGGATGCATAAAACCATACCCACGTCTCAGAGTAAACCTGAGATTAAATATCTTTTGCACAGAGAAATGTCTGGAAAGGGAAACTTATTTACTAAGCCCTCTGGGCCTCTAGGTACCCCCATTAGCATGGAGAACTCTGTTTTGGACATGTTTCTCTTATGTGAGGAGCAAGGCACCCGTTCCAGGTCAGGAATCTGGCAGGGAGAGAGGATCCACCTAAGTCTCAGGAGCTCAGTGAGTCTCCAGGGCCCAAACTACTCTACCTTATCAAACCTCCTGGCAAGGTTTTACATCCCATGTGTCTGGTATAGGGGATCTCAGTGGCATATTTTGGATTCACCTCCCTTCTTGCCCTACCCTTCAGTCTGGTCACTTGTTACATAGGCTGTAATTTAGGGCAGCTCCATTCTGTACCAGAAGTTTCCCTCGGTCTACTTTAAAAGTTTCCAGCATCTTCCCAAGTAGGGGTGATCACTACAAACCAAGCTTCACCTTCCCATCTTCTTCAACAGCTTTCTCAGGAGTACCACACAGTTAATTACCCTCAGCTATACAGTGCCTGGTCTCACTCAGCAGTTTTCTGCAAAATTAGTACAAAACTTGGGGACCCTCTAACTATTGCATTTTGCATGACTGCAAAACAGCTGCTATGTGGAAGACACCAGTTTTTCTGTAGCACAAAATGTAATTGCCTCACTGACCTCAGCTACTCTGGGAACTTGGTCCTCGAAAGAAAGGGAAACACTTGCGTAGAATGCAGTTTGGGGTCAGGAGATCTCTGAAGTGGCATTATCTGTTCAGGCTGTAAAATCGATTTGTCACTTTCCAATCTTGAATCTTTAGTAGGTGGGGTTTAGCCTTTGGAGACCTTTCTGATTGGCTCACGGCAAAGTGCGATAGTCCATCTTTTTTATTTATAATTTTAGGATTAATATTTATTACCCCGAAAAATGATGTATACATTTGTATATTATAGCCATGTATTTGGAGTGATTTACATTTTACCGTCCTTTGTCAGAATGTCTACCAGATCAAAAAGATAGAAGCATGTTTACCAGGAGATACATGAAAGTGTGTGAGGAAGTATATTTGATTTGTTGCTGGGAACAAACTAATATAAGATTATAAATCAGGTAATTCAAATGATAAAGATCCTTGGCTATCTTGATAAGAGAAATGCAAGTGACATGTACTGATGGACACTTAATTAGGTGATGATCCCTCTTAATGGATACAATGGCTAATAATGGTCCTTACCTTGTCTACACATATTTTCTCTGCCCTGTACAAAACTTTAATCCCTTTCTTGGGTATTTCAACAACAACATATACATTTCCCCTAGATCTTCCATGTCTGAATTTTCATTATAATATCCAATAAACACAGCAGTTATCAATAATGCAGCCAAAGTCTGAATATTAGGCTCTTGAGATTTCCTTTACCAAACAATTTCTATGTTCATTTTCATATTTCATATTCAAATTTGCTTACGTTATCAGAACACATGTCAAACAAAGTCATATTTTTGAGCAAGTTGTACCATATGACCTTTGGTCCAATTCATTCAAGTCTTTGTTTCCATGATATAACTCATGAGCATTCTCTATAGCTGCATTTCTCTTAGCATGCTGGACTTCTGAACTTCCATGAGAATGCTCCTCTAAGTCTCATATGATTGTTTGATTGTTTCTCTAGTTCACAGCTTGAAACCCTACTCCTTACATCTTAGCGGAGCAAGAGAGCAGTAGAAGCTGGTGCTCATGTTTATCTACTTTTTTCTTTGTAATTCATTCCAGGAATTAAGCCTATGGAATAATATTGTTGCCCACATAAAAAGCATAGCCTCCCTTTTCAGTTAAAGCTCCCTAGAATCGTATTTACAGACATTTCTTGGGGTGTATCTTCTCAGTGATATTAAATGCAAAGACTATCATCAGTGCCTATCTATCATCTTTGAGAGTATTAGGCATTCTAGTCTTTCAAAGCAAGGTGTGTGTGTTTGTGTGTGTGTGTGTATGTGTATGTGTGTATGTATGTGTGTGTATGTGTGTGTGTATGTATGTGTGTGTATGTGTGTGTGTATGTGTGTGTGTATGTGTGTGAAACAGAGAGAGACAGAGAGATAGAGAGAAAGAGAGAGAGAGAGTTACTTACCTTAAAACATGCAAGACAGATTCTTTCTAGAGTTTTATGATACTGAAGAAATGTGGAAAAGGAGCAACCTTTTAATAAACACAGTTGGATACAATTCGAGTGCTTAGGGAGGTTGGCAAGCTGATGCTAATTGAATAGAACCACAGAACCACACTGTTGATGTGACTGTTAAAATAACCTTTTCTTCCCCTAGAGCTGTTTAATAAAAATGCAGTGTTTTTTATGTATATCCTAAATGTTGCTTTATTGAGGAACTTAAAAGCAAGTTAATAACAGCATGCTTAGGGTTCTGGAGGGAGATTGTAGTAATGGCATATTTGAAAAGAAAAATTACATAGTGAACCAAGTCACAGACTGAAGGTGATATTACAATGTGTGACAATCAAATTCAGGTGACATTCAAACTCACACTATCTTGCATAGTTTAATAAACACAAAGAAAGCTTCAAATCAACTGAAGGTTTCACTATTTTAACAAGTGGGAACTACTTGTGTTTTCTGGACATAGATGCTGATTGGAAATCAGTATCATTCCTTTAAAGATTAAGAAGACTTAAAACTACAAATAAAATGTGATTTAAAGGAAACAACGTTTTAATTTTTAATGTCTTACTATATTTTAATCTATAATATAATTATAATATCCTCCCTTCCATTTCCCTTCCCCCAAAATATCTCATATTTCCCTTCCTGTTCTCTTTCAAATTCAAGGCCTCCTTTTTCCTTAATGAAACATATTATATTCATATTTTTCTGAAAAGATTAGGAATTATACTCAAATTTTAAAATTTATTTGAACTTTTTCACATTTAATGAACAAATTAAATTTGGGAAGAGTATTTGTAGATATGAAGTTTGATGCCTTTCACCACATCGTAGTATTATTAGCGTAAAATATTTCATGTAACTTTCAATATGGAATTAAGTTGTTACCTTGGAATTATTAATATTTATAGCAAAAAATGAAACTATTTTCTAAAACGTGCTACCACAAATTCTTAATTATATCAGGAAGAATGTGATTAATTTTTCCATGTAAAATATTTATGTCTATGAAATTTTTAGGATATATGCATACACTCATTTTATAGCTAGTTACTTATGTAGAAAAGAATTAAGTTCAGGGTCAGATTATTATGTGGAAGCCAAAAATAATTTGCAAAATGTTAGATAGTATTTCTTATTAGAATTTAAAACAAAAGTATTTCCCTTCTGCCTTTCTCCTCTGCCTTTCTCTATGTGGGAGGGTGCTAATATAATAGAAATTGTTTTTTCTCTTGCTTAATGTTATCAAACTCCTTGTAAAATCTATTTCCTTAAAATCACATGGTTAATTTCCAACTCAAGACCTCACTAAAACTTAGGAAGGAAACACTTATTCATAGCCATGCTATTTATTTAAACCTTTTTTTTTCACAATTTAATCTTTTATTTTACGCTACTACAAAGACAAAACAAACTTGGACAGATAATTTCAGATTGCATGCTTTCTATCTCTTACTGAGCTGAATAGTGGAAATTTTTAGAGCAAATACAAATGCTATGGACAATTCTCAAAACTAATGGATTAAGTAAAAAGTTATCTTCCCAGTAGTAGGATATCTGGGGATTGTATGAAGGAAAAAACTGTACCAAGAGGCAGTATACATTTGAAAATGTGGGGAATAGATTATTTTGAAATATCTTTATGAGGAAGAACATTTACCATATATGATATAAAGCCTTTACCAAAAGTTAAAATGTGGTATGAAAGTTTCCTATTCAGAGCAGGGAACAAGAGGGTATCTCCTGTTACTCTGAACTAGAACCTCTTTTTGTAAGAAATATCTAGTGAAGTTACACAAGAAGTGCACATGTCCTGTAGGTTATGGTGGTTTGCTTTTTAAGATATTTATCTATTTATTTAAGGAATTCATGAAATTATACTACTCCCCTTTGCATTCTTTTGATACCTTCCAATCCCTCCCAACCAACCTCCCTCTATACTTATACATGCACACACACACACACACACACACACACACACACACACGCACACACGCACACACACACACACACACACGCATGCACACACACACACACACACGCATGCACACACACACACACACGCATGCACACACACACACACACTCATGCACAGCATGCGCAAACACAGTCTTTTGACTCTAATTATTGTTGCCCTCATTTATGTAGTTTATAATTAACCACTTATGATTTTGATCCCATTCCTTATAAACTACAATGAATGAGCAAAAATAGGACTCTCCTGTGGCGACCATTGCATCTTCCTCAAGGAGTGTAGTCTTCAGAAATTTCCTTTCATCCATGTTTTGCAGGTTGTGTGTGTGTGTGTGTGTGTGTGTGTGTGTGTGTGTGTGTGTGTTTGTGCGTGCGTGCAGAGGGTGGTGGTTCATGCAGCTGAGAGTTCATGGGATCAGGATCCCTGTCCTGTCCTGAAGACAATATTATATAATCATCACTCAGCTCAGCACCTCAGGCTCTCACAATCTTCCTACCTCTTCTGAGAATTTCCCTGAGCCTTGTATGTAGTGGCTGTGTTACAGATGACCTTTTTGGTGTGGGGTAATCCATTATCTTCATTTTATCTCTGCATTTTGCCTTTTTTGAAATTTCTCTAATAGTCTGTGTCTACTGCAAAGGGAAGCTTGTTTCTTTTTTCTGTAATGTGAGAGCTGCTCTTATCTATGTGTAATTAATTAAAAGTTAATTAGGAATTTTATTGCTGTAGTAATGTGGGACATTCCCTCTAGGGCTCCTGACCTCTCAGCCACAAGTTTTTCTGTAGTTTGCAGTATAAGGCATGAGTGTTCTCCAATTGAACTGGTGTTACATCTAAGAATGACAGCTTTAAATGTAATGAGAAACTTCTAGAAGGCTATAGGAAAAATAGAGATTCACAATTATTGTTATTATAAGTAAATGAAAGCAGATAAAGGATATTTATTCTATAAGTTGTAGGAAGAGAACTATTATTTTTCATGCACAACACAAAAGTCATATTTTATGATAGAAGTAGCTGATCCTCTAGACTTTACTGAATTAAAATTTTCTGTACTGCACTGCAATATACTATTAAGGAAATAAACAAAATTACTATAGGCATGAGTATAAAGAAAAAAATCTAATATAAGACTGTTAAAATATATACCTAAACCCTTAAAAATGAAAAACAAGATAAGAAAACAGTGTAAGATATGATTAAAATACATATAGATTTTCACTATAATATATGCAAATTTTTATTCACAGATAAAATAAAAGGTCAAATTGTATGTCTTTATGAACCACAAAATATAACCACTGAAAGAAAACGTTATATAAAAATTAGAATATCTAAAATCCAAATGATAATATCAAGTGTTGCCAATGCAGTGGAGCAACAGGAACTGTTCTATTTCATAATTGTTGGAAAAGAGAAATGACAAAAAGTATTTTGGCACCTTCTTAATAAAACTAAATACATATTTACAATATAACACAGCAGTCTTTTTCTTTGGTGTTTATCCAAAAGAGTTACACAGAATAGTCCCATAAAAAAGAGCACTAATAACTTTATTCATAATTGTGAAAAACCTGGAACTGATTGAAAGTTCCTTCAACAGGCTAAGAGATAAATAAAGTGTAGATAATGCAGACAATGAAATGAGATTCAGATAGCCGGGCCATGGTGGTGCACTCCTGTAATCCCAGCACTCTGGGAGGCAGAAGCAGGTGGATTTCTGAGTTTGTGGCCAGCCTGGTCTAAAGAGTGAGTTCCAGGACAGCCAGAACTATACAGAGAAACGTGTCTCAAACAAACAAACAACAACAACATCATCATCAACAACAAAACAAAATAAGTGAGATTCAGATAAGATCACTTCACAAACAATGTGCAATGAGCAAGTGTATTAGGGATTGAAGGAAGCCAATTAACAAGATAGCAAAGTATACGTGTCTAATTAGGTTACATCTAAAATAAGAGAATCTATGGAGGAAATAAGGACCCCCCCCAGGAGAGCAGAGAAATAAACAGGCAGAGCATAGAGAAATTAGGTTAAAATTTGAATTTTAGTAATATAATGTAGGAATAATAGTGGTTATGTGATTATATAGTTCATACAATACCTAAAACCACTTACACCAAAAATGAGCCCAAATGAAAACCGTGGATTTTAAATTAGAATGTGTGAAATTAGGTCAACAATTGGATATGATATATGGAATGTTGGCACTGCCAGATCATATAAATTTGCAGGAATGTAAGAACCCTCTATGATTCAAATTCTTAGGAGAAAAGAGAAACCAATCTGTGTTTGTATGCAACATAAAAATCTAGTTCCTGTTGTTTTAACTTGTGAGTTATAAGGACTAGCACCACCCAGGATTCCAGGACTGCTGGAAGAGTCAAGCATTTCATCTTGTTCATCATAGTTACATTATTGAAACTGAAGTCTTTGAGGTTCATGTGGATGGTTCAGCCACCTAGATTGTTTTCAGACAAAGGAAGGAACAAACTCTAAGAGATTTACTCATTCAAACACGAGAGATTCATTCGGTAATTGGGAATTAGTTTCTATAATTTTGAAACATAAAAAATTCTCAAAGGTGATGTCAATAATAGTAATTCAGTGAATCCAGGGATTGCTATGTCTCAACCATTGTGTGTATTTCATACAATTAAATTCTTCTACCAACTCTGACAGATGCATTAATAATTTTATAGAAAAAGAGTCCACAGAATGGATTTTCTTTGCCAAACACATATTTATGCCTGTCATGGTAACGCAGATGGACTGTAGCCTCAGGTCTCACAGAAAAAGACTTATATTCTGTATTTAGTAAGTACTTAGTGTTCAGACCATGCAATGGCCTTGATTTTTTTTTTTGGACTCCGTTTATAAAATAGAAGACTAACCTATTGTTCTCCATTGTCCTACTCTAGACTCAGACCAAGTATACCATTTCTCAATAACATAAATCCTCACAGAACAAGGGAAACATTGTTCTAAATGAAACTATTTATCAGACATGTCTGAAGTTGCCTGGATAAGTAAAAACATGTGGAAAGAGTTACCTGTTATGCAAAGACAGAAAGAAGCTTGTTTAAACAAGTTGTAGCTGGATGTCAATGAATGACCCAATGACAGGCCCTAGAAATTATTGCACTTTTCTGGGGAGTGCTTTCTAATATTTGATCATACTATACACAGTGAAATGATTTATTTGTTGGAAATCTCCTTGTGAAGCATCTATTTTCCCTAAGACATATATCTATTCATTCATAGAAAGACACACACACACATATCACACACACACACACATATCACACACACACACACACACACCACAGATACATACACACATCACACTCATCTCACATACACACAGACACACAAACATGATACACACATGGCTCAAAGACAGACAGACACACCCACATCTCACAGGCAGGCAGACAGACAGACAGACAGACACACACACACACACTCACACTGTGCACACAGATGTTCTGAGGTCTATTATGTTTTCTTCCCATAATCTAAATTTTATGTCTTGCATTCCAATCTTTGTTCCATTTTGAACTAATTTTAATATAATGTGACATTTAGGTCTCTAGTTCAGTCTTTTTTCTACATGTAGAGGTCCAATCATGCAAAGTAAAATCAACACATATATTGCTGATAGGAATGTACATTTGTCCAGCCAGTATGACTACCAGCAGAGAGGTTCTTCAAATACATTAAAAGCAGAACTATTATCTACCTATATTAAACCTAGGTATGTTCCCAAAAGAATACAAGCCAGTATAAAATAAAAATAACCATATACTCATTTTTGTTTTGACAGTATTCACAATAGCAAAACTAAGGAAACATTGTGATTATAAGCAAGACAGACCAGTTTCAGAAAGATAGCCTGCATTATCTTTTATATAAATAAACATGAATTTTTAAAAATTGCATTATAAAAGAGAGAAAACCATGTGAAATGTGAAAAGAGGTCAGTGCGCACAGAAGTTACACAGCTGGTTGTGCTAGAGGTAGAAAAGTTCTTCTGGATAGGAGGAGCTAGATAGGGGAAACAGACACAATGTCACAAAGAAGAAAAGGGAAAGCTAGAACAGGACGATTGAAGGAAGGAGGATGGGGGATGGGACAGGGCTTTCTGGAGGGGAAACCAGGAAAGGAGATAGCATTTGAAATGTAAATGATTGAAATATACAATTAAAAAAATTAAACTGAAGGACTAATATTCAAAATTCCTCTTTATCCAAAGAGCAAGTTCAGTATCATTTCAGGGTTAGTAAAATTTAACATCAAGGAAATAACATCTCAAACTCTAGGAAATCCTCTGTCTGATGAGTAAATAGATTTATCTTTAGAAATTTTATTAAAAGACATGCTGGGTTGGTGAAATAACATGTGTGATTCTTCAATTTGTAACAGAAGGAAGATGGCCATTTCAGAAAATGTAGAAAAGAGGTTTTTTGTTTTTTTGGGGTTTTATTTATTTATTTTTTTTGTATTAAAAGATGGTAAAGAAATTCAAAAAATTTAAGTTAATGTCATGGCATGACCATATGTAATGCATATAGTGAATTAATAGGTTGATTAACAAAGGTCCATAAAATCAGACACATTTCATATGAAAATTATGTAGCTATAAAAAATGATAGAACATATAGAAGCATAACTTGTTTTCAAATAAGTAGAGTATGAATAACGGGCATATACCTGTGAAAATGGAAGCATAGAAGCAACAGGATTTTGATTTGTTGTCAAATTACACAAAGACGTGCTTTTTTTTTTCAACAGAAGTCCTGAATCAAACAGAATTATATCATGCTTTTGACATCCGCTGTAGAGAAGCAATTGTATAATCTTCATGTGTCTAAATGCTTGCCTACTTTAGCTGCTTTTTAAATTTCAGGGTGAACATGGCACTATTCTTTTGTGCAACATTGTGTAATAACTAACTAGCTTATAACCTTGATTTAATTAATAAATAAGTTCATCAGTGTATGAAAACTATTCCTTAGGATTAAGAGAATTTCTATAATTGAGACCTCAGATGATTAATTTAAGGCCCAGTTGTAAATCCTGTTTACATCCGATAGACTCTAATAATGTCTGTCTCTGTTTTAAGACTTAAGGATAGTCTGAGTCTCAAATGCTGATTCTCATTTTCCTTGTACACAATGCTAAAATGGGGGGTGCTGGTAGTAATTTTTTAGAATGAGAATCTGACAATACCCTTATGTTAATTTTTCCAGTAACTCCATATGGGGAGTGTTTCAGTAGCCATTGTGCCTCTCGTAACATTTATAGTATCCTTTCTTATAACCTAGCATCACCCATACTATTTATTTTTAATAATGGTGGTTAACACTATTCAAATAACATGCAGACATGTATAAATTTCTTCCCTGAATTTCTCTTGGTAAATGTAAAATTAAGTGTGTGATGTTTTCAGTACTTTCCATTGTGAGTGAATCAATATTGAATTCTATTCTGTTTCCTTGTATTATCTAATAAGGAGAAATACTTTCCCTACATTTAGAGTGTATACATTTATATCTGTATTTATATATTAAATACTTGCTGGTAAAATAAAGATATTGTAAAACATAATAAAACACGTCTTAGGAAACCTACATGAGATAAATGTATTTTGATTTAGTTAGATATAAAAGCCACAGACTAAACGATTTAATATCTCTTTCTCTTTCAGGACAAATTCAATTTCAGATTCAGATTAGCTAACATTTACTTCATGCCTACAGTGTATCTGCCTCTTAGGGAAACGATTTTGCGTGTATTACTTTTTATAAAACCTAGATTCTTCAATTCAGAAAGAGGGGCAAGAGATGTTGGAGATTCAAGAAGTCTTGGAAATGAGCCAGAGAGATAGGACATGCAAACAGGAATCTATCAACCTATGTAAGACAAGACACTTGCTTTCTTTAATGCATTGTTAGTACTATATAGTTCTTCATTGTGCTATGAAAGGTTTCTTATATTGTACCTGTTGGTAAAAAAGCTGAAAGATTTATATCTGATATGGCAAAGGCAAACACATTGATTTTCATTGCTTCTGTCTAACATAGATAGGCCTGAAGATCATGGCCAGAGATGTTAGCAAAGCAAAAGTAATAAAAACCATCATTGAAATCAAGATATTGGTCTTATTCTCAAATGACATGATCCAAATATATATTAAAATAATAAAATGATATAAAACTTCTTAGAAACTCTAAGTAATTTAAATAAAAATTACAAGTGAAATAAAATCCAGGTTGTTCTTTACACTAATAATTTGAATGGGAAATAAAAGTTGTTTAATGTATTATAGCACACAAATTAAATACTATTTAGTAATAAATTGAACTAAGAGTAAAATAAATTATCTACATTGATAAATGAAATTGCATAAAACACAAAGACGATGCATTCCAAATTTCTGAATTTAGCAACAATATCATTACTTTTTTAAATATGTAGGGATTAGAGATATTGTATATCTGAATACCAATGATATTTTTACTTTAAAAAAGAAAATATCTCAGATTGCACATATTCAAATTAATGATAAGACTAGAAAAATTCTTTCCACATGGCCTTTTCAATTGTGCTTAGAAGGAGAGGTATATATATCTATATATCTATATCTATATATATATATATATCTATATATCTATCTATATATATATATATTTGTAAAAATACTTGTGTAGCTTACTTAAAATCAATCAATAATTTCTGTATTATATATATACATATATATGTATATATACATATATATATTTGTAAAAATACTTGTGTAGCTTACTTAAAATCAATCAATAATTTCTGTATTTTATATATATATGTATATATATGCATATATACATATATATATATATAATTGAATCCTATTTCTGAAGTAAATGCTAGCACTTTTCTAAAACATGCTTGTACACTGGCTTTTCTTGATTGACACGTAGGTTTCACCTGAAATTTTATTTCTTAAGAAAATTTTGTCCAAGGGTTGTATTGTACAGCTAATAGGGTAATTTTAAATTTTGAATGAGTAATTTTGTAGTAAAAGCATGCACTATACATACACACGGTATGTGCATGTCTCTCCAACTCATATCCTACCCAGCTCCTTCAGAGGAGGATAAACTTCATCAGCAGGTGTGGCAATGTATGCTCTACTCTTTATATCTCAGTCAGAAAGGTTGCAAGCCTTCTTTCCATTGCCTGTGAAATCTCTTGTGGTAAGCACCCTGTGACCTGTTATCGCACATATCCTGAAAATTCCACACCCATATCTCCTACTCCGTCTTGGGCTTCTTAAATGGGTCCTCTTAGTATTTTGCAAGCATGCAGAACAGTGCAGTTTTTGCCTCAGACCTATTACAGGCCAGCTCATCTTCCTTTAATTTTATTGAGTATTTCAATCTCTTTCCTGAATCCCAATCCGACTTGGACTAGATTTGACATTATGTTTTCACTTAAGCTTTAGATCCTTAATCTTATTACTTCCTGTTTCCCTAAAACTGAAGTGAATAAGCTCCTTAGGAGCGCGTGAGCCGAATCTGCACAAAGCCGTTTAGCTCTATTTACTCTGCTCTTCAGTTGAACCCTTTCCCCCAGAACATTATCCCTTAAAAAAAAAAAACATCTAGAAAATTAAAAAGTTCAAAAGCAAGGTCTTGGCAGGGGTGTGGCACTGTTGGGACATCTTACTGCTCTTTGGCTTACTCGGTCTCTTCTACAAGGAAGACAGAAGCACACCATGCAAAGTCAGCAGCTTGGTTTTTCCGCGTGACTCTTTGTTATTTTAAGGGGTTCCTGCAAGGATCTTGAACAAAAAGTGAGAAACATTAGCCCTCTTTGATAAAAGACATGCTTTAGCCGAGAAGTAGTAAATTATTTGTTCCACAATAAACTGTTTCTTTAAAAGAACATCCTGGATTCAAATTCAGATCAGCTTGACCCCTGATGGTTTTTATGACCTTTACATATAATCTGAAAGCTCCTGGAGTTGGTTTAGGCACTCTTGTCCTCAGGTTACAGGATTGTAGGTGAATCCTTTGAATTCACCCACTCCTGGAGGGTACCTAATGCTGGTCTGCTCAGGGGCTACTATAATATATGGAACAATCCTGGAAAAGGTATAAGCATTCCGTGTGTGTGTGTGTGTGTGTGTGTGTGTGTGTGTGTGTATGTGTGTGTGTGTGTGTGTATGTATGTGTGTGTGTGTGTGTGTGTGTGTGTATGTGAGAGAGAGAGAGAGAGAGAGAGAGAGAGAGAGAGAGAGAGAGAGAATTTCCTAGTACCAAAACCTACATTTCTAAGGAATTAGAGCCAATGAATCGCTTTCTATTTCCAAAGAAACAACACAAATGTAATTTCTTCATTTTGCTCTTGCTCATCCATTACGCCACTGCTCCTTCCACTCCTGGGAGTTTGTAAGCCAGAAGCAATTGTTTCTCTGCTGATCAGGTCTCATTTGTCACTTAGCAGACAGGCGCTTCTATTTGCTTATAATACAGCCAAAATAATTAGCTGTTTACCTGCCAGGTTGCTGATGATTATGTACAACAAATGACCACAATGAATAAATCTAGGCATTGTTGAAAGAAAAAGACTGGGTAATTAGGCCAGACTTTGACCATTGATTTTCACCTAAGACTGAGAGTCTGATCCTCAGAATTTGCATCTATGATTACAAGGGACTTGCCTGGTTTCCTACCTAGTGTCTGGCAGACTCAGGCAATCCAGGACATCATTTGCAACTCTGCCATTTAAAATAACATGATTAGGGACTGGCTGATTTCTCAAACTCCAAGAAAGATATTTAATGCATTAGGTTGTTTTAAGGAAGAAAACAGGCAAGGTATACAAATCAGCCAACACATATTAGCTTCTTAAGGCATCCTGTTTTCTGTAAATATCTTCATGTTAATATTACAGGCACCCGAGGATCACTCAATTCTGAGACCTTAAATTTGTCTATCATCCGCTGGCACTTTTAAATCTATAATTGTATTAAGCACAAACAAGATAACAAAGAGTTCCTAGCATACAGCAATATCTTGCAAATGATTATTTTAAGCATTCTCTAAATATAGTGGTACATTTATACAGGTTTTTGCTGCTGTTGACAATGATGCCAGTGTTGATGAGAAAAATATTTCTGGAAGTTGCCTTTCCTAATATTTGTCTTTGGAAACCTTGCGAAATACCTCTTTCCTCAGTCCCATATTGCATTATCCTACCGAAGTAACCAGAGAATAGTCTGCAATTCTCCAGTCGCTCAAGATGGATTGGAGCTCTAATCCAAACTTCATCTACTTGCCTCTTAGTGGCTGCTGCTGTAATTCTTCGCCCGTGACTGGTGATTATCGTCAGTTCTGGATATCCATAATTGCCTTGTTTTCTGCTCTATTGCAAATGCAAAAACATTATCCATTCATTTCTCAAGATGATCTTTAAAAATTAAATAGGATGTTCAACAGTGCAGTCTATTGCTTTCTGATCCACTGATGCCTGTAACAATCACTCTCTTGCCTTAACAACAAACAGGAAAGAAGAACCTACTGTGTGCCAGATACTCTTAAGGCCTCAGCAAGTGTCACATAATCCACATACCACCCCAAGGAGAATATACTACCATCCCTTTTCATTTAATTATTTCTCTGTGAAAACACTAGACTTTCATCTTGTTACTTCTTTGACAATGATTTGACAAAAACCAACAGACTCACAATTTGAATGCTTGGGCAATGGTAGCTGCCTGTTCATGATTACAAGGAGAAACATCCCATCCAAGCCAAGTCAGGAGTCACTTTACTTTTCTTCCACCACTGAATTTTTCAGTAAGTGGGAAAAGACAAGACAGAAGCTCACGCTCAGTATATACCTCATAGCACTAAGGCTGAGGAGCACTAAGGCTGGAGAACCTGGAAATGTGTGTTCTTCTCTCCATGCTGACTGTTGTGTGGAAGTTCTTGGCTGTAGGCGGTTCCTTTATATTTAAATGAAAAGTAAGAGCTGGGTACATGTTTGACTTAAATGTGGTTTGTTTCAACTTGATCGACATTCTTCTGTTTCTTTAGGTACAATCTCATGTAGATCAAGTTGGCTTTAGATTTTCTATGACCATGAGACCAGTCTGAAACTACTGGTCTACCTCCACCTGTCTTTTGATCCTAATTGATAGGGTTAATGGCAGTCACCACCAAGCCTAACCAGCTAAGTTTAAATTTTTACCTTTGATTCTTCCTTTTTTCTCATTCTCATTTTTCCTTCTAAATATGCACCTCAGTTTCCACATTTCAAGGATAGGCAAGATTATAGCCATTTTCCCTAGGTAATTTTCTTTTTGGAGAACAACAACAACAAAAAAAATGCAGCACATGGTGTGGTTCTGCGTTGTTATTGCCCCTATTTAGTGTTTCTTTGCAAGAGTTACTGACTAGCCCATTTCATTTTCAAGAATAACTCATCCTGTCTCCTCTCACTTTAAGTGAATACCACTTGTCACCTTTCCCCTATGCCTTCTTTCTTTCTTGTTAAGATGGAGGCAAAGCACAGGAAGATTCATAACTAGAAACTGTATTGCTTATAAATGTCAGTCAGTGACATTTTCTTAGGAGATTCCATCCTTCTGCATACCCCCAAAGAACATTATTGTAAAGGAAAAGCAACTTAAGGATAGAGGCAGTAGTTGTTGATATTTCTGATGAGTGGACTGGCATTGCCTTTAAAAAATGGTGGGTTGTAAAGACAGGGAAGGGAATGTATACAGGTGCTCTTGCTTTTTCTGAACATTTGTTATATGTTGCATTTTACCAATTTTATTTTCCTCATTAGCAAAGAGTTTCTTAAGATTTTATGAAATCATTGCAAATGCATTTCATGTATTTTAAATTACTTGGGGATAACTTGGGGACAGGTACTATTCTATTTGACTCTGTAAGAGAGGTGGTGCATACATATAATGAGTATTTATTAACTGAAGAATTGCACAAAGGTAATGCTCTCCTAAAGGTAATGTGTACCCCTGAGAATAGGGCAGAGGTTCAGAAAACTTACAAACCTGCTGGCCTAGTGTTCACTTAGAACTAGGCTCCCCTCTCCTCTGACAGAACTGAGTCACTCTCTTTTTACATGCACTGAGTCCAGATTTTTTTCCACTTGGAAACTAACACCAGACTTTCTGTGCAGTATTTCACTTTTAAATTTGTAATTAATAAAACAAATATTTTTGAGCTCTTATGTGTTAAACAATACTTGCTAAATTTATTGAAGGCTGCCTTCCATACATATAATCATCATAGAATCTTAATCTCCATGTTAGATATGAAAGGTTGGAGATAGAGTATGGTTCTCCTCACTGATCAACATGATTGGACCAGGATTTGATCTCAGGCACTATGCATCTTCACAGCCTTCCTTTTGTATCAGCCTATATTACATAAGCCATACCATTCTTGAGCAAATATATTGAGAATAAATGTGCAAATATAGGTCTCTAATTCTTGACAGATTAGCATATAAACTGGATATTACCTCCACCGTTTTGGTCTCATAAGCAAAGACAAACTATGGAGGGCCATACTCATTATAGATGGTGCACAGATATCTGTCTTAACAACTAATATCTGATTTCTATTAGCCAAAACGTCTTGACAAGTTTTGTGACCTTACATATGTCTTTTTAAGTTATGAGGATAGGACCCCAATTAAGGATGGGTCATGAATGGAATTTCAAACTGTAGGTGCAACAGAATATTGTCACTAGGAGGTGTGAGAGTATTTTATGGTATTATCTCTTGGCCTTCATGGGAAGAATTACACAGGAATACTTCTCTTAAGACGTTTCATATGATAGCCAGGACTTCTCTGGCTTGAACAGCTTTGTGGCACTGGGAATAAAGCGATCGTGAACACATCATTGGTCTCCAATGGAGGAACTTGAGAAAGGACCCAAGGAGCTGAGGAGCTTGCAGACACATTGGAGGAAGAATATGAGCTAACCAGTATCCCCAGAGCTCCCAGGGACTAAATCACCAACCTAAGAGTACACATGGAGGGAAGCATGGATTCAGATTCATATGTAACAAAGGATTGCCTTGTTGGACATCAAAGGGAGGAGAGGCCTTTGATCCTGAGAAGGCTCGATTCCCCAGTATAGGGGAATTCCAGGATAAGGAAGTGGGAGTGGATAGACTGGTGAGCAGGAAGAGGGGGCACAAGACAGGGGGATTTTGGAGGGGAAACCAGGAAAGGCAATAATATTTGAAATGTAAATAAAGAAAATATCTAATAAAATAGGCACACACATTTAACAACAGCACTCAGGAAGCAGAGGCTAACAAATTTCTGAGTTTGAGAACATGCTGCTCTAGGGCTATTCAAAGAAACAAAACAAAAAATAAGCTATTTATTAATATGGATTAATAGCCTTCTATAAGCTAAGATATGTGCATTCATGAATATGGGTGAATCTCTCATCTTACACATGAGAAAATCTTGTCTCATAGACAACTAATGAGTCACTCTACTGACCTACGAAAGAGCACCTCTGGCAGAGAACATATCTGTATATGTGTATATGTGTTTCTTTGTATTTTTTCCAGCTAAATTTCCCCTTTGTTACTGCAGACCCTGTATGAAACATGGGATGGCCTAGAGGATAATGTGAGAAAACATTCTTGAAACAGAAAGTGCATCAGTGCTGTTGTGAATGGTACATGAGGAAGGTCAGTGTGAGATAAATATTTATGATTCACAGCACTGAGCACAGCCATTGCAGGATGGAAATTCGGGATTTGTCAATCTCTACATTCTTAAGACTTTGCTGTAGTAAAGACACACGAGTCAGACATGATGGGCCCTACCTGTAATCCTAAACACTTCAGGGAGTAGGTATACTATCTACACAGCAAAACTGTTTTTACAAAATGAAACTAAACCAAGTAGAGATGGAAAATATCAGAATCATTTTGTAGGTTCCAGAAGAGGAACTTATATCAAATGTTGTAAGAAGAAAGGGAATTATATACTTTTGGACTCAAAAGAAAAGAAATCTCAGCTTCAATCACGATATGTAACTTTCATGAATCCTATGTACTGTTGTGATAATTCCTACTGTCAGAGTCTTAGTTTATCTTTCTATGAATTGAAAATAACATATTTTTGACTTATTCTCATAGCTTTGTCCCAAGCATTTGCTCTGTCACCTCCCTAGAAAGTATGGTAGCTCTGAGTCTATTATGAGAAGCCCACAAATAACTTTTGGTACACATTTTTCTTTCTCTGCACACCTCTCTTTTTATTAACCTCCACACTTAGATCTATGTTAAATCACATAACAAGGCATAAGTCTCTTTTTAAAGGGTCCGTTTATTAGATGGGCTTCAAAAGATTAAATATAAAGTGCAAATTTGGGAATGTTGCAAAATTGTAAACAGAACAACAAGAAACAGATGCAAATTGTCTTTTTTTTGCTTTTTTTTTTAGTTTTTATTCGATATATTTTTTATTTACATTTCAAATGATTTCCCCTTCTGCCCCCCTCCCCGAAAGTCCCATAAGCCCCCTTCCCTCCCCCTGTTCTCCCACCCACCCCTTCCCACTTCCCTGTTCTGGTTTTGCCCTATACTGCTACACTGAGTCTTTCCAGAACAAGGGGCCACTCCTCCATTCTTCTTGTGCATCATTTGATGTGTGGATTACATTTTGGGTATTCCAGTTTTCTAGGCTAATATCCACTTATTAGTGAGTGCATACCATGATTAATCTTTTGAGACTGGGTTACCTCACTTAGTATGATGTTCTCCAGCTCCATCCATTTGCCTAAGAATTTCATGAATTCATTGTTTCTAATGGCTGAATAGTGTACTTCATTGAGTATATATACCACATTTTTTGCATCCATTCTTCTGTTGAGGGATACCTGGGTTCTTTCCATCTTCTGGCTATTATACATAGGGCTGCTATGAACATAGTGGAGCATGTATCCTTATTACCTGCTGGGGAATACTCTGGGTATATGCCCAGGAGTGGTATAGCAGGATCTTCTGGAAGTGAGGTGCCCAGTTTTCTGAGGAACTGCCAGACTGATGGGACCTCATAAAATTACGAAGTTTTTCTAAGGCAAAGGACACCATCAAAAGGACAAATCGGCAACCAACAAATTGGGAAAAGATCTTCACCAATCCTACATCAGATAGAGGGCTAATATCCAATATATACAAAGAACTCAAGAAGTTAGACCCCAGAAAACCAAATAACCCTATTAAAAATGGGGTACAGAGTTAAACAAAGAATTTTCACCTGAAGAACTTTGGATGGCGGAGAAGCATCTTAAAAAATGCTCAACTTCATTAGTCATTAGGGAAATGCAAATCAAAACAACCCTGAGATTTCACCTTACACCAGTTAGAATGGCTAAGATTAAAAATTCAAGAGATAGCAGGTGTCCACAAGGATGTGGAGAAAGAGGAACACTCCTCCACTTCTGGTGGGGTTGCAAATTGGTACAAATTGTTTTTTGTGTTTGAGGACCCAGATGAATAACTTCAGAATGACTGCTGTGGGTTATAATGATCTCAAATTTCTGTTCCCTAATCGAATAAGTAGAATAGTTCTTAAATTTCATCAGGGCTAAGAGTGTGGTACAGGAGGACCATATGACAGGAGGAGTATTTACAAAAATAAAACTCCTACTCTAAAGAGAAAATACATTGGCTTAAAACAGGCCATCTAAAGTTATATAGGGGACTCTAGATCACTCTTAATTTCAGTGTATTCATTTACATGCATATTAGATATTAAGGTAGGACTTAGGATTTAGAATGAAGCTATAATGACAAACCAAAGACCAGAATAGACTAAAATGAAAATATTGAAGATTACTGGTTGGTCAGTTCACATGCTGTAAATGTAAAATGGAGAAGGGGAAGGACAACAGTTATATATATTAAAAAAAAAAAAGATAGATTGCTCATTGCATAGCTCACAAAGGAGAAAGAATAAAACAAATAGAGAAGCTAATAGAGACCAAAGGAGTGGAAGGGGGCCAGAAAAGAGAGCACGAATACAGAGGGTGGTTAATCTAGGTTGTCATCCTGATTAGATTTGGCAAAAAAATAAAGCACAAGGTCTCTGGGTACTCCTGGAAGGGACTTTCCTAATCAGATTGTTTTGACGCTCCCTAATTGTGTGCAGCACCTTCAGGTGACAGCTGAGATAAAAGGACAGGGTAGGAAGGAACTTGCTGGGTCAGCAGTTTGTCTTCATTCTCACTGGCAAGTTCATCTATCCTGTTGCTGTGGCATTCCATAGTCGATATTCCGACCAGCTTCTCAGACTTAAGTCACAGACTGAAATCCAGCATTACTTACTCCATGGGTCTCGCAGATCTTCAGCTTAGAGTTAGCACTACTGAACTATCTGGCCACGTGGCTTCTGCAACTGCTGAAACTTTGACCATTCCTTAGGCCACTAGAGAGGCCAACAGTGAGAACCACTGTTGGACTTCCCAGACCATATCTCCTATAGCAATCTTTGTACTTGATTTTTTTATTTCCATTTAATGTGAGTTTTGCTTGCAGGTCTGTAAGTGCTATGCTGTAGAGGTTGGAAGAAGACATCTGATCCCCTATACCCAGAGTTAGAGATGGCGATGAGGCATCATGTGGGTGCTAGAAATCAAACCTTGGTACTCTAGAAGAGCAGGAAGTGCTCTGAACTGCTGAGACATCTCTTCAGCACCACAAATTCCTTTTTAATACACATCTATTCTATTGGTTATGTTTGTGTAGAGAAGCCTGACTAATATAGAGAGGAAAAATTCATCATTATATGCAATTTTTCTACCAGACACAAAAAATAATGAGACAACCAAATAATGTGTATTTTGGTTTTTTGGGATTTGGTTTTTTTTGAGACAGGGTTTCTCTGTGTAGCCCTGGCTGTCCTGGAACTCACTCTGTAGACCAGGCTGGCCTCGAACTCACAGATCCGCCTGCCTCTGCCTCCCAGAGTGCTGGGATTACAGGCATGCGCCACCACCACCCGGCGTGTATTTTGTATTTAGGCATTTTATATATAAGTTTATATATAAGAAGGAGTTTTATTTATGTAAATACTCCTCCTGTCATATGGTCATCCTGTACCACACTCCTAGCCCTGATGAAATTTAAGAACTATTCTACTTTTTGTTTAAGGAACAGAAATTTGAGGTCATTATAACCCACAGCAGTTGTTCTGAAGTTATTCATGGCTTTATATGAAAATTTGATACCAAATAGAAACCCAATAGAACCATACCACATATTTCCCTATAATAGCCCTCCTTTCTTATTGTACTAAAGATTAATAATGGGGACTTCTAAATTAAGATTAATGGGTAATCTGATCATGTAAGGGACACCAGGAAAAGTTAGGTTCTAGGTAATCTTTTTATCTTTAAAAAGTGCTTAAAGGTGAGTTCTGAAGGTTAATTGTTTAATAAATATGAGCAATATTAAAGGAGAAAAAGTTAATTTTATATATAATATAATTTAAAGGGTAAGCATGCTTGAATATTTGAGGTACTGATTTCTGAAAACATTAATTTGTTATTTCTTTTATAATTGTATTTCTAAGAAGAGAATATATTTTTCCTGGAAAAAAATAATTTTATTAATGGTGAATGGCCTCTAGAAACAAAAGCTTTCTAAGGAACCCTACTATAGGCTTAATTTTTCTTGGGCAAGCAAGTTCTCCCCTTTTTTACTTCTAAAATTGATCTAATAGTGCACCAGGGCAGGATACTAAGAACATTATACATCACATCTCCAGGAGCAGTCAGCCAAATTAAACCCAATTACAGTCAGGGGTCCATGATTTCTCTGCCTTGTTCCTGGTAAAGTTGTAGGCACCTAGTATTTTCCCCAACCTGCCTTTTCTCTTGTGTTTGCATCTCATTTTCTTGTAGTGCTCTGTGTAATGGAGTTTTTAATTAGAAATTAAAGAAAAGTCAATACATGCATCACACACCATAAACAAGTAGGGGTGTAAATTCATGAAGTTATTATAGAAACAAAGGAGTTCCCCAAGAATGGAAAGCTTGGTCATTTTATACCTAAGGAATTCTGAGTATAGCTAAGTATAACTCACTTCTGAGTAAAACTTAAATGACTATAAAGAAAGAAGAGAAGGGATGTCTGCATCCCATTGTCCATTCTAATATTTGCCATAAAAGCCCAGTAGTCAGTCTTAGGGTTCAGTAGATGATTATATAAATAAAATATGGTGTATCTAGGTTCACAAACACACACATTTACAACAATTGAAGTCTGAATATTAAAACTTGCTACAATATGGCTAATCATGAGCAAAATATCCTTTAAAGTAACCACAGGTCTTCCTAGTTGGGGTTGAGTCTTGTGCTGAACCATTCTGAGAAAACACAGTGACTGGTCTTTTTAAATCTTAAGCATTACTCTGATTTTAATAAATAACCATGTGATGGACTTCTTTAGTACATTAAAAACTTAATGCTATCATAGGCATAAGCTTGACAAGTAGTAAGAGATATAATAAACATTTAACATGAAATTTAAAACTACAAAAATTTAACAAGCATACAATAAAAGGGATCCAGTGTTATCATCAGGTACATTTTAAGTTAAAGGAAAGAATGTGATTACCTAGGAACACAGAACATAGAAAAAGTTCAGGAAATATGTGAAACTAAGTTCGAGAATTGGATTGTAGAATTCCATTTTAGTAGACAATAGTTTGGAAAAGAACATCAAAAAGGCTGGAAATTTAAAAAATGAAAGACAGAAAACAGTAAAGGTGTGGAAAATGACTCATCGTGTCAGTACTGTGTGATATCACTTTCATTTTGTTGTTGTTGTTTGTTTTTGTTTTATGGATACAGAGAACTTTATTGATGGTATTCCAGAGAGTAGGGAGGGCTTCCTAGGCCCTTCCTGTTATTATGGGGGTTTGGGATAGAAATTGTGAAGGAGATTCTCAGTGTTAGTGGCTAAGTTGGGACAGGGACTCCTCAGCTACCAAGGGGCCTCTCACTTGATCTCTTGTTGGGGTGGGTGGTCCAGGGCTTCTTACTCATTGGAGGCCATGTAGGCCATGAGGTCCACCACCCTATTGCTGTAGCTGTATTCATTGTCATACCAGGAAATGAGCTTTACAAAGTTGTCATTGAGAGCAATTCCAGCCCCAGCATCAAAGGTGGAAGAGTGGGAGTTGCTGTTGAAGTCACAGGAGACAATCTGGTCATCAGTGTAGCCCTCAGTTTCTGCTTTACCACCTTCTTGATGTCATCATACTTGGCAGGTTTCTCCAGGTGGCATGCCAGATTCATGACAGATATACAAGGTGTAGAAACACAGAAGTCCATGCCAGTGAGCTTCCAATTCAGCCCTAATATGACCTTGCCTACAGCCTTAGCAGCACCAGTGGATGCAGGGATGATGTTCTGTACAGTCCCATGACCATCACACCACAGCTTCCTAGAGGGGCCATCCACAGTATTATGAGTGGCAGGGATGACATGGACAGTGGTCATGAGCCCTTCCACAATGCCAAAGTTGTCATGGATGACCTTGGCCAGAGGAGTTAAGCAGTTGGTGGTGCAGGATGCATTGCTGACAGTCTTGGGTGAATTGTCATATTTCTCATGGTTCATACCCATCACGAATATGGCGGCATCAGCAGAAAGGGCAGCAATGATGATCCTTTGGCCCTACTCTTCAGGTGGACCTCACCCTTCTCCATAGTGGTAAAGATGCCAGTAGACTCCACAATATACTCAGCACCAGCATCACCCCAGTTGATGTTAGAGGGATCTCATGTGATGGGCTTCCCATTGATGACAAGCTTCCCATTCTCAGCCTTGACTGTGCCATTGAATTTGCCATGGGTGGTCATACTGGAATATTTAGACCATGTAGTTGAGGTCAATGAAAGGGTTGTTGATGGCATCAATCTCCTCTTTTCCAGATGCAGAGCAGAAGGCAGCCCTGGTAACTAGATGCCCAGTATAGCCAAATCAATTCGTACTGACCTTCATCATTTTGTCTACAGGATGGGACTGGCACTGCATAAGAAGATGTAGCTGTCTCGAACAGGGAGGAGCAGAGAGCCCTTTTGTTAAAATGTGAACACTATGGTAGTGATTAAAAAAATCTTAAACTAATCTAAAAACAGACTTAGCAGATGACCTAGCAATACCACTTGTGGCTCCAAATCAACACATCACAACACATCAAAGTTTCTGTCACACAATTCACAACAGTTGAGTTATTGAGCCAATCCTTGAATGTAACAACAGATGGATGGGGAAAGAAATTGTTATTGATGCTGAATTGAACTTTTTACGGAATAAAAAATAACTGTTACACTATTTGCAGAAAAATGGATGGGGATGGAAATAGTCATAATAATTGAATTAGGTCAATTTCAGAAAATCAAATATAGTTATTTAACCTGTTGTTCCTAGGTTTTATGCAATTACATTAAACAATGTGACCATGACATGAGAGTATAAAGAAAACTAGGGAACAAAGAGGGCTATTTTAAAAACTGAGCTCCAGGAAGTCATCACCAAGCCACTGATTGTTTACAACACATTTCTTTAAAATACCAGAATTTCTAATACCCTATAAACCCTCCAATGCTTCCTGGTTATTACTTGATACCTTGCATCTATCACATGGCATAGATGGTTTTCCATTTGTATTCATGAAGTACCAAAGTAGTCAATTATTTTAAAAACTGGGAATTTTATACTGACAACTATTTATCAATCAACTGCTTGGGAAACTTTAACTAAAATAATGAGTGGATTTTATTCTTGTTGGTTTATTTCCCTCAGTGGCTCAACAGTACACTCAGATGACAAGACTGGGAAAACACATGAGAAATGAGAATTTATTTCATAGCAACAGTTTTGAAAAATGGATAATTTGGAATAAGAGCTATGTTAGATGAAAAATGGTAAAAATAAACTATAGCATACAAGAGACATTGACACTTATAATTTAAAAGTTAAATTTCTGAATGCATGGGGGAGAGTTCATTTTTCTTTTAGGATATAGTGGTAAACTCTAACTGTGAGAATGAATGTTTTCAGTTAGTAATCAATCTAAATTTTGAATTTTAGAATGTACTCTTTATTAGGAATAATTTAGCTTTCATCACTGAATTTTATTTTGTTCATCTTCCCTGTGTTTTCTTTCTTCCCTCTTCAGTCTTTGGGTGTTTGTATATCTAAAGAAGACACACAGCAGATACTTTAAGTAAAGAGTAAGGATGCATTTATTGTCACTTAGAAAAAAATATTCAGTTATTTATACAACTTTTGAAATTTTATTTAGTAGCATAAGATATGATACACAACAAAAATGCACAAAAGAACAAAAATGCATGTTTTAAATCTTATATGACCTTAGTCCAAATGATTCAGTATAAACAAGGGATGAAGACAATATGGGACTCAGGGTTTCCATACAGGCCCAATTAACATATCTATAATAATAGTCACAGAACTAGAAATAATATCATAAAATTCATATTGAATGAAAAATATCCCAGGGTAGCCAATACAATCCTGAGTAGAAATAAACAGTATAATACTAGAAGGGCTGCTATTCCAGACTTCAAACTATATTATAGAGCTAACATAATACAATCAATCAGGTATTGGCACATACATACATACATACATGCATACATACACACAAATAAATATATATGAGCATGTGTTTATATGTGAGAAATTAAATGGAAGATTTAAATATGAATAATTTTAAAGATAGATGTCTGATATTTGACAAAAAGACAAAAAACATACAATAGAGATAGGACAGCTTATTCAATCAATGATTCTGGGATAACTTATACCCATATGGAGAAGAATGAAATTAGATCTGTGTTTATTACTCAGTACATAAAGAATATTCTACTTAATATATTTAATTGACACCAGATAAGATACTTAGAAAAGTTTGTTGAGGCCAACACAGCTCCAATGGATACATTTTTATCACAGATCTTGGATCATGGTTCAGGGGACATCACAGAAAATGTGAAACAAAAAAAAAAAAAACCCTCTAAGAGCAAGAATACAAGGAAGTCTGATTTGACAAGGTCTCTCCTATAAATGACAATGTAAGAATGACAGAACAATCATAATGTCAATGAACATGCGGAACACGGAAAACTTCATGGAGCCTTATCTGTAGATAAAGAGCTACAGACATCCCAGCTACAGGAAGAAGAATTAGCATCTCTTAGGGATGAGCACCCTTATTGGTTATCCAATACAGAGTGTTCAGCCACCAAACCATATAAACTCAAGACGTAAAACACATCTAACAGGTGTATTTATAAATTATTATGCAAGTACAAAAGCATTTTTGTATGTACAGAATAATAACAATAAAATAAAAAAAATGCTAGCAACTTGAGAGTAGAGGGATGTGGCAGAGATTCAAGAGGTGTTCAAAGGGGCTGTTAGAGAAAAGCAAAGGGAAAATGATATATTTATATTTAAATTAATAAATAAAACAAATTTGCTGTTATTAAATTGCTTAATGTCAGTAAGGAGTGATAAATAACACCAAAGATCTTTTAAAATGTCATGGAGACCTAATACAGAAGAATCTTCCTCAAATAGGCATACAAGTGAAGTTAGCCTATAAAAGGGCAAGACCCATTCTAGCAAACTAAGTAATTCATTTCTAACAAATAAGAATTTCAATGCTAGTATTAAATTACTTATTTTGCAAGTGTTCACCAGTGACAAAAATAAGTGATTGTGGGAAGTTCAGGGATGTCCCCAGGAGAAGGTATGAAAGAGTCTAAGAGTCAGAGTTGGTGAAGGGCCACAAAGAAACTGGTTTTGAATGTAGCAGGTCAGATGCACATTTTGACGCCCTTGTGACGTCATGCACAATATTTGTGAAAGCTCAAGCTAGATACAACCCCAGCAAGTAGTAGAGAGCTAGACTTTTAGTCTCTTCCCCTTGTGGAGGAGCAGTTGATGGCTCCTGGGAGAAGGAATGTCAATTCTCTTTAGTGTGGTAGCCTTTGGTATGTCAGCCACAGTCCAGTAGAAAGCTATCTATGGACATCATATAGACAGCAGAAATTGAACATGATGTATATATATAAAAATGTCGCAATATTGGGTGGGTTGGTAGAGGAAGGAAAATGGATCTGAGAGTAACTGAGAAGGGAGATAATTATGATCAAAACATTTTGTTCCAAATTCTCAAAGAACTAATAAAAAAGATCAAATATTATTTAGTCAAAATAATAGAAAGTATTTGTGAACTATATTTACTAGTAAAACATTGAAAATATGTCTCAAAGGAAGGCAAAACCACATACATTTTTGCATGAAAAGTTGTGAGACATGAAGGCTGCCATCTCAGATCAATCTAGAGATAATTGAGTTGTGGATGACGACATTCGATACATTCATAAAATATCATCGAGAGCCCTTATTTGGTATAAAATTTTATATTGATTTCTTGGGTATTGTGAGAGGAAAAAATGTCTGGAAACCAGTAGAACTTAATATATTTAGCCTTTAGCATGACATTTATTAAGTACATATATGCGCTATAATTTGATACTCATACAGAAAACTAATAATCAAAATGTGAAATGTGTTTTTGGAAGGAAAAAGTAAGGATACCTAACAATATTTTCTATTTTTAATCTTTTATATATTTATTTATTTTTACACTCCAGATTTTATCCCCACCCTCCGATCCACCCTCTAACTCTTCCACATCCCGTACCTCCTCCTTACTCCCCAGTCTCTATGAGAATGTCACCACTACCCACCCAACAAAATCTCTAAACTCTCTGGGGCCTCCACTCTCTAGAGGGTTAGGTCTCTGTAAGATTCTTTGGTGAAAACAATAAAATGAACGGTTTTACATGTGCACACAAAACACACCCATGAATACACACATCTTCATACACATACACACAATTATACATACAAAAAATACACATATGTATGCAGACAAAATATAAACATGAATATACATACACATACAAATACAAACATACACACATGAATATACACAACTCAAATATTCATACATACAAACATGAATACATATAAACACAAACACACATGCACATATATGAATATATACACATACACACACATGAATGCAGGCACATGAATACACATACATATGCACACCAATAATACACACATACACACATGAATGCAGACACATATCAATACACATTCACACTTGAATACAAGCATATACACACTTGAATATACACAAACACATATACATACATACACACACACACATGAATACTCACACATACCCATACATACATACATACATACACACACTGGAATACACACATACATACTCACACATCTACACACAAATACACACACACATAATCATACATACACACATTCATGATTACACATACATACATAAATACACACACATATATCTATACACTTAAACACAAATATACATATGCACACACATCTATAGATAGACATGAATATACATTCACATAATTATACGTATGCATACAAGTACACACACATAAATTCATAGACATGTACTCCCACAGTTGCATGTACATATGCATATACGTGACAAATACAAATGCACAGTCATACACACATGCACACCCAACCCACTCATATATATATATATGTTCAGATGTGTACTCACGGATATTTACGCACACAGGTAAATATTTGTTCTTTATACTCTGTCTCAAAGTCACAGAATGACAAACAAAAAGAAAAAGAAATGAAGGAAGGAAAGATAAATAAATAAATTATGCACGTAGAATTTTGTGCACTGTGGAGGGGTTTACCTAACAGCAAAAGGAGCCATGATTATCTACCAAATAATTTTGAAAAGCCTGCTTAACAATTTAGGAATAAAATTAACATTCATTTCCCATATGTTGGATAAAAGCAGTGAGTAGATTAATTAGGAAAGCATATAAACTAAAATAACTTCTAATAACTCCATTATTGTACAACTGAGCTTGAAATATTGAGGGAAATTACAAAGGAATTGATGAGCTCAAAGCTTAAATATTTTAGACAACAAATATAGCTGGCATGATTAATATAGACTTTATGACTGACGTTTATTCTCAAAATAACATTCAGAACCATCTCCAAACATAAACACATCCCTAAACCAAACACAGCAAATTTTGCACTATGTATTCAAGTCAATAAGTTTAGAAGTAGGTAATGAAGGCCATTACAGTGCTTAATCTATATTTTTAATAGAAACAAAGTTTCTAAGCTTAAAATGTAATGGCATCAGTGTAATTGAAAAATCATTTGAAAAGCCTCATTAACCATTGCCCTCTTTCACCTGGCCTGTGGCTTCTATCCTGAAGGCACTATTAATTCCAATTCCAAGGTGCATCTGGAACATTTTTCTTTACTTTGTATTTCTATAATGTTAGTTTAAGTTTTATCAGTTTTCCCTTCCTCTCTTCCTTCTTCCTTCCCTTCCCCCTCTCATATGTGTGTGTGTGTGTGTGTGTGTGTCCAGTCATACATATGTGTATCAGAGCTTGGATCTCAGAGAACAACTTGCAATAGTCCAGTCTTTCCTTCCAATATGAAAGTGTAAGTAATTGACCTGATTTCCTTAGGTGTTAACATCAAACCCCTTCTCCCTGGTGCTATCCTGCCACCTGGTCAATCATATTTAGAAGACTACAGTAATAGCATCCTTTATTTTCTTTTTGTTTTGACTCTTTTTTCTGCACAGAAAAAGAAGAGTATTGTTTGACATCACAAATTACATTGTTATGTTACTTAAAGGGATTCTCTCACTTCCCCTGGGTTTCTGTTGGGGGGTTCTAAATGTTATTGTGAGAATTAACATCAGTTATAAAGACTGTATTGCATTTAGAGAAAAAAAAAACCCGTGTACTCAGCAGAATTTATTTTAAAAAAATAATTATTTAATTTAATTTTACTTAGAGACAGGAATTCACATGGTTTATGCTACCATCCAAGTTACTATACAGGCAAGGAAAACTTCTAACATCAGATCCTTCTGATTTGCCTTCAACTCCATATGCCTGCGTAACTGATTTAGGTTTTGCTGAAGATAGAACCCAGTAATTCGTGTATGCTAGGTCAACTCTACTGAGTGACCTCATCCACACTAAAAATGGATCTGAAGGTTTTAATGCAGATTTTTGTCATGATGCACAGTGTGGTTTTGAACTTGAGGTCTTCCTACCTCAGCCTCCAATGAAGCTGACTTCCATAGGTCTGTGCCACCAGAGCTGGCTATTATCTGTAGTTTCGCTCATGGCCTCAAAGCTGCAGTATAGCCTGGTCCCTGGTCCTCACTGTTCTTAAGGTTCCTGTTGGTAAGCTACACTTCCTTGAGTACCCTTATTTACCTAGCATTTTATAAGCTGTCGAATTTTCTGAGAGTACTGGGTTCCTTCATCTCGTTATAGCCTTACCTTATTTGCCCTTGCTATAGTAAGGATGTCTCTAACATTATGTTCCATAGTTATGCTCCTTCTCCTTATATATCTTTTACTTCTTTATTTCTCCCCTTTACATATTATATACATTATGACTTTTCCTTACTCTTACTTTCCTTGGTAATCACTAAATTTTCAGATTCATAAGTACAAAATCAGCATAGTTCTTTGAATTTTTCTCATTTTCTAAGTTGAAGACTTCATGTACATTTATATGCACTTTCAAATGGAACATGATACCTATTTAGGGGATGAATTAATGAACAAGTGAATGATTATCTTTACCCTCAGAACTCTCATGCTTCTCTTGCTACCTGGCTTTCCATTCAGGTTTATCGTTCCCATATGTCCATGTTATGTTGAGCTTTATGGCCCATATGCCAGGGCCTGCTTATTGCACACAAGGTAAAATGCAAGATGAACCCTTAAGCAGGTGATTTAGTTTCATCTTACTTCAGTGACAAATGGCATGACAAACAGAAGTTGTAAAAGTATTTTAGGTAGAAAATATATTAAAGTTATGCCTGTGCTACAAATATAACTGTGCAAAATGAACACAGGTATATAAAAGAGGACCAAATGGTGAGAAAGTTAGAAATTAGTGACATCCAAAGTGAGAGCCCTTTAGGGGTTTGCATTGAATTTTTGCATCTTCTGTGGCTTTTGACCAAATATTTTCTGCCAAATAGTTATAGTTTGGAGCATCACAAAAAATAGTCATCAAATGTAGAACATGTCATATTTCATTTTCTCAGATGGTTTCTGACTATTACCATGGTGGCTTTTAATGTTGTTGTTGAATAATCATTTTTCTGTGCTATTTTTGGTTTTTTTTTTTTTTTTTTTTTTTTGGCTTTTGGCTTTTGGTTTTTCAAGACAGGCTTTCTCTGTGTAGCCCTGGTTGTCCTGTAACTCACTCTGTAGACCAGGCTTGCCTTGAACTCAGAAAATTCACCTGCCTCTGCCTCCCAAGTGCTGGGATTACAGGCATTTACCACCACGCCCGGCTCTCTATTTTCGTTTTTATGGAAATAATTTTATCGACAAAATTATTTGTTAATCAACATATAATTTCATTGTCAGATTTTTATTTGGCTTGGATTTTTACTTCTTAACAACTTCCCTGGATGGTGAACTCTGGTGAGTTGTTCATTAAGGCTCTCTTGTTATTTATATTCACCTAGAGAACTGGGTGACTCCTGTGGTTCAGCTCCTGCATTTCTAGGTCTCCCGAGATAAGTGGTAGAAGAAGCCACCAGTATTTAAAGCCCTCTGCAAGGCTAGCATGGAGCTCTTGCTTTGAAGAACAAGCCTACTTCTGATCACAGTTGCTCCTGAAGAGTTCTCAAGGGTATGTACAGGTCAGAACTAGAACCACTTGTGCTTGGTAGATGTTGAAGCAGCATGACCCCATATGACAAGCAGTGTATTATATCCTGGAGTCTGATTATTTGAATCACTTTTTAAGGTCTCTGTTAGAATCTATTACCTTGCAAGAGAAATCTCTTTGGCCATATCTTCTAAAGTCAATCCCTGTTTTACTCCATTAGAACATTCTCTCTCACCAGTGTAAGTGAAATGAACCAGGAGGAATGGTCCATGATATTTCCCATCTAAGAGTATACATATATGAGACTCACGCTTAACACAGTGGAGATAACATTACTGTGACAGTGCATTTTTTTTCATTTATTTGCTTAGTTAAGGGTAATTGTTAACTAGGAAGAGTGAAAAATTTATCTGAGTTTTAGAAGTCTAAGATAAATATGTCAAAGATATAGTTGAGTCTATTTGCCTTTTCATAGGCACTTACCACCTTGCTAATAACAAAATACAATTCTTAAAAATACAAGTATTTTCCTTTAAGAAGAACAAAATTTTGTTAGGTTTTATGGAGGGCTTTCTGAAACAGCAACTCTGAAGTTTCTGCCTGAGGAATGTCCACTTTCATCCCCCTTTCCAGGTTCCAAAACCTAACATCAGCAGCATAGCACAATATATATATTTTATCATATAATTATATAAATTATATATTGCAATATTATTGTGTTTCCATAATAAACTCCATTTCTATAATCTCTTGGCTCTGAAGAATTTAAACTGTGTTTCTTTCTTTTAGCCAAAATCCGGTCGATTATATTGGCTCCTAAAGATGGGTAGTTAGAAAGACTATGAAAAGGTAACAGATAAGTCCAGGCTTATGGAAATAACTTTAAATAGATTTTATTTTTATGGAAATTCAGAATCTCAACCATGCTGACTGTAGCAGAAAGTGGAAATTAAGCTTCCCTGAGGATTGTCAGTAGATTAATTTAATTTTTAATGATGAAACATCTTCAAATTAGGAGTAAATCTATTTTAGCTATTTTGACCACAAAGGGAAATAAAAAGCCTCAGCTCCTGAAAGAATGAGAAAGCAAAGCCAACTGAATAAGGAAAGATGAAAAACAAAACAACTTCTCAACTTCTAAGATGATAAAAGTCTGTCCTCTGGGGACCTGTTTTCAAAAGTGTCCTCTGTAAGACTTTCTCAAACAACAGTAGTGTTTGCAAATAGACTCCAATTGCATGACTTGGTTACAGATTTAATCCAGGGTTTTATGCATCAAGGAAAACCCATGCATTCTCCTCTACCTCTATACCCTTTCAGTGTGAAATAAAGGGTGGCCTCACAGAATTATAAATACTTTTCTCCTGGGCAGGAGGAAGATAGGAAAACCATGTCAGTTGAGTACTAAATGCTGCAAAAAGTGGCCAAGGAAATAAGGTAGGCAGTTCCTGATAACTAGCAGTTCTCTCTCTCTCTCTCTCTCTCTCTCTCTCTCTCTCTCTCTCTCTCTCTCTCTCTGTGTGTGTGTGTGTGTGTGTGTGTGTGTGTGTATCTGTCAGTCTGTATCCATGTTTGATTTAATATACACAATCTTATGTGAAGAATTTTCATCTAAAAAACTTTATGTGCATATCATTTGCAACATAAACTTAAGGCCAAGGTTTACTTTTGTTCTTTCAGAATATCTCTTGACCTTTCCAAAAGGAGCAGTTAAAGACATTCTTGCTTTAATGTATCATCTTTAATTTCATAGAATCTAGAATTTAGAATCAACTCATTTGTGTGAAGTGAAAGTTTCCCCTGCATTAGTTAGTGATCTTTCTATTAAAGAGTGCTGAATGTATGTGGGGATCATGAAGACTTTCTTCAGTGACAGATCTGGGGGAAGCCATCTAAAGTGAAGCTTAAGATTCTGCATCTCTAATAAGCAACAAGGCAGCTTGTCCAGGCAGTAGGCTCTGACATAAGTACTGAATAACCTTACCCAGCCAGAGCACAGTACTTAATCATATGTTGAGCCAAAAGTGCTGAGGTGAACTCATTTTTTCTAGCATAGTGTTTTATTTTTTCTGTTGTGTACAGATCCCAATTAATATAAGAATATGTGATGGAGGAGTGTAAGGAAGTTAAAGTCTTTGAAGCACTTAATGTATGACAAGTGTTGCCATGGGTGTCTAGGCATTAAATTACACTAACTCTGTTCTCATCTAAATAGTGTAATTTACTTGCCTTTGTACTGATGATGAAATATCCTCAGATGTATTAGCAGACGTCCCAAGGTAACCCAGCTATGTATCAGGGCAAGGATCCAACCTCCCTTCTTACTTTTGAAATTCAGTCTATGATATATATTATAACCTAGTAAAGGCAGCATCTTTGACCTAATTAAAACACAAATTTGACATACTTAGTTTTATAATGGCTTTCCTTCCATATCTGCACGTCTGAGAAAATCCACTGTTTATAGATACTACATTACATGTACTTATCCATCTTACCATAGGAGGTCCCAGTTAGAGAAGATACTGAGAGACTGCCAGGCTAACATGCAATTTTAGACAGATACTAGAATAACGTTTACTTTCATCCCTTTGCTGTGCAAAATGAAAATATTTTAAAAGCCTGGAGCCTAAAGAAATGTAAATACAGCTTCTTCAGGTCTGACATTTAAAAGGAGGTCACCCACACCAGACCAACTATCCCTTGTCTATTATCAGGTTTTCTGTCACTCATGTTGATTAAGGTTGATAAACAGTGCAAAGCTCTTGGAGGTAAGCCAGGGGCACAATGAGAGATGTAACTGACTTTAAAAGAACAGCATTTCCTAAGAATAAAAATGCCCATCTTTCGTGTGTGTCACTGCTTCTAAAAGGAAATATTGCTCTTTCAGAGATACAACAGTCATCTCCGAGGAGGAGTCTCCTAGCATTTCAACAGGGGGACAGTTACATAACCTCCTGACTGTGCGATGAGCCTGCAGAATCACACACAGAGCTAATTTAAAATCTTATATTCTTTTCTCCTACAGTGTTCTCATGCTTGCTTTAGAGTTAACACAGGAAGCAACTTGTTTATTTTCCTTAGAATATTGGCCAGGAACATCTGTGTTGTTGCAAATGTCAGGATCATTGCCTTCTAAGGCAGCAATCAAAGTATTAACATATGTAAAACACTTTATTTTTCTTTATCCATTCATATGTTGGTGAGCTCCTCTATATATGGAATCTATAAGTTGGGCCCATAGCAATATTATTGAGTTATGATTATTAGACACTGGTTGCTAGGAGATTTGGGGAGGCCAAAGTATGAAGAACGTTTGCTAGATGGAAGGAATAAGGTCTGTATATGTACTGTAGACAATGCAGATTATAATGGATAATAATGTTTTAAGTACCTAAAATTTGTTAAGAAAATAGATTTTAAATGTCCCTGTCATAACTAAGTAATAATTGCATGAGGTAGTATATGTTTCAAATAGATTGCTTGTTTGTAAATGTTCTGTATGCAAAAATATATTCTTTGTCAAGTAATCCAAATATATTTGGAATATATAATGTGAATCAAAGGTCTAAAGCGGGTAGGGAGAGAGTGCTAGCATCCTTCTTACCTGCTTCCTGGGCAGTAGGATATGACCTCTCTCTTTTTCCTCCTCCAGCCTACCATGATGAACTGAACCTTCTGAAATGGTGAGCTCAGAAAAATCCTCTTAAATTTCTGACACAGTAATAAATAAAGAGCTAGTATGTTTATACAGGCACTCATGCAGGATTTTAACAAAACAGTTTATAAATTTCTATGAAGAAGACAGGTGAAATGTGGTCTCTTTCTAGAGGTTAGTGGTCAGGTTGTTGCTATAGTGAAGTTGCCCAGGTTGAGAGTGCAACTACTCACTAAACGGTGACATCAATTCTGGCCACCAGCAGCAGCTACTTATATCCAAGTGTTGGAACGATGTTAAGTGTCTCTGGGCATAGGCATAAGACACTAGCAGTATAGAAATACAGTAGCTTGACATCACAATATGTAAGACAGTGTGTAGCTTGCAAACATTCTTCCACATTGAGCCTTTCTGATCAGGGCAATGGAGAATTTGGCCAAAATGATAGATACTCACATGAAAGTGATTTTCTCCTAGGAACAATTTTTTTAAAATAGTTGAACTCTAGTCCATTAACCAGTATAGTCCACATGGCAGGAAAAAATGTCTCAAATTTCATCCAGTATCCCCCAAACTCTGTTCTTGTGTTGGCATGATATTCATCTTTCATCCTTGAAGAAATTCCTGCATTCTCCAAAACCATCAACAATCCCAGGCCACTTGGTAGCTTTTGAAAGGGAGGGTTTTAATAAGGGCAGGTTCATCTGCATGCATTGTTAGCCCCCAATATTCAGAGGGCCTCACGGACAAAATGTCTATGTAATGATTTCCTTCTGCATCAAAACCCAGTTTCATTTCTTTTTCGTATAGCTGCTGTTCCTTCCATAACAGTAAAGGAAGAGAGTTCTGTGGAAGCCTTAATATTATATGTGAGGAGGCAGTTCTACTACCATGGATTCTGGTAGCCTTTTTGTCAATTTCTACCTTCTGACACTTTAAAACCTAAGTATAGAATGGGTAGTGAGTCTCAGTCGTTGCACATACCTTTAATATGAGCAAATCTGAGTTTGATGTTTAACATGAAAATAGATTAGCTAATTAATAAAACATGCAGAATTTTCTTTGTAGCATTGAAGGATAGAGTATTGATTTAACAACTGTTTTTAGCTTTGAAAACATCTCCCAAGGCAAAGAAATAACATAGTAAGTACAATGCAGGAAAAACACAATGAAATTCATCCTTCTGTAAATTGTAATAGTGATTAATATGCTCTTAGTTTGTTTCTATGTAAGAAACACACTCTTAAAGCATGGTAAATATTATACCTACAAGCAAGCTAAGATCAAAAGCCCAAAACCCGAATAGTTAAGAGCATTGTGAGTTTTAAATCCTTAGTTTTATCCTCACCAAATAGTTTGAGAAATATCTACTCTACCACTTTTCCATAAGAATGGTGGCAAATTTTCTAAATGCTATGCTTTCCACAGTGTCAGAAATTTGAATCTGTTGTGTTGTATATGTTTAATTAAACTACAGAATTATGTAGATCATGTAAATACCATTAATTGAATCTACCTCGTTCAGGTAAGATAAAGAGAAGCCTTTTGGCAATTTCAAATAATCCTCAAGTTACAGCACTCTAAAACAATATTATTTACCCAACTGTACTGTCTTAAACAGAAAAACAAATAAAGGGAAAGAAGAAAAATAAATATACTAGTACAGAGTTGATGGCAAAACTGATCTCTCAAATTGGGTCTTAACTTAATGATGTTAAGTGCCTCTGGGCATAGGCATAAGACACTAGCAGTATAGAAATTATTTAAACTCCAACATAAAATGTATCACATATTTCTGAAACATTTTCTTATGATAAGCAATAACAAGAATATTTGCATACTATCCTGGATTACATTATTCATGATATAAAACAACAGACCTGGGATCTTACGCTGCCCAGTCTCTCATCTCTCACTCTTTAGACATGGCACACTTGACTTTAGGGTCTACCTGCAGCTCTTCTCCTGTTAAATCCCACACTGAGCAGAGCTCTGCATGAAGGCATAGGCATATCCCATAGGGAATGGTAATGAAAAATGTGTCCTTAACTGGAAGTGGGTTTTCAATTGTAGTAAGTGATAGGCAAATTTATCTATCCACTTACTAATCATTAGACGCTCCGCAAATTATTATTACTTTTTCAGAAAGGATTAAAAGCTCCTGAAGCTTCTGAAAGGGTTAAAGCCTAGAAGAGAGCTGTCCAAATCAAGCATAGTGGCCACTTCAGATGGAAAAACATATGTGATTTGAACATTCTTCAAAAGGTAAAATGAGCAGCCTACTAATTGTGATAATATATTTTAATTAAAACAATATGTCAAAATGTTTTTCTGTTAGCACGGAGGTTGTATATTAAGGGGATTTTTTTTTCATCCTTTCCACTTCAAAAGACTTTGACATCTGTGATTTCCTTCAGTGTGGTTTCAATATGGTGCCAGAGAAAGAGGGCAGGAGCCAAGGTTATTTCTTTCCAATATCACACTTAAGTGAAGTACACAGACTTATCTCCCATTAGGAAGACGTTTGCTTTTCTTACTCACTTCTGTAGAAATACTGGTCCATAGAATTTATTTAATTGTTCTAGAAATCATAAGAAAAAAGTGATTTCCATCTTCATGCAACATCCATTGTTTATTTGCATTTTTTCTACCCTTGCAGATTGCCAAGCACATTCTAACAGAAAACACATGTGAATTAAAAATAGAGTGAATAGAGGCTTCTGTTTCCATTGTATTCCTCCTTCCAATTGTTGATACTCTGCTTTTTGGTGACTTGCTCATCTCATTGTGTAAACAGAACAACAACCATATGGACATCACTGATTCATTTTGGTGACTTGCTCATCTCAGTGTGTAAAATAAAGCAGCAACCATATGGACATCACTGATCAGGAATGAGCCAGGAGATGATCAGTGCTGGGGCCATGAGATGCAGATGGAGATGACAAGGTCTTATATTTTAATAAAAACAATCAAGATGCCTTAGAAAGCCATTAAGGCTCAGCTTTTCCTGCCATGACATTCTCAAATGGTTTGGGGAAGTGGCTGAGTCTGAGAAATAGTGAGTAACTTAGGATATGTTTGAAGAGACAGCTTCTAGAACAAGACTAGGCAGAAAAATGAAATATAATTGACGAAGTGACTCAAAGGAGGAGGATATATGTAATTCAATAAGTAAAAGCATGAGAGATATGCAAAATTCTCTTCTGCCTGGCATTTTTGGATAAGGTTTTTCCTTATTTTCAAAGTATGCTCTTTTGCAGGATTACTCAATATCAGCGGCAGAGAAGCTAGCTTTGGAACTGTAATTTAAGGTGTAAATTAAGGTGACCTCAGCGAGGATAAAATACCATTAAGGAAGCTGAGATATAAAATATGAACCACTTTCTGGAAATGGTAAACGATTGAGAGTTGTTGAAAATGGACTAACAAAAAGTGAAAAGGGGGAAATAAAGAAACCGATTACAGGACAGAATCCTGAGCATCTAATTTAAAACAAAAATGGTTTTCTATGGTTTATGATGAGTGATAAACAGAGTCCACTGTGTGACTATAAAAATATATCTTTAGCTCAGAAAAATATGAGCCATACTGTCAGCTCAGAGCATTGATTTAGGTTCAGAACCTTTCTCCTTGAAAGACTTACAAGGCTGAAGACACCAATCATTCTAAATGACATGTATTTAAAAATTATGAACTGTGGCCAAGTGGCATTAGTTTTTAGTGCAACTTAATCATGAATTTACCTATTTTAAGTTATTGTTTTGTTACATATTTCTTAAAGTCTCCAGAGTGGGTGAGCATTAGTAGCTATAAAACTTCATTAAATTGGCATTAAACTTTGAGGGGGAAAATCCATAAAATCCTACAGAAAGCCCCATGCTAGAGTTCAGCTTTTCCTGGCTGCCAGTCAATTTTCTTATAATAAAGTCATTCAAAAGACTCTATGAACAGCCCAGAGGGTCTATTGAGCAAATTCATGGTGGCAGACCAGGAATCTCTGATTCACCTAGAAGACAGATGAGCATGAAAAACCACAGCAAAGTCTGCCATAAAACTTCCTAACAATCATTAAATACTTAGAGTGCTGACTATAGTCACACACACACACACACACACACACACACACACACACATACACACACACATGCACACACAAATACAAATTTATCATTCATAATTCTCCTTAGAAGAGCTGATACCTGTGTCTAAGCAGCAGATCTCCCACACTCAAGGTTACTATTTATAAACATGCTCAGGAAAGAGCAGAATCACAAATCACTGAGTGTCAAAATAGACTTAAACAAAATAGAACCACCTTTTAAATGTGGAGTAAAGTTAAGTAAATGGCTTGAAATAAATGTAGATTCATTTCTGTATCCTGGGGTTTTCTAAAGATGGAATGAGTAGAAACCAATAGCCAATGCATTTAGTTAATATTAAAATCAGATTTTTTGTTATTAACCTTCATCTGTAGTTTGTGATACAACAATACAGTGATCCCCGAGAGGCTGAAGGAAGTGTACATTTGTAGAAATCGTCTATAGCCCCACAGCCTCCATGTACTTTAGACAAGGCTCCCCAGGCTTTTCTACACACAGAGAGTTGCGGAATAGTCTGCATCACTTTCTCACTTAAGTCTTTCCACTGTAGCTTCAGCGTTATAAAGCTGAAAGGGCCCAGAAGCATCTCAAGTTCCTATACTCCTTACAAACAAAAATGTAATCCAAATTTAAACCATTCATGTCTCCATAAATAAAAATAGAAGTATTATAAAAATGCAGGGGAATTATTGGGATTGTATTTTATTTGTTTTTATTGGCTCCTATTTGCACAGACTAATAAAGAGTTCCTTAATAAGAATTGCTTGTGGAATGCATACCCTGTGGGAGGCATTATATATGACATCAAGTCCATAAGGCAGCTTTCCATCTTCCTAGGAAGAGATAAATACAAACACACACACACACACACACACACACACACACAGAGAGAGAGAGAGAGAGAGAGAGAGAGAGAGAGAGAGAGAGAGAGAGAGAGAGAAGTAACAGACCACAAGGGCTGCTCAACGCGGAGAGATGCCATTACACATGATCTTAGAGAACAAAGAGTGGAAGCAAACATGGTGCATATTCAATAAAAAGAGGCAGAGTATGTCATTGTTTTAGTATCTGACTATTTTCATACAGGGAATGCATATTTTGCAAGTAGAGACAATGATACAATGTAGAAAAAAAGTTTTGAATGAATTTTTTAAGGCCTTATTTTCTCCAGGGAATTTAGACATTTTTTAAATGGAAAAAATGTATGTATAAACATATACACATGTAAATAAATATACATAATATGTAATATATAATTGTATATTTTATATTTATATATAAACATTGTATATATATAATATATAGTCTATGTGATATATATGAATCTAGATGGTAGTTAAGAACTCAACTAAAAGATATGCAATACATTAATAATAACTTTATATACTATTGAAGATTATGTTCACAGTATAGAATATAGTGACTTATTTAAAGTAGATATCAATAAACATCAATTTATTTAGCAAATTGAAATTTTTCATTGAGTGTGTTTATTACAAAAAGTCTCTAAGAATGACCCTTTATCATAGTGGGTCGATAGGGAATTAATTCAAGGAACAGAATATTATACAATTAATGTAATTCATATGAAGAAAGCATTTCTTTGTTATCAGTCACTCCAAAAAATTAATTGTCTCTCTAAACTATAAAATGGAATTTATTTATTTTTTCTTAACACATAAATAAGTTGAGGCCAATGAATATGTACATCATTCGAACAGGAGCTGAAAGCTAGTAAGTGGAAGAATTGTACCACATTTCCAAAATTGCTATTGAAATTAAGTATAGGCATTCAAGGTCTACATCAATGTTCCAGATGGTTCAACTTCAGGTAATGGACAGAAAAATGTCTTAACATCTTAAATAAAAGTAGAATGAATACTTTGAAAAATATCTTTGCTTCAAAATATCAATAAAATTTGTCAAAACAATTTCTGTTTACAGAGCCATGGAAGAAATAGTTATTTTCAAAAGCAGTCTCTTAGTCTGTAAAACTGGGGAGTATGTAAGGAGAGAAATAACCTATGATAAACTTTCCTCAAAAAGTTACCTTTTAAGTAAGGAATTACTTTTTAAGTTTTAAAAGTTTGACTACTGAGAGTTGAGCGAAAGCAGGCTTTTTTTTTTTTATTCGATATAATTTATTTACATTTCAAATGATTTCCCCTTTTCTAGCCCCCCCACTCCCCGAAAGTCCCGCAAACCCCCTTCTCGGGTATCTGTCTAGCCAATCAACTTTTCCCTACCATAACTGCTCTTATCAACATTCAAACAGGTATGCCAAAACTAAAGGCACTGGCAGCAAATTGACTTGACAGTATTTTTGTTAAGAATAAAAATTTTGGCATAGATTAAGAGAGGTGGATGTCCAGGCAATATTTTTCCTCCCTTTATGAAGTAGAGTTTTCTTCATTTTGCAGTTGATATGACTTCAAATGCTTAGTGGCATTCGGGAATCTAAGAAGTTCTATAGCTTCAACATTGCCTTTTGGAACCAGATGAAGTTATGAGCATTGTGAAGGGGTAATAAGAAAGTCCTCTACTAAATAGCACCTTCTGAGAGTCAGACAGAATTTCCTTTAAAACTGTTAATCATGACACCAACCCCAGTCATGTGAGTGAAAGATACTGTACCAATCGAATTATATTATGTGGCCCTTGATATTGCCACTCAGCTTCCACTACTCATACAGACATATCATCTGATGACTGCCATCTTAGGCAAATTCACTTGCAGGATCAGATGATGATTAGGGGAACACGTGATTGATCTTAACCTATTCACTAGGAAGATCTTATTCCAGAGGTGTTTTGATCATTAAGCTTATAGGACAAATCAAGTGAACTCACCAAGGAATGGGCTGACTTTACAAACATGTCAGAAAATATTTTAAATTGGCAAATTAATTGTAATGTGAATAAGCAATCAAGAATCCCAATGTATAAATTCAGGTTCTATAGTGGTGGCAAAACATGGTGACTAAGGTCATATAAGAAAGTGTTAGTAGCAGCAAGAGAAGCTGAGGGCTCATATGCTAATCTATAAAAAGAAGGGGGATCATTTTCCTCAATATTTTAACACCTAACCTTTGTGCCTTTCCATATTTGCATTTTAAAAAAGAGAAGGAAGCCCCTTGCAACCCAAATTAAAGAGAAAACAGAATTGATGTAAGAAGTTCCTAGTCTATATGCAAAAGTTTTCTAACACTAACCAATGCAAACTACACATAAATATCACAAAGGTACTACTTCAAAGATAACAGCAGATAACAAAATAAGGCAGGATTTTGAATTCATCTCCATATACAATTTTCTGCATATTAAAATTACCTCCACTTTCCTCTACTTTGTTGATCTTAGATTAATCAGTTAAGTAACTCTGAAAGCAAAAGATCAACCAGTTGACAAATTGTTCACCTGGACTTCAAAGTACAATAAGGACTTTATGTGAGGACTAGTGATTTTAAATCATCCTTCTTATAACAAAAATGCATGGCAAGATTTGATCTCATCTCCAGGAAGATTCTAAAACATAGTTTATTTGTGTAAGGTAGAAGAACTAAGTACTAGATGGTTATAGAGTAGATAGCAGTACAAAGGTGGTTTGTGTGTGCCACAAAGAGGTTTTCTATTGGACTGAGCAAGTGACCCTGTTAATGAAACAAGCACACTGACAGACTAAGATACAAACTAAACTGATCTCAATAGCTTGTTTTTATGGGGGCATGAGCTCCTCTTTATGAGCAAAAGAGGAAAGAGGTTTCAAATGTCCATAAAAATAAATTGGATTGTTTCACCTCATAAAAACAAACAAACAAACAAACAAATACCCCAATGATCCAAATGTGACTCATCCAACAATATGGGCTCATGTTCATGGAACTGAATGTGAATATTCATAATATCATCTTTATAGTAAAATATTGTTAACTAATTTATTTAAGATTTCTCTTTAAATCAGATTTATAAATTGGAGGAGCTAATAAATATTTTAGAATGTTTTTTAACATATAAGAATATGAACATACAGAAAACATTTATAGTATTAAAAGGCATGTTCCCATTCTACATTAACTCACTCCCATTGTAATTTCTAGGGCAGTAGTCTCAGATTAATTGCATAAATTACCTGAACTGCAGATTCTTTTAATCCATCCAATATTCCCTTAGGTTGGCTTATTAGTATCCTGACTTCAGTTCTAGGGAATTGTAACTTCTATTTTAAACAGGTTAGAGGACCTGAATTTGATTTCAGATAATCTTTACTAATTTCAGGCAGATTTCATCCTTTGAATAACTACTCTGTTAAGAATTCTGACTCAATCTTGGTTTGAGATTAGGGTAACATAAGATAGACAAGCACCTTATTTTGAATTCTAGAATTTGTAAATTCTCACATACACACAAAAAAATCTTTGTGTGTGTGCGAGTCCATGTATATTCCTATATAAACCTACATGTGATAAACTAGACACTTGGAATGTTGAGTTCATATGTAAAGAAGGGAGGGGAAAGAAAAAAAGCAGAAGGAGATTAGGGGGGAAGAAACAAAAGAAACAGGATGATATGGAAAGAGAAGAGGAAAGACAGAATGTAGACAGCAGAAGTAAAATATCCCAAAGTTGTCCCATGCTTTCTTTCACAAAATAAATCTTGTCTTTGAGACTGGATTTATCAAAATCACATTCTTTCTTCAATGAGAATTCATTCTCAAGGAGCAACCAAATCTCTGTCAGCTCTTTTCTTTTTTTTATTATAATTTTTTATTTTCTATATTCCTTTTTTACATTCCAAATGATTTTCCCTTTCCCAGTTCCCCCCTCCCAATAAGTTCCCTAAGCCCTCTTCCCTCTGCCCATTCTCCTAGCAACCCCCTCCTACTTCTCTATCCTGGTATTCTCCTACAATGCTGGAACAAGCCTTTTCAGGATCAGGGACCACTCCTTCCTTCTTTTTGGGAGTCATTTGATATATGAATTGTGTCTTGGGTATTCAGAGTTTCTGAGCTAATATCCACTTATCAATGACTGTATTCCATGTGTGTTCTTTTGTGATTGGGTTACCTCACTTAGCATGATATTTTCCAGATCCAACCATTTGCCTAAGAATTTCATGAATTTGTTGTTATTAATTGCTGAGTAGTATTCTATTGTGTAAATATACCACATTTTCTGTATCCACTCCTCCATTGAGGGACATCTGGGATCTTTCCAGCTTCTGGCTATTATAAATAGGGCTGCTATGAACATAGTGGAGCATGTGTCCTTATTGCATGCAGGGGAATCCTCTGGGTATATGCCCAGGAGTGGTATAGCAGGGTCCTCCAGAAGTGTTATGCTCATTTTTCTGAGGAACCGCCAGACTGATTTCCAGAGTGGTTGTACCAACTTGCAATCCCACCAGCAGTGGAGTAGTGTTCCTCTTTCTCCACATCCTCACCAATACCTACTGTCTCCTCAGTTTTTAATCTTAGCCATTCTAACTGGTGTAAGGTGAAATCTCAGGGATGTTTTGATTTGCATTTCCCTAATGACTAATGATGTTGAACATTTTTTAAGGTGCTTCTCAGCCAATCGAAGTTCTTCAGGTGAAAATTCTTTGTATAGCTCTGTACCCCATTTTTAATAAGGTTATTTGGCTCTCTGGCATCTAATTTCTTGAGTTCTTTGTATATATTGGATATTAGCCCTCTGTCAGATGTAGGGTTGGTGAAGACCCTTTCCCAATTTGTTGGTTGCCGGTTTGTCTGCTTGACAGTGTTCTTTGCCACCTCTTTCTAAAGCAGTTGTCTTCCTTTCTTGTTGAGCTCAGTGGCTGGACCACAGTAAATGTTCTTTCTTCTGTACTTGTATCTTGTCTTTGTTAAAAATATGTGCCTATGCTGCCAACTCTCATTATCAGTTAAGGCCCTGACCTGAAAATGATAACAAATAATATGAGGTGCCTCCTCTTGGCATTTTAGAGTTCTTTGCTTTTTATTAGCTTTTCTCTGAAACTGATTTTTGTTATAGTACTTATGCAATGTATAGATACTTATGAATTATTCTAAATGTTTTAGAAAGGTAATTTATTATACATAAAGGCTACCCTATAAGTGAAAAAGCATGCCTAAGAAGGGAAAGATGTGTTATATATCTACATATAATATGTATATAATGTATAACATATAGAAATATATGATATAGGCGGTGGCGGGAACAGCAGCGGCAGCAGCTGTGGCTGGTCCAGCTGAAGGATCATCTGCAGTAGAACCAAGGTGACAGGGTCCAGGCAGGCCCTGCGCCCACGACCACTGACCTGCGTTGGCCAGCCAGGCTGCAAGCCACTGCGGATTTACGGTGCCTTTCACCTCACAGAAGCCACTTCAGAGCTCTGCCTCCCGCCAGTCACGAGAGACTCACCTCCATCTTGGTTCTCAGACTCCAGAGAGATCAGACAGACTGAGGTACGCAAACATAACCCGAGGCCAACATCCCGGGGGTCTAAGCCCCACGAGCGTTGGCCTGTACCCAGGCCCTGGGCTGTTCGGGGGGGGGGCATCGGGGTGCCAACCCAGCCAGGAGGTTTTTTGCCTGGGCCCTGCCCGCTCACCCCCATTTTGCCTACAGGACACCAGAGAGCTCTAGAAGGCAACACCAGCTAACAGGCATAGCCCGAGGTTAATATAGGATGGATCTAGGCCCCAACAGGCCCTGGACTGACCCCAAGAACTGGTCTGCTCCGTGAGCCATCTGTGTGTCAACCCAGCCAGGAGGTTGTTAACCCAGCAGACTCTCCCAGCACTTTCAGGGAGCAAGCACACATCCGCCATCCTGGCCACCTGACAGACCCAATGAACAGTCATAGCCCGAGAGGAACTTTGCTCAGACCTTGGCCTCCCAGGCTTTTGCCTAGACTCAGGGCCTGAGCAGCTAGGCTAGCCTTGTGTGCTCCAACCCGGTTAGGAGATCAGCTGCCCAGCAGAGTGATCAGCACACAGAAAAGGTCCCCACAGCATACACCCTTCAGCACTCCCTGAAGGAGAAAAGAGGCACAACTGGATCACAGACACAATCTGGGGCAAAGCACACTAGGGCTGCAAGGGCACCCAAGAGGAGAACAGCATATCAGCAATCTGCTACAGGGGAAACCCAGCCATCCAGTGTTGCAGAAATAGCCCCAGAGCCCCTCAGAAGGCTCAAACACCAGCCAAAGACAAGACCAACTAACTCCAGAGAACAAGATGGCAAAGGGCAAATGCAGGAACACTACTAACAGAAATCTACGCAATATGGCAGCATCTGAACCAAACTCTCCAACATCAGCAAGTCCTGGTTATGCCAACACACCAGAGAAACAAGATTTGGATTTAAAATCACTGGTCATGATGCTGCTAGAAGAACACAAAAAGGACATAAATGAATCTCTTTTATTTTTTTAATTTTTTTATTCGGTATATTTTTTTATTTACATTTCAAATGATTTCCCCTTTCCTAGCTCCCCCACTCCCAAAAAGTCCCGTAAGCCCCCTTCTCTCCCCCTGTCCTCCCACCCACCCCTTCCCACTTCCCCGTTCTGGTTTTGCCGAATACTGCTTCATTGAGTCTTTCCAGAACAAGGGGCCACTCTTCCTTTCTTCTTGTACCTCATTTGATGTGTAGATTATGTTTTGGGTAATCCAGGTTTTTAGGTTAATATCCACTTATTAGTGAGTGCATACCATGATTCATCTTTTGAGTCTGGGTTACCTCACTTAGTATGATGTTCTCTAGGTCCATCCATTTGCCTAAGAATTTCATGAATTCATTGTTTCTAATGGCTGAATAGTACTCCTTTGTGTAGATATACCACATTTTTTGCATCCACTCTTCTGTTGAGGGATACCTGGGTTCATTCCAGCATCTGGCAATTATAAATAGGGCTGCTATGAATGTAGTAGAGCATGTATCCTTATTACATGGTGGGGAATCCTCTGGGTATATGCCCAGGAGTGGTATAGCAGGATCTTCTGGAAGTGAGGTGCCCAGTTTTCGGAGGAACCTCCAGACTGATTTCCAGAGTGGTTGTACCAATTTGCAACCCCACCAGCAGTGGAGGAGTGTTCCTCTTTCTCTGCACCCTCTCCAACACCTGCTATCTCCGGAATTTTTAATCTTAGCCATTCTGACTGGTATAAGGTGAAATCTCAGGGTTGTTTTGATTTGCATTTCCATAATGACCAATGAAGTTGAGCATTTTTTAAGATGCTTTTCCGCCATCCGATGTTCTTCAGGTAAGAATTCTTTGTTTAACTCTGTACCCCATTTTTAATAGGGTTGTTTGGTTTTCTGGAGTCTAACTTCTTGAGTTCTTTATATATATTGGATATTAGCCATCTATCTGAAGTAGGATTGGTGAAGATTTTTTCCCAATTTGTTGGTTGCCGATTTGTCCTCTTGATGGTGTCCTTTGCCTTACAGAAACTTTGTAATTTTATGAGGTCCCATTTGTCAATTCTTGCTCTTGGAGCATACGCTATTGGTGTTCTGTTCAGAAACTTTCTCCCTGTACCGATGTCCTCAAGGGTCTTCCCCAGTTTCTTTTCTATTAACTTCAGAGTGTCTGGCTTTATGTGGAGGTCCATGATCCATTTGGATTTGAGCTTAGTACAAGGAGACAAGGATGGAACAATTCGCATTCATCGGCATGCTGACCTCCAGTTGAACCAGCACAATTTGTTGAAAAGGCTATCTTTTTTCCATTGGATGTTTTTAGCCTCTTTGTCGAGGATCAACTGGCCATAGGTGTGTGGGCTCATTTCTGGATCTTCAATCCTGTTCCATTGATCCTCCTGCCTGTCATTGTACCAATACCATGCAGTTTTTTAACACTATTGCTCGGTAGTATTGCTTGAGGTCAGGAATACTGATTCCCCCAGAATTTCTTTTGTTGCTAAGAATAGTTTTAGCTATCCTGGGTTTTTGTTATTCCAGATGAATTTGATAATTGCTCTTTCTAACTCTGTGAAGAATTGAGTTGGGATTTTGATGGGTATTGCATTGAATCTGTAGATTACTTTTGGCAAAATGGCCATTTTAACTATATTGATTCTACCGATCCATGAGCATGGGAGGTTTTCCCAATTTTTGAGGTCTTCTTCCATTTCCTTCTTCAGAGTCTTGAAGTTCTTGTCATACAGATCTTTCACATGTTTGGTAAGAGTCACCCCAAGATACTTTATACTATTTGTGGCTATTGTGAAGGGGGTCATTTCCCTAATTTCTTTCTCAGCCTGCTTATCCTTTGAGTATAGGAAGGCCACTGATTTGCTTGAGTTGATTTTATAACCTGCCAATTTGCTGAAGTTGTTTATCAACTGTAGGAGTTCTCTAGTGGAGTTTTCTGGGTCACTTAGGAAGACTATCATGTCATCTGCAAATAATGATAGTTTGACGTCTTCCTTTCCAATTTGTATCCCTTTGACCTCCTTATGTTGTTGAATTGCCTGAGCTAGTACCTCAAGTACAATATTGAAAAGATAAGGAGAAAGGGGGCAGCCTTGTCTGGTCCCTGATTTTAGTGGGGTTGCTTCAAGTTTCTCTCCATTTAGTTTGATGCTGGCTACTGGTTTGCTGTATATTGCTTTTACTATGTTTAGGTATGGGCCTTGAATTCCTGTTCTTTCCAAGACTTTAAGCATGAAAGCATGCTGAATTTTGTCAAATGCTTTTTCAGCATCCAATGAAATGACCTTGTGGTTTTTCTCTTTGAGTTTGTTTATGTAGTGGATTGCATTGATGGATTTCCATATATTGAACCAACCCTGTATTCCCGGGATAAAGCCTACTTGATCATGGTGGATGATCGTTTTGATGTGTTCTTGGATTCGGTTGGCAAGAATTTTATTGAGTATTTTTGCATCGATGTTCATAAGGGAAATTGGTCTGAAGTTCTCTTTCTTTGTTGGATCTTTGTGTGGTTTTGGTATCAGCGTAATTGTGGCTTCATAGAAGGAATTGGGTAGTGTTCCTTCTGTTTCTATTTTGTGGAATAATTTGAAGAGTATTGGTGTTAACTCTTCTTTGAAGGTCTGATAGAATTCTGATTGAAACCATCTGGCCCTGTGCTTTTTTTAGTTGGAAGACTTTCTATGACTCCTTCTATTTCTTTAGACACTATGGGACTGTTTAGATGGTCTAGTTGGTCCTGATTTAATTTTGGTATTTGGTATCTGTCAAGGAAATTGTCCATTTCCTCCAGGTTCTCCAGTTGTGTTGAGTACAGGCTCTTGTAGTAGGATCTGATGATTTTTTGGATTTCCTCAGTTTCTGTTGTTATATCTCCCTTTTCATTTCTAAGTTTGTTAATTTGGATACTTTCTCTGTGCCCTTTGGTCAGTCTGGCTAAGGGTTTATCTATCTTGTTGATTTTCTCGCAGAACCAGCTCCTGGTTTTGTTGATTCTTTGTATGGTTCTCTTTGTTTCTACTTGATTGATTTCAGCCCTGAGTTTGATGATTTCCTGCCTTCTACTCCTCCTGAGTGAAATAGCTTCTTTTTGTTCCAGGGCTTTCAGGTGTGTCATTAAGCTGGTAATGTATGCTCTCTCCATTTTCTTTTTGGAGGCACTCAGGGATATGAGTTTTCCTCTTAGCACTGCTTTCATTGTGTCCCATAGATTTGGGTATGTTGTGTCGTCATTTTCATTGTGTTCTAAAAAGTCTTTAATTTCTTTCTTTATTTCTTCCTTGACCAAGGTATCATTGAGTAGAAAACTGTTCAATTTCCATGTGTATGTGGGTCTTCTGTTGTTTTTGTTGCTATTGAAGACTACTTTTACTCCATAGTGATCTGATAGGAGGCATGAGATTAGTTCGATCTTCTTATATTTGTTGAGGTCTGTCTTGTGACAGATTTTGGAGAAGGTACCATGAGGTGCTGAGAAAAAGGTATATTCTTTTGCTTTAGGATAGAATGTTCTATATATATATCTGTTAAATCTAATTGGTCCAAAGCTTCAATTAATTTCATTATGTCCCTGTTTAGTTTCTGTTTTTCTGATCAGTCCATTGAGGAAAGTGCAGTGTTGAAGTCACCCACAATTATTGTGGTAGGTGCAATGTGTGCTTTGAGCTTTAATAAAGTTTCTTTTACAAATGAGGGTGCCCTTGCATTTGGAGCATAGATGTTCAGGATTGAGAGTTCTTCTTGTTGTATTTTTCCTTTGACCAGCAAGAAGTGTCCCTCAGGGTCTCTTTTGATGACTTTGGGTTGAAAGTCAATTTTATCTGATATTAAAGTGGCTACTCCAGCTTGTTTCCTGAGACCATTTGCTTGTAAAATTGTCTTCCAGCCTTTTACTCTAAGGTAGTGTTTGTCTTTGACCCTGAGGTGTGTTTCCTGTAAGCAGCAAAATGTAGGGTCCTGTTTAGGTATCCAGTCAGTTAGTCTATGTCTTTTTATTGGCGCATTGAGTCCATTGATGTTAAGAGATATTAAAGAATAGTGATTGTTACTTCCTGTCATTTTTGACGTTATTTTTTAAATTTGATTGGTTAACTTCTTTTGGGTTTGATGAAAGGTTACTATCTTGCTTTTTCCAGGGTGAAGTTTCCCTCCCTGTATTGGTGTTTTCCTCCTATTATCCTTTGTAGGGCTGGGTTTGTGGATAGATATTGGGTAAACTTGGTTTTGTCATGGAATATCCTAGTTTCTCCATCTACGGTGATTGAGAGTTTTGCTGGATATAGTAGTTTTGGTTGGTATTTGTGTTCTCTTAGAGTCTGCATGAGATCAGCCCAGGATCTTCTAGCCTTCATAGTCTCAGGTGAAAAGTCTGCTGTGATTCTGATAGGTCTTCCTTTATATGTTACTTGGCCTTTTTCTCTTACTGCCTTTAATATTCTTTCTTTGTTTAGTACATTTGGTGTTTTGATTATTATGTGACGGGAAGTATTTCTGCTCTTGTCCAGTCTGTTTGGAGTTCTGTAGGCTTCTTGTATATTCATGGGCATCTCTCTCTTTAGGTTAGGGAAGTTTTCTTCCATAATTTTATTGAAGATATTTGCTGGCCCATTAAGCTATAAATCTTCACTCTCATCTATGCCTATAATCCTTAGATTTGGTCTTCTCATTGTGTCCTGGATTTCCTGGATATTTTGGGTTACAAGCTTTTTGCTTTTTGCATTTTCTTTAACTGTTGAGTCCATGGTTTCTATGGTATCTTCAGCGTCTGAGATTCTTTCTTCTAGCTCTTGTATTCTGTTATTGATATTTGCATCTATGTCCACTGATTTCTTCCCAAGGCTTTCTATCTCTAAAGTTGTCTCCCTTTGAGTTTTCTTAGTTGTTTCTACTTATGATTTTAGATCCTGGATTGTTTTGCTTAGCTCCTTCACTTGCTTGTTTGTGCTTTCCTGTAATTCTTTAAGAGATTTTTGTGTTTCCTCTTTCATGACCGCAGCCTGTTGACCAAAGTTCTCCTGTATTTCTTTAAGTGTTTTTTGTGTTTCCTCATTATTGGCTTTTGTATTCTCCTGGATTTCTTTCAATGATTTTTGTGTTTCCCTTGCAAGGGCTTCTAACTTTTGATCCATTTTCTCCTGAATTTCTTTAAGTATGTCCTTCATGTGTCCCTGTACCAGCATCATGACCAGTGATTTTAAATCCAAATCTTGTTTTACTGGTGTGATGGGGTATCCAGGACATGTTGGTAGAGGAGAATTGGGTTCAGATGTTGCCATATTGCCTTGATTTCTGTTAGTGACGTTCCTGCGTCTGCCTTTTGCCATCTAGTTCTCACTGGTATTAGTTGGTGTTGTCAATGCTGGACTCACCAGTCCAGCCTCTCGTGCACAGCTTACCTCCTGCACTGCCTGGAGACAGGGTGTTGTTGTCCAGGCTGTTCAGACCCTGAAGCAGACACCTGAAGGCTCCTACTGGGGCCTGCTGGATTCACTGGAGCACACTGACTTCTCCCCGCTGGCAGCTTGGAAGTCCCACTTGCCTCTTTCAGGACTTGGAGATGTGGTGTTGCTGCTCAGACTGATCTGGAACCGGAAGCATAGAGGTCCGAGGGCTACTGCCAGAGGCCTCAGGACTGAAGCCTAAGCTCTGTGCCACAGGGAAAGAGCTGTGCTGTGACCTCCCAGACTGCCTCTGGGCGCACACCAGGTCCCCCGCAATTCCTGGAGACCTAGTGCTGTGGCCCAGGGTGTTCAGATCCTAAAGCAGGCGCCTGAAGGCTCCTGCTGGGGCTCGCTGGATTCATTGGAGCACACAGGACCTCTCCTGCTGGCCGCCAGGAAGCCCCCCATAAATGAATCTCTTAAAGAAATACAGGGGAACATGAATAAGCTAGAAACCCATATAATGGAAAAACAAAAATCACTTAAAGAAATGCAGGAGAATGAGGCTCAAGAGATAGAAGCCAATAAAGAAAAAATGAAAAAAAAAAACTTAAAGAAATGCAGGAGAACTTGAGTTAAGAGGCAGAGGTCATGAAAGAGGAAACACAAAAATCTCTTAAAGAATTACAGGAAAACACAAACAAAGAAATGATGGAACTGAGCAAAACCATCCTGGATCTAAAAACAGAAGTAGAAACAATGAAGAAATCACTAAGGGAGACAACTTTGGAGACAGAAAACCTTGAGAAGAAATCAGGGGCCATAGATGCAAATATAAACAACCGAATACAAGAGATGGAAGAAAGAATCTCAGATGCCGAAGATACCATAGAAACCATTGACTCAACAGTCAAAGAAAATGCAAAATACAAAAAGCTTGTATCCCAGAACATCCAGGAAATCCAGAATACAATGAGAAAACCAAACCTAAGGAATAAAGGTATAGATGAGAGTGAAGATTTACAACTTAAAGGGCCAGCAAATATCTTCAACAAAATTATGGAAGAAAACTTTCCCAACATAAAGAGAGAGATGCCTATGAATATACAAGAAGCCTACAGAACTCCAAACAGATTGGACCTGAGCAGAAATACCTCTCGCCACATAATAATTAAAACCCCAAATGCACTAAACAAAGAAAGAATATTAAAGGCAGTAAGAGAAAAAGGCCAAGTAACATATAAACGAAGACCTATCAGAATCACAGCAGACTTCTCACCAGAGACCATGAAAGCTAGAAGATCCTGGGCAGATCTCATGCAGACTCTAAGAGAACACAAATGTCAGCCAAGAATACTATACCCAGCAAAACTCTCAATCACAGTCGATGGAGAAACCAAGATATTCCATGACAAAACCAAATTTACACAATATCTTTCCACAAACTCAGCTCTGCAAAGAGTGATAGGAGGAAAACTACAATACAAGGAGGGAAACTACACCCTGGAAAAAGCAAGAAAGTAACCTTCCTTCATCAAACCCAAAAGAAGATAACCACTCAAATATAAAAAGAACATCAAAAATGACAGGAAGTAATAATTACTATTCCTTAATATCTCTTAACAGCAATGGTCTCAATTCCCCCATAAAAAGACATAGACTAACAGACTGGATAAGAAAACAGGACCCTACAATTTGCTGCATACAGGAGATACACCTTAGTGTCAAAGATAAAAACTATCTTAGAGTAAAAGGCTGGAAGACAATTTTACAAGCCAATGGTCACAGGAAACAGCAGGAGTAGCCATTCTAATATCAGATAAAATTGACTTTCAACCTAAAGTCATCAATAGAGACACTGAGGGACACTTCTTGCTAGTCAAAGAAAAAATCTACCAAGAATAACTTTCAATTCTGAATAGCTATGCGCCAAATGCAAGGTGCATTTGTAAAAGAAACTTTACTAAAGCTCAAAGCACACATTTCACCTAACACAATAATTGTGGGGGACTTCAACACTCCACTCTCCTCAATGGAACGATCAGGAAAACAGAAACTAAACAGGGACACAGTAAAACTAATTGAAGATTTGGACCAATTGGATTTGACTGATATTTATAGAACATTTCACTCTAAAGCAAAATAATATACCTTTTTCTCAGCACCTCATGGTACCTTCTCCAAAATCGACCATATAATTGGTCACAAGACAGACCTCAACAAATACAAAAAGATCAAACTAATCCCATGCCTCCTATCAGATCACTATGGTATAAGAGTGGTTTTCAATAGCAACAAAAACAACAGAAAGCCCACATAAACATGGAGGCTGAACAATACTCTACTCAATGACACCTTGGCCAAAGAAGAAATAAAGAAAGAAATCGGAGACTTTTTAGAATTTAATGAAAATGAAGGCATAACATACCCAAATCTTTGGGACACAATGAAAGCAGTGCTAAGAGGAAAACTCATAGCCATGAGTGCCTCCAAAAAGAAAATGGAGAGAGCCTATACTAGCAGCTTAATGACATACCTGAAAGCCCTGGAACAAAAAGAAGCCAATTTCCCCAGGAGGAGTAGAAGACAGGAAATCATCAAACTCAGGGCTGAAATCAATCAAGTGGAAACAAAGAGAACCATACAAAGAATCAACGAATCCAGGAGCTGGTTCTTTGAGAAAATCAACAAGATAGATAAACCCTTAGCCAGACTGACCAAAGGGCACAGAGAAAGTATCCAAATTACCAAAATGAGAAATGAAAAGGAGGATATAACAACAGAAACTGAGGAAATCCAAAAAATCATCAGATCCTACTACAAAAGCCTATACTCAACACAACTGGAGAATCTGGAGGAAATGGACAATTTCCTTGGCAGATACCAAATTCCAAAACTAAATCAGGACCAAATAGATCATCTAAACAGTCCCATAACCCCTAAAGAAATAGAAGGGGGCATAGAAAGTCTTTCAACCAAAAAAAGCACAGGACCAGATGGTTTCAATGCAGAATTCTATCATACCTTCAAAGAAGACCTAACACCAATACTCTTCAAACTATTCCACAAAACAGATACAGAAGGAACACTACCCAATTCCTTCTATGAAGCCACAATTACGCTGATACCAAAACCACACAAAGATCCAACAAAGAAAGAGAACTTCAGACCAATTTCCCTTATGAACATTGATGCAAAAATACTCAATAAAATTCTTGCCAACCGAATCCAAGAACATATCAAAACGATCATCCACCATGATCAAGTAGGCTTTATCCCAGGGATGCAGGGTTGGTTCAATATACGGAAATCCATCAATGCAATCCACTACATAAACTCAAAGAAAAAAAACCACACGGTCATTTCATTGGATGCTGAAAAAGCATTTGACAAAATTCAGCATCCTTTCATGCTTAAAGTCTTGGAAAGAACAGGAATTCAAGGCCCATACCTAAACATAGTAAAAGCAATAAACAGCAAACTGGTATCCAGCATCAAACTAAATGGAGAGAAAATTGACGCAATCTCACTAAAATCAGGGACTAGACAGGGCTGCCCCCTTTCTCCTTATCTTTTCAATATTGTAATTGAGGTACTAGCTCAGGCAATTAGAAAAACATAAGGAGGTCAAAGGGATACAAATTGGAAAGGAAGAAGTCAAACTATCATTATTTGCAGATGATATGATAGTTTACCTAAGTGACCCAAAAAACTCCAATAGAGAACTCCTACAGCTGATAAACATCTTCAGCCAAGTGACAGGTTATAAAATCAACTCAAGCAAAACAGTAGCCTTCCTATACTCAAAGGATAAGCAGGCTGAGAAAGAAATTAGGGAAATGACCCCCTTCACAATAGCCACAAACAGTATAAAGTACCTTGGGGTGACTCTTACACAACATGTGAAAGATCTGTATGACAAGAACTTCAAGACTCTGAAGAAGGAAATGGAAGACCTCAAAAAATGGAAAAACCTCCCATGATCATGGATCAGCAGGGTTAATATAGTTAAAATGGCCATTTTGCCAAAAGCAATAAACAGATTCAACGCAATTCCCATCAAAATCCCAACTCAATTCTTCACAGAGTTAGAAAGATCAATCCTCAAATTCATCTGGAATAACAAAAAAAACAGGATAGCTAAAACTATTCTCAACAATAAAAGAAATTCTGGGGGTATCAGTATCCCTGGCCTCAATAAATACTACAGAGCAATAGTGTTAAAAACTGCATGGTATTGGTACAGTGACAGGCAGGAGGATCAATGGAACAGGATTGAAGATCCATACATGAACCCACACACCTATGGCCACTTGATCCTCGACAAAGGGGCTGAAAACATCCAAAGGAAAAAAGATAGTTTTTTCAACAAATGGTGCTGGTTCAACTGGAGGTCAGCATGCAGAGGAATGGGAATTGATCCAACCTTGTCTCCTTGTACTAAGCTCAACTCCAAATTGATCAAGGACCTCCACATAAAGCCAGACACTCTGACGCTAATAGAAAAGAAACTGGGGAAGACCCTTGAGGACATCAGTACAGGGGGAAAGTTCCTGAACAGAACACCAATAGCTTATGCTCTAAGATCAAGAATTGACAAATGGGACCTCATAAAATTGCAAAGTTTCTGTAAGGCAAAGGACACCATCAAAAGGGCAAATTGACAACCAACAAATTGGAGAAAAATCTTCACCAACCCTACATCAGATAGAGGGCTAATATCCAATATATATTAACAACTCAAGAAGTTAGGCTCCAGAAAAGCAAATAACCCTTTTAAAAAATGGAGTACAGAGTTAAACAAAGAATTTTCACCTGAAGAACTTTGGATAGCGGAGAAGCATCTTAAAAAATGCTCAACTTCATTAGTCATTAGGGAAATGCAAATCAAAACAACCCTGAGATTTCACCTTACACCAGTCAGAATGGATAAGAATAAAAATTCAGGAGACAGCAGATGTTGGTGTGGATGTGGAGAAAGAGGAACACTCCTCCACTGCTGGTGGGGTTGCAAATTGGTACAACTACTCTGGAAATCAGTCTGGCGGTTCCTCCGAAAACTGGGCACCTCACTTCCAGAAGATACTGCTATACCACTCCTGGGCATATACCCAGAAGATTCCCCAGCATGGAATAAGGATACATGTTCCACTATGTTCATAGCAGCCCTATTTATAATAGCCAGAAGCTGGAAAGAACCCAGGTATCCCTCAACAGAAGAGTGGATGCAAAAAATGTGGTATATCTACACAAAGGAGTACTATTCAGCCATTAGAAACAATGAATTCATGAAATTCTTAGGCAAATGGATGGACCTAGAGAACATCATACTAAGTGAGGTAACCCAGACTCAAAAGATGAATCATGGTATGCACTCACTAATAAGTGGATATTAACCTAGAAAACTGGAGTACCCAAAACATTATCCATACATCAAATGAGGTACAAGAAGAACAGAGGAGTGGCCCCTTGTTCTCGAAAGACTCAATGAAGCAGTATAGGGCAAAACTAGAACAGGGAAGTGGGAAGGGTTGGGTGGGAAAACAGGAGGAGGGAAGAGGGCTGATGGGACTTTCTGGGAGTTTGGGTCTAGAAAAGGGGAAATTATTTGAAATGTAAATAAAATATATATCGAATAAGAAAATGATGAAAAAATGAAATATATGATATAGAGATATATATAATACAATATAATGTAATTATACAACATACAATAAAAAAATACAACATATAATACATAACATGTAACATGTATTATGTAATATATAATATACAGCATATAGCATATGACAATAGCATATAGCATGTAACATACACATAACACAATAATAAGTAATAAATAACATATACTATAATATGGAATACATATTACATACTATATAATATGAATATGTAATATGTAAGACATAACACATAACATAATATATATATATATATGTAATTTTCCACTTTCTTCATAATGATCTTCCTCTTCATACACCTGTGTAGAAGAATGATTTATTATAAGTCAGTGTAGTGAAAATTAAAACTTTCCCACAAACTTCTACCCTCATTCACTTCACATATGTTTGTTACATTCATTTTACTAAGCTACATACATACATACATTCTTAAATATCTTGAAACCATTCTTCTTTATTCATATGCATGTTTTCTTGTCTGTCTCTCTCTGTGTGTGTATGTTTCTTACAGTTTTGGCCATTACAAATTCTCCCATAAACAATATTGTTTGACTATCTTTTACACTTGTATTTATGAGTATATTACATAGATTTTAAATGCATCTGGGTCACAAACAACTGCATTGAAATGTTGACAGATATTGCTAAATTGCCTTGTAAAAATGCATGGACCAATTTTCATTTCATCTCACTGTGTAGATGCTTCCTCACTTGGCCAAAATATGGTACCACTAGCCAAGATTTTTAATGCAGGTTAGTGAGATAAGTAAAATCAGCTAACATAATGAATCTCTGTGTATTTTTTAAACATAGATTATTAAAGTATATTCTTCCCTTTGTCTCTCAATAACTGCCAAAAAATCTCTGTTTCCATTTTCAAATCATTGTTTGAGGACAACACATTCCTTCTGGAGCACTGGTTATGTTTACTGATTGTAATTTACTCAGGATGAATTATCCCTTTGGATCTTACTATTTCCACATTACTCTCTCTCATTTCCCATTTATTTATGCTGGGGATTGCTAATATATTCATTTATATTCCATCCATTCCCAAGGCTGATTTGAAGTGGCATATGAGAAAATAGCAGGCATAAAGAAAAATAGCATTGAGATGGAAGGAAAACATATCCTTAAAAAATTAATACAGTAACTTTAGCAGTAAATCTAGCTCTGAGCTTCCTAGATATCAAGGCTAAAAGAACCAGTCAATCTTTTGATTAATGCATAGCCTATAGAAAGAGAAAATATATTGGTCCACATGGTGATAAGTCATTTTTCTGATGCTCAATTATTTAATGCATGTTGCGTGTAGACGTAAACAATAGAACTTACACAATGCTTAAAAATTATTGGCCACATAACACAGGGAATTTTCCTTGTAGAACTATTTTTTAAAAAGAGAAGTAAACCTGAAAACACTATCCACAAAAGAAAGACAATTTTTATAGAGCAGAAGACATTTAGCTCTGATGATTAGATATTAAGTTGAATATAAATCATTCTTATTATATTTAATGTATTCCCAAAGGCATAAGCTCACTGCTATTGTTGCACTGAACTTTAGGTCTAAAGAGGAAACAAAAGTGGAATGTGTTTAATTGTCCTGGCAAAGAAATGGTGATGATAATTATGATAAAGATAATTATGACTTACTCTCACATAAATTACAGCTCAACTCCATGCTACTTGAATGGTATCTATTTGTTCTTCACAATGACACAAATCTTTAGGAAAACCAAATGAGGGAAATTTGTGAAAAGCATTTCCCAATATTAGTTCGGTCACATATCATCTGTCAAAACTGAACCACATGATTTCAATTTACTAATATCTCACACTATCATTTTAAGCACTATATTCTTTGTAGAAAGGTGAAGATTTCATCATGGTCCTATTACTTAAATATATGTATATATGTTAGGATTATGTATATAATATACATTAGAATTGGATCTAACTACATGTCTTCACAATCACTGTTAGGTTGCATTTTTTAAATCAATATATTTTTTCTAATACTATTCTGTGCTGACTGAAGGAATGGCAACTGCACATCATTTAACAGTATTTAGAAGTTGTTGATTCTAGCTAAAGTTGGCTGAGACTCTCTGTCTCTGTCTCTGTCTCTGTCTCTCTCTCTAATCTCTCTGTCTCTTTCTGTCTGTCTCTCACACACATAATGAAATGTTATAATAGATGTATGAATATATAGATTAAAAAGAAAGAAAAAATATAAAGGTTGGAAGAAAAGAGCAAACAAACACAATTTGATTACTTTGCTTCTCTGTAGAACTCAAACTAACAGAAGTTAAAGAAAAGATAGAGAACAAGGGATACTAAGAATTTATTGAAATCTCTATTACAAGTAATTGCTTTATTTAAATCCCAATGCAGTTAGAAGTTGAGGGTTTTGCTGGGCTGAGCGGTACAATCCTTCTATCCCAGTACTGGGAGGCATAGTAGTTTCTGCGTTTGATTGAGGCTAGCCTGGTCTACAAAGAGGGTTGAGCTCACCCATAGCTCCATAGCAATATCCTTTCTCAAAAGGATACACTAACAGTACAAACAGTAAGTTGAAACTTCCCTTAATTTCCTGTAGCAGATCATTTACCAAGTAAGACAGAAGTGGATGTTAGGACTAGTGCTGTCAATGATCTGATCTGAATTCTACTTAGAGGACAATTGGTTGTCTGAGAAAAGAGGAGTCAAGAGTGGAAAATAAAGGGAAGAAGAAGAAAATAGAGATGGAAAACACTTATCCTAACCCTGAGAAGAAAAGAGCAGAGGGACCCAAAGAGTTCCAAGCAATTTCAACTTTGTTTACTCTCCTCAACCTCAAGGATTACTTTTTTTTTTTCTAAAGAGATGGCTTCTTTCTTTCTCACTTTATCTTCTCAGAAGACTCAAGTTAAACTGTAGGTTTAGAAGGAGGTGCTTAATTTTCACCTGTGCTTCCATAGTAGTACCTATTTTATAAGTTACCCACCATGCTATCAACAGGATAAATCATTGCTAAAATAATAAGTGCGTGATATGGGGCAGCTCGCCTTGGTGGTGGAAGGTGCATGAGGAGGCAGTCAACTGAGGAGAGTAGAGCCAGACGGGCCTGCATGGATCAGATCCCACGATCATCACTGTCCTGCTGCTCTCTGGACTGTACTGCCCAGGGCAGTCTTGCCAAGTTGCAACAGATCAGCTCTTGGTTCTGCCTTCTGCCAAAAGCCCCGCGACCTTGGGATGCCTTTATGTTCTTTAACTCTCATATTTTATTTAAGCTTTGAGATAAGAATAATAATCTCTGCTGTTTACCATGTGCCATGACTATTAAATGGCTTGCATACTTGAAGTCCCTAGTAGGCGGATGGTACTTGATATTCAATAAATGTTAATTCAACATTTCTTTCCTAAGAGGATATTTTCACTCACTTATTCAATTATTAATTTATTCAACAAATATTTACTGACCACCTCTAGGATATCAGGCACAGTGCAAAGCAATAACGGCAAAATGATGAGGGAGAAATAGGAAAATTCTTGCTATACTTGCAGTTGGGTAGTTCTTTTGATTCATAATTGTGGAGATTACTGATGCTGTCAGATTTGGAGATGATCACATCATTGTTATAATTAGAAATGTTAGATCCATTGAAAGCTGATTATTATAGTGCATAACAATTTTTTAAAGTGAGCTTATATTGTTGATTCAATCACAAAATCTGAGTTTTTCTCTTTTTTTTTGCAAATTAAGTTTTTATTAGATATTTTCTTTATTTACGTTTCAAATGTTATCCCCTTTCCTGGTTTCCTCTCCTAAAACACCCAATCCCACCCCTCCTCCTCCTGCTCACCAACCCACCCACTCCTGCTTCCCTGTCCTGGTATTTCCCTATACTGGGGCATCAAGCCTTCTCAGGACCAAGGGCCTCTCCTCCCTTCAACGTCCAAAAAGGCCATCCTCTGTGACACGCACAGCTGGATCTATGAGTCACTCCATGTGCACTCTTTAGTTGATAGTTTAGTACCTGGAAGCTCTGGGGGGTACTTGTTGGTTCCTCCTATGGGACTGCAAGCTCCTTCAGCTCCTTGGGTCCTTTCTCTAGCTCCTCCTTTGGGGACCCTGTGCTCAGTCCAATAGTTGGCTGAGAGTGTCTCCCTCTGTACTTGTCAGGTACTGTCAGAGCCGCATTTTCTTTCCCTTAGACAAGCACTCTACCACTGACCTGTGTCCTCAGTCATTAGTTGTCTTTATTGCCTCTGCCTGCCTCATGTAAACTACTATTTATAAATTAGCCATCACAATTGGTTTGCATTGATATTTCATGATGGTTTAAGTTTGCTTTTATATCCAATATGAAGCTGAGTGTATTTTCATATACTTATTATCCATCCACACATCTTCTGTGAGTACAGTGTTCCTGGTTTTTGCCTTAATGACTCTACTTTTTGTCTTTGTCTTCTTGATTTGTTTGAGCTTTATTTATTAATTATATTCAAATTATCTGTTCCACAATGCACTGAAACTATTTCATTTTACTAACAACCTATGCGATTGACTTTCTATACCTTACATGGTAACTTTTTATGAACAAATTTTCATTTAGTTATTTTAAAATAATACAATATATTTTTATGTTTGCATATTTTTGATGTGTTTGTAGGTGTGTGTGTGTGTGTGTGTGTGTGTGTGCATGTGTGTGTGTGTGTGTTCGTCTATTGGTTGGTCGGTCTGTCTAAAGTGCCAGTTTAAGCCTGGAAAACTTCTATGAAATCAGTTCTCCCTTTTCTATATGTGAATTCCAGATATTAATTTCAGATATATCATAAGGCATACAACAAGTACCTTTGTCTATGCAAGGTCATAACAGTACAATGTCCCCTTTAAATATTTTAATTATTGTTTGTTATTAATAAATTAAGTCTGTTCTTAGGCAATTTAATACATATATAATACACGTTACTTACTCTCAACCATATCATCTCTTATTTCCCACCAATTCCTCAAATTAACCTTTATCTCCTATCTTTGCAATTAATTATTTTCAAACATTCATGTCTTATATTGTTTTGTGATCTAGTGAGTGGAACCAAGGTTATCAGTGTGACTGTGGATGAATTGGTTCTTGATGAGCACAGCAGAGAATATAAAAGACAATGATTCCATCTACCAAACCTCTAAGTAGAAAGAGTTTGCCTGGCATGAGTATCTCCTCTTCCTCCTTCAATAACTAGTTTTTGGTTTACCCAGTCTTGGGTGGGTTCAGTAAAGATAACTACGGGTGCTTGGAATTCAGGGCTACAGTAACCATGGCATGTCTAGGTGATGACATTTTATGGACTTCTCCACTTCTCAGCTTTCACATTCCTTCTGGCCTGCCTTCCCTGCTGTTTTCTGTTCCTTAGAGTAAATTGGATGAAATTCTTGTTTGGTCTGAGCATGCCTCTGAAATGGAAACTTCTGGTTTCACTTGTCAAATGATGTTTGGCTTGGCCACACAGGTGAAAGGATGGTTTGCTATAGCAGACACATGAAAGGACCTGTGATGTTTAGAAAGGATATAAATATGACCCCCTCAGACAGTAGGAGCTGGAGCATTGATTTGCCTTCCTAGTCTTCACTGATGACAGGGATGTGTTGATTTACCTTATATTGCATTGCTGAGATTTGCTTGTGCTGACTTTATAGAGAGAACCTCAGCAACAAACTTCTAAAAAGGTTCCTGTGGCTTCTTCCTGCTTCCTCAGACTTGGACTGATTGGCAAGTCTCATGGTTTCTTCTGAGTTTGCTGATTTGTGGGTGCTATCTGTGGAAGGGTTTGTACTGTAGCTACTGACTCCTGTTTGGTATTTGCTGGTAGACTGGACTTCTCCCTATCCTAACAACTGTTCCTTTTTACTCTCTCTGGTGGAGGGTAGGCTTGAGAGGAAGTGAAACCCTTATTAAAGTAGGTTGAGATTAATATATGGCTACATTCATTTATTACTTACTCTCAGCACCTTGAGTAGCCATGAGGTTTTGCATTTGCTGTTCATTATAAAGAAAGGCTCTTCTGATTAAGCCTGAAAGGGAAGTTGGACTGTGAAGTTTAAAAACAGATGTCACCAAGCAGTTTGTCACTATGTCAGTTTATCAGAATGCAGTATGAAGATATGCCCTGCAATCTCTGATTTACTCAGTTGCTGCCCTGTGTCTACCCCTTCTCTGGTTAACCAGGCTTCTTGCACACCAAGCTTGACTGGAGGCAGGGAAGCTTAGCCATGTGCAAGTGGGTACAGTGACCTTGGTCAGTGATGAGTGCACGGGCCATAGACACACCTAGGAACAGCTTTGGAGAACGGGTCTGTTTAATGGGGGCAAGGGACAAAAGGATATTTATGCCTCTGGGAATGTGGCCAGGGTCTCTGAGCCAAGGTTTGTGTGACTGTGTACCATTGGCCAGGGCAGTGGTGTTGAAAGATGCTTAATCTACATACTCAGGGGCTGTAGGTTCCTGGTCTGGCCAAACAATATAAGGTCAGACATGGAGTGAAGTGTGATAAATATAAGGGTAATAAATTCCTCCTTTTTAGGTTGTTGTTCTTTATTATTTGATTATGCTTTATGTCCCAATATTAGCCTGCCTCCTCCAAGTACACCGAATCACACACCCTCCCTGCATTCCCCCATCCCATTCTCCTCTGAGAAGGGGGAGCTCTCTAGGTCCTCCCCCCTCCCCCAATACTGCCTGGCCCATCAAGTCACTGCAGGACTAGATGCATTCTTTTCCACTAAGTCATGCAAGGCAACCCAGTTAGTGGGAAGAGACCCACAGATAGACCACAGATTCGGTACAGCACCTGTACAAATTGGTGGTAGACCTACACGAAGACCTAGCTGCACTTCTGGCACATATGTGTAGGGAGATAGGTCTGCTCATGCTCTTTCTTTGGTTGGTGGCTTAGTCTCTGTGAGTCTCTAAGAGTTCAGCTTACTTGACTTTGTTAATCTTTCTGTGGAGTCCCAGTCCTCTTCTGGTCCATCAGTCCTCTCCACAACCCTTTCACCAAGCCTCTTTCACCCTAAGTGCCATCTAATATTTGGTTTTAGTCTCTGCATCTGTTTCCATTGGCTGCTGGGTGGAGACTTTCAGAGGACGGCTAGGCTGGGTTCTTGTCTGTAAGCATAACAGAGAATCATCAATAGTGTCAGTGTTTGGATCTTGTTCATGAAGTAGGTCTCAATTTCGGGCAGCCATTGTGAGCCATTCCCTCTGGCTTTGTCCCTCTACGTTTTGTAGGCAGGTTGCATTTTGAAGTTGCATTGCTTGCCCTTATCACTACTCTGAAAGTCTTGCTTAGCTACAGGAAATGGCCACTTCAGGATCTATATACCCCACTGCTAGAAGGCTTAGCTAGAGTGGCCTTCCATAACACCCTGGGGCCTGTCCCCTTCCCCAGGTCTCTGGTCCTTCCTAGAAACGCTGCCTATCTGCTGCCCACCACCGATTTCTGTTCTTTTTTCTCTATTCTTCTGCAACTGATCTACCACCCTGCCCCAATACCCTCCTCCTCCCCTCTCTTATCCAATTCCCTCCCTCCATCCACCTCCTATGATATCTATTTTATTTCCCTTTCTGTGAAGAATTCAACAATCTTCCCTTGAACCCTCTTTGTTATTTAGTTTTGTGCCTGTAGATTATAACATAGTTAACCTATATTTCATGACTAATATTTATCCACTTAAATGTGAGTATATACCATGCATATCTGGGTTACCTCACTCAGGGCAATATTTTTACTTTCATTTATTTGTCTCAAATTGATTTCCAGAGTGGCTGTAAAAGATTGGCCTTCTACCAACAATGTAGGTGTATTCACCTTTCTCCACATCCTCACCAGCATGTGTTTTTGACCTTAGCCATTCTACTGTGTATAAGGTAGAAATAAGGGACCTTTTGATTTGCATTTCCTTGGTGACTAAGGACTTGGATAATCCTTTAAGTGCTTGTTGACCATTGCAAATTGAGAATTCCCTGTTTAGCTCTGTACCCCATTTTTAAATTGGGGTACTTGGTTTGCTGGTGTGTAACTTGAATTCCTTATCTAGTTTGTATATTAGCCATCTGTCAGATGCAGGGTTGGTATAGATGTTTTCCCAATCTCTGAGCTGTCTTTTTGTTCTGTTGATGGTGTCGTTTGATTTGCAGGAGTTTTTCAGTTTCTTGAGGTTCCATTTGTTAATTGTTATTGTTTGTGTCTGAGCAAAAACAATAGAAACAACAGAAAACAAAGCCTGTTTTCTGTTCAGGAAGCTGTCTCTTGTTCCAAAGAGGTCAACATTGTGCTTCAATTTCTCTTTTAATAGATATAGTGGATCTGATTTTATTTTGAGGTCTCTGATCCACTTAGACTTGAGTTTTGAACATGGTGATAAGTATGGATCTATTTTTACTCGTCTATATAGAGATGTTTAGTTAGACAAGCACCATTTTTTGAAGATGCTCTCCCTTTTCCATTGTCTAATTTTGGCTTCTTTGTCACAAACCATGTGCCCTTAGGTGTGAGAGTTTGTTTCTAGGTCTAGAATTCAATACCATTGAGCAGCCTGTCTGTGTCTTTACCAATACCATGCAGTTTTTGTCATTATTGCTCTGTAGTACTGCTTAAAGGCAGGGATGGTGATGCCTCCAGACGTCTTTTTATTGTTTAAGATTGTTTTAGCTACCCTGGGTATTTTGTTTCTTCATCTGCATTTGAGAATCTTTCTTTCAAGATCTCTAGAGCAATGTGTTGGAGTTTTCATGGAAATTGCATTGAATCTGTAGACTGGTTTTTTTAAGATGGCCATTTTCACTGTTAATCCTACAGATCCAAGAGTGTGGGATAACAATAACTATACAACTAAATAAGATCAAGGGAATAATAAATTGAAAAGGAAGAAATCAAAGTATTACTATTTGCAGATGCTATGGTAATATACATAAGTAAGCCCACAAATTTAACCTGAGATTTCCTACAGCTGATAAACACCTTTCAGCAAAGTGACTTGATATGAAATTAACTCAAATAAATCTGTAGCCCTCCTTCATGCAGATGATGAAGGGATAGAGAAATAAGTTATGGACATAATACCCTTCAAAATAATATAAAATATTATTTGTGGTGTAACTCTAACCAATCAAATGAAAGACCTGTATGACAAGAACTTCAAGTCTATGAAGAAATTGAAGAAGATATCAGAAGATATTAATACATTCTTACTAGAGTTCATGATGGGGGAGCCAGATTTATGGTGATAAGTTAGGAGGGAGGAGTTAGTCAACTCCTATGGTCCTCGTGTTTTAGATATCTGAGGTTGAATCTCCTTTCCTCTATAACTCTGGGCCATTACCACCCCATACCCAGTTAGATTTTTTAAACTAATTTCAAAGAACAAGCTTGGGTTCTTTCTTGTAACAGAAAACTTGAAATTAAATCAGAGAGTCACTGATTACTTCTGTACCAGTCATGGAACTATTATAAATGTGGGCCTGGCAAATTGGTATAAATGTGAAAAGGCTCATGTCTGAGAATGAATACAGATGCTTTTTTTCCCATAGCAGTCTACACAGCACCTTTCAGCAGTATGAAATCTAGGAAGCAGGAAGGGGTTTTTCAACTCAGTCCCAGCTTGGTTTTTCTGTATTTGACAACAAAGATGTGTAGTGTCTTAAGCAGCAGGGTTTTCTGATGATTTCTATGAGCAACCAGAAAGAGTAGCAAGAGCTTGCATTGTTTGGAAGTGAACCAGGCCATGCCTGCCTACCTTATAAAGAGTATCCCACTGCTGATACTGCCTCTTTTTTGTCCAGTTACACTTGGCTTCTATAAGGAACATTACCTCATTCAGGTTATAGGCTTTCTAATTACTATTGCTGTTCTAATTATTATTGCTATTGTTGATTTTGTTTTGAAATTTAGTGACAAGATAACAGGTTACTGAATGTTTTATTTCTTTTTTAATTATTCTCTTTTTAATTAAATATCGTCTTCATTTACATTGACAATGGTAAAACATTTACCATTCCCCCCTTCCCAAAGACCCCCAACCTCTCCTCCCACTCCCTGCCTCCACATATATGCCCCTTCACCCAACCCGCTTCCACCTCTCCCCCTTCTCAATTTCCCTTTGTTGGAGCATCTATTGATCTTTTACCTGACCAAGGACCACTCCTCCCACTGATGCCCAACAAGGCATTCCTTTCCATATTTTTGGCTGGAACCATTTGTACCCCTTGGTTGATGGTTTAGTCCCTGGTAGTCCTGGGGCATCTGGGTGGCTGAAATCATTGTTCTTTCCATGGGGCTGTAAACCCCTTCTGCTCCTCTGGACCACCCTCCAGCTCCTCCATTGGAGACCCCACGCCCAGTCCGATAGTTGACTGCTAGAATCTGCCTCTGTATTTGTAAGGCTCTGACAGCCCCACATCCCTGGAGACAACCATGGCTTGCTCCTTTTGGTATACACTTCTTGTCATCCATAGTAGTGTGGGTTTTGGTGACTGTTTATAGGATGAATCTCCAGGTAGAGCAGTCTCTGGGTGGCCTTTATTTCAGTCTCTGTGCCACAATTGTCTCCCTTATTGCTCCTGTGAGTATTTTGTTCTCTTTCTCAGAGAATCCAAAGCACCCTCACTTAAGTCCTCCTTCTTGAGCTTCCTGTACTGGGTGAATTGTAACTTGTTTATTTTGAGCTTTTGGGTTAACATTCACTCATTAGTGAGTACATACAATGTGTGTTCCTTTGTGATTGGGTTACCTCACTCAGGATGACACTTTCTAGTTCCATTCATTTGCCTAAGAATTTCATGAATTCATTGCTTTCAATAGCTGAATGGGTGGGTATATATATATATATATATATATATATATATATATATATATACCGTTGTGTATGTATGTATATATATATATACATATATATATATATATATATACCATTGTGTATATATACTACAGTTTCTGTATCTACTCCTCTGTTGAAGGACATCTGGGTTCTTTCTAGCTTCTGGCTATTATAAGTAAGGCAGCTATGAACATAGTGGAGCATGTGTCCTTATTACATGTAGGAACATATTCTGGGTATATGCCCAGGAGTGGTATAGCTGGGTCTTCAACTAGTTCTATGTAAAATTTTCTGAGGATTCGGCAATCTGATTTCCAGAGTGTTTTTACCAGCTTGCAGTCCCACCCACAATGGAGAAGTGCGCCTTTCTCCCACATCTTCTCCAACATCTGCTGTCCCCTGAGTTTTTCTTCTTAGCCATTCTGACCAATGTGAGGTGGAATCTCAGTGTTGTTTTGATTTGCATTTCCCTGATAATTTAGAATGCTGAACATTTCTTTAGGTGCTTTAGAGCCATTCGAGTTTCCTCAGTTGAGAATTCCCTGTTTAGCTCTGTAGCCTGTTTTTTAATAGGGTTATTTGACTCTCTGGAGACAAACCTCTTGAGTTCTTTGTATACATTGGATATTAGCCCTCTATTTCTAATCATTCTTCCCATATCCCTCCTCATGCCCTTGATCCTCCATTCCCCACACTGCTGAGTGCATTCTACCCTTAATGGCCTTTCTTTCTAGTATTTATTTTTCTTATGCTCTAGTATCCCTTTTGCTAACACTCCATGCCACAATGACCCTCCTTTTAGTAAATTGGCTTTTACAGGTATTCCAACTTGAAAAAGCATAATTAAGATTTGTATCATTCATTCACATATGAAAAGAATATGTGCACATATATTTCATAATTTCATTTTTTATAGTTAACACAAGTGTATTGTGTAAATGAACCACATTTTGCTAGTTGTTCATCAGCTGACAAACATTTAGACTAAGTCTACTAACATTAGACTAAAGCTACTGTGGCTAGGACAACGACTATGTTTTTGTACAGATATGTTTATGCTAAGATGTAGAGAAATATCTACACAATAGGATATAGAAAAGAAGCTTTGTAGTATAATATGGATTCCTCTGAGTATATTTTTAGGAGTGGTACAGCTGAGTCATGTAATAGTTAACTATTTATTGAGACATCTTCAGGGTGCTTTTCAAATTAGCTGTACTATTTTATAGTACCAGCACCACTGCATAGGGATCCTTCTTTTCTGATATCTATACAATCATTTGCTTTCATAAGTATTATTGATCGTTGCCATTCTATATGGATAGAGATTAGATGTTAAAAGTTTAATTTACATTTCATTGATGGTTAAGGATATTTACACTATTGGAGTGTTACCTGGCCATTGATATTTCTTCTTTTGAGAATCCTCTGTTCAGGTCCCTATATAAATTTTTTTTTTGTTTCTTTGGATTTGTTTTTTTCGAGACAGGGTTTCTCTGTATAGCCCTGGCTGTCCTGAAACCCACTCTGTATACCAGACTGTCCTTGAACTCAGAAACCTGCCTGCCTCTGCCTCCCGGAGTGCTGGGATTACAGGCGTGCACCATCATCGACCGGCTCCTATATTATTTTCAATTTATCTTTTGCTATTTACTGGGTTTTTTTGTATGATTTTATGAACTTGTGACTTATTTCATGTTTAGGATCAATTAAAGAATGAACATGGCAATGTAAAATTTTAGAACAAAAGACATAATATATGTTTTTTGTCAGCATCTGATGGTATGTGTTAAATCTACTCAGATTCTTCACATAAAAACCATAGACTTCTGCTGAGAGGGCCACTCACTGCACTTAACCAGGATCTCCCAGGGCATGAAAAGGCACAGGTAATTCTTACTTCATCTGAAACCCCTCAGGAATTTTGTTGATCCACCAAGGATGAAGAAGGATGCCCATATCTTGGACTTTTTCCAATGACTAAAAGATACAGAGCCTCTAAAATCTTATTCAAATACAGATTCTTATTAAGATGGGGAAGAGGACAAAAGAATTCTCTAGTTCTACCACACTCCCATGGGACAGTGAGGTTTCTCGTGTGTCACCATTTAAGGAGAAAGATCCTAAACTAGATTTATTTTTCTGTTTGCAGAGTTGTTTTTTTTTTTTAACTAATGTGTATATGCACATGTCTAAATGAGAGAATGTGCACATATGCTATTGAATACAGGCACCCAGTGAACCCAGAATGTGTTGGGTATCTGGATACCAGGACTTCAGGCAGTTATGAAACATGTGATGTGGTTGCTGGAAACCAAATGTAGGTCTGATGAGCCATCTTTCCAGTCTGAAGATCAGGTTTCTTAAGCTGGGCTCCACTGATAGTTGGCCTCAGAGGGAATATATATATATTATATATATATATATATATATATATATATATATAAAATCACAACACAAATTATAAAAAAAACTTGTTGCAGGAATGATGTAGTATGCATTTTGATATGTTTTCATGTTTCCTGTTATTACTCACTAGATGCCAAGAACACCCTTCAAGATGTAGGAATCATGAACCTACCAAAGCATACCCGACAGACACTTCTGTGTAAAAAATTAATCTTGTATAAGAACCACTTGTTTAACATTTAGACACAGCTTAAATTACTTTAGTGTATCCCAGGGCACACTAGTAAAATATAGATCAAGTACCATAAATATTTATTTGAGTTTCCATCTATGTATGTATGTGTGTATGTATGTGTTTATATTGTATCTGAATTTATAAAGCCAGTCAGACATTCATTAAACCTTGCAAGTAAGATGCCAAAACAATGCAGGTGATCTCTGGAGACATTTCTGTTTGTTCCCATGATGTTTTAGTCACCCCTGTGGAAAATGAACTTTGATGAAAGGTAGGAGTCCTGCCAATGGCTTCATAATATGATGTTACTCTGCCAGCTTGCTCCCATAAAACTCTGTATATCTATTTGTAAGTCACAAAGTAGATAACTCTTTTGTTTGGTTATGGAATTAAGCTTAAGAGAAAAAATAATTAAGACCAGGGCAATTAATGGCTTGGTGGATAAAATTCTTCAACTACAAATCGATGACTTGAGTTATGTTCTCTGAATTTGCATAATACTGGATGCCTTAAAACAGGGATCAATAATTCCAGAGTGATCCTATAGACAGTGATAGAGAGACACAGGAGAATCTGGAGATTATTGCAGGCCAGCAAGCGTGTCACACTGGTAATGATACCCTGGCTAAAAAGTAGAAGATGAAGCACATTTTAGAGGTTGCGCTCTGTTTTCCACGTGCATTCTGAATGTGTCATGAAAAGTACAGGGACACAAACAAACTTGTTGGCAGCCACCCGTACCGCGCCCAAAGATGGCGCTGGTTTCCTGTGCATGAGTCAGCAGGACACTGCTATTGTCCACCCCGAAGGACACAGTGCGCATGACCCAAGTATGTCACAGCCCGCTCTCGGGGCATGCTAATTGGGCTTTGAGACCTGCACCAATCAGGTAGCGACACGAGTCGGCAAAGCATATATAAGCTGTGCCTTTTTCTTCCTCTGGGTCCCCTGCTCAAGAAAGCTGTACAATAAAAGAATGTCCGCAGAAGGCTCCTGTTGCCGTGCGCCATTCTTGCTGGCGAGACGATAGGCGCGAGACACAAACTTATATTATAGATGGCAGCATCACACACATACACACACACACACACACACACACACACACATACCCCACTGTGTTTTATGGACTTGGGGAGACATATGTCCTATGGCCATGTTTTCCTTAAATTACTATTATTATTATTATTATTATTATTGAAATTGTGAACTGTCTCACATTTTGCCATTCAGTTTCCAGAATCCAGCTTCCTGTTGCAACTTCCTTGATATTGTATCTGGTTAAAGTTTCACCAGCATTTACAAATGCTCAGCTGCAGAGATATAATCAATCACTTTTGATGCTACATTGTACTTTAAATTTCTAGAGATAAAAATTTAAGAAATGTCCAACTGCTGTAGCACGATGGGTATTTTAGATACCACAATTATTATTTTTAGATACCCACTATTCATTTTTATTCTGTTTTTTTACCAGAGTAAATGTTACTGTATTTATTTTACTTTTAAAAGAAAAAAAATTGGTTGTTCCAGACAGAGTAGAAATCATCAGAATTCAGAATGTCAAATGGAATTCAAAATACCTATGAATAATCTCAGTTTAATATGCTCTTAACTCTAGCTTAGATAAGAAACCCTGACCATAAAATTGTATGAGAAAATTGAGGTAAAGAAATTCTTCAAAATATAAAGCTTATATCTTTTGCATTTGCAAGCCTTTGATTATCTGTAACCTAGTACTTTCCAAAGATAAATGTTATTTTTGAAAGATTCAGATAATATCTAAAGGAAAGTCTGCAATAAAGCAACTCTGGAAATTCGAACACCAAATATATGAAGTGTATGACTTGTTTTGAGTTTTCTGTATACATTGCTGAACCTAATTCAACCATGACATTAGAACATTTATTACTATTATGTACCATTCAAAATGAGAAAACTGCAAGAATATTTAAAAAGTGATCCATTCCTTTTTTTTAATGAATTCCAGTCTTATTGGGAAGATAATAAATACACGTACTTTTTATTCAGTCTTAAAACTATTGCTGGTACCATAATACCATCAGCAGGGAAATTTTCAAGTTACAAGTTTCATGATAAGTATGAATTAAAAAGTCATTTTATTAAGAATTCACAGATAAATGATTCCACATTTTTTACATTATATTATTATTTTGTTCAAAATTCTGGGAGAATCACTTAATGGTTACAGTGTTTTAGAACAATGGTCACGTGTAATTGGGATAGCAATGGGAGGGAAAATATTGGGCACTGGATAAACTAGAATACAATGTACTGTGGTGAGAACAAAGCATTGCATAAAGTCGAGGCACTATCTGTGGGAAAGGAACAAGAGATTCTCTGGTAGATTTGGTCTTAAGTTACTTTGATCATTAAAATCAGAATTCATGTACTTTCTCATATACACAGTCTGAAGTGTATGTACTAAGTGTGGTGGCCCAGACTTATGATCCCTGTACTGGGGATTCCAGTTGTACATTTAAGGTCATCCTAGAATATATAACAAATTCAAGGCTTGTTTGAGTGACACGCATACATACAGCAAGAGAGGGGGTGGGGTGGGGTGCAGAGGGGAGACAGAAAGAGACAGAGACAAAGTAATAGATTTAGAAAGGGGTGGGGAGTATAACACTTTACATGAGAGGGAATGTTTTGAAAAGGGCCTAAAGTGAAATCCAGTCTCTCAGAGGCTATGGATCTAGGAACTTGAAGGTCTCAACAGAGCGCTCTCTAACCTATTAGTATCTGAAAGCTACTCTTGCTACTTCCCTGAAATACAGTAAAATGGAGTCTCACATCTGCCATAAAAGGGCATAGAAAAACCTCAAGAAAAATAATACAAGCTAAGCTACCCGATGACTTGTGTCAGAGAATTTGTTGCAAGCAGGTGAGCCTAATAGAAGGATGGTATTCCCTAGAAGAACCCCCTTTTTGTAGAGTTGAATAGAAAGGAGAATTGTCTTGATTTCCACTTCCATTCTCTGTTCTGATATTTCTTCTAAAAACAAGAGATTGGAAGCCAGAGGCTATTTTTTGTTCCCTGATTGAAACGGAGTGATAAAGTGCATTAGTATGTTGAAGGGCTACAGGTGAGTCAATGTGGGACCTTAATATAACCCCACACAGCTTGCCTGGGGCTGGAGATTGGCAGCAGCATTAATGGGACTGAGAAGATCATTCCCAAAGCTTCCAGGACTGTAATTTCAAGCATAGCAACCTCTAGACTATATAAATAGCAGAGGCAAATCATGGTGAGGAACCCAAGCTCTACAGCTAATTACTTTCTGAGTTCAATGTAAAGGCTCAAGGAAGAGCACAGATTTTCTACAATCTTTATGGCTACATAAGCTCACAGTTACAGGCTCAGACAATCTTGGAGTTTGTAGGAGTCCATTTTATTGAACTTCTTCTAAAGATCAGGCTTAAGAATTTAAAACTCTATAGCTGCACATTTCACATCTTGGTAAGTTTTAAACTTAAGGTCATAGCATCTGACACAAGAAAATCTCATTATTGGTATTTACAAGGACTAACACTACAAAAGATGTAATTTAATCATAGGTATTTTCAGTCGATATCATTTAATATTCAAGGAATCTTTACCATGTGAATGATATACTTGTGTTAGCTAATGTGTGATATCTGAGGGTAATGAGACTCACCTTAGACAACTTAACAAGACCCAAGCTAGTATTTCAATCTGACCCATATACCTGTACAGCCGTTGTTGTTGTTGTTGTTGTTGTTGTTGTTAATCACAACACTATCTTTTCATTTTGAACAAGTTGGGTAAAGAATGAAAGGCATGTTGATCTATAAAAGTTCAGGGGAATACTTGGAGAACATCTAACAAGGGGGGCATGCTTTGTGAAGAAAACAAAATCAATTATATGTAACTGTTTTGGATAACATCAGTCAAATGATAATCTATTTATTCTTTCCAAATGTATCAACAACTAATGAAAAGAAAACATAAAAATAAAGTCTGGCAAAAGTTGATCCATTGATGGTTAAGATATGAAGTCAATTCCCCAAAATAGCCTCCCAGATGTAAACTCTAGCAGAGAGCTACATCTAGCAGGCCAGTAATTATAGACTGATAGGATTACTTAATTAGTGAGCAATGTTGTTCTTGGAAAGTTTATAAGAAAAGAAAGGTAAAAAAAAAAAGAAAGTAAAAGCTAAAGCTTCTTGCTCTCTAGTGAAGGATATTTAGATATAGAGGTCTAGAAAGCTTTAATTACAAAGTAGCTCCCCACTTCCAATTAGTTTTGTTAAGAGAAAATATTACTGAAAACAAATGAGGCTGGGGTAAGCTCTTAAATTTCTTAGAGAATCATAGAGCCAAACTCAGAGAAGGTTGTCAGTCAAATCCTAAAACAGATATCAGAGGTCAATCAGTATACAGGGAGTAGACCTCAGAAACAGGCAATGCCAATCATTTGGCTGTGAAGTGGACTGGCCTAAACTGGACCAAGCTAGTGACAAAAGCAAAAGTGGATTGTTAGCCAGGGTTTTGGCACAGGTAGAGATTTATATTTGAGCTCCTGGTGATAACTTTTCTGCAGAGGGTTTCTGCAGCAAGTCCCAAGATCTGACCCAAGGATTGACTTTTATAAGCTTTCATAACACACAGTAAAATTTTAAGGATATCAACTCATCATGGACAATGTTATCATTCTCTTTAAATCTCCTATAGTTAATACAATGGACATCTGGAAGGAACTAAAGCAATGGGTTGAGTTAGTAGTTACTATTTCAAGACACTGCCATGCCTGTGGCAGATGTAGTCATCTTCCTCTTTCCTTCTTGTTTCCCAGAAGTAAGCCACTTGCTCACCAAAGACAGATAGCATTTTTTTCTTTGGTTCTACAGCCTACTCCCTGGAGATGTATAGAATTCATTTCTGTTAAGTCAAACATCTTGCAGCCCTTTGAAGGCAATAGATGCTTGCAGATGCGGAATCAATTTTGAACACTCACAATCGTGATGCGGTTCCCCACCCCAACTGAACTCTGAGATCAGGGCCATTAGCTACTAATACAGTTCCTAAAGGTTATATGAATCTTGAAGAGAAAGATAGGGCTTTTTCCTCAATTTTTCCTACATTATGACATCTGGCAGACCTTCAACTGATAGCCTAGTCACAGAGTTAAGAAACTCATGTAAGTATATTCTACAGCTAGGCTTTCAAGTTTGCCTCTGAGCTCTCTGTAGAATCCAAGAGTTAGTATTCCAGAAAATGTGTGTATGTGTTCAAATTAAAAAAAAATGTCCCCTGGATAAATTTTAGCTGCAGAAATTTGGACTAATCCCTCTTTCTGTTGGAGAGGGTGATGGATACTTCCCAGAAGTGGCTTTAAAAGTTTGCTCTGTTTTGACCTTGAAAATTGCAATGGATTGTTTTACATTTTATCTTAATAAGAAAGAAAAATACCCTAAAGTTTACATTTCTTCCATATTCACCCACAGCAGGGACTCATAAATGCCTGCTAATGAAATTAAAGAGAACTATGTGCTTGGGCACTTTTAGCCTCAAGCACTGAAAAATAATTAAATTAAATACTTAATGAGAGGCTTTAAAAAAAAAGCTTGTTTCTGAAAGGTTTGGACTATGGGAATGTTTTTGACCTTACCATAACAGACTCACTTGAATGGAAACTTTTGCAGTGTGTTTATCCAATAAATATGATGACAGAGTGACAAAAAGTTCTGCGGATTTTAACAACAACAGTCATGTGTGTGCATTTTGCTTTTATATCCTTTTAATGCTATCCCAGAAAACACTGTGAACTTAGAAAACAAGTTGTCTTTGACTCCTCCTAACTGGCTACTTGGGAATTTTTGAAACCAGTGTAAATCTTTGTAACTCCTAAGATGCATATTTGTATGTATGCTTCCAATATCCCCTTGAAATTTAAAGCAGTTCTGTAAATTCCAAAGGAAAATGTTTAAGTCTCTAGATATAAAGTTATCCATCTTGAGTTCTTTATATATTTTGGATATTAGCCCTCTATCAGATGTGGGGTTAATGAAGATTTTTTTCCCAATCTGTAGGTTGCCAATTTGTCTTATTGACTATGTCCTTTGCTTTACATAAGCTTTCCAGTTTCATGAGGTCCCTAAGATCAATTCTTGATCTTAGAGCCTGAGTCACTGGAGTTCTGTTTAGGAAATTTCCCCTGTGCTAGTGAGTTCAAAGTTCTTTCCCTCTTTATCTTCTATTAGATTGAGTGTATCTGCTTTTATATTGAGGTCCTTGATCCATTTGGACTTGAGCTTTGTGCAAGGTGACAGATATGGGTCTATTTTCATTTTTTCTAAGTACAGACAGCCATTTAGATTAGCACCATTTATTGAAGATGCTTTTATTTCCCCTTTGTATATTTTTGGCTTCTAGGTCAAAGATCAAGTATCTATAAGTGTGTGGTTTTATTTCAGAGTCTTCAGTTTTATTTCACTGATCAACACGTCTCTCTCTGTACCAGTAGCATGCAGTTTTATCACTAGTGCTCTGTGGTAAAGCAATGTAGTTAGGGATGGTGTTCTTTTATTGTTAAGAATTGTTTTCACTATTCTGGGTTTTTTGCATTTCAAGACGAATTTGAGAATTGTTTTTATGCAAACAGAATATTCATTAATCTGCTCCTTGGTTTTGAGAGGTCCTTTCATCAATAGACTCTTGTAAAGTTGATTCACTTTGACTTGTATGGCTAGAATTACTTTTGTTTTTCCTAGATCGACTACAGCTCTCTGGACTGATTTAACAATGATGGTAAGGTAATTAAGAAAAGACAGACAGATGCAGAGAGACAGAGAGTCTGTGGTTGGGAAAATTAGGCTCTTGGATGGAGAAACATCAGCTTAGCATATTTATTTTATAGAGTTGACAAAGGAGCCCTGGGTATTATGAATAAACAAGAAGGAAGGCTTTATAGGATACAGTTGGAACAAGCAGTCCAGGTGATCTAATCTTGTTAGAAATGATCTTTGCGGAGTAGTAGTATTTACACTGTAAATATCTTGGAGGTGGATATTACGGCAGACATTTTCTACCCACACTGTCAATATATACATATGGCCCAGGGAAAGGCTTTGTCATTTCCTACTGAGACTCACTCTAGGGGAAGGCTTTGTCAACCCTCTACTAGTCCGTAGTTCTGTGGTCTTGACATTGCCCTGCTCAAGTCAATAGCACACATTCGGTCAGTGCATTTCACACTCGGAAGGGTGTCCTCCCTACATATTTTCTTATTTCATTTCAACCTGGTGTCTGACTGGTCAATATTTTGTTTTTATATGCTGATGCTGATAGACATTTAGATTATTGTTAGCTATTACTATGAAAATTTTATTGCTGTGAACATTTTGAAAAAAAATTACTTGGCATTATTTCTGGTGAACTTTTCATTTTGGAATGAATTCTTGGGCAATGCGTTATAAGAAGTTCTACTTTAGAAGACATGCCCAAGTCATGTTAAAAGTGACGTTCACTATTATATTCTTTTTTTTTTGTCTTTTTTTTTATTCGATATATTTTTTATTTACATTTCAAATGATTTCCCCTTTTCTAGCCCCCCACTCCCCGAAAGTCCCATAAGCCCCCTTTTCTCCCCCTGTCCTCCCACCCACCCCTTCCCACTTCCCCATTCTGGTTTTGCCCTATACTTCTTCACTGAGTCTTTCTAGAACAAGGGGCCACTCCTCCTTTCTTCTTGTACCTCATTTGATGTATGGATTATGTTTGGGGTATTCCAGTTTTCTAGGTTAATATCCACTTATTAGTGAGTGCATACCATGAGTCACCTTTTGAGTCTGGGTTACCTCACTTAGTATGATGTTTTCTAGCTCCATCCATTTGCCTAAGAATTTCATGAATTCATTGTTTCTAATGGCTGAATAGTACTCCATTGTGTAGATATACCACATTTTTTGCATCCACTCTTCTGTTAAGGGATACCTGGGTTCTTTCCAGCATCTGGCAATTATAAATAGGGCTGCTACGAGAAGCATCTTAAAAAATGCTCAACTTCATTAGTCATTAGGGAAATGCAAATCAAAACAACCCTGAGATTTCACCTTACACCAGTCAGAATGGCTAAGATTAAAAATTCAGGAGACAGCAGGTGTTGGAGAGGATGTGGAGAAAGAGGAACACTCCTCCACTGCTGGTGGGGTTGCAAATTGGTACAACCACTCTGGAAATCAGTCTGGCGGTTCCTCCGAAAACTGGGCACCTCACTTCCAGAAGATCCTGCTATACCACTCCTGGGCATATACCCAGAGGATTCCCCACTATTATATTCTTATGTAAAACTTTTAGTTACTTCACATTTTATTATAGACAGTTCTTTTTCGACCTTTTCTCTTGTCCCCCCTTCCTATAGTAATTTGAATGAGATGTCCCCTATAGTCTCCTGCATTTGAATGCTTGCTTCCTGATTGGTAGTGCTGTTGTTTACATTAACAGGTGTGTCCTCATTGCAGGAAGTATGTCACTGGGAGTGGGCATTGAAGTTTAAAAGACTCCTGCAATTCTAAGTTCGCTCTCTGTTCCCTGCATGTGGTTCAATATGTGATCTTTGAACTTCCCATTTCTGATACTATGCCTTCACAACTCCATTGTGGACTCTTATTTTTCTGGAACCATAAGGTCAAATACACTGTTTCATTTACAAACTGGCTTGTCATGGTGTTTAATAACAGCAATAGGTAAGCAATTAATAGTCTTCATTACTCCTCTTTCACCAATCTGCACTGCACTTCTCTCATTTTCATCTGTCTCCTTTTTGCTATCTTCTCTCTTTCCTATTGTTTTAGGGATTCTACACGGTCACATTATCTTTTATTATCCTGTTTATCTGATTAGTAAAATATTCAGAAAATTATATCATTTGTTCATTTAAATATATATACAAAGAAATCAAGAAGTTAGACCCCAGAGAGGCAAATAACCCTATTAAAAAGTGACGTACAGAGCTAAACAAAGAATTTTCAACTGAGGAATATCGAATGGCTGAGAAATACCTAAGAAATGTTCAACATCCTTAATTATCAGGGAAATGCAAATCAAAACAACCCTGAGATTTCACCTCACCCCAGTCAGAATGACTAAGACCAAAAACTCAGGAGACAGCAGGTGCTGGCAAGGCAAGGATGTGGAGAAAGAGTAACATTCCTCTACTGCCAGTGGGATTGCAAGCTGGTACAACCACTCTGGAAATCAGTCTGGCGGTTCCTCAGAAAACTGGGCATGATACTACAGGAGGACCCCATTATACCACTCCTGAGCATATACCCAGAGGAGTCCCCAGCATGTAATAAGGACACATACTCCACTTTGTTCATAGCAGCCCTATTTATAAGAGCAAGAAGATGGAAAGAACTCAGATGTTCCTCATCTGAGGAATGTATACAGAAAATGTGGAGTATTTATACTATGGAATACTACTCAGCAATTAAAAACAATGAATTCATGAAACTATTAGGCAAATAGGTGGAACTGAAAATATCATCCTAAGTGAGGTAACCCAATCACAAAAGATCACACATGGTATGTGCTCAGTGATAAGTGGATATTAGCCCAGAATCTCAGAATACCCAAGACACAATTCACATATAAAATGATGTCCAAAAAGAAGGAAGGTGTGGCCCCTGGTTCTGGAAAGGCTTGATGCAGCAGTGTAGGGAAATACCAGGACAGGGAAATGGGAGGGGGTTGATTGGGGAACAGGGAGAGGGAAGAGGGCTTATGAGACTTTTGGGGAGCAGGAACCAGGAAAGGGGAAATCATTTGAAATGTAAATAAAGAATATATCTAATAAAAAATAAAATAAAAAATAGTCTTTGCATTCTTTTTGTTTGTTTTTGTTTATTTTGTTTGTTTGTTTGTTTTTCGAGGCAGGGTTTCTCTGTAATTCCCTGACTGTCCTGGAACTCACTCTGTAGACCAGGCTGGCCTGGAACTCAGAAATCTGCCTACCTCTGCCTCCCAAGTGCTGGGTTTAAAGGTGTGCTCCACCATCACCTGGTTAGTCTTTATATTCTTATTATTGTGAAAAAAAAATGCTTATATGTTGTCCTTTCAGTAAGAGTCCCTATTCCATATATATCATACATATATATCTTTACAAACATTCATCACTATCTATACAAAGAAAAATATTATACAGGTTACCTTTACTCTGCTTTTGTAAATATTAATAGGGTAGTAGAAATATTAATCACTACTGCTTACTTAGTAAATAAATACAAAACACAGACAATTTTGTATGAGAGAAAATATTTTTCATCTAATACTGCTCTTATTTTCTCATTTGGTTAAAGTTTTAATGTCCTCTTTGAGTAAGACTTTGTTTTCCCCAAAGTCAAAGATATGCTTTTGCTTTTTATCCTCACTTTGAAGGAAGCAGTGTAGAAGTGTATCAACCTTAGTGTTTCAGCTCCTTGAATTCTCTTCAGTGATTGTGGCTGCTAAAACTGTTAGTCTTCTATTATTATACAAACACATGAGATTAATCAACTTAAGAGAACAAAGGTTTATTTGAACCAATAATTTTGGAAGTGTCAGAATTGCTGGCAGGCCCATTCTTTGAGTCTATTAAGGAACGTGGCATGCTATCCAAGGTTAGTGGCAGAGAATGCTATCACGTCAGGGAGCGAAGTAAAATGAGAAGTTAGGAAAAAAACAGGTTCACAGGCTCCTCATCCAAGTACACTTCACCTCCATAAGATTCCATCTCTTAAGGTCATATCACTTCTAACAGTAACAGTTTTTAACATATGTATCTTAGGGGAACATTTTAGAGACAAGATATAGCATTAGGTTTGCTTGTGTCTAGTACATAGGCCTATTCATTAATCCATTCAAGGTTGAATATTACTCCATTCTATTGTATGTGTGATGATTAGCTTTAATTTTAAGCTTGACACAACCTAGAGTCACTTGTGAAGCAAGTCTGAATGAAAAATTGTTTATATTGGATTGACCTGGAGGCAGGGTTGTGATGGAAGTTTTATGATTAAGTTTATTGATATGGGAAAGATGAGGCAAATGATGGAAGCACCATATCCTTGGCAGGGTTTCCTGAATTTCTCTAAAAGTAGAGAAATCAATCTAGGCACAAGCAAACCTGTAAGCATGCCTGTGTTCATTTTTCTCTGCTCTTAAACAGGGATGTGATAGGACACATTTCTTCAAATTCTTGCCTCTAGAATTCAACTGGGATGATGTAGTTTGGTTTTTGCTCATGCTTTGAGACATATGATTCTTGCTATAGTTTAATATGTTTATTCACATTTACTAACGTTGCAAATTACAAGATGCTAGTTTGAATTTAAAGGAGGGAGAACTAGTCTAATGTTTCAAGTCTTAGCAAAAGCATTGATTCTCTTGTAACCCAGCTCAATTTACTAAGCTTATGGTTAAGAGATATTTTCAAACCAACACTTTGTCTTTGCCTTCCTTCTGCCTTATTAACCCAACAGAGAATAATTACGGTCATAGAACTGGTGTAGTTAGGATTTTCTTTCAAGCTACCAAACTAGTGATTTTTATTAACCTTCAGTAATTCAAGTTAAGAAGATTATCTCATTGTTCCAGTGAATTTTTAAAGTAAGAAAATGAAAAATAATTATTGGTTGGATTAAAAAAATGTCTTCATGGTGAAAAAAAGAAGGAAATGAATGAAGTGAATGAAAAGAATGATACTTGTATTATTGTAATTGTATATCATAATTGTAAGTCAGTAAGTCAAAGGGAATTAAAAGAACCAGACTAAACAACCATCTCTTTTTAAACTGAGCCTTAAAGAACTGTATTACCTTACACTTGGACAAAGTCTTCCTGAAGAAAGCCCAAATATTTACTTTCCCATTATGAGCACTGAACTCATCTGACATTTTCTAAAAACCTCAGAGCATCCATTTAAACCCAACTGCGCACTTCTGCCTTTTAATTTCTACACACTGTAATTTAACACTAGAGTTCCTTCTCTGATGTGTTTGGTATGAATAAATTACATTCTACGAATGTTTCAAGCTTTCGACAGGCTCTAACCAGTCATCATTTATCCATGAGTGCCCTTTAGAAAAGAACAAAACGATCTTCATATTTCTGATTTGTACAATTTAAATCTTGAAAATGTGCCGTTATGTAAGTGTAAGATTAAGGACTTCTCTCCTCTCCAGTTTCTAATCCTCCTGCTGTGGGATTATAAACTCCCATGCTGTTATGAAGTTTCTCTCTCCACCGGGGTCTTATAACCGACTTAGAGATTGAAAGCTATATTCTTTTTACTTTTTATATATGTTTGAATCATGGGAGTCCATTAGAAAAATGCAGTTTTGCTGAAATTAGGAGAACATATGCTCTTTGTTCAAAATCCAATATTACATTTCCAATTCACATATAATTGCTTATACAATTTTCCATTTCCCACAACCCAAATAAAAAAGATTTTATATTCTATAGCTGTAAATTTCTAAAGACAACGTCAAAACATTCAGCAGAACAGAGCTTTCTTATCGCTCCCAGAAGACTCTCTACTTCGACATGGCAGAACGAGAAAGGGGCTTAATTATAACAGCTTCCCATAGCACAGCCTATGTGTTTACCACATGTTCCAAAGTTAAAAGACATGAAAAACATGCATCTTGTTTCTTTCTGCTTATTTTTTCAAGATGTTTAGGAAGGAAGTTGTTCCAGTGGGCAGAATCTTGGCCTTTGGGGCAAACTTTGGCCATTACCAAATCTGGTTTTAAATAAATTATAATAGGACTTAACAGAATCCATTCTGCATGTGCTTCTATTAATGGGCTGTCTGTAGACCTCAGTTCTTTTGTTAAGTAAAGGCATATGTATGAATTGGAAACACAATAGGGCATTTCATGTGAGTTTGAATGTGATGTTAAAAGCATGAGAAGAGGAGATGGGAAATATCTTTTTTCTTCCAATTTCTTAAAAACAAGACTTCCCATCTATCCTTAAGGAAAGGATCCATAGCCTGAAATATTGTGAGGGAAATCAGTCCTTGATGATGTCGCTTATCAAAAATGTGGGAATGCTTTGGTATGTCCATTCATGGTCCCCACATACAGGAGTGGTTGGAAGACCACAGAGAAGTGAAATATGTTATCTCTCAAGGGAACTAAAAATAAGAAAAGGGCTGTTTGAACCCATTTCACTGGACCAGATAGAAATATGTTCATAGATGAATTAATGGAAAGATTGAGTGATCGGGGACCTCAGTGGTGGTATAGAACTTTAATGGCTTTGCTGAGCTCTTTGAAGCAGCAAGATCTATATAAATTAGGAAAGGCTTTGACAGATCTCACTGACTTAGAGCAGCATTTAAAGAGAGTTCATAAAGGGTAGACAACCAAGAAGAGATTAGTAAAAAGTGAAGTAGAGGAAAAGGTCTGTCTGGGTTACTAGAAGACAAACTTCTGTGTTAAGATGGAGTTCCTAAGGAAAAGAATTGAGAAAAAGAATCAAACAAACAAATAACAAAAATATGCAATCAAACATAAAGCTAACTAGTGCGCAGAGGAGCTTCTGTAAAGCTCTAAGGCTGAGAGCAATGGCAGAAGACATCTGTGTTAGAATAATCAAGCTTGTCCCAGAGATGGGTAATTATCCTCCCCAGAGTAAGGGTAGGATGAATGAAGAGGCAATAGCTATGGCTATAGCCACAGTTCCAACCCAGGGCCAAGCTTATCCAGCAGGTGCAGCAAGGGAGAACAGGGGTACATTTGTTCACCTTTGGCCATGAGTATTTCTGAGATTAATTCAGGTTCACTGAGTTCATTAGGGTGCAAGAATGTAGGGAGCCTCCCTGGAAAAGCTCTAGGATTTGTAAATATAGTGGCTCAGAGAGAATGACTAAGGAGTTCAGGGAGCTAATGAAGTTAGCACCTCCTAGTCATGCTTCATAACCAACCATGATCTGTAGAGAAAGCCACTGATACAGACAGATTAAAAACTTTCCATGATGTGTTAGACTTTGCTTGTGTTTGACTTAAGTATCTTCTTAGATAGAAACTTCTGGGATCACCTGACATTGCTGAGAGCAGATCACAGCAGACCTTCTAAGTATTTCATCAAGGTTACCTTTGTTACAAGATACTATTTCTGGATTTTGATTTGTCCATCCCATTTTCTGGCAACTATGTATATAGCCATAATGCTCACCCTTTAGTGTTTTACAGCTTTGGAGTGATAACCAGATACAATGGTACTTCTACTTACCTCACAAAACTATTGAAGCTGTCTTAATTAAAAGAAGAGGAAAAAGGTTAAAGTCCAAAAGTTTTACATGGGTAAACATTATTGCATGAATATTCTAGTATAAGAAGTTGCCTACCTTCTGGTGAGTTGTTGGCCAGGGATGCTCATGAGCCCCCCACGCTCAATCATAAAAGCTATTGCTACTGCTGTTACTGTTGGTTATGTGTCAGGACTAGCCACCAGGCCTTTCTGTCTGGCTTTCATAATGCCAGAGGGTGCCATGTAAGCTGTTGGTAGAGAACTGTCATGTACACTCCTACTTGGTATGAATCCTGGTTTCTATCTTTAACAGAAATAGGCTAGACAGGGTGTGACTGCCTTGGCTATAGTGGTTCAGCTATCACGGGTAAGACCAATTGCCTTCTGACTTAAGGGTCACCACAAAAGAGAGAGTTCACATCTTGAACTATAACCAGAACAAAACCCAGTGGCTGAGGAGGTCGCATGTCTATTGTCTTATTAAAAGGGTGATGTACCTTTTATACTGCCTTTTAAAGATGTGAGTTTATGCCCAGAGATCATTTTTGTTACCAGACACAGGTCTGAACCACTAGTGAAGCTCCTGAGAAGTAACTGATACTTGAGCATGGTAGCCTATTTCTTAACAAAAGGTGGATGTCCATAGTTACCTCCTCTAAGGCTCAGGCATCATTGCGGAAAAGAAGGCAGCAAGAATGTCAGAGCAGGATGAATGGGGAGAAGGTTGCATAAGAGTTCCCATGGATTGAAATACTGCATCCTGGAGTAAGCAGCTTAAGCAGGAAAGTAACAAACCCAAGTCCTTTCAGGAAGTCTCTAAAATTGACAAGATTCATTTGCTACCCTCTGCCCTACCTTCTGCCAGATGAGGCAGCTTAAGCTAAAGTTCATCCTCAGATAGAAGACAGCTGAGCTGCAAAGATGACTCAGAAAGCCAAGGATTAAAAAAAAAAAAACACTCAGGCGAATAATGTTCAACCAGACTGCCATGAACAAGCAGAAAGCAGTTGAGCTGCCTGGAAAAGACACCCTCCAACCTGCTGAACTGACTGCAGGCTGTGCAGTGTGTTCTGGCTCTCAACTTGGTGAGCTGTATCAGTCTTGTCCTTATAAACAACACCAGCAAAAGGAAAGACGGGGAAAAAAGGGAATGTGCATTCAATCCTAGATGATATTTTACTTTCAATTTTCTATAAAGATGTTCTTGGTAAAGTAGAAAACAAAAGATTAACTCCTTAACCTATGTGGCAAGGAAGAACAATGGATAAAATGAATCTTAAAACTTCTAACCAACTTCTGCCAAGCTAATGCCTTCATCCCTCATCTGTGCCTTATTTGGACAATATGAAGAATCAGAGTCTTTCAAGTTACTTGTTTTTAAATGATTTATTTATTTACATTCCAAATGTTAACCCCCTTCCCAAAATCCATCCAAGAGTTCTTCACCCATCCTCCTTTCCTTGATCTCTGAGAGGGTGCTCCCCACCTCACTCCCACCTACCCCCTCACCTACACATCCAACTTCACCTCAGCCCCTCAAGTCCTGCATTCCCCATTTCTGGAGTGTCAAGTCTCTACAGGATTAGGTGTATCCTCTCCCACTGAGGCCTCATAAAGAAGTCCTCCACTACATATGTGCCAGTGGCCATGGACCAGCCCATGTATGCTCTTTGGTTGGTGCTTCAGTCTCTGTGAGCTCCCAAGGGCTTGGGTTAGTTGATATTGTTAGTCTTCCTGTGGGGTTACCTTCTACTTCAGCTCCTTCAAGCCTCTCCTTACATTTCCTCTACCTCAGTTCAATGGTTGGCTGTAAATATCCTCATCTGTCTCAGTCTGCTGCTGGTAGATTTTCTCAATGGACAGCTATGCTAAGCTCCTGTCTGTAAGCACAACATAGCATCAGTAATAGTGTCAGGGTTTGGTGTCTACCCATGGGATGGGTCTCAAGTTGGGCCAGTCACTGAATGACCTTGCCTTCAATTTCTGCTCCATTTGTGTCCCTGAATTTCTTTGAGAGAGCAACAATTCTAGGTTAAAGCTTTTGAAGGTAGAGAAGGCCTTGTCTATTTACTGGAGGTGATCTCTTCAGGTTCCTTCTCCTTACTCTTGGGAATTTTATTTAAGGTCATCCACATTCAGTCCTTGGAGCATCTCACAGTTCTCTGAGACTTTCTAGAGGTTCTAACACCCCTTCTTGCCTCTCACCCTTGCAGCTAAGGGCTTGCATGAATCTCAGAAGAAACTTTGGACTGATATTCTGAAAGACCATACAGGACTTTAAAAGTTGGAGTAAATGCATTTTACATTATAATATGGTCATGAGCTCATAGAAGTTACTAAGAGGAATGCGTTGATTCGAATGAGAAGTGCTCTCCATAGACTCAGATATTTGAAACCTATTTGGTTGATCTTTTGGGGGGATTTAGGAAATATGTCCTTGCTAAAGGAAGTATATAAATTAAACTGTGACTTAAGAGATTAGGCTTCATCCTACTTGCAAGTTTCTCTGATCAATTCTAACTCCTACAATTTGTCTTTTACATGGAGTTTTATACAACAGAAAAGTCACTGATTGACTCCTTCATGAGACTGGAGTATAAAAGTCTTCCTGAATCAGTTCCAGTGTCGGATACCTCTGCATTATTGGTTTCAGGCTTCTCACTGAAATGAACAAAGTATGAGAGGAGGGCTGGTAGATGCCAAATTAACCATCTTTCTAAAAGTGAAGTCAATTCTTTAGACACACTGTAAGATATGTCTTTAAGTATATACTAAGTACAGACACAATGATAAAAGTCACTTTCCCTGAAAACAAAAGTTTGAAAAGATAATAAGATGGCATTAGATTTTTCTTCACTGTGTTCATTCTGTTATTGACTTTGCTTGATATTAACTTCTTCTGAACAGTGTTTAGCTGGGGTGGAGATGGTGGAGGGTAGACATGCTCACTGGGACTTTTGACATAGCAGGTACCATTTGAATTGTTGCCTTTATGTGCTAGCATAGCAATGAAGCACACACTCATCTGTCTTTCTATAAAAATGAGCATCATGATACTTCCCTTTGATCCTGAAGACAGTGTTACAGGGTATAGCAGGATTGTCCCTGTCCAATTCATTTAAATATTAGTGCAGCAGGCAGCCTGTGATTGGACAGGGGAAAGGGAGGCAGAGCTAAGAGTTGTAGACAGTGGGAGATGAAGGAGACAGGTTGAAGGAGGAAGGAAGATGGAGTAGGAAGAAGATGGACCAGATTCTGTATGACTGTAAATAGCCACAGGTAGCTATGAATACAATAAGAGAATAGAATAATTGTGGTAACTTGTCTATCTAGGTAGGCAGCTTGTATCATTATTCCATTGGCTCTGAAATTAATGCTTGGGCATCTTGTGAATTGAGAATTTATTGATATATAAAAGTGACTGATTAATTATAAAGTTTAAGAGTTTTGACTTTACAGGGTTACTGGGAATTGTGAAAATAACTGCAAGGTAGGTGTTATGGCATGGGGCTGGCGTGGCAGCGACTTTCCAAAGGAACCAGGTCAGGTGGAGACATTTCTGGAGCTCCAGGCCAAGAGTCCTGCAGAGATGACAATACCCCTCTGGAGTCATGTGACTGGCCAATGCTGAGAGATTTTGGAGCTCTGAAGAGAGTCTCTCTAAGATAAGAACTGAAAGGAGAGACCGCTGGGGCCTACAGTAGCTGAAGAGGTGTGGAAACTTGCCATTCCCTTTTAATGCTTACCCCAACAACAATGGGAACATAACTAGGGAAGGTCCTGCTTTCTGGGAACACTCATTTTCATTAGCTGGGGACTTAGGATAATTCTCTTAAGCTAGGCCAACCACAATAAGAGCAGTACCTCATAAAGATCTGTAAAAATCAAAGAATTTAAGTTGACTGTACTGGATAGAAAACTTAAAACATTGGTAATATTTGATATACTGTTTTCATGGCTACCCTGAATAAAAGTGTGTTTTGTTGTGAAATCAAAGGTTTAAGAAAGTATTGGCTACAGGAAATGGCTGAAATGGCAAAGAATATGGCCTAGTTATTCCTTATTCATTAGTTCAGAACAAGACATGTCTAAACACAAGTATACAGTTATCTGGGCTCTACCTGATGCTGTGACTCTTTGGAAATCCTTTTCTATTCCTGTTGTCCCTTTATCATCTATATAACCTGCAAAGTCTCAATTGGATGATGGCAATATTTCTTCAGACTCCACAATGTCAGGCATGAACAAATGAGGTGGTTTTTTGCTTGTTTTGTTTTTTTTTGTTTTTTGTTTGTTTTGTTTGTTTGTTTTTATTTTTTCCCCAAGAATGTAAGTAGAGATTTTAAGGTTTCAAGACTCAGGTAAACTGGAACAATACTCTTGAGTATACTGGGAAACTTAAGTGTGTTAAATCCATTGTATAGGAGGGAAACTAGTTTTAAAAGATGTTATTAGCAATGCTATCTCATTTTAGTAGTCCATGCTTTTGCTTCCTTCCTTCCTCCCTCCCTCCCTTGCTTCCTTCCTTCCTTCCTTCCTTCCTTCCTTCCTTCCTTCCTTCCTTCCTTCCTTCCTTCCTTCCTTCCTTCCTTTCTTCATTCCTTCCTTTCTCTCTCCCTCCCTCCCTTCCTTCCTTCCTTCCTTCCTTTTCATTTTCTTCTTCTTGGCCAACGCATGTGCTAAGCAGAAATATTTATGCCACTTTTTGTTCTACTCTAAAACCAAAGCCTGAAATGCTAAAACAACATATGCAGATTTTTAATACTGGGGTTTGATAAACAACATGTTATGCTAATAATAATCATTATGAGAACTTTTTTATGATAAAAAGTATATCTACACCGAATTCTCTAGGCATCTATGGATGCCAAACTGAATATATTGCCTAATAAAAGGGCAGCCTAGGTTCATAAATCTCAAGCATACTGAAGAAAAATTCTCTATAACCATCACCAACTGCATAATAAATAAAGCAACTATTCACCCATGTAAAACAGGGAAAATATGGGGTTTAGAAAGTACCAGCATTTGTATCTGAGGACCTTAATGCCAAAGCCAAAAGCCTAGAAGAGTGTTATACACTGAAATGGTCTAGAAGAACCTCAAAAGTTTAACTAAACTTTCCCTTAGGTGAGGATAGACCAGCCATCCATTGGCAAGTTTACAGTAGTGGAATTAATTTAGAACAGGATATATGTTACAGTGTTGCATGTACTCCCTCAACATTGCTGGATGGATACAGCAGGGATAATTTTATATTCAGAGAAACTTTTGTGTAGGTGTCTCACTCTTGGTGTTATGTCTTTTATAAAGCTAACATTTGCTGTCTTCATGCAATATTAACTTGTATTCCTCAGCTTTACCTTTGTCTACTCTCTCTAACAACTCTGACACAGGAAACAAATCCTTCCCCAAGTACTTTGGACTTAGAATGAAACATGCCAGATTTTCCATAGGCCACTTGATAGACCCAGCTTCGTCATCCTTAACATTGCTACATAAGAAAGTAAAATCAGCAGGACTGGATATTAAATACCTCCATATAGTAAATCTCTTTTGCATATACTGGTAGACCTGCTAGTTTCGTGATTTATAACATTTGTTACTATGACAAATACTTGATTAATACAATTTAAAAGGAAGAAACTTTTATTTCATCTGTGGCTTTCAGTGGGTTCTGTTTATGATTGGTGATTCCATTCTTTTTGAGCCCTGTGAGGCAGAATATCCTGTCAGGGAAGCTGTGGTAGAGGAAACATGCTAATTGGAAGGCAAGCCAGGAGCAGAGGCAGGGGCTCAATCTCATCCTCAGAAGTATGGCTTATTGAGCGACTTACTCTCTCCAGTTAGTCATTACTTACTGACATCACATCCACGAATGAACTAATTCATAGAATAATCCATTGATGACATTAGTGCCCTCATGGTACTATCAGTTTAACTGATTAGAGTTATCAAGGTTTTAAACCCTAATTCTTCTGGAATAATGGTAATATTCAAACATGGAACAGGATGTCCCTCATCTTGAGTTACTATGAAAATGTCATTTTCATAGTTACAGGGGGTGATTTCTAAGATTTGGGAGATTCTAAGAAGTTCCCTCTTTTGGACAGCAGAATGTCCCCTTTTCTTTTTACTTTTATAAAATTTATTTATTTATTTATTTATTTACACTTCAGATTTTATTTCCCTCCCAGTCCACCCTCTGATTGTTCCACATCCTATTCCTCATCCCCACACTCCTATCTCCACAAGGATGTTCCCTCCCCCCATACCACCAGACCTCTAAATTTCTTGGGGCCTCCAGTCTCTTGAAGGTTAGGCGTGTCTTCTCTGACTGAACCCAGACCCAGTACTCTTTCTTCTGTATATGTGTTGGGGGTCTCATATCAACTGGTGTATGCTACCTAATTAGTGATAGAGTATCAGAGAGATCTCAGGGATCCACGTTAATTGAGACTGCTGGTCCTCCTACAGGATCACCCTCCTCTTTAGCGTCTTCCAACTTTCGGGAATTCAATCACAGGGGTCCCTGTCTTCTCTGTCCATTGGTTGGGTGCAAGCATGTCCCCTTTTCATTTTATACCTTGCGAGGAAATAGAAGAAGGAGAAATAAAACACTCTTCTAGCTTGTGTAGAAGTAGAAATCCCATTCCTCATATTCACTAGCCATAAGGCCAGAAGCAGGCTAATGTGGCAGACTTGTGATTACTCAGTTTTACACCTTCATTACATATTTATGTCCTAAGCTTAAAATCAAGAAGTTTCCAACTGTTTAAACTGGAATACCCATACCAAAAATGTTAGCAGAAATAGAAGGGAAATCACTGACTGGTTTTCTATGTTTACCATGAAGAAATAAGACCCAGAATGAATCTTTTCATAAAAAAGTCACTCAAAACCAATTTTATGGCATTCATCATATCATGTGTCCATTTCAAAATTTTTCACTGGCAAATTATCTGATACTTTTCTAATTTCTTTGAGTCAAAAATGTAGAATGTAGAATTCAGGATGTTAAGACAACAACAAGAGCAATTTCTTTTCTTACATTGTTGTTAAGTCTTGTTTTCTTTGCTCTTTTCTTTCTTTCTTTTTTTACTTTTCATTAGAGATGGGAATGTCAGAAGATGAAGATGTATCTCATGGTTCAATTTTCTCTTCTATGAAACAGACATTAAAAATAACCAACAATTGAGATGAGTAATCTAATCAATGTATACCTGGCACATGATAGGAATCTAAGATTTACATTACAGGACACAGCATGGATCACATGGCCAGGATAATAAAAACTTAGAACAACTATCATTCATTTATGGTTTGATATCCCATTTCTGCTAACCAGTTGATATATATTTTGTTTTATTTTTCTTAACTGTTTATACATAATTCTCACCATTTGTGAAAATATATTTTAAGCTAGGCATAGGTAGTATAAACCTATAATCCCAGAACATGGTGAGTAGATGCAGAAAGTTCAGAATTTGAAGGCCAGCCTCTGATACACACATGCATGTGTGTGTGTGTGTGTGTGTGTGTGTGTGTATGTGCATGTGCATGTGTGTGTGTGTGTGTGTGTGTGTGTGTGTGTGTGTGGTTATAAAACATGGCCCAGATGGAGATTACTATCTTTCTATGAAAAGATTTCTATTTAAATCAGAATTAATTTATATGTACTTTATATGATTGGAGAGTACAGATGTGTATGACTTCGGACAGCAATTCATATATTAGCATTGTTTATGTATTTGAAATACAGCTTTCATTTGATTTCTCTTGCCCTGTTCCCCTTCAAGCTTTTTTCATTATAAGAAAAGCTTTTTGAATATTGCCTACCTTTATCGCCTTTCAGCAACTGAACACCAATACCCTCTGACCTTTAATATGAACAGAAAATGTTACATTACAACTTACAGCAGAAGTAGATAGAATGTATGAAATATTTTTCAGGCAGGCAGAAAGATCAGAATCTCAAGGCCAATCTCTGCCATATATATATATATATATATATATATATATATATATATATATACATATATATATATATTACAGTCTATATTACAAAAGACCATATTACCATGTTTAGAAACAAACAAACCAACAAACAAAAAACAGAAAAAAAATGTCTTGACAATGAGAATCATGTAGAAACAAATCAAGATTCAAGGGGTAAAATCTGCATTGGATTATGGTTTCAAATAGTATCTGACCTTTATGGCTGTAAAAGCATGAAAGAATAACTCAGTTCATGGAAGAGGCAGAATTCACATTGCCACAGATCTGGAAGCAGCAACTGTGACAAGAACCTGGATCATGTATAATTTTTCAAAGGCTACACCCAGTAACTTAGTTCTATAATCTTGATTTTACCTACTCAAAGCTTCCATGGACTCGAAGTCGAATACCAGCATCCAGGGACTCATTGTAACAATCATAACACTTAGGGGTAAAGGTCATGAGATGCCACCTACAGCTTCTCACTTCAACTTTAGTGTTTACAATGCTGAATCAGCACAGGAGACATTTCTAATTTTCATGGAGATTGTTGTACATTCAAACTCAAAGTCTGGTGATTGTAATTTATGAATGCTCTTCAATTTCTATCTATAGAAAATAAGAGTATCTATCTATGGTAAACAAGAGTCAATGCCACATTTCCTTGGGTTGGCAGATACATATGATTAATATGAAAGCACAATCTTTAAAGATATAATTTATTCTGAGATTCAAACTTAAGTCATAAACTCACCAATGATGCTTTTAAGTCAAGATAAATTTTGTGGTTACATTTTTAGTACGATAATGACTTTATAGTGTCTTTTAGTGTGGAGCTACGTAGGGACAAGTTTTAGGAGTAGGATTATGCTGACATAGTTAAATATAATCTTCCCTCATTTTGTGACTAATTTAATGTGCACCAATATGATGGTTTGGTTGCACAAAAATTTACTTTAAATTCATTTGGATCTTGACTATGTGTGGTAGTCAGCAAACACTACCACAAAAATAAAACCAGGAACAAAAGAGAAGCATAACTACTTTGCTTATACTTACAAAGTTTTATATCTGCCATGTTGGAGAAAGTTAAATATAAAGACCATAAGTTAGATAACCTTAGATGGCACAAAATAGACAGAATTAATCAATGGCCATATATACTGTGCAATATATTATTTTAAATGTCAATATCAAGTTAAATCATTATCCAGAATAAATTGTGGTTTGGAGATGATCATTAAATATGACCGTGATGTACTGTCATGCAACAGGTCATACATAGTATTATGGTCACAGAACACCAAAGAAGTTAAGTTTACTATCATTAGAGGAGTATCTGGAATACACAGTTAATATTATGCAGAATAATCATTTTGTCTATTTATCATCTGGCCCACATTTGTTTTTCATACTACGAATAATTTGTTTTCAGTGGCACTGTATTTATTCCTTCTAAGAATGATAGAGTCGACTCCAGTTTTTTTGCTAGAAGCAAATAATATTGAAGGACAAGCCCATTTCTGGGGGCTTCATTGAGGGATTAGGTGATAAAACTAGCTTGATCTGCTAATAGTCACCGAGTGTTATTAGATGGACTATTTAGTTTTGTTGGCAGTTGTTACAGCAATATTTTCTGTTCATATTAATGCTTAGATGATATTGGTGTTCATATTTTAGAAGGGGAGAGAAGGGCAATATGTAGAATATTTCTATTGTGATGCTCAAAACACAGATGGAAACAGCACAAAAACTAACAGGCTGAATTGGAAATACATAAACAATGATAATATACAGATTGAGGATGACTTATGCTCATCTGGACTCTCCAGTTACAAATGAATTCCTCTTTGAATTGATATCCTTCCATTAAAAAGATACTAATTTGCATCTGGGACAAGTTTATCACTATATGTTCATATAGTATAAGAATATGTATGTGCATACACAGGTATCTCTTATTTGTCTGAATAGGAATGGTGTTTGAGAAGATGGTTTTGTAGTTGAAACACTGATTGTTATAGAGGCAAAATGGTACTATAACTCTTAATAAAATAATATTAACTTATATTGTGAAATATTAAGTAGTCAAACACAGCTTGACTCTTTTACTACAGGTTATGTAAAATCAAAAGGGTTGTCTATTTTTTTTTCTTAAAAGTAGGTATTCATCTTGATGAGTCATTAATGTATAACTCATTAATGCATGTAGCTGCCAGTTTGTGCAGTGTGCATCATTCAAAACAGAAAAAACCATCACTAATAAAGATCTTGTGCTAGAAGCCAATGCATTAAAGAAACACAGGCAAGTGGCAAGCCTATCAGAAACTCCTGTCTGAAGTAAACATGCTGCTTCATGAGAATATATCTGTAGCACTGCTGACCCTATTAGACCTTAGTCTGTCCTAGGAGTATGCTGTAAGAATGAAGTGATTCTTCATGATTTATTAGAGACTATGTTGTGTAGTCAAGAGGAATCTTCAAAGCCCACTCATCATAAAGGACATAGTCTTCGTCAAGTGGATTCTGTCAGCTCTCAATGATGGTATATGTTCTTTGTTGACATTGATGGTCCTTTTCAACGATATGTGGTTGTCGATCTCTTTCTGTGAAGAATTGAGCTGATTTTTCCTCCTAGACAAATGGTTGCTAGTATTTCATTTCTAAGTTTACAAAATCTGTTTCTTTAAACAAAATAAGTAGGGTAATGTGACTTGGAAATGAGCTTGTATATTAGGTTCACATAAATTCTAGAAAAAAATAAATTGAAATTATGACCAGGATAGACAACACAATACTATAGTAAGTTGCATGTCTTGTTCTTTCTGTCTATAGTGCGTGTGAGTGTGTGTGTGTGTGTGTGTGTGTGTGTGTGTGTGTGTGTGTTTACGTGTGTGTGTTTACGTGTGTGTAGTGCATGGGTATGTGTTTCATATGTACCTAGGGAGGCTAGAGTTTCAAAAGTGTGTGTTTTCCACTCTCAATGTGTACTGTAGTATTATTAAGAAAACATGTCTCACTGAAACTGGAGCTCCATGATTCAGCTTGGGGACTGACTCCTGGGACCCTGAAAGTATCCCCTAGCCATTTCTGGGTATTTTGTAAATTTCTTCTCTGTCTCTTAGTCTCTCTGTCTCACTGTCTCGCTGTCTCGCTGTCTCTTTTTCTCTCTTTCTCTGTCTCTGCCTCTCTTTGCATGTGTGTGTATGTGTGTATGTGTGTGTGTGTGTGTGTGTGTGTGTATTTGGTGGGCACATGTGTGGTAGGAATCTCCTCTAGTTGTTTGCTTCATTACTAAAAATTGCGTGTATTTACAATAGGTATGTGGTTTAAACTGTGAATTGTACAAACTATAATAGCTCATCTTATTTTGAGGATTTCATATTGACAACATGAACAAAGTGTTCTAATCCATATGTCTGACATTTTTATTTTGATAACAAAATTTACCTGTTTTCCCTTGTACATTCTTCAACAAATTAGATTTTATTATTTATTTTTTCTTCCTTTGAAGCATTATATCAAAGGTAAAGTAGATGGTTTATATATTATTATAATATTGGAGAATTCTGCATTTGTATTCTTAGAATTTTTGTATTCTCAGAGATATTTATGGTTCCCCATATTTTCATATTATTAATCACATGTTTCTGCACTGCTATAGCCTTAAAGTGGAACTGCAAATAGAATGTGAAAGATTTTATTGTTTGTAAGGGGCAAAGCCTACATGCTACAGTGCTATGCCTCGGTACAAATGATCTTTTGAAGTCAAGGAAAACGAAGGCTTATCAGTAACAGGATTTAACTGAAGTGGACCATGTTTGGGGGTTCAATATTATTGTCTGGCCTCAGTGGGAAAGGATGCACCTAATCCTCTAGAGACTTGATAGCCAAGGGAGGGGGATACCTGGGGGCACACACTCTCAGAAGTGATGGAGAGTTATAGGGGGAAGAACTGAGAGGAAAACCAGGGAGGTCATTATCTATGATATAAATAAATAGAATAATTCACCGGCGGCGGCGGCGGCGGCAGTGCAGCAGTAGCTGGTCCAGCTGAAGGGCCATCAGCAGCGGAGCCAGGGCGACACGGGGACCAGTTAGGCCCTGCGCCCACGACCACTGACCTTCGCTGACCAGCCGGGCGGCAAGCAGCTGCAGTTGTGCTGCACCTTTCCTGCACGGAGGCCACTTCAGAACTCGGCCTCCCACCAGTCAGGAGAGGTACATCCATCTTGGTTCCGGACTCCGGGGATCGGACAGACTGAAGTACACAAACATAATCCGAGGCCAACACCGCGGAGGTCTGAGCCCGACGGGCGTTGGCCTGCACCCAGGCCCTGGGCGGGTCGGGGGGCCATCGGGGTGCCAACCCAGCCAGGGGTTTTTTTTGCCCAGGCCTGCGTGCGCACCGCCGCCATTTTGCCTGCAGGACTACAGAGAGCTCTGGCTGGCAGACCTGTAACAGGCATAGCCGGAGGCTAACAAAGCGAGGGTCTAGGCCCTAAAAGGCACAGGACTGACCCCAAGGACTGGGCGGCTTGGTGGGCCATCTGTGAGTCAACCAGCCCAGGGGATTGTTAGCACAGCAGACTCTCCCGGCTCTTTCAGGGAGCACAGGCTCGCACGCCCGCCATCCTAGTCACCTGGCAGACCCAATTAACAGTCATAGCCCTAGGGGAACTTTGCTCGGACCTTGGCCTCCCAGGCTTTTGCCTGGACTCAGGGACTGGGCGGCCAGGCTAACCTTGTATGCGACAGCCCGGTTGGCGATTCGGCTGCCCAGCTGAGTGAGCGGAACACAGGGGAGATCACAGCAGCATACACCATCGGCACTCCCTGGGGGTGCACACAGGCTCCATCTGGTCCACAGACACAATCTGGGGCAAGGCCTCAGGTGGAAGCCCTCAGTCCTACTCCCTCCGCTTCCGGATCCAGATCAGCCTGGGCGGCAGCACCACATCTCCAAGTCCTGCAAGTGGCTAGTTGGGCTTCCGGGAAGCCAGCTGGGAGAAGTCAGTGTGCTCCAGTGAATCCAGCGGGCCCCAGCGGGAGCCTTCGGGTGCCTGCTTTGGGATCTGAACAGCCTGGGAAGCAGCACCCTGTCTACAAGCAGTGCAGGAGGTAATCTGTGCACCAGAGGCCACCTGGGAAGGGGCAGCTTACACTGGTGAGTCCAGCACGGACAAGACAAACTAACACCAGTGAGAACTAGATGGCAAAAGGCAAACGCAGGAACGTCACTAACAGAAATCAAGGCAATATGGCAACATCTGAACCCAATTCTCCTCTACCAACATGTCCTGGATACCCCATCACACCAGTAAAACAAGATTTGGATTTAAAATCACTGGTCATGATGCTGGTACAGGAACACATGAAGGACATACTTAAAGAAATTCAGGAGAAAATGGATCAAAAGTTAGAAGCCCTTGCAAGGGAAACACAAAAATCATTGAAAGAAATCCAGGAGAATACAAAAGCCAACAAGGAGGAAATGCAAAAAACACTTAAAGAAATACAGGAGAACTTTGGTCAACAGGCTGAGGTCATGAAAGATGAAACACAAAAATCTCTTAAAGAAATACAGGAGAACATTGGTCAACAGGCTGAGGTCATGAAAAAGGAAACACAAAAATCTCTTAAAGAATTACAGGAAAACACAAACATGCAAGTGAAGGAGCTAAGCAAAACCATCCAGGATCTAAAATCAGAAGTAGAAACAACTAAGAAAACTCAAAGGGAGACAACTTTGGAGATAGAAAGCCTTGGGAAGAAATCGGGGGACAGAGATGCAAATATCAACAACAGAATACAAGAGATAGAAGAAAGAATCTCAAATGCTGAAGATTCCATAGAAACCATGGACTCAACAGTTAAAGAAAATGCAAAACGCAAAAAGCTTGTAACCCAAAATATCCAGGAAATCCAGGACACAATGAGAAGACCAAACCTAAGGATTATAGGCATAGATGAGAGTGAAGATTTACAACTTAAAGGGCCAGCAAATATCTTCAATAAAATTATGGAAGAAAACTTCCCTAACCTAAAGAGAGAGATGCCCATGAATATACAAGAAGCCTACAGAACTCCAAACAGACTGGACCAGAACAGAAATACTTCCCGTCACATAATAATCAAAACACCAAATGTTCTAAACAAAGAAAGAATACTAAAGGCAGTAAGAGAAAAAGGCCAAGTAACATATAAAGGAAGACCTATCAGAATCACAGCAGACTTTTCACCTGAGACTATGAAGGCTAGAAGGTCCTGGGCAGATCTCATGCAGACTCTAAGAAAACTCTCAATCACCATAGATGGAGAAACTAAGATATTTCATGACAAACCAAGTTTACCCAATATCTATCCACAAACCCGGCCCTAAAAAGGATAATAGGAGGACAACACCAATACAAGGAGGGAAACTTCACCCTGGAAAAAGCAAGATAGTAACCTTTCATCAAACCCAAAAGAAGATAAGCATTCAAATTTAAAAAATAACGTCAAAAATGATAGGAAGTAACAATCACTATTCCTTAATATCTCTTAACATCAATGGACTTAATGCACCAATAAAAAGACACAGACTAACTGACTGGATACGTAAATAGGACCCTACATTTTGCTGCTTACAGGAAACACACCTCAGGGTCAAAGGCAAACACTACCTTAGAGTAAAAGGCTGGAAGACAATTTTACAAGCAAATGGTCTCAGGAAACAAGCTGGAGTAGCCATTTTAATATCAGATAAAATTGACTTTCAACCCAAAGTCATCAAAAGGGACCCTGCGGGACACTTCTTGCAGGTCAAAGGAAAAATACAAAAAGAAGAACTGTCAATCCTGAACATCTATGCCCCAAATGCAAGGGCACCCTCTTTCGTAAAAGAAACTTTATTAAAACTAAAAGCACACATTGTACCTAACACAATAATTGTGGGTGACTTCAACACTGCACTTTCCTCAATGGACCAATCAGGAAAACAGAAACTAAACAGGGACAAAATGAAACTAATTGAAGCTTTGGACCAATTAGATTTAACAGATATATATAGAACACTCTATCCTAAGATAAAAGAATATACTTTTTTCTCAGCACCTCATGGTACCTTCTCCAAAATCGACCATATAATTGGTCACAAGACAGACCTCAACAAATATAAGAAGATAGAACTAATCCCATGCCTCCTATCTGATCACAATTGAGTAAAATTGGTCTTCAATGGCAACAGAAACAACAGAAAACCCACATACACGTGGAAACTGAACAATACTCTACTCAATGATACCTTGGTCAAGGAAGAAATAAAGAAAGAAATTAAAGACTTTTTAGAACATAGTGAAAATGAAAACACAACATACCCAAATCTATGGGACACAATGAAAGCAGTGCTAAGAGGAAAACTCATAGTCCTGAGTGCCTCCAAAAAGAAAATGGAGAGAGCATACATTACCAGCTTAATGACACACCTGAAAGCCCTAGAACAAAAGGAAGCTATTTCGCCCAGGAGGAGTAGAAGACAGGAAATCATCAAACTCAGGGCTGAAATCAATCAAGTAGAAACAAAGAAAACCATACAAAAAATCAACAAAACCAGGAGCTGGTTCTTTGAGAAAATCAACAAGATAGATAAACCCTTAGCCAGACTGACCAAAGGGCACAGAGAAAGTATCCAAATTAACAAACTTAGAAATGAAAAGGGAGATATAACAACGGAAACTGAGGAAATCCAAAAAATCATCAGATCCTACTACAAGAGCCTGTACTCAACACAACTGGAGAATCTGGAGGAAATGGACAATTTCCTTGACAGATACCAAATAGCAAAATTAAATCAGGACCAACTAGACCATCTAAACAGTCCCATAATGCCTAAAGAAATAGAAGGAGTCATAGAAAGTCTTCCAACCAAAAAAAGCACAGGACCAGATGGTTTCAGTGCAGAATTCTACCAGACCTTCAAAGAAGAGTTAACACCAATACTCTTCAAACTATTCCACAAAATAGAAACAGAAGGAACACTACCCAATTCCTTCTACGAAGCCACAATTACGCTGATACCAAAGCCACAAAAAGATCCAACAAAGAAAGAGAACTTCAGACCAATTTCCCTTATGAACATAGATGCAAAAATACTCAATAAAATTCTTGCCAACCGAATCCAAGAACACATCAAAACGATCATCCACCATGATCAAGTAGGCTTTATCCCGGGAATGCAGGGTTGGTTCAATATACAGAAATCCATCAATACAATCCACTACATAAACAAACTCAAAGAACAAAACCACATGGTCATTTCATTGGATGCTGAAAAAGCATTTGACAAAATTCAGCATCCCTTCATGCTTAAAGTCTTGGAGAGAACAGGAATTCAAGGCCCATACCTAAACATAGTAAAAGCAATATACAGCAAACCGGTAGCCAGCATCAAACTAAATGGAGAGAAACTTGAAGCAATCCCACTGAAATCAGGGACCAGACAAGGCTGCCCCCTTTCTCCTTATCTTTTCAATATTGTACTTGAGGTACTAGCTCGGGCAATTCGACAACATAAGGAGGTCAAATGGATACAAATTGGAAAGGAAGAAGTCAAACTATCATTATTTGCAGACGACATGATCGTCTACCTAAGTGACCCAAAGAACTCCACTAGAGAGCTCCTACAGCTGATAAACAACTTCAGCAAAGTGGCAGGTTATAAAATCAACTCCAGCAAATCAGTGGCCTTCCTATACTCAAAGGATAAGCAGGCTGAGAAAGGAATTAGGGAAATGACCCCCTTCACAATAGCCACAAACAGTATAAAGTATCTTGGGGTGACTCTTACCCAACATGTGAAAGATCTGTATGACAAGAACTTCAAGACTCTGAAGAAGGAAATGGAAGAAGACCTCAAAAAATGGGAAAACCTCCCATGCTCATGGATCGGTAGAATCAATATAGTTAAAATGGCCATTTTGCCTAAAGCACTATACAGATTCAATGCAATACCCATCAAAATCCCAACTCAATTCTTCACAGAGTTAGAAAGAGCAATTATCAAATTCATCTGGAACAACAAAAAACCCAGGATAGCTAAAACTATTCTCAGCAACAAAAGAAAATCTGGGGGAATCAGTATCCCTGACCTCAAGCAATACTACAGAGCAATAGTGTTAAAAACTGCATGGTATTGGTACAGTGACAGGCAGGAGGATCAATGGAACAGGATTGAAGATCCAGAAATGAACCCACACACCTATGGCCACTTGATCCTCGACAAAGAGGCTGAAAACATCCAATGGAAAAAAGATAGCCTTTTCAACAAATGGTGCTGGTTCAACTGGAGGTCAGCATGCAGAAGAATGCGAATTGATCCATCCTTGTCTCCTTGTACTAAGCTCAAATCCAAATGGATCAAGGACCTCCACATAAAGCCAGACACTCTGAAGCTAATAGAAAAGAAACTGGGGAAGACCCTTGAGGACATCGGTACAGGGAGAAAGTTTCTGAACAGAACACCAATAGCGTATGCTCTAAGAGCAAGAATTGACAAATGGGACTTCATAAGGTTACAGAGTTTCTGTAAGGCAAAGGACACCATCAAGAGGACAGATCGGCAACCAACAAATTGGGAAAAGATCTTCACCAACCCTACATCAGATAGAGGGCTAATATCCAATATATATAAAGAACTCAAGAAGTTAGACTCCAGAAAACCGAACAACCCTATTAAAAACTGGGGTACAGAGTTAAACAAAGAATTCTCACCTAAAGAACTTCGGATGGCAGAGAAGCATCTTAAAAAATGTTCAGCTTCATTAGTCATTAGGGAAATGCAAATCAAAACAACCCTAAGATTTCATCTTACACCAGTCAGAATGGCTAAGATTAAAAATTCAGGAGACAGCAGGTGTTGGAGAGGGTGCGGAGAAAGAGGAACACTCCTCCACTGCTGGTGGGGTTGCAAATTGGTACAACCACTCTGGAAAGCAGTCTGGCGGTTCCTCTGAAAACTGGGCACCTCACTTCCAGAAGATCCTGCTATACCACTCCTGGGCATATATCCAGAGTATTCCCCACCATGTAATAAGGATACATGCTCTACTATGTTCATAGCAGCCCTATTTATAATTGCCAGATGCTGGAAAGAACCCAGGTATCCCTCAACAGAAGAGTGGATGCAAAAAATGTGGTATATCTACACAATGGAGTACTATTCAGCCATTAGAAACAATGAATTCATGAAATTCTTAGGCAAAGGGATGGAGCTAGAGAACATCATACTAAGTGAGGTAACCCAGACTCAAAAGGTGAATCATGGTATGCACTCACTAATAAGTGGTTATTAACCTAGAAAACTGGAATACCCAAAACATAATCCACACATCAAATGAGATACAAGAAGAAAGGAGGAGTGGCCCCTGGTTCTGGAAAGACTCAGTGAAACAATATTCGGCAAAACCAGAACGGGGAAGTGGGAAGGGGTGGGAGGGAGGACAGGGGAAGAGAAGGGGGCTTACTGGACTATCGGGGAGTGGGGGGGCTAGAAAAGGGGAAATCATTTGAAATGTAAATAAATTATATCGAATAAAAAAAGAAAAAAATAAATAGAATAATTCATAAATAATAATAATAAATGAAAAACTGTTTCAAAATTATTTCCATACATAGGCAGTTGTGTTTATTACTGTACCTTTGAAAAGATGAATTCTGCAAAGTCCTAATCTCTTTTAATGTCTGACTTGAAGTTGAGTTTATTCACAACATTTGATGTGTCATATTCTTGGGATTCACCTCCACCTCACCAGGATTTTAACATGACAAAAATCAAATAAAATTGATTATTTGGACATTTTTCTAGTATTGATGTTAAAAGATGCACATTAAAAGTAGTCATACGTAGCTCAGTATCTTAAATATCTACAGCTAGAACAGTACCTGGTGCATAGTAGGAACTCCAAATATTTGGGCAAGAAAGGTAAGACACAAGAGAGAGTTGTTGCAAATAAAGAGTATGATATTAAATTTTGAGAACGTTTGATGTGTTCTTAAAGTCAGGATTCATCCTTTCTCACCACTGTAAAGACAGAGCTGCAGACCTAGGTGCTAGACGGAATTATCATCACTTTTTGCACATTCAAACAGAGACCTGGAGCCATTTAAATGTAAGTGATGATGTGCATATATCTACTTTAACAAAAGTTCCTCGGTGTTTTTCAAAGATATGGAAAAAAAACACTTCAAAGAAGTGACTGAAAAAAATAAGTAAAAATATAAACAAGAAATGGAAGCTTTGAAATATTTTATCTGCTATTAGAGAACTCTTGGTTAAAAAATAAAAGAATAATAAACCTTCCATAGGATATTCATAATTTATAGAAAGTCCCAGTGACTTATCAAGTGTTTTGTTAAGGTTTAAGGACATGTTTTGTAGCAAATGGAAGAGGTATGGATGAGGCAGTCTGTTGTGAGCATCTGTGTGTAATGAGAAACCTCAGTGGTCTGAAACACACTGAAGCTGTCAGAAAGTAGAGACCTACAGCTCTCAGGTTATGCTGGGAAGTCTTCTTGCATCAGCCTCTGACCCTGCAGAGCCAATTTAAAAGCTTCAAGGGACTGTTGATTTAGCCTCTGTCTCTGCATTGCCATTCTCTTCTTGCCCTCCTTAGACCTCACTTAACCTTGGGATCTCATTTTCTGGAGTCCTAGAGGAGAAGTGAGGGAGATACCAGACCTACTTGCCTGGTACCAAGAATTACAGACAGCAGTTGTGGGCTGGGCATCTACCTATGAGAGTGAATCCCTGCAAGTATTAGAGCCAAATCAGAAGGCAGAAGATACTTACAAGAGACATGGTGAAAATCTTTTTTTTTTTTTTTATTTTCTATATTCTTTGCTTACATTCCAAATGATTTCCCCTTTCCCAGTCCCCCCCTCCCCCTATGTCCCATATGCCTTCTTCTCTCCACCCATTCTCCAATCACCTCCCTCCTTTTTCTCTGTCCTGGTACTCCCCTACAATGCTAGATCAAGCCTTTCCAGGATCAGGGCCCTCTCCTTACTTCTTCACGGGAGTCATTTGTTATGTTAATTGTGCCTTGGGTATTCAGAGCTTCTGGGCTAATTAATATCCACTTATCAGAGATTGCATTCCAAGTGTATTCTTTTGTGATTGGGTTACCTCACTTAGGATGATATTTTCCAGTTCCAACTATTTGCCTAAAAACTTCATGAATTCATTGTTTTTAATTGCTGAATAGTATTCCATTGTGTAAATATACTACATTTTCTGTATCTATTCCTCCATTGAGGGACATCTGGGTTCTTTCCAGCTATCTTTTCAGGTGTTTGTGAACTCTTCTCAGTCCATTGCAAGTCTTGGGGATGGCAGAAATAATCCCTGTGATAGAGTTTACAAAATTAAAGGTATCTTTTTATGTTTGAGTTAATGTCGTCAGCTAGGTATGTGTGGAGCAGCAACCCTGTGGGCATTCATGCTATTCCTCTATACTTCTCATGGGGATGGCAAAGCCTGTTACTCATAAAAACAGGAGGACCTGGTCTCTGTAATTTTATGTTTAATTTAGCTACCTTCCACCAAGCTTCCATGGTAAAAACAAGTTATTCTAATGTTTAAAAGCCTGTATATGCATACATTTGTACATGAGTACTCACATGGATGCTAGAGGAGGATTTAAGCTGTCCTTCCTTATTGTTCTCTGCAATTAAGCCTTAGAAAGGGGATCTCACTAAGTCAGTAGCTTGTCCTGTTCAGTGAGCCTGGTACTAGCAATGCACAGGGAAGTTCTCTTTTCTCCAAACCTCTCCTTCAGTGCCTTGGATAGTATGCTTGCATGGCTTTTTATATAGGTCCTACGGATCCAATCTTTGTGGGCTTTTATTGGTGTGTGTGTGTGTGTGTGTGTGTGTGTGTGTGTGTGTGTGTGTGTGTTGGTGCAGAAAATGTTCTTATTCCCTGACCCATCTCCTAGGTCCATAGGATATATTTCTTCTTTCCTCCTATACCTTTATTTTAAATTGTTCTCTAAATGTACAATTGCTTGCTTGCCCATTTGTCAGACAAGTAGTTCTTTGAATGATCCAGTATAAAAACCAGATCTATAATAAGAGGAATGAGTGCCTACTTGGTTTGACAGTGGGCATACTACACACTGCAGTATTGGTTTTCATGCCACTGCCAGTACTAAATGAAGATTTACAAGATCTTTTACAGATCCTGGAAAAGAAAATGGATAATAGAACATGGGGTAGAATTTGATTATTTGAGAAAGTAAGGCTTCTATGATTTTTCAGCCAACTCTAAGAATGATATTATTTGACTAAATACAATTTATATTGTAAAAGTCTGATATGTATTTAAATTATACAATATTATTGAACACAATGAAGTCTTGCCTTCAGAGGGCTCAAAGATTTGGGAAAATTCCTGAGAATTATGTTATATGATAGGAGACAAGCAAACACGTTTTCTGCTATATTCTTGTTCCCTTTTTATTAGGACTCATTTTTATCTATCTATCCATCTATTTATCTGTCTGTCTGTCTGTCTGACCACCCATACCCCATCTATCTATCAATCTATCTATTATCTATCATCTACTTACCTATCTATTGAGTATCTATCATCATCTATCATCTAACATCACCATCTAATCATCTAATCTCTCTTTCTCTCTTTCTATTTAGCTCAATAAATCAGGGATTAGAACCTCCAACAAAATATGTGGACTTTAAACATTTTAATATTTGGAACTATACATTTGTTGTATTGCTAATCTTTGCTTTAGAAGAAACATAAGTGTATAATATGAGACCTGGAGAGGTTAAATTTTCTGTTTCACTAATTTTTATTGAAAAATCTCTATTTGGAAGCAATTAGAAGAAAATTTAATTTCTAAAGTGATGATGTAGAAATTATCTCCGATAAATAATTGTTACAAAGGAAATTATAGTTTGATGGAAAATTTATAGATTAGTTCATTAAAACAATTGTCATGGGAGACATTAATATTCTGAGTGTAATAGTTCCTAAAAGCTATTTGAGAGTCATTTTATGATTATCAACAAAAATAGTATCACCTATTTCTTTTGAGCACATAGAAGGATTTCAGTTATCATTCCTTTCATTTTTTCATAAAAATTGATAAAAGGCATGTGTATTAATTCTATATAATGAAGCTGTCTTTGACTTTACAGACCCTTATTCATAGTCCTGGAATCCTTTTTAAGGCACAGACATGATTTTAACTATACCTGAAGTCAAGTGCCTCTTTTAATTTCAAACATGATGTTCATTTCCATATTCTCATAATTACAAATGTGGTGAAGTACAGGCATTTTGCAAGATTTATTGGAGTGTTATTTCCTATAGGCATTCATTTGGTGAGGTTTTAATGTGACGATTGCATCTCTAATTGGGATTATCCACATAAGCATCTGGGTCCTAGTTTACAAATGGAGTGGAGGGACAGGGAGATTGAGGTTCATATGAAGATACTTATAGGACAAGGCTCATGTCATGAAATTTCTGGCAAGGGTTTTTCATGCAATATGTGCCTGTCCTAGTCCTTTCTAATTTTTAAAGTATATGATTTTCTACGTCCTTATACCTTTAGCATTATATCTTTATGATATTTATCTAAGAGTAAAACAGGAAGACCTGAAGACATCACATAGATTTCATTTGTTGCATCATGATGCTCTGATAGTGTACGTTTACTCCCCCAAATTGGAATATTTTTTTCTTTCCAAATATAGGCTATAGGCTTAGTCAAAAGGCCCTATGAATAAAGCAAGAATTAAAAAGAAAAAGACGTTCTTAATAAATTTCTCTTGAAAATAATCCTGCTTTTTCATAATGTAGGGCATATCCCACTATAGACATCTATTAACAATATTTAGAAACTATCAGTCTGGGTAGCAGCCTCCCCCCACACCACAAGCCATTTTGCAGTTCAGAATTACATTAGTTACTTTCTTGGTATTGTGAGGAAATTATCTAAGCAAAAGTAGTTAAGAAAAGAGTTATTTTAGCTCACAGTTTAGAGCAACTATACATACTGTCATAGAAGATGTAGTGTCAGGGTCATTAAGTAGATGGTCACCAGCAGGAAATGATGAATGCTGATACTGAGGCCAGTTCTCCATTTGATGTAGCCAGGATACTAGCAGATTAAATGGTGCTAGCCACATTTAAGATGGATCTTCCTACTTCAGTTAACTCAATCTGGAATATTCCTTGCAAACATCTCCAGAAGATTGTTTTCTTTCTAATGCTAGATCTTATCATGGTGGCCGTCAATATTAACCATCATTAGACTTAAGGCAAAACCAAGAGTAGCAATTATGATACCAAGGTTTTTACATGCCTATGAGTTCAAGGTGAAGTTTCTCTCTCTCTCTCTTTCTCTCTACACACACACACACACACACACACACACACACACACACAACCATAACTCATAGCAAAGTAATTTAACTGCCTAATGGAAGGAATTTGTGCTGGGTAGCAAGAGACGAGAACAACAAAGATGGAACCTAGGAAGCATAAATTCTTCTGAGGGGTCATCTGCTCTCATGGTCATCTAATTTGTAACTTCCTGAACTTGTATTTTTCTACTATTATAGGGCACTGTGATCCAAAAGACTGTCACATTTGTGACTGCAGGGATGTTCTTCAATTTTTTCCTGTTTAGGAAATAGTCATACACTTTGTTCTGTTTTATTTACCAAACAACATCAACATATACCAGCATAACACAGTCCATGTTGCTTGTGATTCTGAGTGTTGACTAGGTGGTTCTACTCAAGGTAATATGGCTGAGGTTATTCATATGATTTATTTAACTGAAGAATTTTAGATCTAAATCATTTGAAATGCCCTCACTGGTTGGTTAGCCTCCTTGATTCTGGGTAATGCCTGAAGGGACAAGTTTTTCTCCCTATAGCCTCTTGGTGTCTACATGGTGCCTCCCTAATAAGTAGTTTATATGTTAATAGTCTTCTATGAAAATAAAAGTTGTTGATAGTCATATCTCTAAAGGTCTGACCACATATTTGCTATAATGATACTTTTGCCATATTTTATTAGTTCTCTCAGACCAAGGAATTGGATGCAGTGATTTGATAGACAGATCTACAGATACTTGTAACTTTTGAATTATCCACTGCTGCCTTTTGACATAATTGACAATACTTCAATTAGTGGAAGTGTTCAGAAAATACCAATTTAGAATCATGGAAATAGGACTATATCCTTTTTGTGAAACATGGTTTTGTGGGGTATAAATAATGATCTTGGGGGAAAGATAAAAACTGATTGCAAGAATATGAGTTTGTAAGATGCATTTATGAATATATTTATTCAGGTTGTACCTTTCAGGTCTCAGAAGTTTTGCACAGCTAATGTTTATTGTTAATATGAAAGTAAGGAATATTTAATACAATATTCTCAAAAGGACAATTCTTTAACCTTTTCTTTCTTGGAACACTGTTGCAGTAAAACAGTATAAAATATACTTTGAAACCTAGTGAAACAAGTAATATATAACTATATATATATATAACTATATAAATAAAACTATATATATATATATATATATATATATATATATATATATATATATATATATATATAATACATATAATACATGCACACACAGTCACACACATATGACATGTCCTCAGATATTTCATAGAAATAAAAAAGTGGACTAAATGTATTGGGGTCTTCTGAAAATTGCCTGCATATCTATATATTATTTCTAGGGTACTGGTATAACTAACCAATTCTCAGAAGGCCAGACACATTGAATGGGAATAACAAATTCATCCTAGACATAATTACAATATATAAAGCGATGTTTAATATTTCCATATTCTAAATACTATTGTTTGGGGTTTTTTTTCCTGTTGATCTCAAGAACTGTATTGATATTTTTGTCTTAGTTTCTTTTCCTATTGGTGTGAAACTTAAGGGAGAAGGAGTTTATTTTAGCTTATCATTCAAGGAGTACTGTATATACTTTATATAAGGCAGCAGGTTTTTAAAGCTGGTGGTCAGATGTCATGCTTTAATCAGAAAGTAGAAAGGAAAAGATTCAGCTTACTTTATCATTCTCTATTCAGGATTCTCTGTCCAAGGAATGGTCTTACCCATGCCTAAGAATGGTCTTTCCACATCAGCAAACCTAATCATATAATCACCCACAGGTATCCCCAGAGGTCCATCTCATAAGTGACTCCAAATTCTGTCAGATTGGATATTAATAATAACTATATTATTTAGCAAACAAGAATAAAGGAACATGTGATTAAACATAGTTCTTGATGAAGATTGATGAAGAATTATTTAATTTTATTTTAAAAAATCTCCTACAAAATATTCCATCCATGCTTCTTTTGGAGCTAGTATCAGCAGAATATAGTACAAAATGGAATTGAAAGAAAGTGACTAGATGAAATTTTGGAGATTTCTGTTGTGTCTTAGTACTGAATTCTAGTATTCCCTTCATCTCCATCCTTGTTAAAATTTCCTTTCAAAGGGTATGGGAGAAAGGAGAGATAATGTTCGATAGGACCAGCAGCAGAAGGTAAGAAGACCTGTTAACATGCTTTCAAAATGGTACACAAAACACTGATAATTCTGTGGGATGCTACACTTAGAACATAACATTTGAATCATGTCACAATCGTCATTAATGGTCATTGCCTCTAGGATCATATTTTTATCAGGACATTCAGCTTCTCTTTTTCTTTCTACCAATCCCCACACTCTCCCTCATAGATCCTGTCTATGAGCAACTAAGTGAATGTCACTCTTGTTGCAACATGCATATAAATTCCATCTATATAATAGAGGTGGTCTCTACAGGCTCTGTTTCTGCTTTTTGTTCGATATTTCAGCTAAAGTCATCCCTGCTGGGTCCTGGGAGCCTCTCACTTCCCTGGAATCTGTAGCATTCTAGAGGCTACCACCAAGTTCCTCTTCCCCTGCTGCTATGTTTGACGTGAAGCTAAAACTTTGTTTTAAAATTTAATATTTACCAATATTTAGAAGTAGAACAAAAGACAGTGAAGAGGGAACATGCAAAACTGGCTGTGATAAATCTCAGAATTCGTTGGCACAACAGTATCATAAATTTGTTTTATTGATGCTTAAGGATATGAAATTTTTATAAGCAAGAAAAATCTCTGGCTTTGCATCAATTTATTACTTTTTAATAATAAATACAGTATCAAAATACTGTATCTATTACTTTTTAAATAAATCCTATACCTAACTATTCATTAATAGCTTCTCTGCTTTTTATAATTTTTAATATGAGCCATATTCTTCATCCAGATACCAATAACAGCATGAACTATTCATAATAACTTTCTATCATTTGAACTATAAAATAAATATTTTTTATTCTTTATGTTAAGTTGTCTTGTCCAATTAAGAGCCAGATATAATATATTATACAGTTCAATGTCATCAATAGAACTAGGTAAGCATTTAAAGGGATAGTTTTCATTCCTGTACAGCAGTAAACTGAAAATCTTTGACAAAGGTAATGCTTAACCATCAAAGCAGTGGATGTAAATCTGTTTTTCTCTGATAGACCATGACTCTCTTTATATGTCATTCTTATTTGCAGTTGCAACCATGTTGAGAATCATACCCTTTGAATCTCTAAATATATCAAAATATACTAGTCAGAAACAGGCATTTATGCAGGTGTGTAACCCATACTCTATTGATAAACTGTCATGTTGTCTGAGCATACAGAGAAGAGGGCTCTGGAGCCAGGATTGCACCCATGTAACATTTCAAATTCAAACAACTTTTTGTTAAGTTTCCCGGAAGAACTCTTTGTGTTAAGTCTGAGAATAAAATGCCATAAACTCTGTGCCAAGGAGAGAATAGCAAAATATCCAAGAATGAAAAACGTTTGTTCTTAAGGACAACTAAAGTTAACACGTTTCCAACAGAGTTATTCTTTAAGCCATGACATACAATGTGCCTGCGGTAGGAAAGAGAAACTAGAAGTGCGGTCACTGGGGTCTTCTCCTGGAGCTAAAAGCTCAGTCAGGAATGTCAGATGACTGACAACTTTGTAAGTAAGTTTCTGCTCTATCCTGTTAGTGCCTTCTTGATTTGATGCTACTATCTCTACCTTATTTTCCCTTTACTTGGCCAGTTTACCAAATGGGACACTCTGTTCTTTCTGATATTGTCCTTTTTATTCATGAACCTAGCTGAATACCAGGATCCCTGGGTGGTTTCTACTAGGTGTTTATCAGTACCCTAATTTACAATGTTATCTTTATGCCATCATTTGGGTTTTGACTGGGAAACCTCTACTGAGGGGAAGTGTTACTCTAACAGGGATCCTCTTACTCAATCAGATTTTCTTTTCAAAGTTAGGTTCATCTGCATGGTTATAAATGTGTAATCTAAAACTTTTCTATCTTTCATCACATGGTGGTTTTATTATTTTAGTTGATGGTGTATAATTGAAAAATTCATAGAACACTGAAAGCATGAGTATCTTAGGTCCTGATCCCCACAGATCAAGGTAAAAGTTTAAGGATAAGACATAAGGTGAGTGTGTTACCCAACAGTTAAAAAAAAGATTATGAAGTGTCATTGCATGGATTAAAAGGAAATACTTTGCATTTTGTTTTATATCCTATTTTCTATGACAGCTATTTCCCACTGCAGTTGTATGGGATAGAAATGGACATTAAAATTCAGGACTGGGTAAAGAAGTTTGCCAGTTAAAACACTTTGAGTTTATTCTCCTCTTTTCCAATAAAATAAACACTTATCCTATGAACCTCTATGTGGATTAAATAGTGAAATATAAGTCATGAGTGTACCCAATTCTTGACACAAAGTTGATGCTCAGTAAACACTGAATGATCTACTACCATTAATTTTAATATTTTCTCTCTGTCTTTCTGTCTCTCTCCATCATTTCTCCATCTCTCTCCATCCCACCTCACTTTCTTTTTTTACTGTATTTACATAATTTCTTTTTTTAATATTTTTATTTTCTATATTCTTTGTTTACATTCCAAATGATTTCCCCTTTCCCGGATCCCCCCCTCCCCATATGTCCCATAAACCTTCTTCTCCCACCTCACTTTCAAATGAATATCCCAAACATGCTTCAAGTTAAATGAAGTAATGCAAGTAGAAAACTGACTTTAATTACATGCCTGAAATCATGATGTCATATTTAACAAGTGTGCAGCGGCTCAGCCTGCCCTACCAAATATTATTAGATAAATATCCTGACAAATATTGCTAGAGGAATGTCTTAGAGAAATGCATTTCTGTCCTTTTTCATGGAACATTTGCAGAATTTGTCTTAAAAATTAACACTTGCTCCAACAGCTTTCCATAATGTTGTGTTAGAAGGGTATTAGTGATCATCCTATTTTCACTGAATTCATATCTGTACAAGGAGAAAACCCAGGCTGAGGCATACTGTACAAAAGCTGTTAATATTACATAACCTAACATCTCCATTCAGTTTGCATTTCAGTTTTGCTTTTTAGTATGGAAATTAAATTCAACATATTGAGGTTAAGTTTTTTGGTTTTCCACTAACTGGATTTGTTGTTTGAAGGATAGCAGATTTGTGCCTGTCCAGGATTTATTACTTATCTAGATATTTTTCTTTGTTTAAATATAACTTTTTGTTGTTATTGTTTATTTTTGAGATGGTATTTTAATTATATCATTTCTCCATTTCCTTTCTTATCTCCAAACCCTTCAATATACACCTCTACACTCTCAGTCTTTTATTTTTATTATTATTAATTATTATTATATGCATATATATTTGTATATACTAATGCATTACTAATTATAATCTGTTCTTTTGAATTTATATTTAGCAATTCAATTTAATCTATGATTGCAGTTTATACTCTGATTTGAGGAACTGTAGCAATTTTATTATTGATAATATAAAAATTTACCTTATGGTGCTCATTTAGTAATATATTTTCACTGACAAAAGAATAACTTGAATCCTATTCCTAGAATCTAAGTAGAAATGCCAGGGAAGGTAGTACATGCTTGTGACCTCAGGTTTTTAGAGTTGGAGATAATCAGGTCACTAGAGCTTGTGGGCCAGCCTGAGTAGTCTAATTGGAGAACTCCTGGCCAATTGGAGACCTGGTATGGAAGGAGGTGATTAGTAGTGACATAGGAGGAACAACAATATAAACCAGCCAGTACCCCCAGAGCTCCCATGGACTAAACCACCAACCAAAGAGCACCCATGGCTCCAGCTGCATATGTAGCAGAGGATGACCTGGTTGGACATCAAAGGACATCCTTGGTCCTGAGAAGGCTCGATGCAGCAGTATAGTGTAATGACAGAACAGGGAAGCAGGAGTGGGTGGGTTGCTGAGTAGGGGGAGGGGGATGGGATAGGGTGTTTTTGGAGGGGAGGGGAAACCAGGAAAAGGGATAACATTTGAAATGTAAATAAAGAAAATATTTAATAAATAAAAAAATAAATATAATAATTATTATTAGTGACAGGTAATTAGGATGCCAAGATTGCCCTCTAAATGCACAGGACTGTGCACAGGTATACAAGCATACACACACACACACACACACACACACATTCTTATTTATAAAATCATTATATAAGTCAGAAGAATGCTGAATTCTACCTTTGAAACCTAAATGAATATTCAAAGGCAAACCTGATCACCTTTATCTTAAACCTTACCAAGAAACTCTGCAATGGACTCAGTTTGAAATAATTGCAGCCATTCTGAATGCTAGCAACCATCTTAGAGTGATGATGGATGGCTCTTTGAATAATTTTCCAGCAAACTACATATAAAGAAAATCATTACAATGGTATGTGTAGTTTCACAAGCAATTCTTAGAGCCTGGAATGTGCCTCAGGCTTCTAGATTAGTTTGAAGACAAATTTCAGGTTGAATGAAGTCATCATTTTTCTTTGTAATATCTATACCTCTAATTTGCCCCAATGTGTTCTCTCTTTGATCTTGCTATCACACAGCAATTTTCCTGTTTAATGAGTTATTAACCTAGTACTTTGAAATCTGTGTTTTCCAGACAGTTCCTGTTTCTCTTACTCAGTCACATGGCACTGTCAAGGTGGATTTCATAAACTGGGAGCAAGTTGTGCTGAAATTTTCTTCAACTTTAGAGATGGCCACGGAACACCACTGATAAAGTCCAATTTATGATGCTTTTTAATGTTGTGAAAATGCAGTGCCTGGGAAGTTAATGAACCATCCCCAAGTAAGAGTCATCCACATCAAATCTCTATAGTTAAGCTTTCAATTTAAGGTATTAGAAGTAAAAATTAAAATGTTATTGCAGTGGAAATAAAATGAGTGCGTGACAATTACAAAGCTAGGCATCAATGGAAGAAGCTTAAGAAGGAAAAAGAGGTCACATTTGTTTTGACCTTTTACTTTGGTCAGTATGAAAACTTGCTGTAGTATTAACATTTATGGTTGCTTCCTGACCACAAATCATGGAATAATTTTACATACAATATGTAAGTCATATGTTTGAAAAACTGAGGGGAATACTAAGTCTTTTATTTTAAAACAGTGAGGGAGAAAACATCTATTGATTGTCTATGAAACAACTGCGGGTATTATGTAATGATACATATAAATTGGTCAACCTACTTGCTTCTGATTTTTCTTTTATAAAGACAAAGAGTGTCTTTCGTGTCAGGGTCTATTCTTTCTTTTTATCTGTAGACATGTGCATATATCATAGCACTTGATTTTATTTGCATCTTCAACAGTTATTTAACAAAATCCATTTGATAATAGTGTAAGACTCAGGGGAGTCTTAACTTACAGGAGAACCTCTGAGTAGACCGCGTGGAGATAGGAATCTACGCAAAAATCAAGAGGATTTTTATTTATCATCCAGGATGCTGGGGCCATCCTGCACATGGAGACAGAACGACGTGCACTCCTGGCTGCATGGGCCTTTTATACAGTTCCTAAGCAGCCTCTGTTAGGTACAATGTGATTGGTAGAACAGTATTACCTTTAAACTAATTGGTTGTTAGGGGATGAGGTAGGTGGCCAATGGACTCTGGACCTTTCCTACTTCAGGGAGGACCCTGTGGTCTGAGGAATTTAATTTAGCCTCTCCCTTCTGGGAGGGGGAACACTTGCCCTTCTGGGAGGGGCCAGTGTTCTATGACCTTTTCAAAGTTTCTGAATTAACCCTTTCAATAGCGTATTCAAATATATTTGGGCACCATTTTCCACTCTAGTACTGGGCATGCTAGCCTCTGAAATCCGTGCAATTCTTTCTTTCCTATCATGACTATTTTCTGCCAGTGCTAACTTTCCCCAGTGTCTGTTTTCCTAATGCTTTACATTGGTAAATATTTAGAGTTAGCTTAGCTATGTGAAGTTTTTTTTTTTTTTGAATATCATCTTCATTTACATTGCCAATGCTAAAACCTTTCCCAATTTCCCCCCTCTCCAAAGACCCCCAACCCCTCCTCCCACCCTCTGCCTCCACATATATGCCCCTCCACCTAACTCACTTCCACCTCCCCCCCTCAATTTCCCTTTGTTGGGGCATCTACTGAGCCTTCACCTGAGCAAGAACCACTCCTCCCACTGATGCCCAACAAGGCATTCCTCTACCACATTTGTAGCTAGAACCATGTGTACCCCTTGGTTGATGGTTTAGTCCCTGGGAGTCCTTGGGTATCTGGGTGGCTGAAATCATTGTTCTTCCCATAGGGCTGTAAACCCCTTCAGCTCCTCTGGACCACCCTCCAGCTCCTCCTCCTCCTTTGGGTACCCCATGCCCAGTCCAATGGTTGGCTACTAGCATCTGCCTCTGTATTTGTGAGACTCTGGCAGGGCCCCTCTGAAAACAACCATGGCATGCTCCTTTTGGTATACACTTCTTGTCGTCCATAGTAGTGTCAGGGTTTGGTGACTGTTTATAGGATGAATTCCCAGGTAGGGCAGTCTCTGGGTGACCTTTACTTCAGTCTCTGGTCCACACTTTGTCTCCCTTATTGCTCCTGTGAGTATTTTTTCCCTTTTTCAGAGGAACCAAAATACCCTCACTTAAGTCTTCCTTTTTCTTGAGCTTCCTGTTCTGGATGAATTGTAGCTTGTTTATTTTGAGCTTTTGGGCAAACATCCCCTTATCTCACCCAACTAGTTATAATGGCTTATTTCTGTCTACAGCAGTATCATTGCTAGGCAGTACATTTTGGTTTCTACTCCATTGAATATATTGATTTTTACTGTATTTGATATAGAATCTCATGTGGAAGAGGGGAGTATTTTTAAGTTGTGTTATTTTTGTCTTATGTGTATACATGGATGCCCATATGTGTGTGTTTATACCATGCATGTGCTTGGTATAAACAGTGACCAGAAAAGGGTGCTGTATCCCCTAAAATTTGAGTCGTTGGAAGTTGTGAACATTCTGAGTGTAAGAGAATAAATTATGTTCCATGTGAATGGAACAAGTGCTTTTATCCACAATCCTCATGCCAGTGAATAGTGGGATTATAAAGACACATGGGAGAAAGAGAGAGACATTTGGGCAGTCATTTTCCCACATACACACACACATGTGTGTGTGCACACACATACACGTGCACATGCACGCAAAACTACTCACATACACTCATCTGATAACAACCTGTTATTCAGTGTTAGGTGGGAGATGGAACACAGCTTTTCCAACTTCTGACACTGAACCTACAACTAAGCTGTGAAATGAGGACCAATTCCTGGAGAAAGTAATTATGAAACATGCTTTTACTCTTTTAGGAAAATTGCATTAAAGAACTCTAGTGATTTTCCAGTTTTTCCATTTCAGATTTAAAGCACTGTAAATTTCTCTAAAATTTGTCTTTTAACAGATCCAAGTGTCGACTGTTTCAGAGATATGACTCTCCCATATCTCCTGGCACCTTCATAAGTATTTTGACAGATGTGAAGGATACTTATCAAAGGCCATCATAAGACAACTTTACAACTTTCTTTTGATAAAGGATGAGCAGAAGAATATTCTAAATTCAACTTTAAAGTATTTTATTTTCCTCTTATGTATGCCATTCCATGTCATGATAAGAGTTTATATAAAATTAATGTGTTCTCTATACCAAGTCTAAATGACTTAATTTTGGATATATAGACATTTTCAATGATTAAATATTAGTATGTGGAAATTGATGGGCCTCCTAAGAACAAGAGAGCTCCCAACCCTCCCTTATGTTTTGTCTAAGGCAGGATTTAGAGGGTTTTAATAGACTTCAGAAGGGCTAGAAATCTCCATATGTACTGTCTAGCCAGCCATGATTTATAGCTAAATTTCCTGTAGAATTTTTATGTGATACTTTATTTTCCCTGAAGGGGATTTGTTAAGTCTTGGTTAGGTGATGTTAATTTCTAAGCACAAACAAACCAAAATTCATTTATTTTAATAATGAGAATTGATGTTTTGATGTCCAACATATTCTTTTGTGAATAAACTTTTCTATCATATTTCTAAGGAATCGAGAAGGACAAAATAAACATAATTCTTTATCTTCTGACTTATTCATAAAGTATTTGAAGTGGGACAAGATTCAAGCGTCTGTTGGAAGTCTGCATCACTTCTTAGTCTGTGGCTCGTAGAAAAAAACCTATTAGAACATATATTAAATTTTTCCTTTCTTGGCCTTTACTTCTTTCTTCTCTAAATGAGTTATTATACTTATGCTCCCATTAAAAAATTTGAATTTTCTAGTCACAGAAAATCTAATAATATATGTGTAGTGGACACAAGATTCTCTGGTTACATCTATTCCCATCTTTTATATCTCCAACAAAGATGGCTGATTTAATAGTGCAATCTTTTTGCATCACAAGAAAACTATGTGATTGATAGGAAAGCATTTTTGAGAGAATGGAAATGTTTATGACCTAGACATGATATTGAGAGAAAGAGTATTGTAACTGGAGCACAAAGAGAAAATGATCACTATTCCAGATTTTTGCTCTAGTAATTTGAAGACAGATTTACAGATGAGAAAAACAAAAAGGGGTGTAGGTAGATTGCTGCTTGGCAGGTGAAATATTCAATATACAAGTAAGTATTTAATCCCTTAATGTACTGTTGGAACATTTAAGTGTGATGTTGTCAATTTGGGTTAGAGATCCAGAACCTCATAAACTGTCTTTGGATGGACTTAAAGATGTTGGGAGAGTGTGCAGAGCAATTTACTAAAAATTACAGGTAATCAAGACTGCAATATACATTATTGTTTCTTTTTTATTTTCTATATTCTTTGTTTACATTCCAAATGATTTTCCCTGTCCTGGTCCCCCCCACCCCCAATAAGTCCCATAAGCCCTCTTCCCTCTGCCTGTTCCCCAATCAAGCTCCTCCCACTTCTCTGTTCTGGCAATCCCCTACAATGCTGCATCATCTTTTCCAGGACCAGGGCCCTCTCCTTCCTTCTTCTTGGGAATGATTTGATACGTGAGTTGTGTCTTGGGTATTCAGAGCTTTTGGGCTAATATCCACTTTTCAGTGACTGCATTCCATGTGTGTTCTTTTGTGAATGAGCTACCTCACTTAGTATGATATTTTCCAGATACAACTATTTGCTTAAGATTTCATGAATTCATTTTTTATTTTTAATTTTTTGTTTTTAATTGTTGAGTAGTATTCCATTGTGTAAATATACCACATTTTCTGTATCCATTCTTCCATTGAGGGGCATCTGGGTTCTTTCCAGCTTCTGGCTATTATAAATAAGGCTGCTATGAACATAGTGGAGAATGTGTACTTGTTGCATGATGGGCAATCCTCTGGGTATATGTCCAGAAGTGGTATAGTAGGGTCCTCCAGAAGTGTCATGCCCAGTTTTCTGAGGAACCGCCAGACTTATTTCCAGAGTAGTTTTACCAACTTGCATTCCCACCAGCAGTGGAGGAGTGTTCCTGTTTCTCCACATCCTCTTCTCCACATCCTCACTGATACCTGCTGTCTCCTGAGTTTTCAATCTTAGCCATTCTTATTGTTGTGAGGTGAAATTTCACTGATGTTTTGATTTGCATTCCCCTAATGATTAATGATGTTGAGCATTTCTTAAGGTGCTTCTCAGCCGTTTGAAGTTCTTCATGTGAAAATTCTTTTTTTAGCTCTGTACCCCATTTTTTATTAGGTTTATTTGGTTCTCTGGAGTCTAACTTCTTCAGTTCTTTGTATATATTGGATATTAGCCCTCTGTCAGATACATCATGGCATAAGAATGTCTATGTCTTTAAATTGTACTTTGACAAATGTATGAATGAATTAAATGTATATTCTCAGTGATTGTATTTAAGGAAACATTATTTGATAGTATTATATTGCATTGATTAAAGTCATACTTGAAAATGAATAGTTCATAACTTTATCATGACTTACGTGCTTGCAATTTTCTCTATTCATTTTGCAAGTTTATTTTAAAAAGTGTGTGTGTGTGTGTGTGTGTGCACGCACCTGCATGCATGCATATGTGAAAGTCAGAAAATAATTTGTGGGAGGTTAGTTCAATCTTTCTAACATTTGTTTCTTGGTGACCAAACTTATGGCTAACCTTATTCCCTGAACCATCTTGCCTGCAATTTTAGTTCCCTAAATCTCTCAACCCTTCATTTGTCTTTTGATACTGCATGACTAGGATCTTGCTACAATACTGCTTGGAAAATTACTGCAGAATTCTTTATCATAAAGGAGTAGTTGTATATTCTTCCTCCTATGTCTTCATGGTCGTTGTTGATCAACTGGCCTAACAGGCCAAACATGCCTGGGCTTCAGGTTGAGTTTATATCCACCTTCCTGTTGTGACTCATCATCTTGGCAATGTAATTTGATTTCTCAAGCAGAGATATTAGAAGGGCAATGTCTGGCAACTGTACTCTCACAGTAGAACCACGAAGGACAAGTTGCAGCACATATACATCTGAAAGCAGAGTCACAAAAGGCAAAGCCTTGTCCCCATGCACATTTCAACACAATTCAACTATACTAGCTTAATTTTGTCTGAAAATGTCATATAAATGAATTTAAAATGTAGGGGCATAGAACTTAGTTCTCTGTGTAAAACCTTAAGTATTTTGTTTGTGAAAATTTGCGCACCTCCACTTAAAGGGTCTTCTCAAGCTGTTAAGACTTTTGCTTACATGGTCTCTGTCCTTAAATACACTATGTCAAATCTAAGGAGCATCAACTTATTCACCAGACAAATGAACTCTGTATAAATATGAGGCTTTAAATGGACATGTATTCTAGGCTGGGTAGCAGAAAGCATTACGTGATTCAAACACTTCATAGCAATAAATTACTGAATGTTCTCAAAGTCCTCTGTAACCTTTTCTCATTGATTCTGCTTCGTCTTTCTAGTTTTTTTATAATCAATCATTTGGTTCTTCTAGTTTTAGTGGCCGAGTTGTATAGAGATTCAAATCATGCCCTGTTAAAATAAACCTGCATTTTTTAGGAGGTTTCTCTCTGTCTCTCTCTGCCTCTCTGCCTCTCTGCCTCTCTCTCTCTCTCTCTCTCTCTCTCTCTCTCTCTCTCTCTCTCTCTCTCTCTCTCTCTCTGTGTGTGTGTGTGTGTGTGTATGTGTGTGTGTGTGTGTTTGTGTGTCTACCTACTGTTCAGTATCTTTCTCATGTTAAACCCTGTAAAACATAGCTTAATAATTTTTTTTAATGTAGAAAGTACTTTTGGGTCATTGTAAAGACTAGATATACTAGCAAATGAAAGATAATATGGTACACATTCATAGAATTTACTTTCCCTCTTCTGTAACTTTAGTCTAATGAGTTTAAAGAGTTGAAAGAGGCTTTAAAATCTAATATGTATGTTAAAATTATTAAGTAATGGTAATTTCTAGGACATGATTTAATAGACAAAAATGGGAAGTCATACTCACATAAGAGTTCACAGGAGAGAACTCTCTTGAGGATATGATATCACATTTATACTTGAATAATAAATGACATGTCCAAGTCTTAGGGTGAATAAAGTTATAGGGATAAAAAATAAATAGCAATAAATAATAAAAATTAATAAAATTCTACTCATTCTTAGAACAGAAGTCTTGAGGTAGCAAAAGCAACATTAGTGTTGATAAAACATACAGCCAATCAGAATGGCTGAAGAATGGAACACAAATACCAGGAGATCGATAAGTATATTTCAAAAAAGCCAAAGATCATTTAAAATCTGAGGTAAAGACATGAGATTGGCATTCAAATCCAGAAAATAAATTCTTTGAGAGTTAGGATCTTGTATTTTTTCATAGGATATGTTTTGTTTTGCTTTGGAGAATTAAATACAAATACTTGAAGAACTCTTGATTCTCCTTTTCTTTTGCTTCACAGGAAGAATGTATTAATATACCCATAAACATTTCCAGATTATACAGAATGTGATGACCTCCCACGCTTTAGCACTGGTTTTGTTCCATTGTTTTTGTTTCTTAGACTGTGAACACATTCTACTAAATTGAATACTTGACAACTCCTCTCCACATTTGTCACATTAGGCAATCCATCCTCACTGTGACTGAATTGGACTGCATCAACAATTCATTTCTTTTACTTTATGTTTTTCATCTCTTTTATCTCAGTGTCTGTTGACTTAGTTTAGTTTCCTTGGTAGTAATTACACTAGTTTATAATAACTTCTTTTATTTTCTCATTTACATGAAACATCACGTTATTGTATTTCAATATATAACTGAATAATTTCAAGATTTAATTCTTGTCAAAATGGCCCCTTATGACTGTCCATTTTCTTCATCAAAAACATTGCTGGTTTTTCCTGGTGAGGAACATCCCCATCAGACCAGATGTCTTATCAACAGTTATGGTCAGAACTTATGCAGTAGTGACCTTTCAGGGGTTAACATACTTCTTTTTTTTTTTTTTTTTTTTTGTCTTTTTTTTTATTTGATATAATTTATTTACATTTCAAATGATTTCCCCTTTTCTAGCCCCCCCCCACTCCCCGAAAGTCCCGTAAGCCCCCTTCTCTTCCCCTGTCCTCCCTCCCACCCCTTCCCAGTTCCCCGTTCTGGTTTTGCCAAATACTGTTTCACTGAGTCTTTCCAGAACCAGGGACCACTCCTGCTTTCTTCTTGTATCTCATTTGATGTGTGGATTATGTTTTGGGTATTCCAGTTTTCTAGGTTAATAACCACTTATTAGTGAGTGCATACCATGATTCACCTTTTGAGTCTGGGTTACCTCACTTAGTATGATGTTCTCTAGCTCCATCCATTTGCCTAAGAATTTCATGAATTCATTGTTTCTAATGGCTGAATAGTACTCCATTGTGTAGATATACCACATTTTTTGTATCCACTCTTCTGTTGAGGGATACCTGGGTTCTTTCCAGCATCTGGCAATTATAAATAGGGCTGCTATGAACATAGTAGAGCATGTATCCTTATTACATGGTGGGGAATCCTCTGGGTATATGCCCAGGAGTGGTATAGCAGGATCTTCTGGAAGTGAGGTGCCCAGTTTTCGGGGGAACCGCCAGACTGCTTTCCAGAGTGGTTGTACCAATTTGCAACCCCACCAGCAGTGGAGGAGTGTTCCTCTTTCTCCGCACCCTCTCCAACACCTGCTGTCTCCTGAATTTTTAATCTTAGCCATTCTGACTGGTGTAAGATGAAATCTTAGGGTTGTTTTGATTTGCATTTCCCTAATGACTAATGAAGTGGAGCATTTTTTAAGATGCTTCTCCGCCATCCGAAGTTCTTCAGGTGAGAATTCTTTGTTTAACTCTGTACCCCATTTTTTAATAGGGTTGTTCGGTTTTCTGGAGTCTAACTTCTTGAGTTCTTTATATATATTGGATATTAGCCCTCTATCTGATGTAGGATTGGTGAAGATCTTTTCCCAATTTGTTGGTTGCCGATCTGTCCTCTTGACGGTGTCCTTTGCCTTACAGAAACTCTGTAACCTTATGAGGTCCCATTTGTCAATTCTTGCTCTTAGAGCATACGCTATTGGTGTTCTGCTCAGAAACTTTCTCCCTGTACCGATGTCCTCAAGGGTCTTCCCCAGTTTCTTTTCTATTAGCTTCAGAGTGTCTGGCTTTATGTGGAGGTCCTTGATCCATTTGGATTTGAGCTTAGTACAAGGAAACAAGGATGGATCAATTCGCATTCTTCTGCATGCTGACCTCCAGTTGAACCAGCACCATTTGTTGAAAAGGCTATCTTTTTTCCATTGGATGTTTTCAGCCTCTTTGTCGAGGATCAAGTGGCCATAGGTGTGTGGGTTCATTTCTGGATCTTCAATCCTGTTCCATTGATCCTCCTGCCTGTCACTGTACCAATACCATGCAGTTTTTAACACTATTGCTCTGTAGTATTGCTTGAGGTCAGGGATACTGATTCCCCCAGATTTTCTTTTGTTGCTGAGAATAGTTTTAGCTATCCTGGGTTTTTTGTTGTTCCAGATGAATTTGATAATTGCTCTTTCTAACTCTGTGAAGAATTGAGTTGGGATTTTGATGGGTATTGCATTGAATCTGTATAGTGCTTTAGGCAAAATGGCCATTTTAACTATATTGATTCTACCGATCCATGAGCATGGGAGGTTTTCCCATTTTTTGAGGTCTTCTTCCATTTCCTTCTTCAGAGTCTTGAAGTTCTTGCCATACAGATCTTTCGCATGTTTGGTAAGAGTCACCCCAAGATACTTTATACTGTTTGTGGCTATTGTGAAGGGGGTCATTTCCCTAATTTCTTTCTCAGCCTGCTTATCCTTTGAGTATAGGAAGGCCACTGATTTGCTTGAGTTGATTTTGTAACCTGCCACTTTGCTGAAGTTGTTTATCAGCTGTAGGAGCTCTCTAGTGGAGTTCTTTGGGTCACTTAGGTAGACGATCATGTCGTCTGCAAATAATGATAGTTTGACTTCCTCCTTTCCAATTTGTATCCCTTTGACCTCCTTATGTTGTCGAATTGCCCGAGCTAGTACCTCAAGTACAATATTGAAAAGATAAGGAGAAAGGGGGCAGCCTTGTCTGGTCCCTGATTTCAGTGGGATTGCTTCAAGTTTCTCTCCGTTTAGTTTGATGCTGGCTACCGGTTTGCTGTATATTGCTTTTACTATGTTTAGGTATGGGCCTTGAATTCCTGTTCTCTCCAAGACTTTAAGCATGAAAGGATGCTGAATTTTGTCAAATGCTTTTTCAGCATCCAATGAAATGACCATATGATTTTGTTCTTTGAGTTTGTTTATGTAGTGGATTGTATTGATGGATTTCCGTATATTGAACCAACCCTGCATTCCCGGGATAAAGCCTACTTGATCATGGTGGATGATCGTTTTGATGTGTTCTTGGATTCGGTTGGCAAGAATTTTGTTGAGTATTTTTGCATCGATGTTCATAAGGGAAATTGGTCTGAAGTTCTCTTTCTTTGTTGGATCTTTGTGTGGCTTTGGTATCAGCGTAATTGTGGCTTCGTAGAAGGAATTGGGTAGTGTTCCTTCTGTTTCTATTTTGTGGAATAGTTTGAAGAGTATTGGTGTTAACTCTTCTTTGAAGGTCTGGTAGAATTCTGCACTGAAACCATCTGGTCCTGTGCTTTTTTTGGTTGGAAGACTTTCTATGACTCCTTCTATTTCTTTAGGCTTTATGGGACTGTTTAGATGGTCTAGTTGGTCCTGATTTAATTTTGGTATTTGGTATCTGTCAAGGAAATTGTCCATTTCCTCCAGATTCTCCAGTTGTGTTGAGTACAGGCTCTTGTAGTAGGATCTGATGATTTTTTGGATTTCCTCAGTTTCCGTTGTTATGTCTCCCTTTTCATTTCTAAGTTTGTTAATTTGGATACTTTCTCTGTGCCCTTTGGTCAGTCTGGCTAAGGGTTTATCTATCTTGTTGATTTTCTCAAAGAACCAGCTCCTAGTTTTGTTGATTTTTTGTATGGTTCTCTTTGTTTCTACTTGATTGATTTCGGCCCTGAGTTTGATGATTTCCTGCCTTCTACTCCTCCTGGGTGAAATAGCTTCTTTTTGTTCTAGGGCTTTCAGGTGTGTCATTAAGTTGGTAATGTATGCTCTCTCCATTTTCTTTTTGGAGGCACTCAGGGCTATGAGTTTTCCTCTTAGCACTGCTTTCATTGTGTCCCATAGATTTGGGTATGTTGTGTTTTCATTTTCATTGTGTTCTAAAAAGTCTTTAATTTCTTTCTTTATTTCTTCCTTGACCAAGGTGTCATTGAGTAGAGTATTGTTCAATCTCCACGTGTTTGTGGGTTTTCTGTTGTTTCTGTTGCTATTGAAGACCACTTTTATTCCATAGTGATCAGATAGGAGGCATGGGATTAGTTCTATCTTTTTATATTTGTTGAGGTCTGTCTTGTGACCAATTATATGGTCGATTTTGGAGAAGGTACCATGAGGTGCTGAAAAAAAGGTATATTCTTTTGTTTTAGGATAGAATGTTCTATATATATCAGTTAAATCTAATTGGTCCAAAGCTTCAATTAGTTTCATTGTGTCCTTGTTTAGTTTCTGTTTTCCTGATCGGTCCATTGAGGAAAGTGCAGTGTTGAAGTCACCAACAATTATTGTGTTAGGTGCAATGTGTGCTTTGAGTTTTAATAAAGTTTCTTTTATGAAAGAGGGTGCCCTTGCATTTGGAGCATAGATGTTCAGGATTGAGAGTTCTTCTTGTTGTATTTTTCCTTTGACCAGCAAGAAGTGTCCCTCAGAGTCTCTTTTGATGACTTTGGGTTGAAAGTCAATTTTATCTGATATTAAAATGGCTACTCCAGCTTGTTTCCTGAGACCATTTGCTTGTAAAATTGTCTTCCAGCCTTTTACTCTAAGGTAGTGTTTGTCTTTGACCCTTAGGTGTGTTTCCTGTAAGCAGCAAAATGTAGGGTCCTGTTTACGTATCCAGTCAGTTAGTCTGTGTCTTTTTATTGGGGCATTGAGTCCATTGATGTTAAGAGATATTAAGGAATAGTGATTGTTACTTCCTATCATTTTTGACGTTATTTTTTAAATTTGATTGCTTAACTTATTTGGGTTTGATGAAAGGTTACTATCTTGCTTTTTTCAGGGTGGAGTTTCCCTCCTTGTATTGGTGTTGTCCTCCTATTATCCTTTTTAGGGCTGGGTTTGTGGATAGATATTGGGTGAACTTGGTTTTGTCGTGAAATATCTTAGTTTCTCCATCTATGGTGATTGAGAGTTTTGCTGGATATAGTAGTTTTGGTTGGCATTTGTGTTCTCTTAGAGTCTGCATGAGATCTGCCCAGGACCTTCTAGCCTTCATAGTCTCAGGTGAAAAGTCTGCTGTGATTCTGATAGGTCTTCCTTTATATGTTACTTGGCCTTTTTCTCTTACTGCCTTTAGTATTCTTTCTTTGTTTAGAACATTTGGTGTTTTGATTATTATGTGACGGGAAGTATTTCTGTTCTGGTCCAGTCTGTTTGGAGTTCTGTAGGCTTCTTGTATATTCATGGGCATCTCTCTCTTTAGGTTAGGGAAGTTTTCTTCCATAATTTTATTGAAGATATTTGCTGGCCCTTTAAGTTGTAAATCTTCACTCTCATCTATGCCTATAATCCTTAGGTTTGGTCTTCTCATTGTGTCCTGGATTTCCTGGATATTTTGGGTTACAAGCTTTTTGCACTTTGCATTTTCTTTAACTGTTGAGTCCATGGTTTCTATGGAATCTTCAGCATCTGAGATTCTTTCTTCTATCTCTTGTATTCTGTTGTTGATATTTGCATCTCTGTCCCCTGATTTCTTCCCAAGGCTTTCTATCTCCAAAGTTGTCTCCCTTTGAGTTTTCTTAGTTGTTTCTACTTCTGATTTTAGATCCTGGATGGTTTTGCTTAGCTCCTTCACTTGCATGTTTGTGTTTTCCTGTAATTCTTTAAGAGATTTTTGTGTTTCCTCTTTCATGAGCTCAGCCTGTTGACCAAAGTTCTCCTGTATTTCTTTAAGAGATTTTTGTGTTTCGTCTTTCATGACCTCAGCCTGTTGAGCAAAGTTCTCCTGTATTTCTTTAAGTGTTTTTTGCATTTCCTCCTTGTTGGCTTTTGTATTCTCCTGGATTTCTTTCAATGATTTTTGTGTTTCCCTTGCAAGGGCTTCTAACTTTTGATCCATTTTCTCCTCAATGACCTTCATGTGTTCCTGTACCAGCATCATGACCAGTGATTTTAAATCCAAATCTTGTTTTACTGGTGTGATGGGGTATCCAGGACTTGCTGGTAGAGGAGAATTTGGTTCAGATGTTGCCATATTGCCTTGATTTCTGTTAGTGACGTTTCTGCGTTTGCCTTTTGCCATCTAGCTCTCACTGGTGTTACTTGGTCTTGTCAGTGCTGGACTCACCAGTGCAAGCTGCCCCTTCCCCCTTGGCCTCTGGTGCACAGCTTACACTCTGCACTGCCTATAGACAGGGTGCTGTTTTCCAGGCTGTTCAGATCCCAAAGCAGGCACCTGAAGGCTCCCGCTGGGGCCCGCAGGATTTATCGGAGCACACCGACTTTTCCCAGCTGGCCGCCCGGAAGCCCCCACTAGCCTCTTGAGGGACCTGGAGATGTGGCGGCCACCCAGGCTGATCTGAAGCGGAGAGATTTGAGCTGGGGGCTTCTGCCTGAGGCCTTGCCCCAGATTGTGTCTGTGGACCAGGTGGAACCCGTGTGCACCCCCAGGGAGCTCCGAAGGTGAATGTTGCTGTGACCTCCCCTGTGCTCCGCTCACTCCGCTGGGCAGCCGATTTCCCCAACCGGGCTGGCGCACACTAGGTTAGCCTTGTCGCCTGGGCCCTGAGTCCAGGCAAACGCCTGGGAGACCAAGGTCCGAGCAAAGTTCCCCTAGGGCTGTGTCTGTTATTTGGGTCCGCCAGGTGACCCGGATGGCGGGCGTGCGCGTCCGCCCTCCGCGAAAGCACCGGGAGAGTCTGTTGTGCTAATAACCTCCTGGGCTGGTTGACACACAGATGGCCCACCAAGCCGCCCAGTTCTTGGGGTCAGTCCTGTGCCTTTTGGGGCCTAGACCCCCGTTTTGTTAGCCTCAGGCTACGCTTGTTAGCAGTCTCTGCCCTCCCGAGCACTCTGGCTCCTGTAGGCAAAATGGCGGCGCGTGCACCGGCCGGGGCAAAAAAAAAAAAAACTCCTGGCTGGGTTGGCGCCCCGATGGCCACTCGAACAGCCCAGGGCCTGGGTGCAGGCCAACGCCCGTCTGGCTCAGACCCCTGCGGTGTTGGGCCTAGGATTATGTTTGTGTACCTCAGTCTGACCGATCTCTGGAGCCCGGGATCAAGATGGCGGTGAGTCTCTCCTGACTGGCGGGCAGCCCAACATACTTCTTTTACAACACACCTGTCACACTTTATTTACTATTTTGTGTGAGTGTGTGCATGGGGATTGGGAACAGATGCCATAGTACAATTGTAGTGGTCAGAAGACAATGCTTGAGAATCAATTATTTTCTCCTATGATATGGCCCGAGAGTTAGAATTCCTGTCACCAGGCTTTTCAGCAAGGGACTTTCTCCATTAAGTTATCGTTTCATCATGGTGTCTCAAATGTCTCCAGGGCTTAGACAACATTAGTTTATATTTTGTCTAGTTCTATAACTTTTCTTCAATTTCTTTGAGGTCTCAAGTTATTATATCTTCTTTGGGGCTTTTATATCCTATTTGTATTTAAAAAAAAACACTATGAAGAATTTGGGCTTTGGCATTAGAATGATGTAAGCTCAGATACTAGTTGTATACTGAGCAGCTTTGAGGTGAGATATTATTTAATACCACTAAACTTTTAAGTGTCCATATTATAAAATAGTTTGTACTCGTTTCTCTTCAAACATTTTGTAGAAATGATAATTACAATATGCATAGATTTATTTGATACTGTTTTGGACATTCAGAAGACTAAGAAAGCATTGCATTTACTTAGCTTCATTGTAGAATCTACTCATGGATTGGGACCCCATTAAGAGCTGCCACATGCCGTGAGGACAAAAACAGGGAAAATGTAATTGCCTATGAATTTCTATACCAAAGATCTTTGTTTGTTTGTTTTTCCATTTGCAATACCCTACTGTGACTCACTTGATTTTCTGAAATGTCCTTCTTAATCAAAGTGTTTCATGGGCTGCAATTTTGCAAACTGAAGTGGATTAAAATTAGTTTTGTCAGAGAATTTCATGACATCCTCAACCCCCACCTGAAAATAATTGGCGACACCCTGGGGTATCACAGACCGATTTCAGGAATCACCGCTCTCCATGCCTCCTTGCTGGTGTGTTTATGAGAAACTAAATTGACAGCAGCAGCTCATTAAGAGAATGTGATTAAGTGTGCATGGTTTGCTGACAAACTTGCACGACCTTAAGGAACCACAAAAACATTGTCTTCCTTCTTCCTTAAAAGTTGAACCTTAAAGGTCAAAGTTTCATGCATGTGTACATTCATGTTTAAGAAACCTGAATTCCAAATAAGAGTTTCCAGATATATGATCTAATAGGGAATTGATCAATATCAAATAGATCTCATGTGTTTGACAAATAATGCACTTCATAAAAATAAGAAATATGCATCCTCCTATCAACCAACCAGAATCCCCAAAGCTCCCAGGGACTAAAACACCAACCAAAGACTACACGGGGAGTAACCATGGCTCCAGGTGGATATGTAGCAAAGGATTGCCTTATCTGGCATCACTGGGAGGGGAGCCCCCTTGGTCCTGTGGAGGCTTGATGACCCAGGATAGGGGACTGCTAGGGTGCTAAGGCAGGAGTGCGTGTGAGAGTAGGGAAGCAACTTCATAGAGGTGGGGGAGAGAGGAGGAGATAGGGCGCTTCTGGAGCAGACACTGAGAAGGGGGTAATATTTGAAATGTAAATAGATAAAAGAACCAAAAAAAGAAATATATATTCTTTCTTTATGATTTCTGCCAATACATTATGCATAGTTTAAAGAAAGAAAGAAATGAGAGAGAATAACAGTAAAGGGAAGAACTGAAGAAATCTTCCTGCCAGCTTTGCTAAAGGTTACACAGTAACGGTGGATTAAGGGTGAAGCTCCTCATTCATCTCTGCTTTCTGAAAGTTGGGCAGTGAAAGCAACAGCAGGGCTTGAGTCAGATGACTGTCTATTAAGGACATGAGAGAAAACTTTGGAGCTGATGCCTGCCATCAAATACAAAAGGCAAAGTCTCATAATCTTTCTTAAGTGTCTGAGACTTAGTCCTGTTCACTACATTTGTATAGCATCGCTGCCTTCTTCAGATTTGCAGTTGAAAATGCTTTGTCTTACTTGGCACATCATATCGGGGATAGCATTGAGTAGGATTATTCCAACTTCTTTGGGTATTTAAAGAATAGTCTATGGCTGTGTTCGTGCTCATTAGCAAGTGATTTGCACAGCCATTTTTCAGCCCAGAGGGCTTCCACCAAGGAGGCATCTCATTAAGAAGCCCACTGACATTTCCTCCCCTCTCCTTTTCATCCATTTGCTCCTTCTTGAGAGAAGCTTGTAAGTACCCCTCTTGTTCTGCCTTCCTAGGCCAGGGGCTTACACTTAGGAATGTTAGCAACACTAGAGAAGATTCAGGAAAGTGGCCTTGAGCCCCCAGGGGACCCTATCAGTCATAATTACAGAAAATGTCCCAGCCAGGCATCTTGTCCTTAAACCAGGATAGTGGGTTAAGGGCCAGAGCTTCAGGGGTACCCCTCTTGTGTTATCTGAAGTGCTTTTGATCTTTTTTCTCCCTCTTTTTCTCTCATCTCAGCTGTGAGAAGTTTCATGAATGTCAGAGCAAGAGGATAAAATATGATTAGAAAATTTCAACTATTGAATCAAAGTATTACAATGGATACTTATGTAATAATAGTACCAATTTAGAGAATTTAGGGTTTGTTTAGTTTATAATTTCTGGTTATTAACTGCCATTGTATGTCAGCAAAAGTAGGGACTTGAAGCAACCAGCCAAATCACATTAAAATCAAATAGAGATAGAAATAGAGAGATTCATATATGCTCATAAATTTGTTTGCTTGTGCTAATGGATGGTCCCAACCACAGTAGACTAGGTCTGGCCATATCAGTAGACTTAATTAAGATAGTCTCCTATAGAAATACCTAAGGCCAACCCAATATACAGAGACTCTTTTCCCAGGTCACTCCAGTATTGCTTTTTGATTTTTTGTGTGTTTGTTTCCTTTTTTTACAAGTTGGCAAACAAAGCTAATAATAACATTATGTAGAATTTAAGAGTTAAATAAACCCTGGTGGCACATTGTTACTACCCACCCCAGTGGTTCACATTCCTGAATGAAAGACACACACACACACACACACACACACACACACACACACACACACTTTATATTTTGATATGCCTTAATCAGATCAATGCCTGCACCATATCCTAACCACCATGTTGTGAATCTGCCTTCCTCTGATAATAACAAGTTATTGAGTTATCACTTCATAAATTCTATATTCTTCCTAGGTTGTTCTGGACCCAGAGGGCTACCTGAATATGCTGCAATCCCCTGGCTCCTTCATGGCCAGCGATGCCTCCCAATTCCCTCTCCTCAAGTGAGCGTGGTGTCTCTCTTCTCCTCCACCTCTCCTGACATGGCAGATCTCCCTTTCTCTGTCTTCCTTTTCTGTCTTCACTCTGAAATCCTAAAAAAATTCCTTCTGTCTGCCCTGCGCAGGCATTGGCTGTTAGTGTTTTTCCTTACCAATCAGATCCAACTGGGGACATCTTTATTTACCAATCTGAACCAACTGGAATCACATTCCTGGAAGTGATGTGTGTTTGTGTGTGTGTGTGTGTGTGTGTGTATACTTTATAGTGTAAACAATTTTGGTAGATGTGATTTGCATTTGTAATAGAAGCCACTACACATTAGAACCAATTTTATAGCATGGCTTGTGATCTTTCTTTTAAACCACTAATAAATAAGTGGTTTAATGACTATTTTTGAACATGAGGAAACAACATAAACATTATTTTTTAAATATCCTTATTAGCTAGGGTAAAATTCTATGTGTTGTCAGGCTTCTAAGATGTCACAATGTGCAATTGTACAGTGCGTTGCTCATACTGGTCATGACTATTCTAAATCAATGTTTGCCACCTCTCTAAAGATAAATCATATTGATTAGATAGACCTGTCTTTATTAGATTTGTCTTTATCGGAGATCATGTATTTTGTTGATTATTTGTTACTTACTGTTCAATGACTTTGGTCTTTTTTATCATTAAAAAGTCACTGCTTGACTTCATTTTCTAGTTCCAGATATTTTCCAACAAATCAGTTTCACCATAGAAAATACCAGAATTAAAATAAATCTGGAATATAAAAATAAACCCAAATCACACAAAAGAGTGCTGGAACTCAAGGTAGTGGGTTATTTTTTATTTGCAAGGTCATGTAGTTGATGTTTCATATCAGTCAGTGTGGTTACATACTAAAGCAGACAGAGTAGAAAGGGAAATGTTTGCTAAGGTGTTTTTGCTATTCTGCAAGCAAGGTTTGTTGAAGTTAGTTAGAAACACTGTTATCTACACAAGACTTATCATGAAAGAACTTGAATATCAATGAAGGCTTTCTCTTTGAGTCCAACTCACTTAACACTATGTAGTAAAGAAACATGCCCAGCATCTAGAGTATGCTATGTATTAATAACTTTCACTCACCTGTTCACAGGAGATAAGGAATTCATGCTACCCATTGCCTTCTCTTATATGAGCTGCAAGATCACAAGCTGTACACATCTGCACTAATTTAATGCAACCTCATTTTCCTTTCAATCGTCTTAAATCAAGGTTATTATCTTTTTTTTTCTGAAAATACTCTCTTGCCCGTGAATTTATTGAACTTACACTATCCCTTGGGACCACCTAAATTAATACATTGTTTTGTGGTCATTTCAAATTATGTCCACAGGGTAGAATATTTTGCATTGAATGACCAGTGGGCATGCTCTTCCCTGGGGAAGTTGCTTTCTCCTGCTCTCAGCATTGCTTAGTTGCAGGATTGAGACCTTGTAAAATTTCCCCCATGAACTTCAACACATCTATTTGTGTTCTCCTTGTTCAGCTCCTATTTCTTTAGTTATGTTGGTGAGACTTTATGGATGTAGGTTCTTTTAATATTTCCAGAAGACATAATATCATGTAAACTCTCTGATCTTCTGGGTTTTATTATCGTTCTGACCCTTCATCTGAAATGTCACATGGTTCTTCCATGCAAAAGTTGTTTTGTAGATGTGTCTGTGGGGATTAAGCAAAACTATTGTGGATGTTTGATTCTAGTGCTCTGCAGTGGTTTCTATCTATTGCAAGAGGGAGTTTATTTGATGAGGTTTAACAAATAAGCTTACCTGTGGTTATATAGAAAATTAACATTTTGAAGACTGATTTCATTATATTTAGGAATGATTAGGTATATGCATATGCATCAATAGTAGTTAAAGAAACTTCCTTCATAATGTAGTTTCTTTCACAAAGATTTTGAAAGAAAGTGAGGAGGAGAATATGGGAGGGTTTGTAGGGAGGGAATTGGAAAGATAAATGTTATTATATTATATTCTCCATAAAACAAACAAATAACCCTATATATTCAATCTACTATCTTACTATATGCTAAACATGTTTTAATTTATCCTAAAATTAATGAAACAGTGTACCCAAACGTACTGTGACAAAGTGATAGCGTTTTGCAACCAAATCTATAACTTTAATTTTAAACTATATTCTTTTCCATGCTCATGACCCAAATTAGTGCATCTGTGTATGTGTGTGTCTTATGTAATTTTTGATGAAACTAGTCAAAAGATTGAATTCAGCCTTACAAAAAAGTATTCCATACATTTTGGAATCAGCATATAGATATGGATTTAGAATGCCTGTATGTGGACTTGAGGACTATTCTGAGCCATTTCAGTTCAGTTAAATAAATTCTTCCCTTGTAAAATTCTATTAAAGTTTTCTCTTAAAAGTTCTTCTTCATTTCATTTTACTGGGAAGAGGAAATCGAGTAGATACTGTGTGTGGACTTGGGGTGAGTAAAGACAAGACCTAGGGCTTTAGCTGAGGGAATGGAGAGATAGGGCCAGGGAGTGTGAGAAGAGAGAGCAGGAATTAGGGGGCATTTGTAGAGCAATGTGGGAACCTAGTGCATTGAAAGTTTCCTGGAATCTATGAGGGTGAGCCCAACCAGAACTCCTAATTATATAGGATACTTTGTGAACTATCAGCTTTTATAGTCAGGAAAGGATTTCAGAAGTGGGACTAGGTTACATTTGATTAGGTTATTGGCTGAGGATGTCCTACAGAGATCACTAAACAAATAGTAAGATGCTAGGACTGAAGGTTGCCTCTTGAATACTGCTAGCAGGGCACATTACCTAGGACAATTTCCACACAGTTCACAATAGAAAGGTGGAGCTCATGTGAGCATGGAGCCTTCTCTCCTGTGTTCTAGTCTCTTTTGTATGAGAAGATACTCTGCAGGCTATAAAAAGAGAAAACTGGACATCAATCCAGCCAGTAAAACTTCCACCTATAATCTGTCCTGAATGTTTAATGTTCTGGGAGAATCATAGATATAAACCTGTGGGAGTAGCCAACCAATGTTTGATTTAGTTCGAGACAAATGCCAAGAGAGGGAGCCATATTCTACACTGCCTAGATGGTCAGGAACTGGAGACTGAATGACTCAGAGACATAGGGAAGAACCCTAGGCGGTTGTCAAAAGAAATCACTGAAATGAAATGACTCCTAATGATTTTCACCTATACAAATACCTTCTTCAGTCTTCATCGGGTAGGCTTATTCCTGTACCAAATGAGGGGCAGAAGCAGAGATACAGTCGACATTATGCAAAACGTTTAAATTAGGAGTCGACATGAGGTCTCTCCTCTGGGAGCTGAAAAATGCCACAAAAGAGAGGGTAGGAAAAACTATAGGAGTCAGATGAGACAAGGCACAGCAGGAGAGCATGGCACAGTGGATCAAATGAGGGGAGCTCAAAGAGCCTAAAACAACCAACACATGGCCTGCATGAGTTTACACATGGTACTCTGGTATATATTATTGTTGTTGACTTGTTATTTTTATAGGACTTCTATCATTGGGAGTTTTGTGACCTCCATAGACAACTGTCTCATTTTTGTTTTGTTTTATAAGTTCGCATAAGCTAGAGTACTGATAGAAATGGGAACTCTATTGAGAAGATTCATCTAGCAAGCTGCTTGTAGGCTTTTTTTTTTTTTTTTGCACATGTATCTAGTCTGTAAAAGAAAGCTAGTGGAGCATTGGCTTGGAAAATAGTCAGAATCTAGTAAGCAGCATAACTAAATGACTTTTAGTTCCTGCCTCTAGCTTCCCACTTTGAATTAACTGTTCCCGCTGTGATTAACTGTTACCTGAAGGTATAAAACAAAATAAACCCATCTCTCTGTTTTTCATCCTTTTATTAGGTATATTCTTTATTTACATTTCAAATGTTGTCTCCTTTCCTGGTTTCATCCTAGAAAATCCCCTAACCAATCTTCCTTTCCCGTTAACCAATCTACCCACTCCTGCTTCCCTGTCCTAGTATTCTCCTATATTGCAGCATCTAGCCTTTGCAGGATCAAGGGCCTCTCCTTCCTTTGATGTCCAACAAGGCCATCCTCTGCTGCCTATGCATCTGGAGCCATGGTTTCTTCATGCGTACTCTTTGGTTGATGGTTTAGACCCTGGGAGCTCTGGAGGTACTGGGTAGCTCACATTGTTCCTCCAATGGCATTGCAAACCCCTTCACCTCCTTGGGTCATTTTTCAAGCTCCTCCATTGGGGACCCTGTGCTCAGTTCAATGGCTGGCTGAGAGTGTCCCCCTCTGTGTTTGTCATGCATTGACTGAGTCTCCCAGGTAACAGCTAAATCAGGCTCTGGTCAACAAGCACTTGTTGGCATCGATAATAGTGTCTGGGTTTTGTAACTGTATATGGGATGGATCCCTAGGTGTGGCAGTCTCTGGATGGTCTTTTCCTCTGTGTGAAAATTATTTGTTTAGCTCTGTACCCCATTTTTAATAGGATTATTTGGTTATTTGGAGTCTAACTTCTTGAGTTCTCTGTATATATTGGATATTTGTGCTGTGTAAGATGTAGGGTTGGTAAAGATCTTTTTCCAATTTGTTCATTGCCATTTTGTCCTCTTGACAGTTTCCTTTGCCTTACAGAAACTTTGCAATTTTATGAGGTGCCATTTGTCAATTCTTGACTGTAGAGCATAAACTATTGGTTTTCTGTTCTGGAAATTTGCTCCTGTGCCCATGTGCTCTAGGTTATTCCCCACTTTCTTTTTTATTAGTTTCAGTGTATCTGGTTTTATGCTGAGGTCCTTGATCCACTTGAACCTGAGCTTTGTACAGGAGATAAGACTGGATTGATTTGCATTGTTCTGCATGCTAGCAAGTTGACCCAGCACCATTTGTTGAAAATGCTCTTTTTTCCAGTGGATGGTTTTAGCTCCTTTGTCAAAGACCATAGGTGTGTGGGTTCATTTCTGGGTCTTCAGTCTATTCCATTGACCTACCTGCCTGTCACTGTACCAATACTATGCAGTCTTTAACACTATTTTGCTGTATTATTGCATGAGGTCTAGGATAATGATTCCCCCAGATCTTTTACTATTGAGGATAGTTTTAGCTATCCTGAGTTTACTGTTATTTCAGATGAGTTTGAGAATTTCTCTTTCTAACTATATGAAGAATTGAGTTGGAATTTTGATGGGGATTGCATTGAATCTATATATTGCTTTTGGATAGATGGCCAGTTTTACTATATTAATCCTGCCAATCCATGAGCATGGGAGGTCTATTCATGTTCTGACAGCTTCTTCAATTTCTTTCTTCAGAGACTTGAAGTCCTTGTCATAAAGATCTTTCACTTGTTTGTTTAGAGTCAAACGAAGATACTTTATATGGTCTATGATTCTCTAGTCACACAATAGTGTGATTCCCTAATGACACAAGGTTGTCATTCCCTAATTTCTTTTGCAGCCTGTTTATCCTTTGAGTATAGGAAGTCTACTGATTTGTTTGAGCTAATTTTATATCCAGCCACTTTGCTGAAGTTGTTTATCAGCTCTAGGAGTTCTCTGGTGGAGGTTTTTTGGGTTGCTGAAATATACAATCATTATATCTTCTAGTAGTGATAGTTTGAATTCTTTCTTTCCAATTGTTATTCTTTGACCTCCTTTCATTGTCTAATTGCTCTTGCTAGAACTTCAAGCACTATATTACATAGATATGGAAAGAGACGGCAGCTTCGTGTAGTCCCTGATTTTAGTCGGATTGCATTGTTTCTCTCCATTTAGTTTGAATCTGGCTACTGGTTTGCTGTATATTGCTTTTATTATGATAAGGTATGAATTCCTGATCTTTCCAAGACTTTTAACATGAAAGGATGCTCAATTTTGACGAATGCATTTTCAGCATCTAAAGAAATGAACATGTGGTATTTTTTTAAGTTTGTTTATGTAGTGGATTACATTGATGGATTTCCAATATTGCACCATCCCTGTATCTTTGGGATGACGCTTACTTGATCTTGGTGAATGATCATTTTGATGTGTACACGGATTCAGTTGGCAAGCATTTTTATTGAGTATTTTTGCATCGGTATTCATAAGGGAAATTGGTCTAAAGTTCTCTTTCTTTTTGAATCATTGTGTGGTTTTGGTATCAGTGAAATTGTGGCTTCTTAGAAGGAGTTGGGAGGTGTTCCATCCGTTTCTATTTTGTGGAATAATTTGAAGAGTATTGGTGTTAAGTCTTCATTGAAGGTCTCATAGAAATCTGCACTAAAACCATCTGGTTCTGTGCTTTTTTTAGTTGGGAGACTTTGAATGACCATTTCTCCTTCTTTAGGGTGTATGGGACTGTTTTGATGGTCTATCTCATCCTGATTTATCTTTGATATTTGGTATCAGTCTAGAAAATTGTCCATTTCATTCAGATTTTCAAGTTGTGTTGAATGTAGGCTTTTGTAGAATGATCTGATGACTTTTTGAATTTCCACAGTTTAGGTTGTTATATCTCCCTTTTCATTTCTGATTTTTTTTCATTTGGATACTGTCTCTGTGCCCTCTGGTTAGACTGGCTAAGTGTTTATTTATCTTGTTGATTTTGTCAAATAATCAGTTCCCGGTTTTGTTCATTCTTTGTATAGTTCTTTTTGTTATTTTTGATGTTGTTTTTATGTTTATGTGGTTATTTTCTTTTGGGTTTGTTGAAAGAAGATTATGTTCTTGCTTTTTCTAGGGTGTAGTTTCCCTCTTTGTGTTGGTGTTTTCCACTTATCCTTTGTAGGGCTGGATTTGTTGAAAGGTACTGTGTAAAACTTTGGTTTTATCATGAAATAGCTTGGTTTCTCCATCTATGGTTAATGAGAGTTTTGCTGGGTATAATAGTTTGGTCTGGCATTTGTGTTCTTTTAGGGTCTGTATGAGATCTGCCCAGAATCTTCTAGCTTTCATGGTCTCTGGTGAGAAGTCTGGTGTAATTCTGATAGGTCTGCTTTTATGTGTTACTTGACCCTTTTCTCTTACTGCTTTTAATATTCTTTCTTTGTTTAGTGCATTTGTTGTTTTGATTATTATGTGACGGGAAGAACTGCTATTTTGCTCCAGTCTGTTTGGAGTTCTGTAGGGTTCTTGTATGTTCACGGAAATCTCTTTCTTTAGTTGAGGGAAGTTTTATTCTATAATTTTTGAAGGTATTTACTGGTCCTTTAAGTTGTAAATCTTTGCTCTCTTCTATACCTATAATCCTTAGTTGGGTCTTTTCATTGTGTCCTGGATTTCCTGGATGTTTTGAGTTACAAACTTTTTCCATTTTGCATTTTCTTTGACTGTTGAGTCAATGCTTTCTATGGTATCTTCAGCACCTGAGATTCTTTCTTCTATCTCTTGTATTCTGTTGTTGATTCTTGCATCTATGACTCCTGATTTCTTTCCAAGGTTTTTTATCTCCAGAGTTGTCTCCCTTTGTGATTTCTTTTTTGTTTCTACCTCCATTTTTAGATCCTGGATGGTTTTATTCAGCTCCTTCACTTGCTTGTTGTTGTTGTTTTTCCTGTAAATCTTTAAAGGATTTTTGTGTTTCCTTTTTAAAGTCTTTTACCTGTTGACTCATATTCTCCTGTATTTCTTTAAGGGAGTTATTTATGTCCTTCTTGAAATCCTCTTTCAGCATCATGAGATGTGATTTTAAATCTGAATATTGATTTTCAGGTGTGTTGGGGTATCCAGGACTTGCTGTTGTGAGAGAACTGAATTCAGATGGTGCCATGTTGCCATGGTTTCCATTGGTAATGTTCTTGCATTTGCTTTTTGCCATCTGGTTATTGTTGGTGATAGCTGGTGTTTCTGTCTCTGACTGTGGCTATCTGGCCTGCAAGCCTCTCTATGTGTCCTCCTGGGAGACTCTTTCTCTCTGTGTACACAGGCATGTAGGTACTCCTCAGAGACCAGCTATCTTGTGGTGGTATTTTTGTATGTAGCTGTGTGACCCATGATCAGTTCTAGGTGTGAGCAGAAATTAGAAAACTCCTGTCCCAGGCTGCTCCTAGATACCCGTATCCTCAGGGTTTCGAGCTGTTTCCTCTGAGCAGCAGGGATGGTCCTATGTGTGCTGTCAGTCCTCTCTACAGTCCTGGGTGATTGCTACCACCCTGTGCCACCTGGATATCAACAATCTCTTTTCACATTGCTTTTGGTCATGGTTTTATCATAGCAATAAAAACATTACCGGAAACAGCATTTTAGCATTTCTCTGACCTAGAATATATTGTTGTCCATATTAGGGTTTTTTTTTTGTTTTTTGTTCATTTGTTTGTTTTTGTAATTTGATATGCCTCTTCAACATTCTTCTATTATAATGTGTTGTTTACCTCTTCGTGTATTACAAATTTCTGAGATGAGAAATGCAGAATGTTTGATTTTTAATTCAATTTGGCTTTTGATGATCACATATTCATATTGCATATGTGATCATATTCACCTGTCTGCTGAAATTATGATTAAAAAATATCATATATCCCCCCACGTTAGTGATTGGAAAGAAGAAACATTGGGATTGTAATTTGTCTTGGCAAAAATTTAATATTCTTTATTGATTTAGGGTCACAGCAAATTGTAAGATGTTCAATTGTACTCTACACAGTCATTATATCAAAGGAAGTATTATCTACTTTTTAAAGGTCTCATTTCTAGTTTTTATTTTTGAAAATTAATTTTCAAGCTTATAATTTTTAGCAAAGTCTATTCAATGCTACTCTGACAAATATGAAAGTAAATTTCATTCATAGTGTTTGATTATTAGTTTATCATCTGTATTGGCTGGTTTTGTGTATCAACTTAATACAAGCCTTCATGAAATCCAGCTGTAAGGCATTTTTTAAATTAGTTGTCAAGGAAGGAGGGCCCAGCCCATTGTGTGTGGTGCCATCCCTGAGCTGGTAGTCCTGGTTTCTAAAAGCTGAGCAAGCCAGGGGAAGCAAGCCAGTAAGTAGCACCCTCCATGGCCTCTGCCTCTGCTCCTGCCTCCAAGTTCCTGTCCTGTGTAAATTTCTGTCCTGGCTTCCTTTGGTTATGAACAGCATCGTGGAAGTGTAAGCTGAATACACCCTTTTCTCCCCAACTTGCTTCTTGGTCATGATGTTTTGAACATGAATACAAATTAAGACATCATCATAATTTTGGAATTAACATTTTTCTGAGATAAAAATAACATTTTTCTGAGATAAAGGGCTAGTAAGGTGTGTCAGAAGAAAGAATACTTGCTGCAAGCCTGAGTCCTTGAGATAGTGTAGAAGGAATGAACAGAGTACTGAGTGATTTTTTTCTCTGACTGCTATATACAGTGTTAGCAGTCTGTGTATATGTGTGTACAGTGTATGTTTATATGTGTATGTGCATGCATATACATTGGCACACACTATACACATGACAAAATAAATGAAAAAAGAAGTAAATTGGTGCATGTATATGTGAATATACAACATATTTAATATGTTAGTGAGTTTAATGGAATAAATGTAAGCCTCAAGGATTTTTATATATATATATATATATATATATATATATATATATATATATATCAGTAACAAACTGTTACCCAGATCAAACAGCTCAGGAATTTATTTGCCTATCTTACTTTTCCTAAAGAATGTACTGAATAATGTACTGCAGACTAAATCTATAAAAGGGTGTCATTGTAAAGTTGACAAGTAAGCAGATGATCAAAAATAGACAAACTCAAAAACAGAGAGATGAGTTATGTGTATGTGTACCTAGATACTTATAGGGTAAGTGGTGTGAACTTTGTATCTTGTTATATACTAGGCATACATGGGAGCAATCATCATGTGAATTGTTTAGACAGAAGTTCTCATACCCCGTAGTGCTCAATCCCTTTATTACAATTCCTCATGCAGTGGTGACCAACATCCATCAAAGTATTGTGTTGCTACTTCATAATTAAGTTTACTACTATTATTAATTATAATGTAAATATACAGGATTTCTGATATGCAGTATCCATCCGATATGAATTCCCAAAGGGTTTGCATCCTCAGATTGATAAACACTCCTTTAGGATATCTGGAGTGATGTAAAAAATGTAGTTTATGCACATTACAGGTTGTACCTGTATTGATGCCTTGAGCTTATTTTATGCAAGGTGGAAATGGAAATGACTAACAGTATAACCCATATCTATAATCCTTTCTCTGTTTCTACTTTTGGTAACAAAGTAAGAAGATTATAATAGCAACCTTAGTTTTGTAGTTCTGTAACCTTTACATTGCAGCCATTGAGTTACTTAAGCCTAATTTGTAGCTTTTGTATTCCACTCCCCCTCACACCCACTCTTTGGCTTTCTCCTAAGCTTTCTAACTGGCTTGGTGCTTTTCAATTCCATCTCCATTTCAATTCAGGTTGCTGTCATTATTTTTTATTCTTTTACTAAATTCAGTTTTCTTATTCCATATTGCCTTCATCATTTCATTCCTATGTAGATATTTTCTTGAACAGCAACACGAAGTTTATTGCTTTCCTCTTTCAGTTTACTGAGATATATATCTGTATCATTTTAGACTCTGAATTACTTTACAAAATAAATATTTATGACTCTCCTTTTAATTTCTGTTCCTTGGTGTTCATCTAGGTCATTTTTGTAGAAGATTTGGGAAGAAAGATGCATAATATTTTGGCCTTGTTTTTTTTTTTTCTTTGTGTTTTGAGATGTGACCAGGACATGTTGATTCATTTAATTGTTTGTACATCTAATGTGATATTCTGTCTTGCTCAATCTGGACTATTTTAGGGGGTAGGCCTGGGAATTTGGGCATGGTTATAGAAAGTGTTGTTCTCAGGATGCCATCTAAGAAATACAATAGAATATTGCATGTCCAGATGTTGGTACAGGTGTTCTGGTGTCTGCAGTCTCGGGGCAGGGCTGTTGTAGAGACTACTGTGTGAGTTGAACATTGAGGACTAGGCTTAGTGTAAAACTGGAATGAATGCTCTTGGTCCTGGTCAAACCTTCCAGGTGGGACCTGTTTTGAGGTTTGAGTACAGAGCTAAGACTAAATGTATAGAGATGACACAGCAGGAGCAGAATTTAAGCATTATTCCTTACCACATTCTATTATTTTCTGTTAAGTATATTAGTACCCATCATCAAAAATGAGACCTCCAATCCATTGACTACAATATCTTTTCAATGTATACACATTTTTCATGATCAGCATTCATCAATGAGATGATGAATTTTACGTTTAGCTACATCTTTCCAATGCATTTTTCTATTTTATTTTCTATCTTTCCTATATTTAAAGAAGTATAATTAAATAAATTGCAGTTAAATTAATATCTCTGACTGCTCCAAGAAAAACTCGAGCCGTTGAGTGCAGCTAACCATGATGTTGATCCCTCTTCCACAATGATCACTGACCCTTAAATATATGAGTTATTTTATACATGTACCCCTAGAACTGGGCTCTACCACTGTATTTTGACTGGTTTTCTGTAATTGTGCTAATCAATTACAAACTGCTTTTTCTTTGATGAAGGCTAAAGACTATACTTATATTTGTGAATAAAGACAACAATTTAGAATGTAGTTAAGGATTTTGTTGGTTTATAAATGGGTCAGTTATTGGTTCACATGCTAGACTTATGACTGTCCTAAACCGAGTTGGTTGTTTTTATTTCCAGTACCCACATGATTTTCCTCTTGATTTGTTGGCCTTAAGTCCAATTTGAAAGCTTTTAGTTACCACCAAGCTACATATTCCACTACTGTAAGCTTAGTGTTATTGTACCATACATGAGGTATTTGTGGTTCAATGGTTCCATAGATGGCTACAACTGCCCATTGCCTCTGTCTTTTATAACAAAGCATGTACTTTTCTGGTACCATGACAACTAGTTCTAATGGAAGCATTCAAATCAATTCCTGCTCAGGAGTCCTTGGAAATTGTTTGAAGCAGATAGTACATTCAGCAATGGAAACTTTCCTTTTACTTCAAGAGGCAACCAGAGGCAATGGCAATAGTTTGTAATATTTTTAGAGTCTCAAAATATGACTTCTGATGCTTGTTGTCTGGATTTTTATATTATGGTCTTTGACTCTTGAGGAGGCATTGCCAGTCAAAACAGTTAAATTTCATTTAAACAAGGGTCATTGTGGAAAGGAGGAAGAAAGTTTATAAGAGCCAGAGAAGCATACCCATAAGGTCACATCAATATGACTCTCTGAATATGAAATGATCAAGGACAGCAATAATGCATATAATAATGTGGATGAGAAAGCCTAGGAGATCTCATTCCTACACAAAGAACTGTAGGCAACCAAACAATGCAGAGTGGGAGAAGTAGTCTTCACAAAGGAGCATACTAATCATTTATCCAATACCTAACAGTTAGTCTATAAATGTATATTTGCCATCATGCAGAAAAAACAGGTTGCATTTATGTATTTAATACATGCATATATATACACACATTTTCAATTCATAAAAAAATTATCTGCCATGAATTTTAGAAAAAAGCAAGGAGGTATATATTTTAGGGACTGGAAGGAAGCATATGAAGGGGATCTGATAAGTTTATAATCTCAAAGACCAAAGAAATATGATACATACTCAATTACTGAAAAATATAGAAAACAATGACTAAGCTTACTGATAGAAGCTCAAGTCTATAATGAGCATGTAACACTGCCAGACCTTTGCAGGATACTTCTCTATATAGTTGTCCTGTACTGAATGTCAAAATTCCAAAATAGTCTCTATTCCTTTTTGTGAAATAAGTCAACTTCTATGTCACTATGTAAATTATTAGTTATGTGTGAAAATAAGCTTTAAGTTACCAAATTTTGTGACCTATTTGTATGGAAAAAGTACTCATTCCATTTCTCTTACCACATGTTCTTTCTCTGCCTGTATTGTTTCATTATCTCAGTAATCTTATTTATTAGTTAGTCAGTTTTTTATTTGCTTCATGTCTCTAAACAGTGTGGATCTTAAGACTTTAACAAAAGACGTATCGTATCTGTGTCTTTGTGATTAAAAAAAAATCTCTGATGGGGTAGGGGATTAAGAGAGTGGGGAACTTGTGGAGACAGGGCTCTGGGGAGGAGGTATGGGATAGGGAACAGTCAAAGGGTGGACAAGGAGGGGAATAAATTTTGGAGTGTAAAAAATAAAATGTAAAAATTAAATACTCTCATTTTTTAAACTACTAATGTATAATTTAGAATTAGCCCTTGATAGTGATCCTTCATCCTGCATTCTTATGTTAAATCTTTTTTTTGATTCAATATATTCTTTTTTTACATTTCAAGTGATTTTCCCTTTCCTGGATCCCCCCTCCCAGAAGTCCCATAAGCTCTCTTCTCTTCCCCTGTTCCCCAATCTACCCCTTCCCAGTACCCTGTCCTGTTACTCCCCGACACTGCTTGCTGCACTGAGCTTTTCCAGGACTGGAGACCACTCCTTCCTTCTTCTTGGGCACCATTTGATATGTGCATTGTGTTTTGGGTATTCCAAACTTCTAGGCTAATTTCCATTTATCGGTGAGTGCATACCATGAGTGTTCTTTTGAGACTGGGTTACCTCACTTAGGATGATGTTCTCCTGTTTCATCTATTTGTCTAAGAATTTCATGAATTCATTGTTTCTAATGACTGAATAATACTCCATTGTGTATATATACCACATTTTCTGTATCCATTCCTCCATTGAGGGACATCTGGGTTCTTTCCAGCTTCTGGCTATTATAAATAGGGCTGCTATGAACACAGTGGAGCATATATCTTTATTACATGCTGGGGAATCCTCTGGGTATATGCCCAGGAGTGGTATGGCGGTGTCCTCTGGAAGTATCATTTCCATTTTTCTGAGGAATCACCAGACTGACTTCCAGAGTGGTAGTACCAGCTTGCAACCTCACCAGCAGTGGAGGAGTGTTCCTCTTTCTCCACATCCTCGCCAGTACCTGTTTTCTCCTGACTTTTGGATCTTAGCCATTCTAACTCAAGATCTTATGTTAAATCTTAAAACATGGAGAAGACTGCAGGCTCCTTATAAATCTTCTGACCGACAATTGGAAAGCAGGAATTCTCATTTATCTATTTTAATAGGGGCACAGTATATGGAATATTGTAGATGTGCACAAAAATTACATATTAAAAGTTATATTTATATGCTTTCAATATGGAAATCCAATTTCAGGTGAAAAGAAATGGTTTTATAGAAAGCATTTATAGGGAACTAAATAATATTTGGGCCTGTGTTGTAATATTTCCTATATGCAAAAGACACTAGGCCATGGACACAATGATACATTCTCTGTCACATGTAAACTATTGTGTTCATATGGAATTTGACATTCAACAATATGAGATATAAAATGATGTTTTCATATGAATAGAGATGAAATGGTAATGAGCAAATGAAATAGAACTGTTAGCTTAAATCAAATATGGCTAGCATGGTGGTGCATGACTTTTAATTCCTGCTCTTGGAAGGCAGACTAGGCAAAACGAACCTGTAGCCAAAAAAAAAAAAAAAAAAAAAAGGAGCAATTTCCTCAAATCTAGACAATAAAATACAAGTGATAATTGAACTGTTTTTGGTTTTTTGGTTATGTTTGTCTGCTAAGATTGTTGTAGTAAAATATCACAAATCCAGGGTTTTGAATAATAGACATTTACTGTCTGTGTTCTGAAAGGTAGAATCCTGGGGTTGCCAACACCATGTTTCTCTGAAAGTATGAGAGAGAGAACTGTTTTCTAGGGTGCTTTCCTAGTCCATGAAAGTTTCTTAACTCTTAGTAGAGTAACTACAATTTTTGCATGACAATTTCCCGGATGGTATTTCTTCATCAAAATTTCTCTTCATCATGTTAAGAGGATATTTTACTCCATGTTGAACTTAAAAGTTAAGTAAATATATTCAAAGTGCCTCTGTTTTCTTTTTTTTTAATTTTCTTTTCTTTTTTTATTGATATATTTATTTACATTTCAAATGATTTCCCCTTTTCTGGACCCCCACTCCCCAAAAGTCCCATCAGTCCCCTTCCCTCCCCCTTTTCCCACCCAACCCTTCCCACTTCCCTGTTCTGATTTTGCTCTATACTGCGTCACTGAGTCTTTTCAGAACAAGGGGCCATTCCTCCGTTCTTCTTGTACCTCATTTGATGTGTGGATTATGTTTTGGGTTCTGATAAGGTCATGTTCTATGTTGTTGTGGCTTTGATTTTCAGTCAAAGTACTTACAGAAATTCAATTCAACTAAAAACATTTCACCAAACCAAATCCACTTTATAGAATTCCAATTCTACTTCCTCAAACAAAACTACATATTATCCTGTTTTTAGCAGAGATGTCTGCCAGATCCATAGCCAAACAGTGAGTCTCAGGAAATCCTGTGTAAGAGGCGGGAGAAAGGATTCTAGGAATCAGAAGGGACAAGGACAACATAAGAAATCCCACAGAGTCAAATAAGCTGGGCTAAGTGGTGAGAGAGACTGAACTGAAATTCAGGGAGCCTACACGGGTCTCACCAGGGCCCTTAGTTTATATGTTATAGATGTGTTGCTAGGTGTTCATGTAGGACTCCTAACAATGGGAGCAGGAGCTGTCTTTGACCCTTTTATGTGCTTTGGAGGCCATTTTCATCCCATTGGGTCACTTAGTCCAACCTTAATAATGGGGACAATGCCTAGTTCTTTTGCAACTTGCTATTCTATGTTTGGTTGCAATCCCTGGGAAGCCTGCCTTTTTCTGAAGGAAAATGGAGAAGTGGATGTAGGGGGTTTCAGAAGTGAGAGGGAGTGTTTAGGAGGAGCGAATGGAGAAGAAGCTGTGGATATAATATATTCTCAAAAAATGATAAATACTAAAAATATTCAAAGAGAAAGAGAACATATCTGTCATAGAATAAAGGGGGATAAAACCTAAGGCAGGTCTCCTTACAGATTTCGTCATTGCTACCCAGCCTGAGTGAAAGGTGGAGCGTGGGCACTGTACAAAATGCAGTCAGCACTCCCTGTTCATGGACAGAATCCACACAGCACAGAGAAGAAGCCAAAGCCAAATATGAAGCTAGAGGCTGTACCTCTATATTTCTAAGACTGATACTCAAAATAGCCTCCGTTTTCATGTCTGGTAGCACTCACCAAAGTTAGGCCAAGAGAAGTCAAAGTAATTTAGATTCAATCTTCTCTCAAAAATGAAATGAACAGAAGTTTTATTAAAAGGAAATGAAGAGGAAATTGAACTTTCTTATTTCATTGTGCAATTGAGATGACGCAAAACAATATTCGTGAAAAGAAGTTGGAAGGATTGTTATTTACGTGCCTCTTCCTACCCTCAATTCAACCACAGCCCACCTGCTCTTGTCAAAAAGTGGCCAAGGTCATCTGTTCTCTTACAAACAACTCTCAGAAACAGCAAAGACTGTTAAGGCTAATGTGATCCTTATTAATACCCTCTAAATAATTTTGTCACATTTTCTAATTTATAATACTTAAAGATACAGGTAATTAAAGATAGAATTAAAGTTATGATTCATTTTGGTATCATTATCAGCTACCAAATAAGTATACTCTTTGGTTCATAATTTAGTTCTTGGGAGCTTGGAGGGGTCTGGTTGGTTCATACTGTTGTTCTTCTTATGGTGTTGCTATCCCCTTTAGTCTCTTCAGTTCATCCCCTAACTCTTCCATTGGGGTCCTTGGTATCAGTCCAATGGTTGGATGTATCTACCTCTGTCTTAGTCAGGTGCTGGCAGAGCCTCTCAGAGGAGGCTCCATAACAGAGCTATTATAACAGGCATGTGTCTTCAAGCATTTTTTGGCAACATCAATAATGTTGGGGTTTGGTGTCTACAGTTGGGATGGATCCCAAGGTAGGGTGGTATCTGTATGGCCTTTCCTTCAGTCTCTACTCCGTTTCTTTTTGTCCCTGCATTTCCTACAGGGAACAATTCTGGGTTAAAGATTTTGAGATTGGTGGGTGACCCCATCCCTCAACTTTGAAACATGTCTATGTACTAGAGGTGGTCTTTTCAGGTTCTATCTCCCTGCTGTTGGATATTTTGGCTAATGTCATTGCCAATGGGTCCTGAGATCCTCTCACATGCTGGCATCTAGGACGTTTTAGTGGTTCCTCCATTCTCCACTTCCCACTGTTACATATTTCTATTCATTTTCCAGGGCTTCTAGACACCTGGACTGTCTCTTCCCTCACTGATCTTCCCCTCCCCCATTTCTTTACCCTTCCCCCCATCTACCACCCTGGTCCCTTCATGATCTACCTCCATGATCATTTTGTTCCCCCTTCTAAGTGGGATTGAAGCATCCACATTTTGGCCTTCCTTCTTGTTAAGCTACATATGTTCTGTGAGCTGTACCATAGGTATTCTGAGCTTTTGGGATAATAACCACTTACCAGTATGTACTAGAGATTTCTGAATACTGAACTTCATGAAGGGTTAAGATGGCAGTTCAAATACCTAAAGGAAAACTTAGTCATTAGAAGCTACTATCACCTCATACCTATAGCTTAGGCTTTATGTCCACAATATTCAAGTGGAGCTGATATATCCCTCCTTCTCCTTCAGGTAATGAATTAATAATAATTCTTAGCTAATAAGAAGCTGTTCTTATTTAAATAAGAACAGAATAAAATAAATACTCCAACTTTTCCAGTTTTATTACTGTTGCTGTGATATACTAACCTGCCAAGCATGGATGGATGGCTATATATATGGGGACCCCAATGGAGGAGTTAGGGAAAGGACTGAAGGAGCTGAAGGTGTTTGCAACCCCATGGGAAAAACAACATTAACCAACAAGACCACCTAAAGCTCCCAGGGACTAAGTCACCAACCAAAGAATACACATGGAGGGACCCATGGCTCCAGCTGCATATGTAGTAGAGGATTGCCTTATCTGGAATCAATGGGAAGGAAGCTCCTTAGTCCTGTGGAGGCTCACCAGCACAGGGGAATGCTAGGGCACTGAGGCAGAAGTGGATGGCATGGTGGGTGTGTGAGGGAGCACCATTACAGAAGCAGGGGAATGGGAAAGGAGATAGGGAGTTTGTGGAGGGAGACTGGAAAGGGAGATAACATTTGAAATGTAAATGAATAAAATAAACAAATTTAAAAAAAAGAAGCATGGAGAAGAGAAAGTTTATATATACTGTTTACAATTTCAGGCTACAATTCATCTTTGAGGGAACATCAAGGCAGGAATTCAAGCTGGTACATACTATGTCCACAGTCAAGAGCAGGAAATAAAGAATGGTAAATGTTGCTAGCTTGCTTTTATATAGCTTTCTTTTGTCACATACAGTAAAGGAATTCCTGATTAAGGAATGGTACTGCCCATTTGGAATTGGTCTTCCTACATCAATTAACAATAACGATAATTCCACATGATCAAGCCCACAATCCAGTGTTATAAAGACATTATTTAACTGAAATTATCTTCTCAAGTGATTCTAAGTTGTTCCAAGTTGACATATAAATCAAACTTTTGGGCCAGTTCTGATGTTTTACAAATGAATATTCTTTTCCTTTTGCATGTCCAACATAAAAACACTAAAAGTTCTGTTCTGTTGCATACAGTATGTCAGGGATCCAGGGTAACAGAGGCCCACACTATCTTGGAGATGCATGCTAATGCAACTCCTGCAATGAAAGATTCTGGAAATTTGTTCATGGTGTTTCATGATTACAACTCCCAAATGGCAGCACAATCAGTTCCTGCTTCCCTGTAAGAGCAAACATTAGCTACATGCAACTGATTAACTTTAGGAACCCTAGAAATACTGGGAATGTTTAGCAAAAATCTGGATCCAGCATTTCTTCACACCAAACAAGTAGAGTTTATATGTCCCTCTATTTCTATGCTCAGAGATGCCTGGGGTATCATGTGGTGTTTTTTAATTGATTCACAGCACTAAGATTACAGAACTGAGATTCTGTAAACACAAACAACAATGAATACAGGGATCAGAGGGATAGATGAGTGAGAATTAGTGAAGTGTATTAGTTATGACTATAGGAGGTTATTCACAAGTCAGTCCATATCTTTGACCTTCCAAGACCTTTCTTCATATTGCAAGTCTCTGTCCTGTTTATTGTCATGATCAATCCACAGCCTCTCTATCTATAATAAGAAAAAAGAAAATAGTTTCCCAAGGAGGAAGAATAGATTCTCTGAGGGAAGAGAAACATAAAGGTTAATATTTATTGTAGAGTTTTGACAGGTGACATTTCTGCCTCTGAAACTGCTTAAAGTAGTTATTTCCTGTAAAAAAAAAAAAGTTATCCCAGTAGTGGTTCTTAAAGTTCAAGAGGATTAGGAAGCACCATAGATTGCTCTGCATTGAAGCAGAAGGTCCAGAGTTTGAAGTAGAACACCTTCTGCCCTATATACACTGGATGTGGAAACTGATTATCAGTAACAATAGGTGAAGTGATGCTCTAGATGCTTGGATAACAAAAGTCTTAAGGTTTGGATCTGAGTATGTTCTTAAATTTTACTTCATTTCTACCATTAATTTGACTGCTAGAATTTAAACAGGAAGAGAGTACACTTAATAGAAAGTTAAGAGTTATTACTGGAAAATGGTATTCTGTGGATAATTAAGTTTGGGAAATGCTGCTTAAACAACATTGATATGTTTGCTGCAGGGACTTTTTCAGTCTTTAATATGATAATGTTCAGAGTTGCTCTCCAAAAGGGGAATGCATTATCAAACATTTCTTAAGGATCTGGTTGTGCTGTGCATGACTTTTTACAAAAGTAATCACTCTGGGAAAATATGTGCATAAAACTGCAATAAATAAGCACTACTTATTTAAAGCAACTTCCTGTTGCTTTTCTTCTCATCATTTTCAAGAGCACAGATATGTGCATAGCATGTCTTTTCTCCCTTTCATATCTGTCAAAGTAGTGATTCAAATATCAGGACAAAACTAGTTTTCTTAAGGCCAATTTTACTGCTTTCACTTATCTGGTCTTTGATTTCTTGCTCTGTGGGTGTCCAATGGGAGTTTGAGTATCACTTAAAATTTAATGCTCAATCTAGTCCATCTCCTTCTTCTCTAGCTTGAAATCTATGCATACAATATACATGATTCCACTAGCATCTGCCTATGCACTAGGCCACTGGTTCTGTTCTATAACAACATCGTTTGTCAGTTAAGCAACCCTGAAGTTTCTGGTTGAAACTCTTCATAAATTACATAAGAAATTTGTTTTCTGTCTATAACACTGGAGTGACAGATTCTCAGAAATGTTCTTTGACTACATTTACTATGAATGGAGCATTTTTTTTTTTACAACCATCTGATGCTTCACATCTACTATAGCTTCAAAAGTTAATGAATAAACAAACACATGCAACTTTGGATGTGTGTGTGTGTGTGTGTGTGTGTGTGTGTGTGTACATGTGTGATGATATCAGACTGATATTTTAAATAGGAACTGGAGAGTTGGTTTAGTGAATGAAGTAATGAATTATATATCTTCTCTAGTATTGATATAAACTCTAAGCACAGCACCTCATATTTGTAACCATAGTAATGTGTGCATATGTTGGGGGCCACTTATTGAGTAGAGAGACTGACAGATCCTTATAGCTCATTCCCAGCTAACCAGGAAGAATTAATAGGTTTTAGGTTCAATGAGAGGCTGTCTCACAAAATATTATGGAGAGTAATTGGAATAGAGACAGGAAGTGGGATTCTGGTAACCATATGCATTTTTGCACACACCAAGATGTATACAATACACACCCACACAAACACCCCCCTCACATACACACATAATTCTTCATTAACAACGGGAAGTAATTTATTTCTACAACATACGATACTCAATGAAAACAAAGTATCTGATATTTTCTGCTATCACATACAAAGACAGTTTTTTTTTAATTCGATATATTTTTTATTTACATTTCAAATGATTTCCCCTTTTCTGGACCCCCACTCCCTAAAAGTCCCATTGGCCCCATCCCTCCCCCTGTTTTCCCACCCAACCCTTCCCACTTCCCTGTTCTGGTTTTGACCTATACTGCTTCACTGAGTTTTCTAGAACAAGGGGCCACTCCTCCATTCTTCTTGTACCTCATTTGATGTGTGGATTATGTTTTGGGTATTCTAGTTTTCTAGGTTAACACCCACTTATTAGTGAGTGCATACCATGATTCATCCTTTGAGTCTGGGTTACCTCACTTAGTATGATGTTCTCCAGCTCCATCCATTTGCCTAAGAAATTCATGAATTCATTGTTTCTAATGGCTGAATAGTACTCTATTGTGTATATATACCACATTTTTTGCATCCACTCTTCTGTTGAGGGATACCTGGGTTCTTTCCAGCTTCTGGCAATTATAAATAGGGCTGTTATGAACATATTGGAACATGTATCCTTATTCCATGCTGGGGAGTCTTCTGGGTATATGCCCAGGAGTGGTATAGCAGGATCTTCTGGAAGTGAGGTGCCCAGTTTTCAGAGGAACCGCCAGACTGATTTCCAGAGTGGTTGTACCAATTTGCAGCTCCACCAGCAGTGGAAGAGTGTTCCTCTTTCTCCACATCCTCGCCAACATCTGCTGTCTCCTGAATTTTTAATCTTAGCCATTCTGACTGGTATAAGGTGAAATCTCAGGGTTGTTTTGATTTGCATTTCCCTAATGACTAATGAAGTTGAACAATTTTTAAGATGCTTCTATGAAGAATTTGAGTTGAAATTAAAACTCAGTGAAGGCCAGTTCTTCAGTTTTTGGAAGTGACATCACAGCATCAGGGTAACTGAGTGGGTCTCACTGTGTGGATCCAAATAAGTCACCAAGAACATTTGCCGAGGCAGACAAAGTACAAAGGAACTACTGGCAACAAAAATGGTAAAGCATCTGCACAGTAGAGTTTGGGGACAAGGCAAAAATTATTTTCCTCTGTAAATGTATTTGTAAATATATTCTTCCTGGCATCATTGCTAAAGTACGGACATTAGTTGGTCATAGTGATTTCCTTTGTAATAAAGGGAAGCTTATATTTATAAGATGTTAGGTAACATCAATATCATTAGAGACTTTAAAACATATTAAAATTTTCCATTGAAGGGGTTTTGAATCAATTTGTAGAAGTAAAATGGATCCTAGACATTTGGTTGTGATACAAATACCACAAGGGTCTACTTAGATTTTATAACATTAAAACAGTAACTTGATAGCTTTGTAAGTTACTGAAATGATGGGCTCAACATGTGGTTTTTGTTCTTGGTTTTTGTCATTGTTCTGGATTGTGAGGTTAGTAATCCAAAGGTGAGGAAGTTGGACACTAGGCTGATTAGTGTGGACTGAGAAATGATGTGTTTACATGTCACGGTTATGTTCATGTAACATAAGTTTCCTAAAATCATGTATACATATTAAAACAAAGTGATGGAGTAAAAAATTATCTATACATTCAAAGACACCATTTTTCTTAAAAAATCAATATCATTTATACCATCACTATCAATAATATACTTATTTATTGAATTCTAAGCCTTATGAGCCTTCAATGACACAAGTTTCTTATTGAGTCTGAAATTAGACATAAAAGTAAGCCAGCATTTAAAATGAATGCATTTGGGTCTTGAAAAAAAAAGACCCAAAAAAGGAGGACGAGGATGATGAAGAAGAGGAAGAGGAAGACAAAGAGGAGAAGAAAAAAGAAGAGGAAGAAGTCAATATTTAAATTACTTGAAAATCTTTAAGAATCTACTAAGCTTTTCGTATTATTTATTTATTTATTTATTTATTTATTTATTCATTTATTTATTTATCTATCTATTTGTTTTACACTCCAGATTTTATTCCCCTTCTGGTCTACCCTCCAACTGTTCCACATCCCGTACCTCCTTCCTGCTCACCTATCTCCGCAAGGATGTCTCCACCTCCTACCCCACCAGACCACTAAACTCCCTAAGAGCCTCCAGTCTCTAGAGAGTTAGGTGCATCTTCCCTGACTAAACCCAGACCCAGCAGTCCTCTGCTGTATATGTGTTAGTGGTCTCATATCACCTGGTACATGCTGCTTGGTTGCTGGTCCAGTGTCTGAGATATCTCATGGAGTCCAGATTAATTGAGACTGCCAGTCCTCCTACTGGGTCGCCCTCCTCCTCAGCTTCTTCCAGTTTTCCCCTAATTCAACCACGGGGGGGGGGGGGGGGGTCCAGCATCTTCTGTTCATTGGTTGGGTGCAAATATCTGCATATGACTCTTTCAGCTGTTCTTTGGGTCTTATGAAGGAGAGTCATGATAGGTCCCTTTTGGTGAGTGCTCCATAGCCTCAGTAATAGTGTCAGGCTTTGGGACCACCCCTTGAGCTTTATCCCACTTTAGTCCTGTCTCTGGAGATTCTTTTCCTCAGGCTGCTCTCCATTTCCATCGCTGCAGTTCTTTCAGACAGAAACAATTATGGATCTGAGTTTCAACTGTGAGATAGCAATGCCATCCCTCGCTTGATGCCCTGACTTTCTGCTGGAGGTGGGCTCTACAAGTTCCCTCTCCTCACTCTAGGGCATCTAGCCTAAAGTCCTTCCTTTTGATTTCTGAGAGTCTTTCACCATCCAGGTCTTTGGTGCATGCTGGAGGGTACTCCCAATATCCTACTTCCCAAGGTTGCCTGGTTCCATTCTTTCTGAAGGCCCTCAGGGCTTCAGTTCTTTTCCCTCACCCAATACTAGATGAGATGAGATGAGGTTCCCCTCTTCCCTGCCCCATCCACTTTCCTTCTCAGGTCCCTCCTTCCCTCCCTCCCCACTTGTGATTGCTTTCTTCCCCCTCCCTAGTAGGACTGAAGCTTCCTCTCTTGAGCCTTTCAGCTTGTTGACCATTTTGAGTTCCATGGACTGTACCTTGGGAAGTCAATACTTTTTTTTAGGGGTCTCTAATATCCACTTTATAGTGAGTACATACCATGCATAGCCTTTTGTGTCTGAGTTATCTCACTCAGGATGATATTTTCTAGTTCCATCCATTTGCCTACAAAATGCATGATGTCTTTGTTCTTAATAGCTGAGTAATATTCCATTGTATAAATGAACAACATTTACTGTATCCATTCTTCTGTCATGGGACTTCTGGGTTGTTTCCAGCTTCTAGCTATCGCAAACAAGCTTTTAAAATGTCAGTGTAAGTAAAAGTTTTTATTGTATGAACACATGAAGGAATAACACCACAGAGTAGGAGAAGCCAGCTTTCTACATGAAAGGAACATGCATGGAAATTTTTCTTACCGGAGCATTTTATATGATGTTATTTGAGATGTTTACTTTAAAATTTTTAAATCAGTAATAGAAACAGATCAAAGAGTCATGTGCATACTAGCCAAACATTCTAACCTGTAATTTTATCCTTTGCTAGATTTACACAATGTAAACCTTATCCTGCTTGTACCTGTAGTTCATATAGCTACAGAGTTATGCCTTTGAAATCAGTTTATTGTATGTTGTACAGGTGGATCTCGCTTTCTTAGCACTGAATGATTTCTCAAAAACATTTTATTAAAAATATGAAAAAAATTCTACACAGAACGGAAGCTAACAGTGTGTGCCCTTACCTGGCTCTTATGTCTCCTAGTGTAAGTACTGAATTGCTGATAGGATCTCCCCATCTGTTTCATGGTAGTATTGTAGAATAATGAAACACACATTATTGAGATATCTCAGTGTTTTGTTAATTAACATTATGAACAATTCCAACTATCCAAAATGAACCACAGTCCTGAATAGCAAACGCAGAGTTAATTTCATCTCCATAAAACCAGACAATATACCTAGTGTTCTGAAAAGGCCACATTTCTTGTTTTACTCCTGATCCTGGGGTGTTATTACCCTGTGAAGATCTTTATCCTGCACTAAAAATTTTTACCAGTACTACAAAATCATTTCCATGAGATATGGGCTATTTTGTTTGTGGGTTTTCTACTACTAAATCTTCAGTGTATAAACAATACCCTCAGTCACTCCCCAATAGAACTTAAAGTTTGACTTTACCCCAATTTACCTCATGTAGAGCAGAGAAGAATCAACATGATGATGTTCTCTTCTAAACTAAACCATAATTTTATGAAATAAGAAATTCACTACTTCCTCTGTTCAGACAGAGAAAGAATCATTTTACCCATTGAAACTATTTTAAAAAAATTTAAGTACACCCACACAGGCTCATGAATTCATACACAGTCTTGAACGAAGACTCCTACTAGATTTTACCTGTAATTATAACACAAATTGTTATTGCTGATGACAATAAACATGTATTCTTTTATTTTTATTATAGCTTTTAAGGATTTGTGATATACACAAGCCAATGTGTAAATGAGGAAGTCAGAGTGCAGCTGTTTAAAATTAGTTCTTTTCTTCTACCAAGTAGTTCCTGGGCAGTTAAACTCAGATCATCTATCTCTGCTAGTTTTTTTTCTTTTCTTTTCTTTTTTCTTTTCTTTTCTTTTTTTTTTTTGGATTCTTAATTTATAGGGAAGGACACAGTTCACTGTTAGTGATGTTTTCTTTGGACAGTTATTTGTGACATATATAATAAATATAGCTGAACTAGAGCTTGAAATCAAATCAGTTAGCATTGTTCTTCCATGATTTCTGCTCCATATCCTGCTTGAATTCCTGTCCAGATATCCTTCACTGATAGTCTATGATTCAAAAGCACACATAAAATCTTTCCTTCATAATTACTTTTAGTCATGTTCTCTATCAAAGAAACAGAGAGCCAATTAGATTCCACGTCACAGGGTATAAGAGTAGGTGTGAACAGAGGCCTACACATGAGCAAGATATTAAACATTGTATGTGAAGATTATATACACTCCCCATTAGTCCAGATGTGTGTCAAGGAAACAGTTTCTGCATAATGCTCTAGGAGTATATATATATATATATATATATATATATATATATATATATATATAATTAAAAATTCTCACAGCAACTAGAAAGTCCCAAATTTACACTGTGTGAATTTTAAAATTTAGTGTGGTATCGACATTATTTTACAATATATTACTAAATATGTAGTGACTGACTTGGGTGATGCGAACCTTGTTCTTCACTTACTCAACTTCAACACATAGTACTAAAGGTGCCAATGAAGACTCCTCCTTCTTTTCAATGGAACTTCAATTTTGTCAGTAGACACCACATGGGGAAAAGATGCTGCCTGTTAGGAGCCAACAGAAAAGAGAGACATACAAACTTCCACTCTGTACCGAGAAGCAAATATGCAGAATGTCTATCAAGTTCTCAAAACGTATCCTTCCTGCAGAATTGTTCTTACAAATAGACATGCAATGGCATTCACCATGTTATTGGTTTGTGAAGAGATATAGATACCAGAATTACTTTCATTAAATGTTTTATATCTAACTATCACCATAAAAATAAAAATAAAATTAATAGTGCATAAAATGGAGAAGGTAATAGAGTATAGGCTTAATTACATGGTTGCATTTTGAATAAGAATAAAATTTGAAAGAAATACATCCTCCAGCAAAAATACTATAAGGGTGACATAAAGATTCACTTTCAGAATGTAGAACTGAGGTAACTTAAGTTCAGTGTGTATGTCTAGAAAGATAATAACAATGCTCCTTTCTTCCTACTGTTTACAGTCGGAAACACAAAGTATCATTGGACTAGAATGCCAATTTTACTGAACAAGAGCAAAGATAATTATGAGTCTGGGAACTCACTCTATAATAAATACACATAGCCCGGTTCATGGAAGAAAGTTTTCTATCTAGCCTAATCCATCAAATGAAATTCTATATCAATACATTGTTCATATATAGTGATGAAATAGTTTATTTAAGTGTAGTTAGTTTTCTAATAATTAAACTTTCACAATAACTGCAGCAATTCCTTAGCATTAGGAAAAAATCATGGCCTTTAATATAACAAGTTATTATTATTGCTATTGACTAGAACTGCATGTGTTTGGTGAGAAAAAGAATGCTAATATGACACTGTTTGACACAGGTTTAAATTCAGCACAGACAACACAGGACCACTGCATCATGTTTGGTGCACCAATGAGTCTCTCTCAAATATTGAAGTCTGAAAACGGGGTAAAAGCAAAACAATAGAGGCAGGAAAGCAAATAAAATCGATATTCTTTATTTTATTGCTATAATTTAATTTTACTTATTTTTAATAAGGAAAAACTAGAGTGTTCTATAAAATGGTCATTCGTTATAGCATTAATATATTTGAGGTATTTATACAAGTATTAGAAAAAGTGTATTAACCAAAACACAATTCACATATCAAATGACTACCAAGAAGAAGGAAGGAGAGGTCCTGGAAAGGTTTGATTCAGCATTGTAGGGGAGTACCAGGACAGAGAAGTAGGAAGGGGTTGATTGGAGAACGGGTGGAGGGAAGAGGGCTTATGGGACTTATGGGGAGGGGGGAACCGGGAAAGGGAAAATCATTTGGAATGTAAACAAAGAATATAGAAAATTAAAAAAAGAGCAAAAAGTAAAAAGAAAAAGTGTATTAACCCAAAAATTTTAAAACATATAAAATAAGATAAAAATCCATGAATACCCATTGTGGTGGTTTGCATAAGAATGACTCTCATCTCATAGGCTGATATATTTCAATGTTTAGACATCAAAATTGGAACACATTGAAAGAATTAAAATGATTACCAAATATGTTACAAATTTTAAAACTTTAATTAATTTGAGTAATAATAATTTTGAATGTTTTATGACATGCATTCTTTAATCTTTTTTCATTCTTTGTTTTTTCCATTTTTACTAATATGATTAGTCCTTCATAATATCAGTCTACACATATTTTACACTACTTATGAAAACAAATACTTACATATTAAAACTTTCAATGTTTTCTATTTATTATAAATATTGTAAGTCAGTGCTGTTAATTTCTTGTATTTTCATATGCTTGTGCTTTTTATTTATTCTGGTATTATTTTAAACACTTGTAAACATTTATAAGGTATAGACTTATTTTGAAATCAGTCACTCATGTTGATATATGTTAATTTTCTTGTTTTGGTTCTATTAACTTACCCAGTCTAATAATTAATGCAAACATTTCAGTACAATGTTTGACCTTATAGAAATGCATATAATTTTTAAAATGACACTATTGCACTCAAAATATAATCAATACACTTTCTATTACACACATATGATCTAAATATAAATTTACCCCAAAATATACTTTCTTGAAAACAATTTTTCATTTGAGACTTCATTTAATTTTAAAATTCTTTAATGAACTGAATGCCTTTTAAATATGTCATATTTCTATCTACTTTGATTTAGCTCATCATTACAAAATTTTTAGGATAGATTTAATGATCTAGAGAAAGAAGTTAAGAATGCAGAATTCATTTTCTGGCTTGGAAAGATGAATTTGTAGCTATTGCAATCTATGGAGTCCAGAAAGAATGTTCTGGATAACTTTTAAAAATCTTTCATAGTCATTGTATAATTTCATGGTAAATAGTACACATTTCAAGTCCATTTTATCTTGGAAGATGTGTCCTACTAAAAAATAATTTTCCATTTCAAGACATCTGGGATATTCTTAAGTTCTGAGTGTGTGGGTTTCTGTAGGTAAGCATAGAAGTATAATAACTTTAACTTAAAGAGTATTAATGGATGCTAATTAAGAATATTGCTGGAAGAAAAATGATGGGAGAGGAAAATTAACAGGCAATTTCAAAAGGTATTTTTCACATAGATATATATCATCAGACCTTCTCCTCTCAGAGCTACCTATCCCTACCAAACTTGGTGGCATTTGCTCTGTTTTCTTTGTTTTGTTCTTTAAGAAGGCACAGAAAACTGTAATACCCAAAACATAATCCACACATCAAATGAGGTACAAGAAGAAAGGAGGAGTGGCCCCTGGTTCTGGAAAGACTCAGTGAAACAGTATTCAGCAAAACCAGAACGGGGAAGTGGGAAGGGGTGGGTGGGAGGACAGGGGAAGAGAAGGGGGCTTACGGGACTTTCGGGGAGTGGGGGGGGGCTAGAAAAGGGGAAATCATTTGAAATGTAAATAAATTATATCGAATAAAAAAAAAGAAGGCACAATGTGACATCAGATGCCTAGATTTTCTTTTTATAGTTCTTCCATTCTTTCTTCAGTGATATTGGAGACCTGTAGATATAGGATTTTATTATAGATAAATCAATTGGATAGAGAGCCCCATGGTAGGCCAGTTTGCACCTGTTGTGGATTTCAGGAATTGTGTCTCCTTGCTGCAAAATGAGGTTGGTGGGGTTATTGTTGTTATGTTTGCTTGCTTCTTTGTGTATTTTTGTTAGTTTTTGATGTAGAGTGAGTGCTACAGTGATCTTTGGATATAAGAATACCCATTTTTAAATATACTTAGACATCATACTGAAAATCTCTTTGCTCAAGGTCATGGTTGCAGCTAAAAAACCACATAAGAACATCTTTGCTTTCGTGATACTTGTCATGAATATAGTTGTTCTAGTAGATATACTAGTGAGTATAAGTTTTGGGCAGACTTATGAAAAAGTACAAATGTTGGCTCCTTTAATCTGTTATTATTATTATTATTATTATTATTATTAGTAGTAGTAGTAGTAGTAGTAGTAATTGTTTACATTTCCAATATCCCTCTTCCTGGTCTTCCATCCATAATGCCCCCACAATCTCCCCTTACCTTTTGCATCTAATAGGGTGCTCCCCACTCACCCACTCACTCCCACCTCACCCCTCTAGCATCCATCTTCTCTGGGGCATCAAGCCTCCACAATACCAAACACCTCCCCTTCCACTTATACCACATAAGTCAGTCCTCTGCTATATAAGTAGCAGTAGGTGTGAACCCACCATGTATACTCTTTGGTTGGTCATTCAGTCTCTGGGAGCTTTGAGGGGGTCCAGTTAATTGATGTATTTGTTCTTCCTATGGGGTTGCAATACCCTTCAGCTCCCTCAGGACCTCCCCATATTCTTCCATTGGGGTCCCTGGCTGCAGTCCAATGGTTGGCAGTATCTGGGTGGCTCTTTGTCTTGTGCTGTCAGAGTCTTTCAGAAGACAGCCATACCAGGCTCTGGTGTGTAAGCATCTCTTGACATCAGCAATAGTGTTGAGGTTTGGTTTCTGCAGATGGAATGGATTGCAAGGTGGAGTGGTTTCTGGATGTCCTTTCCTTCAGCATCTTCTGTAGAGTTTGACCCTGCATTTCCTTTAGACAGGTTTATTCTTAATAATCATGAGATGCTTCTTGGATGATATTAATTGAAGGGGAAATATGGGAATGGATAGGAACAATAAAAATGTGTGTATGTGTGTTGTGTGTTGTGTGTGTGTAAAGGTATTGTGCCTAGGAATGTGCAACAGCTTGTACAAAGATATCATATCTACATGTTCCATGTAAATAGAAGCAATCTAAGTTTATCTGTACATGTGCAGCAATCTCCCATTGCTACTCCCATTCTGTCTCTGCTTGTGTAACTAAGTAGGCAGATGTAGATCAGATATAGATATGTGGGTACAGTTTGTGAGGCTGCAAACTAAACAGTCCTAAACACTGTATACAAATGCAAGAAAGCCAGTTCATACGACACAGTTCACAGACAATTCATGTGAAAAACAGTGCAATTACTAGATGCCCAGTGGCCTGGAGCAGATAGCAGATAAAGAGTGGAGAGGATAGACTCAGATGGTTTACATCCCAAGTGACAAAGTTTTTCCTTGCCCTACTCAGAATGCTAGCAACTAAAATTTATGAAATTTGTATTTTTGTAACAATTCTTCTATTTCACAGTTCAGATTATGGTTCAGTATCCATTGTGATGGATAACTAAAACCATGAAACCACAGAAAAGGTGGGGAGATTTCCATAAATATGTTTATCTCTAGCTACACATGCATCATTCTATTTTAAGTAGCTCATTTCTGCAATTGCATGAGGGCTGGTGAACTGGGAAGTCAGAATCCTGTACACAGTTCAGTAGAGAGAAAATTTAGGTAAGAGATTATGCAGTCTGGATGCTCCAATTCCATTGAGGTGAATGGAGCCTCAAGAAAGTTTTCCATGTTGTAGATCTATATAGACTCCCACCTGGGGAACATTTTTATTAGTTTGTTATACTTTGCTTGAATCATTACAAAAATCACACTAAAATTACTATGTTTATATTAGTGCAAGATTTAGATTAGTGTATCATAGTTCAATTGAGCTATATAAAACCTAGGTGAAACCTTAGAATTATCATTGCGAACATCGAGGCAGCAAATCTTCTGGGGGAGTAAAGGGGTCCATAGTCACTGTAGAAGAAAGAAGTTCAGCTATGAGTCCACATGAGTCAGCATGAGTCCACATAGGGCTTTATTTGAAAGTTACCAATTTCTTTCGAGTTTTAAATGGTTTTTGTGTTTTCTCTACCACAGAGAAGAGCAACAACAGCACAGGCACACATGTTGCACTGACTCCTGTTCATATCTTCAATGGGCCATGCTCTATGTTTCTACACCGTAGTGGGGTGTAACCTTATCTGCCATCTTCATTTATGGAACTGCGTTTATGGAGTGTATAGCTAAGCATTAGTAGTTTTCAAATAATAAACTTGATGCCATAGAATTTTATTAACCTATGTATTGAGACTGAACTATAAAATCATTCTGCAGCTATGCAGATAGAGATCTTTTAATCATTCCTGAACTCTCCTCCACTTATACCAGTCAGTTGCTTCTAGTCTGTTCCATTCTTTTATTAAAATACCATCCTTCTAATTGACTTACCAAGCCTATGGGATTTCTGAGCACCTGATAGCTATTCTGTACATTATTTAAACTAAATTGCCTCATTGGCTTCTTCATATTCATCTAGCCATATTCACCAAGATCATTACAGTTGATATGATGGATAATCTAATATTTCCTAAAAAGGCCAAATTCTAATGCTGAATAATTTGCTCCAATCATTCTTACATCCTAACAGATTTGTCATGTATTGTTCTCAATAACATGTGTGGTAACATGTCCCAAATAATTTCTATAAGGAGATTTTACTTTAATTGAACAGAAATAGTTCAGTAATGTTCATGTCAAAACAAGATGCTGATAGTGTTCCTCTTCAACAACATGCAGAGGAATGATTTAAAGGGCTCCAAAAATCCTACCTTTGCTTCATTAATTGATTGACTTCTGACATAGAGCTAGTAACACTGGTAAACAATAACTAATACTTAATTTCAATCTATTTGAATTTAAATTAAAATATCATTGCATGACTATTCATTTCTGTATTGGATTATACACATGTAATCTCCTCACCCCCCCCCCCCAACTGGCCAAGTACCTTGGGGAATGAGAAAGAATACTTATGTCATATTCTGCATGGAGACTTCTTCAGAATCAATCATATGATACCAAACTAAAGGTGACATGCCTCATATGAATTTTGTAATTAGTGCTCAAATTGTCTTTTCAGAGAGAAATTATCTGTCTAAATGTGGAAGAGGTGGGACTAGAGTTGGGAATGTGCAGTTGGTTACACATGGATGTTTCAGGGATTACAGGATACTTTGGATGCATCTGGAGATAGAAAGAGAAGGGTGAAAGGTCAAATATATGCTCATAATACGCCAGTAAGTTATCAAACTCAAATTCTTGATCAAATTTTGAACCTCATACTCTTGGCACTCATATCAGCTTTGGCATGTGCATTAATGTATCTTGGACAGAACTGATGTTAAGGAGAGAAAATTGACCACAAATAGACAAGAGAACTTTGTTGGTAGTATATCTGGGTATGAAATAAAAGATCCTCCTATCTTTTTCCATTGAAGGAAAAGAAAAATGATAATTATGTTTGTGAATTTGTTTGTTAGTAAACAATGTTAAGAGAGATCTTATTTTGGTTATGTCTATGCATTTTTAGATATCTACAACTAAAATAAATATTTATAATTCTTAAATGTTTTAAAATATTCTCCATGTACTTCATATCTTTATTCTTGATTTTGTACCCCTTGCACCGGCTGTTAGGAAGGAAGTATACTCTTGTGGTGGGAAAGCCAGTAAAATACATACTATTCTTGTTTTAATCTTAATCTTGAGATAGTCATGCAACACTGGTTTGTTATTTCTAACACATATACATATACACATACACATACACACACATACACACACTTAAACATATATATATATGGCATTTGTATGCATTTGGCTTGAGGAAGGGAGGAAGGATGAAAGGAGATAAGAAAAGGAAGAATGGAGGAATATTGGTAGAGATGGTGGAATGCAGAAGAGGAAAGGAAGAGGGAAAGGCCAAAGGAAAGAGTAAAGTAGGAGGACAATTAATCAGGGAAATGAACATTCACCAAGAACGTCTCTCTTATGTGATATTACTAAAGTTAAGATTGGCTTTGACTCTTGGATATATATATAGTTTGAAGGAAATTATCGAACTGCTGAAAGCATTTGACCTACTATTTGTTATTGCCCATTTTCTTCCTCAGCTCTTTGTTTGGTTGGTGCTACAGACACGTGTACCTAAAATCTCAGAAACAGAAGTTGCAACATTTTTCTCATTTTACTCTAATAGTTTTTTATCATATTCTGCAAGTTAGTATTGTCTATCCACTGATCCTGGAGTATGATTAGGGCACAGATGTGTAGCACAGACAAAGTAATATTGGAATAATTCTAAAAAGCAGCACCTGTTGATTCATGTTTCTACCCACATCTCCAACATACCCTGTGGAAAATAAGTTGACTCTTTTTGTTTTATTTCCCAGAGGACATCCTCTCATTCAGAAGATGAGTGATTGGAAAGCATTTGCTTGCCATTTTAATTACTTTTTATCTTTTCTAGAGCATGTGAAGATATGGCAGACAGTGGTGTTTGGTTTCCTAATCACAAACAAGGGTCTTATCATCTTATGTCCTTGTATTGGTTAAGACCGTGCTTAAAAATATTAAAACTGAGGACAAGGAGGTACACTTCTAAGCAAACTTGCAACCATGCTATTCTGTTCTGCATATAAAAAGTAGAAATTCTCAGAAATAAAAAAAAAACCTTAGAAGTCAGAAGGCTAAGTTATATAACATCAATACCTGAGTAGATGCAGTGACCTAGGACTAGGATTGTTCAGAAGGGTAAAGTAACTACATATAATACACAAGAACTCTAATGTCTATCCTTCTGCTTGTCCCTGGTGTGTGTGCGTGTGTGTGCGTGTGTGTGTGCGTGTGTGTGTGTGTGTGTGTGTTTGTCTGTGTCTGTGTCTGTGTGTTTATATGTGTGCTTATGTTTGTTTATCTGTGTGTATGTCTCTCTGTGTGTGTCTCTGTCTGTATTTCTGTCTGTGTATAATCTGTAATATCTGACTTCTACAATGATGCCCTTTGCAGAAAAGATATGAAGATTGTTCCTTGTTGGGTGATGAAATGGAAGGATAAATTTCAGACATACAAGAAGAGGTAATACACTATCAAACAATAACAAATACTTACATATGCCTATGTGTTTTTTGTATATGCATCTTTCTTGCCCATATTTTAACTAATTAACTTATTGGAACTCGTCATGAGCTAAGTTATATAAATCTGAGACTCAATTCTTATTGGAAGAGTACACATGTTTTTCATCTTAAGATGCTTTGACTTATAATATCTCAACTTTAAAACAGCATGAAAGATGAGTGGTCCAAAGATTTGTGCTTCAAAGATGGAATTTTAATATTTGCTTGGATTTCTAAAAAGTCATGTCCTATGATGCTTTGTTGAGTTGCTGGGCAGTAACATTAAGTTCCCCCTCCTTTTTGACTCTGCAGTCAGATGTGCAGAAAACATCGCTACATCCTGATCTGTGTTGCTAAGCTACCATATTAGGTGTATCGGCTGCTTCTGGACTGATGTTATTTTTACTTCTGTCAGAAAATGACTCTTTCATAAACTAAAGAGCATCTGTATAAATGACAATAAATATTTTTAAATGTCAGCTGTGTGCCAGACTGCTACATAATATGTTTCAAGATTTTCTGTTCTATAGATCTATTCTTTGGCTCATTCATTCAAAAATGTGTTTGAGGACAGCCCCCATGGAAATATTTCCTCTTAAAAAATTAGAATTTGGGAGGAATTTAATATTTCATTTGGTAATAACTTTCTCTCCATGAGGGGGAAATTTGATTGATATAGCTTAGCATTTCAGTAAAATAAATGACACAAAGACTCCTCAATTTGGAGAATGTGTATTGTGGGAATATACTTGCTTTATATTTTGGATATAATGAAATAATTAAGAGGCTATTTAATGCCAAATTTAAAATGCAATTTTCTACTTCATCACCCTGCTACATTTTATTTATTTATTTATTTATTCATTGTCAGACATGGACTTGGTTATGGAGTAGTCTTGTCTTAAAGTTTAAAAATTATGCCCAAGGGTCCTGATTCCTAGGGTTACATGTTTATATCACTGTACTTCGCCTGGCTACATGATTTAAATTTGCTTTTTATTGAGAATTTTCTGTATAGTAATATATTGTCTGTAATATTTTTAATTATGTAGCATCTAATTCAGAGAACAAGGAAATTTATTTGACTACGGATATGATTTTATGTAGAAAACCATAGGCACCAGCAAAAACTTGTTAGAATGAATGAATTCAGTGAAGCTGCATAACACAAAATCAGCACCTATTACTCTAGGATATGATTTCATTTTGAGAAGCAATGAATCAGTATTTCAATGTCAAACAAGAATTTGAGTGCCAAGTGGGAATCAAGTGAATATACTTTTTCATTTTTGTTGTTTGTACAAGTTTTTGGGCAATGTTATCCATAAAGATAACCCAACCCTCAAGGCTCATTTCCTCCTAGCAGTTTAGCCCACCTCTCAAGGTTCTTCTCAGATAGTTGAGTAAATATCTGCAAAGCCACACCTTTCATTAAAAGTGGTACTTTAAGGTACAGACTCCAAGTGTTCTTGACAATGAAAGATCCTAATAATTCTGGCAAACACACAAGAGATTGTACTTCTTTGGAGTCCTACATTATTCTTCATCCTGGGCTATTTACTCTCCTACTCACCACTACAAAGAGTAAGAAGAGCATGCTTTTTATTATTATTATTTATTTATTTATTTATTTATTTGGAACTGGTTATCTGACTACACAGACCACAGACATATTTGGAAACTGACTGATGCTCATCATTAAATTTCAGTGAATGAATGACTCAATAAAGGAAATTACTGGGAGTCTCTGTGTCACCAATTTGAGTCAGTATAAGATGCATTTAAGGCATCACCAGGCTTCTAGACAAGAATTGCAGACTTGCATGAGAGATTTGGTATGAAAAGTTTGATGATTAAAGCTGTGCTCTAATTAGACATAGCAACTTTCTCACAAACTCTGGAATAACATATTTATTTTGGCTTCTTTGTGTTTTTAAGGTATGTGTGTGATGTTTTGAGAGATATGCACTTTATTTTTTGACTTTGGGAAGACAGTTTGATCTTTATTGTACATTACCTTCTCTATCACATGTGAATGTGACCACATAGCATTTATTTTTCTAATATGAAAGATTCATGAAGTATAAACTCTATGTGAACATAAACTTTTAAATATATCCACATTTTTAAAAGTATTATAAACTGTACAATCATTTTTGAACATTTAAGAGAATTTTGTTTGTGAAGACAAGTGCTACTGTTTCTTCCTTTAAAAAATAGTTCCACATCACAATCCGAAATGAAAATTTAAAACAAAACTTGCATTGATCATACCTGTGGAAAGGCAGAGACATTTTGAGGGGAAAAGTATTAAGATTGCTTACATAAAATACCTGTTTCTGTTTAATGTACACTTGTTGTTAGTATTGGTAGTACCTTCTTTTGTAAGTTCTTTTGTATTAAAAACAAATTTTGGAAGTCAAGTTTAGAATTAACCTTTTAACCTTTTTTTTTTTTTTTTTTTTACTAATTTGTTCATTTAAAATAACATTCTGCATACTTATGAATCTGGGTGCTTGTAGTAACTAGAAAGTCTAAATAGATGAAATGCACTGTTGGATATTTCCATCAAAGGGTTACCAAAGAAGTGGAATTTGACAGATATATTAGGATAACAATCAAGATCATCATTATAGTTTAATACATGGGGCAGGAAAAGGTTCACACACAATATTGTGACATATTAAATATGGTATCCACATATTCTTTTTAAACATTTTATTTTAATGATGGCAAGAAGGTCACTCTTTTTGAAGAGTATGGGCACACCTCATTAATCTGAAAGAGTAGAACCTAAAACGTCCCAGAATATGAATAAAGTTGGATGATTTGAGTAGAGGAAGGTCCAATATATGTGGAATGCAGAGAGATGTTATAGATGGCCTTTAATGACACTGCAGATTGCTAATAATGGAAAATTCACCATTTAAGAACTTTATTCTTATACTACTGAACAAATAATTATATCAATGAATTTGAGGGTCTTTCCTACTTTCTCTTCTATTAGATTCAGTTTATCTGGTTTTATATTGAAATCCTTGATCCATTTTGACTTGAGTTTTGTTCAAGGTAACAAATATGGATCTATTTTCATTTTTCTACACACAGACTGCCAGTTAGAAAAGCACCATTTATTAAAGATACTTTCTTTTTTTCCATTGTATATTTTTGGCTTTTATGTCAAAGATCTTGTGACTGTAGGTGTGGATTTATTTCTGGGATTTCAATTCTATTCCATTGATCAACCTGTCTGTCTTTATAGCAATAGCATGCAGTTTTTTTATCACTATTGTTTTGTAGTACAGCTTGAGGTCAGGGATGGTGATTCCCCCAGAATTTCTTCTATTGTTAAGAATTGTTTTCCAGTATCATTTTTTAAAAAGTTATTTTACTTATTTACTTTTCAAATGTTGTTCTCCTTCCCAGTTTCTCCTTTGAAAACCCTTTATCTCATCCCTCCTCTCTTTTCCTCCATGAGGTTGTTCCCCCACCCATATACCCATTCCCACCTCACTGCCCCAGCATCCTTGTACACTGGGTATCAGTCTATACAGGACCAAGGGCCTCCCCTCTCATTGATGCCAGATAACTCAATCCACTGCTACATATGCATCTGGAGCCATGGGTCACCCCATGTGTATATTCTTTGGTTGGTGGTTTAGTTCCTGGGAGCTCTGGGATCTGGTTAATTGATATTGTTGTTCTTCATATGGGGTTGCAATCTCCTTCAGCTCCTTCAGTTCTACCAGTAACTCACTGGACTCCCTATCCTCAGACTGATAGTTGGCCATAAGCATCTGCATCTGTATTGGTCAGGCTCTGGGAGAGCCTCTCAGGGGACAGATGTAGCAGGCTCCTCTCAGCAAGTGCTTCTTGGCATCAGCAATAGTGTCTGGGTTTGGAGTCTGTAGATGGGATCAATATCTAAGTGGGGCAGTTTCTGATTGAACTTTTCATTCAGTTTCTCCTTCATTCTTTGTCCCTGCCTTTCCCTTAGACAGGAACATTTCTGGATTTTTTTTCCATGTCAGTGAAGAATTCTGTTAAATTTTGATGGGGATTACATTGAATCTCTAGATTGCTTTTTTGGTAGGATGGCCATTTTTACTATGTTAATCCGACCAATCCAGGAGCATGGGAGTTCATTCCATTTTCTGAAGTCTTCTTCTATTTCTTTCTTGAGAGACTTAAAATTACTGTCATACAGACTTTTCAGTTGTTTGGTTAAAATTTCCCAAAGATATTTTGTATTATTTGTGACTAGTGTGATGTGTGTGGTTTCACTTATTTCTTACTCAGACTATTTATCCTTTATGTAGAGAAGGGTACTGATTTGTATGAGTTAATTTTATATCTAGCTGCTTTGCTGAAGTTGTTTATCAGGTGTAGAACTTCTCTGGTAGAATGTTGCAGTCACTAATGTAAACTATCATATCATCTGCAAAAGACTTCTTCTTTGCTAATTTTTATCCCCCTTTTATCCTCTGGTCATCTTATTGCTCTATCTAGAACTTCAAAACTAAATTGAGTAAATACGGGGGAGTGCACAGCCATATCTTAATCCTGATTTTAGTGGGATTGCTTCAAGTATCTCTCAATTTAATTTGATATTGGCTGTTGGTTTGCTGTATATTGCCTTTATTGTGTTTAGATATGGGTCTTGAATTCCTTATTTCTCTAATACTTTTTACATGAAGGGGTGTTGTATTTTGTCAAACCCTCTTGCAGGATCTAATGAGATGATATTTTTTTTTTGAGTTTGCTCATATAGTGGATTACATTAGTGGATTTTCATATATTTAACAAACCTTGTATCCCTGAGATGAAGCTTACTTGACCTTGGTAAATGATGGTTTTGATCTGTTCTCGGATTTGGTTTGCTACAATTTTATTGAGTACTTTTGCATAGGTATTCATAAGTGAAATTGGTCTGAAGTTCTTTGTTTGGTCTTTGTGTGGTTTAAGTATCAGAGTAACTGTGGCTTCATAGAATGAATTAGGTGTATTCCTTCTCTTTCTATTTTATGGAATAGTTTGAGGAGTATTGGTATTTGCTCTTCTTTGAAGGTCTGGTAGAATTACAAGCTAAATCCACTGGGTCCTGAGCTTTTTTTGGTTGGGAGGATTTTAATGACTTCTATTTTCTTAGAGATATGGGACTGTGTAGATACTCTGGTTCATGGTATTTGTCTAGAAATTCATCCATTTCACCTAGGTTTTCCAGGTTTTTTTTTTTTATTTTTTTTTATTCGATATAATTTATTTACATTTCAAATGATTTCCCCTTTTCTAGCCCCCCCACTCCCCGAAAGTCCCGTAAGGCCCCTTCTCTTCCCCTGTCCTCCCATCCACCCCTTCCCACTTCCCCGTTCTAGTTTTGCAGAATACTGTTTCACTGAGTCTTTCCAGAACCAGGGGCCACTCCTCCTTTCTTCTTGTACCTCATTTGATGTGTGGATTATGTTTTGGGTATTCCAGTTTTCTAGGTTAATATCCACTTATTAGTGAGTGCATACCATGATTCACCTTTTGAGTCTGAGTTACCTCACTGAGTATGATATTCTCTAGCTCCATCCATTTGCCTAAGAATTTCATGAATTCATTGTTTCTAATGGCTGAATAGTACTCCATTGTGTAGATATACCACATTTTTTGCATCCACTCTTCTGTTGAGGGATACCTGGGTTCTTTCCAACATCTAGCAATTATAAATAGGGCTGCTATGAACATAATAGAACATGCATCCTTATTACATGGTGGGGAGTCTTCTGGGTATATGCACAGGAGTGGTATAGCAGGATCTTCTGGAAGTGAGGTGCCCAGTTTTCGGAGGAACCGCCAGACTGATTTCCAGAGTGGTTGTACCAATTTGCAACCCCACCAGCAGTGGAGGAGTGTTCCTCTTTCTCCACACCCTCTCCAACACCTGCTGTCTCCTGAATTTTTAATCTTAGCCATTCTGACTGGTGTAAGATGAAATCTTAGGGTTGTTTTGAATTGCATTTCCCTAATGACTAATGAAGTTGAGCATTTTTTAAGATGCTTCTCTGCCATCCGAAGTTCTTCAGGTGAGAATTCTTTGTTTAACTCTGTACCCCATTTTTTAATAGGCTTGTTCGGTTTTCTGGAGTCTAACTTCTTGAGTTCTTTATATATATTGGATATTAGCCCTCTATCTGATGTAGGATTGGTGAAGATCTTTTCCCAATTTGTTGGTTGCTGATTTGTCCTCTTGATGGTGTCCTTTGCCTTACAGAAACTTTTCAATTTTATGAGGTCCCATTTGTCAATTCTTGCTCTTAGAGCATACGCTATAGGTGTTCTGTTCAGAAACTTTCTCCCTGTACCGATGTCCTCAAGGGTCTTCCCCAGTTTCTTTTCTATTAGCTTCAGAGTGTCTGGCTTTATGTGGAGGTCCTTGATCCATTTGGATTTGAGCTTAGTACAAGGAGACAAGGATGGATCAATTCGCATTCTTCTGCATGCTGACCTCCAGTTGAACCAGCACCATTTGTTGAAAAGGCTATCTTTTTTCCATTGGATGTTTTCAGCCTCTTTGTCGAGGATCAAGTGGCCATAGGTGTGTGGGTTCATTTCTGGATCTTCAATCCTGTTCCATTGATCCTCCTGTCTGTCACTCTACCAATACCATGCAGTTTTTAACACTATTGCTCTGTAGTATTGCTTGAGGTCAGGGATACTGATTCCCCCAGATTTTCTTTTGTTGCTGAGAATAGTTTTAGCTATCCTGGGTTTTTTGTTGTTCCAGATGAATTTGATAATTGCGCTTTCTAACTCTGTGAAGAATTGAGTTGGGATTTTGATGGGTATTGCATTGAATCTGTATAGTGCTTTAGGCAAAATGGCCATTTTAACTATATTGATTCTACCTATCCATGAGCATGGGAGGTTTTCCCATTTTTTGCGGTCTTCTTCCATTTCCTTCTTCAGAGTCTTGAAGTTCTTGTCATACAGCTCTTTCACATGTTTGGTAAGAGTCACCCCAAGATACTTTATACTGTTTGAGGCTATTGTGAAGGGGGTCATTTCCCTAATTTCTTTCTCAGCCTGCTTATCCTTTGAGTATAGGAAGGCCACTGATTTGCTTGAGTTGATTTTATAACCTGCTACTTTGCTGAAGTTGTTTATCAGCTGTAGGAGCTCTCTAGTGGAGTTCTTTGGGTCACTTAGGTAGACGATCATGTTGTCTGGAAATAATGATAGTTTGACTTCTTCCTTTCCAATTTGTATCCCTTTGACCTCCTTATGTTGTCGAATTGCCCGGGCTAGTACCTCAAGTACAATATTGAAAAGATAAGGAGAAAGGGGGCAGCCATGTCTGGTCCCTGATTTCAGTGGGATTGCTTCAAGTTTCTCTCCATTTAGTTTGATGCTGGCTACCGGTTTGCTGTATATTGCTTTTACTATGTTTAGGTATGGGCCTTGAATTCCTGTTCTCTCCAAGACTTTAAGCATGAAGGGATGCTGAATTTTGTCAAATGCTTTTTCAGCATCCAATGAAATGACCATGTGGTTTTGTTCTTTGAGTTTGTTTATGTAGTGGATTGTATTGATGGATGTCCGTATATTGAACCAACCCTGCATTCCCGGGATAAAGCCTACTTGATCATGGTGGATGATAGTTTTGATGTGTTCTTGGATTCGGTTGGCAAGAATCTTATTGAGTATTTTTGCATCGATGTTCATAAGGGAAATTGGTCTGAAGTTCTCTTTCTTTGTTGGAACTTTTTGTGGCTTTGGTATCAGCGTAATTGTGGCTTCGTAGAAGGAATTGGGTAGTGTTCCTTCTGTTTCTATTTTGTGGAATAGTTTGAAGAGTATTGGTGTTAACTCTTCTTTGAAGGTCTGGTAGAATTCTGCACTGAAACCATCTGGTCCTGTGCTTTTTTTGGTTGGAAGACTTTCTATGACTCCTTCTATTTCTTTAGACATTATGGGACTGTTTAGATGGTCTAGTTGGTCCTGATTTAATTTTGGTATTTGGTATCTGTCAAGGAAATTGTCCATTTCCTCCAGATTCTCCAGTTGTGTTGAGTACAGGCTCTTGTAGTAGGATCTGATGATTTTTTGGATTTCCTCAGTTTCCGTTGTTATATCTCCCTTTTAATTTCTAAGTTTGTTAATTTGGATACTTTCTCTGTGCCCTTTGGTCAGTCTGGCTAAGGGTTTATCTATCTTGTTGATTTTCTCAAAGAACCAGCTCCTGGTTTTGTTGATTTTTTGTATGGTTCTCTTTGTTTCTACTTGATTGATTTCAGCCCTGAGTTTGATGATTTCCTGCCTTCTACTCCTCCTGGGCGAAATAGCTTCTTTTTGCTCTAGGGCTTTCAGGTGTGTCATTAAGCTGGTAATGTATGCTCTCTCCATTTTCTTTTTGGAGGCACTCAGGGCTATGAGGTTTCCTCTTAGCACTGCTTTCATTGTGTCCCATAGATTTGGGTATGTTGTGTTTTCATTTTCATTGTGTTCTAAAAAGTCTTTAATTTCTTTCTTTATTTCTTCCTTGACCAAGGTATCATTGAGTAGAGTATTGTTCAGTTTCCATGTGTATGTGGGTTTTCTGTTGTTTCTGTTGCTATTGAAGACCACTTTTACTCCATAGTGATCAGATAGGAGGCATGGGATTAGTTCGATCTTCCTATATTTGTTGAGGTCTGTCTTGTGACCAATTATATGGTCGATTTTGGAGAAGGTACCATGAGGTGCTGAGAAAAAGGTATATTCTTTTGTTTTAGGATAGAATGTTCTATATATATCTGTTAAATCTAATTGGTCCAAAGCTTCAATTAGTTTCATTGTGTCCCTGTTTAGTTTCTGTTTTCCTGATCGGTCCATTGAGGAAAGTGCAGTGTTGAAGTCACCCACAATTATTGTGTTAGGTGCAATGTGTGCTTTTAGTTTTAATAATGTTTCTTTTACGAAAGAGGGTGCCCTTGAATTTGGGGCATAGATGTTCAGGATTGACAGTTCTTCTTTTTGTATTTTTCCTTTGACCAGCAAGAAGTGTCCCTCAGGGTCTCTTTTGATGACTTTGGGTTGAAAGTCAATTTTATCTGATATTAAAATGGCTACTCCAGCTTGTTTCCTGAGACCATTTGCTTGTAAAATTGTCTTCCAGCCTTTTACTCTAAGGTAGTGTTTGTCTTTGACCCTGAGGTGTGTTTCCTGTAAGCAGCAAAATGTAGGGTCCTGTTCACGTATCCATTCAGATAGTCTGTGTCTTTTTATTGGGGCATTAAGTCCATTGATGTTAAGAGATATTAAGGAATAGTGATTGTTACTTCCTATCATTTTTGACGTTATTTTTTAAATTTGAATGCTTAACTTCTTTTGGGTTTGATGAAAGGTTACTATCTTGCTTTTTCCAGGGTGAAGTTTCCCTCCTTGTATTGGTGTTGTCCTCCTATTATCCTTTTTAGGGCCGGATTTGTGGATAGATATTGGGTAAACTTGGTTTTGTCATGAAATATCTTAGTTTCTCCATCTATGGTGATTGAGAGTTTTGCTGGATATAGTAGTTTTGGTTGGCATTTGTGTTCTCTTAGAGTCTGCATGAGATCTGCCCAGGACCTTCTAGCCTTCATAGTCTCAGGTGAAAAGTCTGCTGTGATTCTGATAGGTCTTCCTTTATATGTTACTTGGCCTTTTTCTCTTACTGCCTTTAGTATTCTTTCTTTGTTTAGAACATTTGGTGTTTTGATTATTATGTGACGGGAAGTATTTCTGTTCTGGTCCAGTCTGTTTGGAGTTCTGTAGGCTTCTTGTATATTCATGGGCATCTCTCTCTTTAGGTTAGGGAAGTTTTCTTCCATAATTTTATTGAAGATATTTGCTGGCCCTTTAAGTTGTAAATCTTCACTCTCATCTATGCCTATAATCCTTAAGTTTGGTCTTCTCATTGTGTCCTGGATTTCCTGGATATTTTTGGTTACAACCTTTTTGCATTTTGCATTTTCTTTAACTGTTGAGTCCATGGTTTCTATGGAATCTTCAGCATCTGAGATTCTTTCTTCTATCTCTTGTATTCTGTTGTTGATATTTGCATCTCTGTCCCCTGATTTCTTCCCAAGGCTTTCTATCTCCAAAGTTGTCTCCCTTTGAGTTTTCTTAGTTGTTTCTACTTCTTATTTTAGATCCTGGATGGTTTTGCTTAGCTCCTTCACTTGCATGTTTGTGTTTTCCTGTAATTCTTTAAGAGATTTTTGTGTTTCCTCTTTCATGAGCTCAGCCTGTTGACCAAAGTTCTCCTGTATTTCTTTAAGAGATTTTTGTGTTTCGTCTTTCATGACCTCAGCCTGTTGACCAAAGTTCTCCTGTATTTCTTTAAGTGTTTTTTGCATTTCCTCCTTGTTGGCTTTTGTATTCTCCTGGATTTCTTTCAATGATTTTTGTGTTTCCCTTGCAAGGGCTTCTAACTTTTGATCCATTTTCTCCTGAATTTCTTTAAGTATGTCCTTCATGTGTTCCTGTACCAGCATCATGACCAGTGATTTTAAATCCAGATCTTGTTTTACTGGTGTGATGGGGTATCCAGGACATGTTGGTCGAGGAGAATTGGGTTCAGATGTTGCCCTATTGCCTTGATTTCTGTTAGTGACGTTCCTGCGTTTGCCTTTTGCCATCTAGTTCTCACTGGTGTTAGTTTGTCTTGTCAGTGCTGGACTCACCAGTGCAAGCTGCCCCTTCCCAGTTGGCCTCTGGTGCACAGCTTACCTCCTGCACTGCTTGTAGACAGGGTGCTTCTGCCCAGGCTGTTCAGATCCCAAAGCAGGCACCCGAAGGCTCCCGCTGGGGCCCGCTGGATTCACTGGAGCACACTGACTTCTCCCAGCTGGCTGCCCGGAAACCCAGCTAGTCACTTGCAGGACTTGGAGATGTGGTGCTGCAACCCAGGCTGATCTGGGCAGCAGAACTCCCAACCGGGTTGGTGCACACAAGGCTAGCCTAGCTGCTCAGGCCCTGAGTCTAGGCAAAAGCCTGGCAGGCCAATGTTGGTGCAAAGTTCCCCTCAGCTCTGGGTGTTAATTGGGTGTGTCAGGTGGCTAGGATGGTGGCGTGCGCGAGTTCCCTGAGAGTGCTGGGAGAGTCTGCTGGGCTAACAACCTCCTGGCTGGGTCAGCACACAGATGGCCCAACGAGCAGCCCAGGGCCTGGGGGCAGTCCAGGGCCTGACCATCTGAGACCCCTGCTATGTCTGCCTCGGGCTATGCCTGTTAGCTGGTTTGGTTTTGCCTGCTAGGTCTCTCTGGCTTCCCGTAGGCAAAATGGCGGTGGTGCACAAACTGGCCCGGATAAACAACCTCCTGGCCGGGTAGGCACACAGATGGCCCACCGAGCAGCCCAGGGCCTGGGGGCAGTCCAGGGCCTGACCGTCTGAGACCCCTGCTATGTCCGCCTTGGGCTATGCCTGTTAGCTGGTTTGGTTTTGCCTGCTAGGTCTCCCTGGCTTCCCTTAGGCAAAATGGTGGTGGTGCGCGCGCTGGCCCGGGAGGAAAAAAACCTCCTGGCCGGGTTTGCACCCCGGTGGACCCCCGATCAGCCCAGGGCCTGGGTGCAGGCCAACGCCCGTTGGGCTTAGACCCCCGCGATGTTGGTCTCGGGTTATATTTGCGTACCTCAGTCTGATTTCTCTGGCGACCGAGAACCAATATGGAGCCCTCGTAACTGACTGGCGGGAGGCAGAGTTCTGATGTCGGTTTTCCAGTTTTATTGAGGTTTTTGTAGTAGGATCTGAGGATTGTGTATTAAATTTCCTCAGTTTCTGTAATTATGTCTCCCTTTTCGTTTCTTAGTTCTTAATTTTCATCTTGTCTCTATGCTCTTTAATTAGTTTGGCTAAGGGCCTATTGATTTTCTCATAGAACCAGCTTTTGGTGTTGTTGATTCTTTGTATGATTTTCCTTATTTATATTTGGTTGATTTTTTGTACCTGGTTTGACTATTTCCTGCCATCTACTCTTCTTGGGTTTTTTTTCCTTTTGTTCAAAGACTTTCAGGCATGATGTTAAGTAGCTACTGTAGGATCTGTCCAATTTCGTTAACAGGGCATGTAGTGCTGCTATACATTTTCCTCTTGGCAGTACCTTTATTTTGTCACATAAGTTTAAGTATGCTGTGTCAGAATTTCTTTAAATTATAGGAAGTCTTTAATTTCTTTCTTTATTTCTTCCATGATTACATTATCCTCAGAGAGTTGTTCAGTTTCCCTAGATATGTGGGGTTTCTTGTTGTTTTTGTTGTTATTTAAATCTGTCCTTAATCTGTGGTGATCTGATAGAATGCATGGGGTTATTTCCATCTTCTTGTATCTATTGAGGCTCGTTTTTATGACAGGCTATATAGTCATTTTTGTAGAAGGTATCATGAGGTACTGAGAAGAAAGTATATTCTTTTTATTTAGGGTGAAATATTCTGTATATGTCTGTTAAAACCATTTGGTTCACAAACTCTATTACTTTTACTATGGCTCTGTTTAGTTTCTGTTTCAATAATCTGCCTATTGGTAGGAGTTGGGTGTTAAAAGACTCCCACTATTATTGTGTGGTGTCACTGTGTGTTTTGAGCTTTAGTATAGTTTTTTTTCATTTTTTTTTTCTACGAGACAGGGTTTCTCTGTATAGCCCTGACTGTCCTGGAACTCACTCTGTAGACCAGGCTGGCCTCAGCCTCAGAAATTCACATGCCTCTGCCTCCCAGAGTGCTGGGATTACAGGCGTGTGCCATCACTGCCCAGCTAGTATAGTTTTTCTTTTAAGTGAATGTGGCCCTTCCATTTGGAGCATATGTGTTCAGAATTGAAACTTTCTCTTTTTGGATTTTTTCTTTGATGAAAATGAAGTAACCTTCCTTATATTGCCTGATAACTTTTGGTTGAAAATCTATTTTATGGAATAATTGAATGGCAACCCCCACCTCTTTCTTGGGACCATTTGCTTGTAAGACTATGTTCCAGCCTTTTACTCTGGGAGGTAGTCTCTGTTTTTGTCATTGAGGAGTGTTTCTTGTATGTAGCAAAGTGCTGGATCATGCTTGTGTAACCAGTCTCTTAGCTTATATGTTTTTATTGGGATATTGAGTCTGTTGATAGTGAGGGATACTAAAAAGAAATGGTTGTTAGTTCCAGTTATAAGTTTGTTGTTATAAGTGCCATCATGTGTACGTGATTCTCTCCATTGTGGTTTTGTTGTAAGATGATTAATTTATTGTGTTTTCTTTAGTGTAGGTACCTTCATTGTGTTCATGTTTTCCTTTTATAATCCTTTGTAGGGCTGAATTGGTAGAGAGATATTGTTTAAATTTGGTTTCTCCATCTATGATGATTGAGAGTTTTGCTGTATCCTAGGTTAGCATTTGTGCTGTAGCCTAGGCTATCATATTCTAATAGCCTAGACCAGCATTAGTGTTCTCTTAGGCTCTGCCTGACTTCTTTCTAGGCTCTTCTGGCCTTTAGGTTTTTTTGTTCAGAAGTATTATTATTCCTAATATTCTTAGGTTTGGTCTTTTGAGTTTGTCCTGGATTTCTTGGATATTTTGGGTTAGGAGATTTTTATGTTATGTATTTTCTTTGACAACTGTGTCAATATCTTATAAGGAATCTTATGCATCTGAGACTCTTTCTTCTATCTCTTGTATTTGTTGTTTATGCTTGTATCTGTAGCTCCTGACCTCTTTCCTAGGTTTTCTCTTTTCACAGTTGACTTCATTTGTGTTTTCCTTATTGATTCTATTTCCATTCTTAGTCCTTTCACTGCTTTATGCAGATCCTTCACTTGTTTGATTCTGGTTCTTTTTTTTTTATTTCTTTCAGTGAGTTATTTATATTATTCTTAAAGGTCTCTACTAATATGATGAGATAGGAGTTCATATCAGCATTGTGGTTTTCAGGTTTTGGGGGGTATACAGGGCTCACTGTGGGGTTAGAACTATGTTCTGATGTTGCCAAACTATAATGGCTTCTATTGCTTAAGTTCTTATGCTTGTCTCTCACCATCTGGTTATCTCTGGTATTAATTAGCTTGGGTGTCTCTGTCTGGAGCCTGCCTCCTGTGTCCCTAGGTTGCTGCAATTCTCCTGGGAGACCCATAGTCCTGGCTGCATTAGATCTCTTGGGAGGCCTTCAGACTGTGGAGTGTTCAGAGGGGCAGACAAGCTGATGATCTATTGTCCTGGGTGTAGCAGTTATCCTGGATGACCTTCAGACTGTGGGGTCTGATGCCCTGGTGCAGCAGTTCTCCTGGGAGGCCATGAGAATGTGGGATCTTTTGAGGACAGATTGATTGATGATCTGCCCTATCTGAAGGTACGTGTAAAGCAACAGCAACCCTAAAGCTAAGAGTATAAGAAAGTGGCTAAGCACTAAGAGAGGAGCACAAAATAAAAAATTGAAAACTATGTGCAATAACTCAAAATGTTAAGTTTTGCCCTCAATATTTATAAAACTGCTAAGAACTGATGACTTGATTTAAGAAAAAATAAAATTGTTCAGATTAAATCAGTAATCAAAACCTTCTAACAAAAGCTAGAAATAAAGAAAAGCCAGCAAAACAAACGACAACAAAAATCTCACAAGTCAATAGGAGTCTTACTGGTGAATTATACCAATCATTTAAGAAGGAGTCATTTTTCTAAAATCTTCAAAAGTTTAAAAAATAGTGACAATTTTCCTGTTTGTTTTTGAAAGCTTATGTTTCTTTGTAGCAAAACCAGATAGATATGACAGAAAAAAACAAAGTCCCAAGCTAATACCTGTGGTTATTACAGCTGCAAACATGTCTCCTAAGATATCCTTGCCAAAAAAGCTAACCAGCACAATTCATGGATCAAGTACCAAGTAGAATTTGGCTCCATGCAGAGAAAAGGAGGGAGGAATTAAAAGAACTCTTATTTAATCGTGTATAAAATTAGCTCTATAAAATTTAAACAAACAAAAAAACCTAAGATGGTAAAACACAAGAGCAAGCTTTTATGACATTGATCATAGCAATGATTTCGTATTATAAGAAACAAAACTGAAAGTGAACTAGAAGAATTACATCAACGTTAAATGCCTCTTCCAATAAAGGGAAGCCGTTAGCCCAGGAAAAAGCACAATAAAATACTGCCGTTTGGATATTGGATTTCTCCCCAAGGTTCACATGATACAGGTTTCATCTCAAGAATAGCACGGTCAGGAAGTTGAACCTTTAAAAGGTGAGATGGAGCAGGTGGCCTTTAGAGGCATGTCCACAAAAGGAATCACAGAATACTAGTCCTGACCCTTTCTCTGCTATTCTCTTTGGCTTTTGGATAGAGAGTTATACTCCCACATTAATGTGCAACTCCCTGAAATCCAAAGCAGTACAACAAAGTTACTAATGGACACGAATATCTACTATTTTCAACCAGACTAAATAAATCGGTCTTTTCTAATTTGAATATTTAAGTTTGATATCTTTCTATGCTGGAAAAATTAACTAAGAATTTTGAGTAATTTGAAGAAAATATTTGCACATCACAAACTTAAAACTCTGTAACATCAACTAAGTAGTTTTAAAAAAAAATCTCAGTGAGAAAAAACAATGGGCCAAGACTTTTCATAGACACTTTCTCCAAAATACCTGAAACCTACTCACAAACACATAAATATTATGACCAGCATCATGTGACTTCAGCACAAAACTCAAAAAGCAGGGTGGGATTAATAATAAATATTGGAATGACTACAATCAAAAACATGAACAAATTGTTTAAAACCTGTGAAAAGTTTACATTCTTGTACTCTGTCCTTAGCAAAGCAAAGTGAAAAGTATAAAACACCTAGAGCATCATCTAAACGCGAAGAATAAAGTGCTAGAGAGTTGTCTCTGTAGCTAAGAACACTTGTTTTGACAGGACTTCAGTGCAATTGCTAGTAACCACATGGAAGCTCACAAAAACTTCGGTAACTGCAGCCCCAGGGATTGAATAGCTTCTGATATTAATCCGCTCTTTCATATTCAGTGTACTATTTTCAATAACCAAGATGTGGAGACAACATAATTCTGACTAGTAGTTGGTTTGGTTTTCAACTTTTGTTTGTTTGCGTGTTTGTTTTGGTATGTTTTGAGACAGGGTTTCTCTGTATAGCCCTGGCTGTGCTGAATTGGAACTCACTTGGTAGACCAGGTTGGCCTCGAACTCAGAAATCTGCCTGTCTCTGCCTCCCAGAGTGCTGGGATTACAGGCATGTACCACCACCGCCCGGCTCTGACTAGCAGTTGGATAAAGGAAAATAAATATGACACACTTTATGGAACTGAATCTTATCTTTCCTTTAAAACCTGGAAATCCTATAATATTTGGTCACACGGGTGACCAATGAGTACTACAGAAGTGAAATAAGCCAGCTGAAAATATTTATAAAGTATGAATCAACTTACGTGAATTGTCAGGGTGGCAGACCAGAAGTGGGAGTTGGAGCTTCTGGCTGTCTGGGTATAGGAGCAACATGAAATGTGGATCAATTCGATCAACAAAAACTTGTAGTCAAACTGAATAGTGAATGATCTTTACAGACATCTTTACGGTATCTTGCCTCTAGGCAACATTAATATATTATACACTCAAAACATCATTCCATGTTAGGAGTGCTCTCTATAATAAAAATTTAAAAACTGGTGTTGATAAATAATTGTTAAAGCTTAACATGTAGGTTTAAGATTAGAGTTAAACAGGTTTTTAGAATTTAAGTATGTGAAATGTACGGTTGGTGTAACCAGATGAAGAGGTTTTATTATGTGCTATTCTCTGTCCTTTTCATCCGAGTATTTTATTTGTTCAAGGAAATCATAGCTCCTCATCATATCAGAGTCTGAGGATAGTAGGCATTGGAAATCTAAAAATCTACTCTAACATTAGGACTTGTCACAACAATCCCTTAGTTCTGAAGGGAATTCGGGGACTCTTGTCTCTATCAGCTGAGTGATGAAGTAGTTCAGTATAATGGGATGGAAATAGCTCCTGCTGCCCTTGAATTTTCCCTTTCTTAAAAAGTGGTCAATCAGGATCAACAGATGGCAGACTTGGCAGTAAGATCATATTAGCGAAAAACACCCACAACTACAGAAAGTTGGAAGGATTTAAACAATTACAAAGAAACTTGGGGCTTCATTGTATATGTGGTTTGAAATGTCAGGTTCTTCTATCAGATGTGGGGTTGGTGAATATCCTTTCCCAATTTGATGGTTGCCGTTTTGTCCTTTTAACAGGGTCCTTTGCCTTACAGAAACTTTGTAATTTTATGAGGTCCCATTTGTCAATTCTTGATCTTAAAGCATAAGCTATTGGTGATCTGTTCAGGAACTTTTAGCCTGTGCCCATGTCCTCAAGGGTCTTCCCCAGTTTCTTTTCTATTAGTTTCAGTGTGTCTGGTTTTACATGGAGGTCCTTGATCCACTTGGAGTGAAGTTTAGTACATGGAGATAAGAATGGATCAATTCGCATTCTTCTGCATGCTGACCTCCAATTGATCCAGCACCATTTGTTGAAAAGGCTATCTTTTTTCCACTGGATGTTTTTGGCTCCTTTGTCGAAGATCAAGTGACCATAGGTATGTGGGTTCATTTCTGGATCTTCAATTCTATTCCATTGGTACACTTGTCTGTCACTGTGCCAATACTGTGCAGTTGTTAATACTATTGCTCTGTAGTATTGCTTGAAGTCAGAATACTGATTCCCCCAGAATTTCTTTTGTTGTTGAGAATAGTTTTAGCTATCCTGGGTTTCTTGTTATTCCAGATGAATTTGAGAATTGCTTTTTCTAACTCTGTGAAGAACTGAGTTGGGATTTTGATGGGGATTGCATTGAATCTGTAGATCGCTTTTGGCAAGATGGCCATTTTTGCTATATTAATCCTGCCAATCCGCGAGCATGGCAGATTTTTCCATTTTCTGAGGTCTTCTTCGATTTCCTTCTTCAGAGACCTGAAGTTCTTGTCATATAGATCATTCAGTTGTTTGGTTAGAGTCACACCAAGATACTTTATATTGTTTGTGGCTATTTTGAAGGGTGTCGTTTCCCTAACTTCTTTCTCAGCCTGCTTATCCTTTGAGTATAGGAAGGCAACTGATTTGCTTGAGTTGATTTTATAACCAGCCACTTTGCTGAAGTTGTTTATCAACTGTAGGAGTTCTCTGGTGGAGGTTTTTGGGTCACTTAAGTAATATCCAATATATACAAAGAACTCAAGAATTTAGACCCCAGGGAACCAAATAACCCTATTAAAAATGGGGTACAGATCTTAACAAAGACTTTCACCTGAAGAAATTCGGATGGCCGGAGAGGCACCTTAAGAAGTGCTCAACATCATTAGTCATTAGGGAAATGCAGATCAAAACAACCCTGAGATTTCACCTTACACCAGTCAGAATGGCTAAGGTCAAAAACTCAGGAGACAGCAGGTGTTGGCGAGGATGTGGAGAAAGAGGAACACTCCTCCACTGCTGGTGGCGCTGTAAGATGGTACAACCACTGTGGAAATCAATCTGGAGGTTCCTCAGAAAACTGGACATGACACTTCCAGAGGACCCTGCTATACTTCTCCTGGGCATATACCCAAAGGATTCCCCGGCATGCAATAAAGACACATGCTCCATTATGTTCATAGCAGCCTTATTTATAATAGCCAGAAGCTGGAAAGAACCCAGATGCCCCTCAAAGGAGGAATGGATACAGAAAATGTGGTATATTTATACAATGGAATACTACTCAGCTATTAGAAACAATGAGTTCACAAAATTTTTAGGCAAATGGTTTGATCTGGAAAATATCATCCTAAGTGAAGTAACCCAATCACAAAAGAATACACATGGAATGCAATCTCTGATAAGTGGATATTAATTAGTCCAGAAGCTCTGAATACCCAAGGCACAAATTGCATAACAAATGACTCCCATGAAGAAGTATGGAGAGGATCCTGGAAAGGGTAAATCATTTAGAATGTAAACAAAGAATATAGAAAATAAAAATATTAAAAAAAAAGAAAAAAAGAAATGTCAGGTTCTTGTTGGTATGTTAAGCTGAACATTTCAGCAACATACAGTTCTCTTTTGATACAATTATCACCTCTAATTGTTTAGAGATGCAATGTAAAGAAGCCTTAGGATTTGCTTCTTGGTATTGATTGTTCCTAGGTGGAGCCTGTGACCCATGATTATCAGAAGAGACTTTCCATCACACCTTTTATATAGGCTTCACATGATATCCAGTTTGGAGCAGCTAGATTGATTTTTTTTATTGGATATTTTCTTTATTTATATTTCTAATGTTATCCCCTTTCCCAGTTTCCCCTCTGGAAACCCCCTATCTGAGTCCTTCTCCTCCTGCTTCTATGAGTGTTCTACCATCCACCCATCCACTTTTGCCTGCCCACCCTGGCATTCCCCTACATTGTGGCATCAAGCCTTCACAGGACCAAGGGTCTCCCTCCCACTGATGTCTGACAAGGCTATCCTCTGTATATGTATATGCAGCTGGAGCCATGGGTCCCATGGGAGCTCTGGGTGAGGGTGGGGGTTCTGGTTGGTTGATAATGTTATCCATTTCCTCCAGATTTTTTTCAGTTTTGTTGAGTACAGGTTTTTGTAGTAGGATCTGATGATTGTTTTTAAATTTCCTTGGTTTATGTTGTTTTGTCTCTCCATTTCTGATTTTATTAATTTGGATACTGTCTCTGTGCCCTCTGGTTAGTCTGGCTAAGGATTTATCTATCTTGTTGATTTTCTCAAAGTACCAGCTTCTGGTTTTGCTGATTCTTTACATAATTATTTTTGTTTCTACTTGGTTGATTATAGCCCTGAATTTGATTATTCCCTGCCATCTACTCCTCTTGGGTATATTAGCTTCTTTTTGTTCTAGAGCTTTCAGGTGTGCTATCAAGCTGCTAGTGTATGCTTTCTCCAATTTCTTTTTGGACGTACTCAGAGCTATGAGTTTTTCTCCTAGTACTGCTTTCATTGTGTCTCATAAGTTTTGGCATGGTGTGCATTCATTTTCATTCAATCTAAAAAGTCTTTAATTTCTCCATTTCTTCCTTGACCAAATTATCACTGAGTAGAGCATTACTCAGCTTCCATGTGTATGTGGTTGCTATTTCTGTTGTTGCTATTGAAGAACCTTCATCTGTGGTGATCTGATAGGATGCATGGGATTATTTCAATCTTCTTGTATCTGCTGAGGCCCGTTTTTTGACCAATTAGATGGTAAATTTTGGGGAGGGTGCTGAGAAGAAGGTATATTCTCTTCTTTTAGGATGAAATGTTCTATAAATATCTGTTAAATCCACTTGTTCCATAACTTCTGTTAGTTTCACTGCATCACTTTGTAGTTTCTGTTTCCATGATTTCTCCATTGCTGAGAGTGGGGTGTTTAAGAACCCCACTATTATTGTGTGATGTGCAATTGTGCTTTGAGCTTTATTAAAGTTTCTTTTATGAATGTGAATGCCCTTGTATTTGGAACATAGATGTTCAGAACTAAGAGTTCTTCTTGGTAGATTTTTCACAGTATGACGTGTCCTTCCGTATCTTTTTTCAACTTTGGTTGAAAGTCAATTTTATTCGATATTAGAATGGCTACTCCTGCTTGTTTCTTGAGACCATTTACTTGGAAAATGTTTTTCCAACCTTTTAATCTGAGATAGTGTCTGGCTTCATCACTGAGGTGCATTTCCTGTGTGCAGCAAAATGCTGGGTCCTGTTTACCTATCCAGTCTGGGAGTCAATGTATTTTTATTGGGGAATTGAGTCCATTTATGTTAAGAAATATTAAAGAAAAGTGATGTTGCTTCCTGTTATGTTTGTTGTTAGAGGTGGAATTATGTTTGTGTGGCTATCTTTTTTTGGGTTTATTGAAAGAAGATTACTTTCTTACTTTTTGTAGGGGTTAGTTTCCCTCCTTGTGTTGGAGTTTTCCATTGATTCTTTGATAGTCATACTCTCATAATAATAAAAGGACAAGAAAAATTTTGAATGAGGAATTAAAAGGAAGAAAAACAAACAAACAAACAAAGCAGGGCAAATATCTTCACATTAGAACAGAGACAAAGGTGACTTTTAAAATTAATATTGAAATTCCAAAGGTTTGAAAAGATATTCAAGCAGGATTGTAAGGAAGATAAAATGTTTGAGACTTCTCTCATTCTTACAGAATTTTGTTCTTGTAAAATCATATTGTTTTCTGTTGAAATCTCAAGCATGTACATATTATAAATGAAAACAATGAAAAAAGTAAGTCTAGAGGGCTAATATCCAATGTATACAAAGAACTCAAGAAGTTAGACCCCAGGGAACGAAATAAAGCTATTAAAAAATGGGCACAGATCTAAACAAAGAATTTTCACCTGAAGAAATTCGGATGGCCAAGAAGCACCTTAAGAAATGCTCAACATCATTAGTCATTAGGGAAATGCAAATCAATACAACCCTGAGATTTTACCTCACACCAGTCAGAATGACTAAGATTAAAAACTCAGTAGACAGCAGATGTTGGCGAGGATGTGGAGAAAGAGGAACACTCCTTCACTGCTGGTGGGATTGTAAGATGGTACAACCACTATGGAAATCAGTCTGGCGGTTCCTTAGAAAACTGGACATGACACTTCCAGTGGACCCTGCTATACCTCTCCTAGGCATATACCCAGAGAAGATTCCCCGGCATGAAATAAGGACACATGCTCCACTATGTTCATAGCAGCCTTATTTATAATAGCCAGAAGCTGGAAAGAACCCAGATATCCCTCAGTGGGAGAATGGATACAGAAAATGTGGTATATATACACACTGGTGTACAATTCAAAAATTATAAACAAAGAATTCAAGAATTTTTTAGGCAAATGATTGGAACTGGAAAAATATCATCCTAAGCGAGGTAACACAATCACAAAAGAATACACATGGAATGCAATCATTGATAAGTGGATATTAATTAGCCCTGAAGCTCTGAATACTGAAGATACAATTAGCATATCAAATGATTCCCATGAAGAAGGAAGAAGAGGGCCCTAATCCTGGAAAGGCTTGATCCAGCATTGTAGGGGAGTACCAGGACAGAGAAAAGGGAGGGGGAAAGATATGAGAATGGATGGAGAGAAGAGGACTTATGGGACATATGGGGACAGGGCAACTGTGAAAGGGAAAAGCTTTTGGAATATAAATAAAGAATATAGAAAATAAAAATATATATAAAAAAAGAAAAAAATGATATTTTGACAAGTGCTAATAAAAATTCATTTGGGTTTAAAAAAACACTTGTTTATATAGAAATATAATTGGTTAAAAATTTGTTCACCCTCAATTGTATGCTTGGAGAACAAATTTGAAGATTAATATTTTTCATCAAATGTATGTGGTCCATGCATGTGTGTGCATATTGTGTGTGGGTGCACTTCCTTTATGTTCATGTGCGTGTGCAGGGGACTTGAACATGCTCCTCTGCCACACGTGGTCTTATTCTCTTAAAACAGGGTCTGTCACTAACCCTGGAGCTCACACTCACCTTCTGTTGGTTAGGCTCCTTGGTCAAAGGTCCAATGTTGCTCCTGACTCAAACCCCTCATGCAGATTGGAGTCACAGGAACTTGAGGCCATGCAAGGATTTTCACATAAGTGCTGTGATTCTGAGCTTAGGCCCTTACCCACTGAGTCATTTCTCTAGCCTTAGATGAGTATTATTTGCCTCACACATGTGTACCTAAAAACATACAAACATATCTTTCATGGTTTATTCATTAGATTAAATCTGAATGATAAAAGAGGCAAAAATAAAATTTGAATTGGGTCTGTCACACAATAAACATTTTTTAAAAAGCATATGTAAATGTATTTAATCTTACACACTAAATATCATTGCATATTTACATAGTATTATGTTGTTAACCTTACAAACTAAATATTTTTATCACACTTGTGTGTGTTTTTGTGTGTGTGAATATACATGTATTTAGATTAGCATTAGAAACTTACTATATATCTTATGTGTTTTTGTGTGTGTGAATATACATGTATTTAGATTAGCATTAGAAACTTACTATATATCTTATTTTATTTTTAATTATGTATATGTGTACATGTATATGTCTATGGTATTGCAGTTGTTTGTGCAGACCAGTGAGGTTCAGATTCCCTGAACCTGGAGTTGTAGGAAGATATGAGCTGCCAGACATGGGTGGAAGGAAATAAAGTTTGGTATTCCAACAAGCAGGACCGGCCAAGATGTCTCTTCAGGCCCTGTGGAATTTTCTTTAGTTTATGTGTGGAGACACTGAGCAAAACTGTCCCAAACTACCTACTTAGATCATATTTTTATGATATATATATATATATATATATATATATATATATCCACTCTCTTAGCATCCCCCATCATGTCTTATGCTCACTCATTTTAATTATAGATATTGTTCTCTCTTTGCCATTTACCTTTCTACCATTCTGATTTAGTTACACAATATTTTACACTTCAATTACACACCATTCCTTTTGAAAAATAATTATTTTCATTTGTAGTTAAATATATGTATGTCCTTAGGTGGGAACATCACTGTCACCTCAAAGGGATAAAATGCAGTTTTTTCTGGAGTCAAATTTAAGTGAGCAAGGAATAGAAGTGCAGACTGAGTTTGCTTTCAGTTCCATGTTCCAGCTCAGAGACGGCTCCATTTCTTACAACAACAGGAAGAGCACAGATGTAAATGCAGACATTTTATATTCATTGGTGGATTCTTCCTTGAGAGGGTTAAGGTAGCACGTGCAGGCATTTGCCATAAGACTCAGTTGACAATCATAGCTTCTTAGTTGGTAAAGTAAGAGGTCAGTTCCAACATTCCAAAAAATAATAGTGTGAATAGAAAATAGAGACTTAAGAAAATCTAAACCTACATCCACAATGTCAAGAAAGACCTCAGTTTACAGAAAAAGATTGGGTACCCTTCCATAGCTGGGCTTCAGAAACAGAGTAAACATGGAATGTCCCTCCTCACCTGGGCTTCATCGAGAGAACAGATCATACAGATAAAACACCTAGAATGTGGGCGAGGCAGATGGCATGTCAATATACTACATAGATCATATACCTGCACTCCAAAGCTTTGGGGGGGGGAGGGTTCCTTCTGCCCACTATATTCCTTCTGCTTTTGAAAATTATTTCCTTTAGGATAGATGTAATAGAATAGAAATAATAGAGTATAACAGACAACTATCCATTTTCCTGGTGCACTAATCTGCCACATGCTTTCTCTGAAGCCTCTTCCTTTCTGCCCTGCAGCTCCGCTGATGAACATGCAGGTTTTCTAGACACCAAATCAAGAAGACATGGAGTTCTCTTCTTTTATTCTCTACCTTCCTCTTCCTGGAGAATGACAAGATTTTGAGCTTGCCTCGTCTGATGCTTCTCCTAACTGCTAATGAACTGCACCTAAAATGTCCTCCCTCAATTTATACATTCTTTATTAACAAGACCAATAACCCCCAAAGAGAATCTTGAATTTCCAAGAACAATAGTCACAAAGATGCTAAGCCATTCATAGAGGTGGGCAATAAAAGTCTACTATGGACGAAAAGGTAATTCAGAATCAATTGCAATTACATTTTGGACCTGTAAAATTCACAATCATTAAGTCATTTTAAGTTAATCAATCTTCTCTTGTAGAAAGTTTCCTGTAAAACACACACGCACAAACACACACACACACACACACACACATATACACACACACACACACACACACACACATCTTTTGGAAGTCCCAATCTGGAAATTCTAACAAAAACTGCCTTCATCTATTTTACTTATTCATTTTTAATATCTCCAATTTAAGAAATTGGATATTAGAGATAACATGGATCCAACCTATGTTTCTTAGAGAATAAAGATGGAAAAACAGGATTTAATCCCCGATCTTGTTGGCAAGTTTGCCCATAGTCTTGCCAACTCTGTTGCTTACCCAGGTGAGTCTTTTTCTCCAAATGTTTCTGCTATTCCAATGGTTGTTCAACTACTTCTTATATTGCATTACTCTACTCTGCTGTAAGTTTTAAAAAATGAAGCAATGACATGCTTGTGGAGAGAGAGGGTGGGGAGGAAGTATGGGATGTGGATCAGTTGGAGGGTGGATAATGAGAGGTGAATAAAATCTGGAGTGTAAAAAAATACACACGCACACACACACAAAGTGTTAAAAAGAATGGTCTTCAATGGAAAGAACAAAGCTAGAGTAAGCTAAGGAAGGAACAAAGGGATTTTTCCCAATCCTGTATCCATAATGTTCCTTCTTACAAAAAGCCTTATAGCCAGGCACTCAGTTTTTTCAGTAACTTTAGTTTCCTCCTTATTCTTATGAACAACTGTTTCCCAGTTGTGTAAATGTATCACATTCCTGTCATTTATACAATGGATGATGTTCATGTCACCTATTTGAATTTTCTGTCTTCTATGATTATGTAGGAATAAACATGAATATTCAAGTATTTTAGTAGAATGATATGAAGTCCTTTGGGTATATGCTGAAGAGTGAGACAGATGAATGGTCTTTAGCTCATCCATGTTAGTTCTTTGAAAGAAAAACAAAACAAAACACAACAAAAGCCAATCCTAAATTCAATGACATAAAAGAATGTGCAATGTTCACCATTGCATCCTCACGATCCATATTTTTTTGATAAATCATTCTGTGGTTATTTAGTTAACTAAAATGCCAAGTGTTACTATCCATGGCTGCCAAGGAGCAGCTTCACTTTGGAGAGGGGTTCTGAGATAAGGGTTATCTGGGAGCAGCAAGAAGAATGACATGAAGTCAGATCCCAGATCCAAGCTGATGACCTGTGTTCTGCTTGATATAGCTCCACAAGTCTGCTTCTCTCGACGCTCTGCTTTCTCTCTGGAGATTTCTCTTTCTATATTCTGCTTGCTTGCTATTCCTAGAGATTTCTCTACCCGTGTCCTGCTTGATTGTCTGTGTTCTCCAAGGAGTTCTCTCTTTTTATCCCAAAAAAGTCTCTGGATAGCTCATCTGCTGCAGACCACAGGTCCAGTCATTTACTCCAGGTTTTCTTTTGATTATCTTACAAATTAGTATCTGGTGACTCCATTGCCTTAATTCTTTTTGGTTGTTTGTTTCTTTGTCATTATGAAAACATCGTTTAATTCACTTGTTCAACACATAAGAGAAAAATAATCAGAGAATGAGAAACACCATTAATGGTTCATAGGAAATGCAGCGTGGACACAACAAAAATAGTCAACAGAGGATACGATCTCTTTATGGCTCCAAACATATCAAAATGCTAGCAAGCAGTGCTTGAAAACAATGTGAATGGCAAATATTTCCCAGCAGCTCTCTGTTAATTTAAACTGATTGCCAGTAATGACTAGCAGCTTTGATGGTACAGTGGGAGAACCTTTAATACCTAATGATGCTACAGTCTACTCCTAGGTCATTTCATGAGTGTTAAGAATCCCATGCTTGGGGTTAAGGAGTGTAGCTCAGTGGTCAAATGCTCACCAAGAACATTCTAGGTCTTCAGTTTGCTTCCCAGCACTACAAAAATGGGGAAAGATTCTCATGTTTTAATGATAATGCTAAAATACATAAATTCAAAAAGCATATGCAGCAGTTGGGTGGGGCAAGGGCAAGAAAAACAAGAAAAATGAAAGTTGTATGGTTAGTGTCTTTAAAGTCTAAAAATCTGAGCCAGGTACGGTAATCCCAGCATTTGGGAGGTAAAGGCAGGAAGAGAAGAGTTCAAGGACAGCCTCAATCATGTACTGAGTTTGAGGCCAGCACAGGCTATATAAGACCCTGTCTCAAACAAAAGTCTAAAAATTGAAACAATTTAAAAACCTCATACATTTCACAGCCATCAGCCTACCATTGTAATTCTTAGGAGACAGTGAGCACACATTTCCTTTTAATACTGCAAAAGAATACAGAGATATATCTACCTCCAGTAAGTACAGACAATAAACTAGTTGTTGGGTGGGACCCTTGAAATTACCATTTCCACCACACCTGGGTCTGAACTCTCTGTGTCTCAGGCTTACCTTGAATTCAGGAACTTGGATGCATTTGTATCTGCCTATCTTTGTATCTTTCTGACCAGCTGGCTCATAGTGTAGCTGCCTCTGTTCCTTCAGATTCATGAAGCCCTTCATATAATTCATATTGCATCCTTATTTTTTGTATAGTTGAGAAATTACATATTTTTGAACTCATGTATTTAGAGCTCTTTCCCATATCCTTAAGGGCTGTTGTGAAGGTTCCAGTATTTACCATTCTTCTGAGACATAGCCACAACCTCCAGCCTGGACTCTTGCTGTTTCTAATCATTATGGAGTCATTAATGTTAACAGGGAGTGCATTTCTCTGAAAGAAGGAGTCCTCCACTGCTAGGAGTCCAGAAAATACATAGATCAATACACAAAGAAGCCTTATGCTCACAGCAGCCATCGACTCTCCTGGAGGCTCAAACCAGGGTCTAGTCCCATGGGCAGGAACCATGTCACTCTGTCCCCACTAGGGCTACTCCAGGCTCTGCACATTGTCAAAGCATACATGTTGTGCTGTATCTTATAAAAAATAATGGGAGGCTGTGATTGTTCTTGAAATTATGCAAACTGCATCAGTTTCTCCACATTATATTCTGGAAAGATAAAAATAGAATAAGTTATGATATATACATATATTGAACTGAACATTATATATAAATGTAAATCACAAATTAAAACAAAACATGGCATGGAGATTAAAGGAATATCTCACGAAAATAAATAGGGTATATATTTATTTTAAACCTGTTAAAAATTGAAATTTGATTGGCTGGATTACATAGATAGATTATGTTTAAAAATAATTTACTTTCAGTAAAAGGGAAAAATTGACTTGGAATCATGTAAGATTTCCCCTTTCTGTGTTAGTATATCTATTAATATTGTTCTAGTTCAGGTCTTATTTACATAGCCACGTTGACGCTTAATACATTTAGCTTTTCTTACATTTCTAGAAGGTAGAGTCTCAGTACAGACTTCATGATCCTCTAGCTCTTACAGACTTTCCTATCTCTGTTGGCTTGTGTTCTCTAAGCCTTAGGTACAGGAGTTGTGATATAGATAGGCTACCTATAGGTGAAAGAGATGTAGTTTTGTCAGCTATGATATGATATACATACAAGCAGCACAACTTGATAGAATAGGATGCATTTGTATTTTATGAATAAATAAAGATATATTAACAATAAAGAAACAGAGTTCATGAATTTTAGAGAAAACAAATGGGTTATATGAATGGAAAGTGTTGGAGGGAGGAAATAGTAAAGAAAATGATATAATTATATTTTAATTTCACAAATTAAAAGAAAAAACATCATGCATTTCAACCCCTTTAATGTGCCAAAATAACCACAGATCACTCAAGAAATGAGAAAACATTAATATAATTAAAGACCTCTATAGACATATTCTTATCTCTGAAAATAATTACTATGCAAAAAATATCTATGATAACTTCAGAGCACAGGGCAAAATGAGAAATAGCAATGTAATTAGATATAATCAAATCATACCCTTATGTTCTTTCCCTTTTACACTGGAGTTTAAATATTCTTTATCTCTGAGCACTATACTGTTTCAAACAACTCTGAAAGTGATTCCATTTCATTCATAGCTGTTACTGTGAATGCAGTGCTATCAATCAGATTCTATTCAGGAGAAAGTAAAAATAATATCTAGAAATGAATTACATATATAAAATTGATGTTTCATAAAAATTGAATTCTCTCTTTCTCTCTCTCTCTCTCTCTCTCTCACACACACACACACACACACACATACACATATACACACACACAAACACATACACATATACACACATACACATACACACACATTTTTCAGAGGATTTCACTAATAATAATGAATGAGTTAGAACTGTAAGTTGTGTCCTTTTAGCTATGAGTTAAAAGATTACAAGTAGGAAAGAAAGAGCCAAATCACATGGGAAGAGTTCAGGGATAGAACAACCAGAATATTTATCATAGCTGATGCCACATTTGCTAAAAATCATGTCGACCCACAAGCTTCCTCAAAACAGTGTCAGGCCTGACATTACTGTCTTCCTATTGCACTGTCTGAAGATACAAACATTAGTCTCTGCCCTTAACCTTTCCTCTTGAGTCACCTTGGATTTAGAGTACATTGAAACATCACAGATCCCTCCACCATACTGGGCCATTGCCCATGATAATAGGGAGCATCCTGCAGTAGAAATTATATTCTTGCAAGGACTACTTCATCTCCTCAAACAGGAAGAATGTCTTATGGCCATCTTGCAGAACAAAATGATGGCCAGGGGCCCACTTTGAAGAAAATAACTTCTTTTGTTCCCTCCTCTCTAATGCTTCCCTTGTTTAAACATAATTCTCATGTCATAAAAAGATTGATTTAAATTCCTTGTTTCATTTACTCTTCCCTTCCTAGTGTTTCCCTAATTAATAAATCACCTTTCTTTATTCATGAATTAATTATACTTCATCTTATAAATGGCATGTCCTCATAGTGTTGATAGTCTACTAGAGACAATACAATGTCCCTAAAATCTCAGTACACTGAATTATATCTATGTGATAGAAAGTAATACATGACTAGTTCCAACTGAATTTCAAGGGCACTATAAATAGTGTTTTCATACACATTAGAGAGGACTGTATTTTATAATACATTGGAATTTGAATCAATGTTGTCATGTATTTCTCACTCATTGTATCCGAGGTTCCCTCTGCTAACTCTTAGTTTTCCAAAAGTATTTAGGCTACTATTCTTAACAAATGGTATAAGGGTCTAATGATTTATATTGCCCAGATAAACTTGTTTCAAACATTTTTAAGAAAGATTTATGATAGATTATATCTATTTGTCTAAGGGAAAGGATGTTTCTGCATTTTTTGGAAGAGGAGAGTGGGGCAAGGCAGAAGCTAAACAAAGCTGTCTCCAATAAAAATATCTGTATCTTTCTTGCCAGGAGAAACTGCACAATACAGCAATGTGTCAATGTTTTTGAGTTTTCTTCACATATAGACGTGTAAGGAGTGGATGAACATTCTTTTGGATTAAATCAACACTATTGTTCTTACAAAATTGACCATAACTAAGATACATGGTGGATTTCTTGCTATAAACTTGAAGAAGAATCTGCCGAGCAGTGGCAATAGATACTGCTTACCAAACTGGCATCTGTGTAAAAATCATAGGTAAAGATAAAGGCTACAGAAAATAGCAGAGTTTGGGGTTTATGGTGACAAGGTAGTAAAACCATTTCCAAAACTGCAGTACAAAACTTAAAGCATCCAGGAGGAGAGCATCACTTTGAATCACAGTGAGTTGAGAGAGAGAAAAATGAAAGACAGACTAGCCAAGCTTTATTTCATTTCTTTTAAAAGTGTGAGGCCAGGCTGAAGTGTTTAAGAGCACTTGCTCTTCTTCCAGAGAACCCTGGATCAAACTGCACAGCCCACCTTAGGTGACTCTTGTGTACCTGTCACTCCAACTTCAAGGGGATCTAACACTGTCTTTAACAAGCAGCCCAGACACATGGCAGGACTCACAAGAACATATATGCAAGTGTGTGAATAAAACAAAAAAATTAAAATGCAAAATGGAGAGGATATATGTTTGTGCTAGATAGAGCTTTGTCCTAGAATACAACTTTAAGTATTTAGCCTAAGATGTAATGATGCAGAAAATAATAATTTAAAATTTTCTGTTCTACCATATTTGTACTAGCAAACTGAAGAAGAATCTCTTCTATGTAGATTTAGCACAATTGTGCTGTGAGCTGAACAATGAAAATTAGGTGGCAGGTAATTTCCTTTATTCAGTATTTTTTCTTTGATCCATTCATATTAGTGACAAAATATATTTTTAAATAATATTGAACTGAGGGCTCAATTAAAACCCTCACCAAACATGTTTCTATTTACTAATTTCTACAAACAATATGATTTTATGCACTGGAGTGTTCAATGAACTGATAATAATACTGAAGTCATTTCTGTTGTATACTGTTGTCTCGTTGGTCCTTGAATATTGACAGATAGGCCCTTCAGGTCATATTCAATTATTTTAATTAAAATTTTAAATGGGTGAGCCAGAAGTTACTATTAAATTCAATACTTTTTAAACACTTATTTTTTAATTTTATTTTGAAACAAAGACCAGAAACACACACACACACACACACACACACACACACACACACACACACACACACATGCACACACATGCTCACACACATGCTCACACACAACTTTACCATACTAATATCTCTTATCTCTATGATTTTTGAGAAGTCTTGTAGTTTTCAGTTGTGGCTTTGTTACATTATTTTATTGCTTAGAGTTTCTCCTATGTATTTGCAATTATGTCCCCATTCTTATTTCAATTTTATAGATGAGGAAAGAGTATTCACCATTTTCCATGGACACATAATGAGTGATGTTTTAGACAAGATGTTCACTGGTCTGGACCAGTTACAAAAATGTACTCTATAGAAGATAGTACATTCACTTTTGTGATCTCTTACTGTGTCATCATCATAGCCTTCCAGAAGGGTGTGACAATTATGGTTATTTTTGAAGTACAGTCACATAATAATCTGTGTATATTATCCCATTTAATTTTGTTTCTTTTAATCAGTTGTACATATTGGGTACCAAAGTTGACCAGGAAATTTGTTTATCATCTCAAGAAAAGACGAAAGAGTAGCTGTGATTTTCATTTAATAATTATTAATATTTATTTCATCAGTTATAAAGGAATTCGGCTTGTTGAGCTGTGTAAACCTTAATTCAAACAATTTTAGTGGAAAATAGATTCCTTAATGACTTAGCAAAGCTAACAAAGACAAAATGTACCCTTTAAATTGATCTTTCAGTGCCAGAAGATTGAGTTCGGTTACTCATTTCTAGGAACACTTCATCCAAATGGAAGAATCAGACCAAGGCCAGGCTTTTCTCTTTTAAATCCAGTTCATGAGCTGTTTGGGTCATATATTTTCATCTCTATAGAGTAAGACATAATGCACTGGAGCACTCATTGATATTGAGTAAGGTTGAGTTTGCAAGGTCACATCAGTAACCTCTGCACATTGAAAGCAGAGGAAAGACAATTCAGAGTGGGAAGCTAACCTGACCATGTAACCTGATGATGTAACAAAACACACAAAACTATGTTGCCTAATGTAGTGTGTGTGTTTGTGTGTATGTGTGCCTGCGCATGCATGTGCTAGATAATGTAAGTCAGAAACCAACTAATCCTCTGTTTAGTTTTCTTAAGGTTTTTCTACTTCTCTTATTCGCTCCATGATTGCATGTTATTGTGTAGAACTGGTGTACAAAGCAACTAGATCTCCACTTATCACAACAAACCATAGAAGTAACTCATGATGCCTTTACCTACATTGTCCTGCTCAACACCTCATACTAAAGAAAACAATCTAATATCTTTTCTGTAAGGGGAGGGCAATTTGGCTGCTAGTTCTTTTGTGTCAAAGAAAAAGGAAGATACAATAGTAGACATTTGGACATTGATGCTGAAGATTTATAGACATGTTCAATGAAAAGAAGAATCAAAATAAACTAAGATTGTTTCTGAATTGGTATTGTGAGCAAACACAAGTTGTGACATGTTGCTTGTATAGAAGGAAAAAAATCCTCAAGTTAAGAAAACCCATCCTGATACAACAGCTTTTATAGCAGAGTTGACAGCAGCCAAATGTGTGGCTGGGGGTATGACAAATCCTTTGTAATTTGACATAGGAAATCAGAAACCAAAGTGTCATTTATAGACACACACACACAGACACGCACATGCACAGGCACACACAATGCACGCATGTATGCACACAGTATGAGAGAAAGAGGGAAGGGGGTTTAGTTATCCATAGAGGCACATCCCTTCAGTAGACAATATGGGGGACTAGAAGAGCATGGTCTCTGAATGTGAAAGGTCTAGATCTGCTTGTCAGACATATCACTTTGTAAAGGAATGGGATTGAATGAGGCATTGTTCTATTTCCAATGCTAACTACAATATCAGCTTTACCAGCAGTGAATTCAGATGATATGAGTCCAGAACCTTGCTCTTACCATACTGACTGTTCAGAGCCTAAACACTAGGTTTGAAATTTTATTTACTTATCATCAATATAACCACCACCACTGCCACTACCATATCTTACAGATAATCTTCATTATTAGGTCCTCTTGTCGTTTGTAACGGCTGGATGTTGTCAACTCATTATGTAGATAAAACGATCTTGAACTCACAGAAAGCTGCTTGTATCTGACCCACAAATGGATGTCCTAGATTAAAAATGTACAAGACAATTCTCATATTACAGATTTTTATTGATGGGATGTATACCTCGATGATTATGTCTACAGGATCTTTATGAATAGGATAATGCTACTCATAAAAGATATATCTAAAATTGCTTTGGTTTTTATCAGAAATGAAAGGTTTATCAGAGCTGGGAATGTAGTATGCATTAATTGTCATTACTCACTGCTAGCAACAAAGATCAGGCCTAGTGACATAAGCATATTATCAAAGGAAACTAAAGGAAAAGGCAGGTAGGTGTGAAGTTTAAGGTTATTCTTGGCTGCCTAGTTACTTTCAGGCCAGCCTAGAATATATAAGGCCATCTCAATAAAATGAAAACATAAATAAAATTTTTATCAAGACTTAACCATAGTCACTCTCCTGATCATTATTTGAAATATTATACATCCCTTTGTAGAAATGCACCAAGATCTCATAGAATATGGTCCATCTATATTCTATATTTATAGATAAATTCCATATTTAGTTCCCTCATCTTTTTAAAGGACATTGTTTTCCACCATAGACATTCCTGCATCATTGTCCATGGACCACTACAACATTCAGGACCTCTCTGTTGGTCTATGTGCACAAATATGATGAAGGCTGTATCCCTGCCTCCAAGTGTAGGGATAAGCAGCTTTATAAACTTAAATAACATAAATGAAAAATACATTATTGCAGAGTAATATTGGTTCAGTACCCCAGGGTGTCTCTACTTCATTTAAGTGGCATTGACTTGAAAACTGACATTCCCAAGGTTTGAGAACAGCAGAATTTTGCATCAGTGGCTGAATGCCTTTTTCTTCTTCACTGCCTATTGTTGTTCTTTGCTTTCTTTAAAAGTAAGGTTGAATCTCTAAGAACTACAAAATAAAGGTGTGCAGAAAAGTAGAGTCAAGACCACAAATAGTAATGTAAGTAGCCCCAAGTCTCCATAACTTCTTTTCCTTTCTCCCCTTTCTCTTTTCCTCACCTCCATTTTCAATGCCTCCCTTTCACTCTTTTTTCTTTCTCCTTTCCCCTTACTGTATTTCCATTTTCCCATTTCCTCTTTCTCCCACTTTTTCTTTGTTTTATAACATCCTTTGTGATTTCTTATATGACATGAACTCTGTGAGCAAAGGCATGGCATTTACCCCTCCCTAGAAGAGCCTTGTTTCAAATCCTATTCTTCCCTTTCTCTTTGAAAGAAAGATACACACTTTCCTGCTTAGCCGTCTTTCTACTGAGGTTCTTACCAGGTAGAAGTCTCACATAAGCTAAATACAAACTTTACTTATTTTCAAGTGAATAAGTAAATATTCTCACTTAGATACTTAATATGCAGTTTGTATTTGAGATCGATCATAGACATGAATATAAGAGAAGAGATAAAGTTATGTTAGTGAAGGGAATATGAGATCACATCTACAATCTCAGAACCTGCAATGCTGAGGTAAAAGGCTCATAAAGACAAGTCCAACTAGAGCTACCAAGCAAGATATGACTCTCCCCTCCACACCAAGAGAGAAATGTACAAAATAACTATGAATTATGCAACTATCTTTTTTTCTGTCTGTAGGGAGGGCTTGTAAATGTATAGAAAGCTATTTTGTAGGTGATTTTATTCTGTACTGGAGTCTTATTACCAAAACTTATTCCTTTACCTTATTTAAGTCCGTCTTAATTTCTTTATCTCAAAATACTAGAAAACATTATAACCTGGGTGCTTCATTTAAAGCATGGGTTCTCAACCTCTTGATCATGACCTCCATTGGAGGTCAAGAAAACTATTTCACAAGGGTTGCTGAGGCCATCTTCATATCAGATATTTACATTACTATTCATGACAGCAGCCAAATTATACTTAGAAAGTTGTAATGAAAATAGATTTCAACACAACACAGGGAACTGTATTAAGAGGTCACAGCATTAGGAAAGTTGATAACTAATTTAGAATTTAGGTAGAAGATATTCAATTTATAGTTTGTGCTTTCTCTTTAACAATCTTTCTACCAAATCAAACTATATTTCGTTTGGTACAAGAAAAAATACACACCTATTTTTGAACTATATACTGTTACTGGAACATGAAGATAACATAATTGATATATATCATCATATATATATATCATCATATATATAACATAGCTGATATAGTATAATTAGGGCACTAATCTTATGAAAGATATGTAAGTCACAAGAACACGCAACTCTTAATTCATTAATTCATCAATAGGTAAATGTATCATTTCCATACCTGAAAGAGAAATAAGGTTAATACAAGCTTTTTTAAATGACATTTCTAATTTTTTACCAATAAGTTTTCTGAATTAAGCTTCTAGAAGTGTAGAATTGCATATGCATGTTAGAATTCTGAAATATATTACTACTAAATTCAACATTATGTGAGTTGTGGAGAGCCTATTTAGGTCCTCACACATGTGCAGCAAACACGTTAATCACTAAGTTTTCTCCATAGCCCCAAACTATAGAATTTAAGCATCAAGGGACTGGGGCAGATAGCAAAGGTGTTATGAGCAGAGTACTGTAGGCATTCATAAGAAGCCAATTAAGACATTATAATTATAATTATTCCAATATCTGATTTCCTTATGGTTTGGCTAGTCTAAGAATGTAAAAAAAAATTGAAATCCTAAAAGAAAGATTATGAACAGACAGGAGAAAAGATAATCGTTTAGACCTGTTCATGTCTCTATTGTCCATAAATAGCACTGTTTAATTTTGCCAAAATCATTTCATATTTTTTATTTATTTCTACTTTGAAAAAACTCTCTTTCATGGAACTTAATGTAAAACTGAAATGTAACAGAGGAAGATAATCAAATTCGCCTTCCAATGTTTTGTAGTTTGGCATCTTAATCCATTAAGAAGATTCATATTTATCTACTCTTTGCTTTTTGGTAAACTGAGATAATTCAACTACTATAATAACTACATCCAGCCTGTCCTATGTCTATTGATAATGAGTTATCTTCCCTTCTACTATTGGTTACCAGGGAAACAACATTTCCCTGACTACCTCAATGTAACTCTGAGCCCCAAGTGTTACAGACATTTCTAATTTCAAACCACAGTTCTCCTTAGGCAGGTGTTTTAATAAAAATGGGCAGTATGATATTCATTTCTTCCTTTTTTCTTTTTTGGCTAATGTATAATTGCCTCAATTCCTCATATCATGAATGTGAAATATGGGTTTGTAATTCTTACATTAACATGTCTTATTGCAGAAATAACATTCAAATACTTCTTCAACTGTAAGGTAGAGAGTGTGGCATTAGCAGGTTAAATTAAAATGCAATTAAAAAGCTAATAATTCTCATTCTGACAGGAGCAGTGTAATAGAGATGGTACCAAGTAAGGACATTAATTTTTAACAGAATTTTGAAAATGAAAGACTCCTATTTCTCCAACAACTCTCATGTATTAGTCTTTACCACATTGCTAAACATTGCGTTAGCTTTCCACTTTAATAGTTGCAAACTCTGAGGTCTGACATGAAATAGGCTATTTCATCTGAGATGGTTTAAGCTGGCCTAAGGAGTGACAGGAGAATACAGCGAGCAGCCAGTGCTAATGACAGCATACCATTTTTATAGACTAAAGGCCGGGCAGTGAATTTCAATTATAGAGTGTCAGGAGGCCCAAAATGCAGGTACCTGATAACAAGCCAGGAGCTCACTGTTCCTGTAAAGCTCCTGTAGAATTTCAATAAAGCTCTTAGCCCTTAGCACCATCTTTTTTATGTTTTTTTTCCTTTGCCGGAAGCCAAGATATGTAATCTTTTCTGAGCAGTTCCATCTATAGTAGCCCTCAGCCATCATGTTGAAATAGCTAAATGAAGCATGCCTTTCTAACATATGGGCTTCCCCTGTGGCTCATCTTCCAGTGCATTTGAGAGTGCCATGGAGAGAAGATATAGATTATCATCTGTACCATTTAAATGGAGTTTTCCAAAAATGTATTATTAGTTCAGCATAGAAAAGATGCCATGATGACCTGATAAGGGCATTTTCTTGCCAAATGTTTGAGCAAGTTAGAGGCAAAATGTAGTTTTAAGGGACTATACGACTCACTTCAAATAAATCTTCATGCGAAGATTTATCCTTCGCAAAGTAATAAATATTTCTGATTCTATCAAGCTCACTTCTGGTGAGGTTCAGGGGAATGATTAAGAAAGGCAAATTAAGAGAGATCAGTTTATACTATCTTTTCATGTGGAAATAAATGACAAATGGTTTGAGATCACCATCCAGTTCTTCTCTGTTTAGTAATTTTGTAAACTGTGTCCCTCTCAAAGAAACTCTAAAGTTCTTCTTCCAACTTGTATCACTTGTGATGTTTCTCAACTAAGATCTTGGTGGCTATTTTCTGACACTGAAGCCCAAATCAGCTATTGTTTTTGAGCTTTTCTTTTTTTCTCTTTAATAACCCACCAACTACCCATAAGGAAATTCTGTTGATTCTAGGTTTAAAGGGAAGGCAGAACCAACAGTTTACTTAATTTGTCTTCTTCCCATTTTAATGCTATACCTTGGACAGGATAAATGGATTTCTATTAGCCATTCATGTATTTCCCCAGTTCTTCATTCTTTTTTTTTATTTGGATATCTTCTTCATTTCCATTTCAAATGTAATCCCTTTTCTTGGTTTTCCTCCTGAAAACACCCTAACCCCTCCCCCCAGCTTCTTTAAGGGTGTTCCCCCACCCTTCCACCCACTCCCACCTCTAGCCCTCCAATTCCCCTACACTGGGGCATTGAGCCTTGACAGGATCAAGGGCCTCTTCTCCCACTGATGCTTGACAAGGCCATCCTCAGCTACATATGCAACTGGAACAATGGGTCCCTCCATATCTACTCCTTAGTTGGTGGTTTAGTCCTTGGGGGCTCTGGTGGGTCTGGTTGGTTGATATTGTTATTCTTCTTATGGGGCTGCAAACTCCTTCAGCTCCTTGATTCAGCTTTCTCTAAATCCTCCGTTTGGGGCTCCATGCCCAGTCCAATGGTTAGCTGCAAGCATCCATCTCTGTATTTGTCAGGTTCTGGCAGAGTCTCTCAGAAGACAGCTATGTTAGCATGCATTTCTTGGCACTCACAATAGTGTCTGTGTTTGGTGACTGTATATGGGATGGGTCCCCAGGTGGGGCAGTCTCTGGATGGCCTTTCCTTCAGTCTCTGTTCCACACTGTATCCGTATTTGCTCCCATGAGTATTTTGTTCCCCTTCTAAGAAGGACTGAAGCACCCATACTTCAGTCTTCCTTCTTCTTGAGCTTCATGTTGTCTCTGAATTATATTGTGGGTATTCTAAGCTTTTGGGCTAATACCCACTTATTAATAAGTGCATACTATCTGTGTTCTTTTATGACTGGGTTACCTCACTCAGGATGATATTTTCTAGTTATATATATTTGCCTAAGAATTCTATGAAGTCATTGGTTTTAATAGCTGAGTGTGTAAATGTACCAAATTTTCTATAACCATTTCTCTGTTGAAGGACATCTAGCTTCTTTCCAGCTTCTGGCTATTATAAATAAGGCTGCTATGAACATAGTAGAGCATGTATCCTTGTTATATGTTGGAGCATCTTTTGAGTCTATGCCCAGTAGTTGGCATAGCTGGATCCTCAGTTAATACTATGTCCAGCTTTCTGAGGAACCTCCAGGATGATTTTCCACAGTGGTTTTATCAGCTTGCAATCCCACCAACAATGGTGGAGTGTTTCACTTTGTCCACATCCTCTCCAGCATCTTCTGTCACCTGAATTTTTTATCTTAGCCATTCTGACTGGCATGAGGTGGAGTCTCAGGATTCATAGAAGGGATAATGTCTTAATAATGGCTGCATGAGGGAGTAGTTAACTTAGAAAAGAAGTACTGAGTGAAGTGGGGCCTTATGATTATTGTAATAGTGACTTTAAAAAGCCTTGTACATTAATATATTTTATAGTGAAGCCTAATTAGAAAGGGGAAATCATTTGAAAAATAAAGATCATATCGAATAAAAATAATTAAAAATATTTTTTTAAAAAGAAGCCAACAAAATATGTCCTGCTTCATCTGCCATCCTTAGGAGTAAAGTATAAATTTTATTCCACAAAGGAAGGGAGATGGCAGGGATGATAGTGTTGAAGGTCATCCTTAAAGATCTAGATTCTCCATTACTGATTGTCACATTATCATTTAATTATTTTGACATACTGACTCATACCAATATCTTAGTCCAGCAGTAACCAGGGGTGCAACATTAAATATGATTTCTTTTTCAGTGCAGAGTAGAAATATTTCATATCTGATTGAGAGTATTTATTTCTATACCCAATATTGTTAATATCCAGGAAATGCTTCATTAACAAATCAAACCTTGACTCACTCAAATTCCAAACTCAAAATCCTACTCAAGTCTGGGGAGATTTGTGCCTCTTCAAAGTACATGTCTGTGGAAAACAGAGTCAAGGTCAGCAGAAGGATTAAAGCTGTACTTTAGAGGATGCAAGACAAATACTAATATTTAATGTGTGAAGTGTTTTCTTATTAATGTCTTTGATATTAATATATGATGCCCTCTGAGCTGTCCATTAGATTGTAAAATCCAAAATGCTATATCTTTTTTAACCTATGGAAAAGAAGAGGCTCAGTGCACCAGCATAAGGTTATTTTAGCTCTGTGAGCTCTAGCAAAGACAAGGGACCACCAAGTGTTGCACAGTAGCGGGGTTAGGAAGCATCCTCATAGAATCAGGGGGAGGGGGAGGTGACAGGGGATTTGTGGAGGGGAAACCAGGAAAGGGGATCACATTTGAAATGGAAATTAATATAATAACCAATAATATAAAGAAAAAGACGACATTTTGTTGCTTCTAATCTTCTGACATATATACTAGGGCACACTGAAAGCCACTGACTTTGATAGAGATTCAGAAAGGAACATACTCTGAGGAAGCCAAGAGTGTGTGTGGGTGGGGCAGAAGACATAGACTCCGTTTAAACTTACATAACTCACAGTAGTAGATGTAAGAATCACACAATGTGGAGTACATGAAATGCACCACTTAGTTTGATTTTAAAAAAGTCTCATAGAGATGATATATATGACCTATGAATACTGAGAGATCACATATGCCGAATGACCTATTTTGGTTCACAATGCAAAGATGGGACAAACTAAAAGCAATTCAATACACAATGGAGTAACTTTAATTTTTTCAAACCTTATTCCTAATGATGGTTCTCAAATGCTTTAACCTCCCTTTAGCCCACTACCAACCAGAAGTAGTGGAAAAGAAAGGATACAGGCAAGGTGGACCTGTTCAGAAAGGGTTCTTTGGAGCAAAAACTATCTGCCTTGTCAGGAAATCATCAGTTCAGTTAACAAGAGTCAGCTCCAGAACCAGATCGGTTTGCAAACACTTTACAAATACACCAGCAGTCCAGTTTGATACAGTTAGGTTAGCAAGAGCATTGGTATGACCTAGCAGGAATAGCCAGTCCATGGACTTGGCACAAGTCAGCAGGAGGAAACCGGACCAACGGGAATGCCAGGAAAATTTCTCAGCCATCCCCTCACAGCAAAGTGAAGATCAGCAAAGACAGGGAACCAGCAAGTGTTGCACAGCTATTTGGGTTGTTGTAAGCAACCCAAGCTCAGCCTCCATCACGGTCCATCAGGTGCTTTTTATATTCCTTCCAAATATCACTTGTCCTCCCTGGGTCATTCCTCAGCATGTGCCTTGCCTCCACATGTGAGTCTTCCTCAGCTGATGTAACTCTGCCAATCAGCCCAAGTCTGTGGGCTGCAAGAAACTGCAGCCCACCATAAGCAGATTTTCGTTTTTGGTGTCTTTCCCTCTATGGAGTCTTGACAAATGATCTCAAGTACACAACGTAAGGCCAACCAATACATGTGTCACTAGCAAAGAATCCTTTCACATGTTTGCTTCGCCAAAACACCATCCAACACAACTGACTTTCCAAAGAACTCTTATGTTTCCACTTCACAATGGAAGAGAAATTTTGTTAAGAGCTTTTATTGCTGTGAAGTGATATCATGACTAGAGCAACTCTTATAGAAGAAAACATTCAATTGGAGCTGGGTCACAGGTCCAAAAGTTTAGTTAATTATCTTCATGGTGGAAAAGTATGGTGGCATGCAGGCGGACTTGTTGCTGGAACGGTAACTGATCTTCTACAAGGAATCAGTAGGGAACATGAAGAGAAAATGACACTGAGCTTCTAAAACCTCAAAGTCCATGCCAGTGACACGCTTATTCTGACAAGTCTACTCCTACATCTATAAGACCAAACCTCCAAATAGAGCTACTTCTTATGAGCATATGGGAGCCATTTTCATTCACCACAGAGCATAGAAATGGGCCACGTGTCTTAGATACCAGAGAAACATCAGCTTTCTTTTTTTTTTTTTTTGAATTAGATATTTTCCTTATTTACATTTCAAACATTATCCCCTTTCCCAGTTTTCCCTCAGAAAACACCCTATACCATCCTTCCATCCCCCTGCTCAGAAACTTATTCCTGCTTCCCTGTCCTGGCATTCCCCTATATTGGGGCATCGCTACTTCCCAGGAAGAAGGGCCTCTCTTCCCTTTGATGTCCATTGGACTGAGCACAAGGTTCCAAATGGAGGAGCTATAGAAAGGACCCAAGGAGATGAGGAGCTTGTAGCACAATAGGAGGAAAAACAATGTGAACCAGTACCCCGAGAGCTCCCAGGGACTAAACCACCATGATTCCTTTTATTGCGACAAAATACCTGAGAGAAAGTTTCAAAAATTCACACACACACACACACACACACACACACATATATATATATTACATATTATATATATATTACATATTATATATATATATAGTGTGTGTGTGTGTGTGTGTGTGTGTGTGTGTGTGTGTGTGTGTAATAGTTTCAGAGGCTTTTCTCTATGGTCAGCTGATTCCATAGCTCCTAAGCATATGTGGGAGCAAAGATAGTTCAATTCATGAGAGACTGAAGAGAAACTATAGATAAGCAAGGGATGCCTTCATAACATTCTTTTAAAGGTACTCACTTCTTCCAATGAAGTTCTGCTCCCAAAACACACATCTAGGTTTGAAGCCATGAATACAGTGATGATATTAGTATCCTACCCTCCAACCACCTCTTAACAGTACTATCAACTGAGAAATAAGCCTTTAGTATATGATTTTGTTAAGTGAACCCATCCATACCCAAACCATAAAAATTTCTTAGCTTATATCTAAGCCAAAATAGGGAGTTTAGCATCCTTGTTGATTTTTCAAAGCAGACAGCCCAGGTAATTTAAAAATATGATTATAAAGTTTAAGTCATATTCTTTGGATCTGGGTAACTAAGATCAGGTAAATTATCAAATGGTCCTCATTTGGCCTTATAAGACTGGAAAATATATATGTAGACCCATACAGAACAGATAAATTAAAAGGAGATAGCCTCACTCAATTACAACTTGATTTTGTAACTAATCCATTCCATTATGAACTTCGCTAACATTTGTAAATTACTCACACTTGTTATAAAAATCTCTTATTAGTCAATGCTGCTATAATGGTCTCAAATTTTACTTCAAGCCTTTAAGGAAGAGAATCATATGCCAACTAGAACATGGGGAGACAATGTTCATCTGAGGAAACAGGAAAAGTCCATGTTTGGTTTAGGAAAGCTAATTATGTATTATCTAATGAAACATACATAACAGTTATACTATAACTAATTCAAGGGTTGGTGAAATATGAGCCATATTCAAAATGAGTGCAGCTTCAGGCATTTTGGAATACCAGCCTTAAGATTTAATTTATGTAGCAGGTAAAGTGCCTCCTCGTGCTCAAAATATACATGAACTTGTGTGCAGTGACAAATTAATGAATGTCGAGAGACATTGAAGGAAAATAGTTTTTTATCCTTATTTAGCATGGCCAGCCATTAATAAATTTTAATGAGACTTTAATTCATGATAAGTGTTGTGAGCAAAAGTGTGCATTGCCACAAATAAGAGAACGATTCATTTAAAAGCTAGAAATTCCAAACCCTCTTGAAATTTTGTACTTCAGAATGAACTACTTAATTTTGTGGATGGCCAGATACAAATGATAACCATTAAATGCAGCTCTGACATTGTGCAGGAAAGATATGATCATCTGGGAATATTTTATCCAAAGTAATTATTAACTAGGAACTCCTGCCTTTCGCCCAATTTTTGCTTGACGTAGTTATTCATATATTCTCTTTGCAATTTGTCTTGCTTATTGTCCTCTGGAAACTGGTATTTTGTTCTTTCATTTCCATAATTTCAATCTGGTTTGCACTTCTTCTAAATGCATGCTTGTAAATTGTGTGTGCATATATGTATTTTGAAACTTTCAGTGGGTTCACTACTGAATTATTTCCTAGGGACCATAGATTGTTCCATTTTTCTCTCCATATTGTTCATTTTCAATCTTCTCTGTTAAGGTAGCCCTTAGGCTTTCATGTGTTCTATGAATACTCATAGGCATAAAGAACCTTTGATCCAAATAATTCTAATTTGTCACTGTAGATGGTTATATACCCCTTCAATGATCTATGCTGAGCTTAGTGGAGATTTGTGCTATGAAGTAATTGATGACTTTCCTCAGAATTTTCAAATGTATTGTGGCAAATGGAATTGAAAATTTGGCTCATGTTTTGTTCAAGGCTTACCAAGAATTCTATATAATAGAATTCTGTATAATAGAAGAGTTGATAATCTAGCTATTTTATGTATGATTTTATGCATATACAGCAATATATATGCCTTCTTCTTAATGAAGAGTTATCTCATCTCACTCATTTCACTCATGCATCAGAAAAACATAGACACTCAAACTTTATTACAATGCTTTATTCCACTTGCATGCCAATGTTCTCACAGAAGTGTAAAGATTTTAGATGACTACTTTTTTTCTATTTATTTCATCTGATAGACAAAAGATAATTCCTATACTTCTAAGGGTTACCTGAAAAAAAAACAAATTTTTAGATATTTTTTAAATAGACTGGATTTGGTGTCACACAATTAGAGTCCCAGTGCTTGTTGTGCTGAGGCAGGAGGATCCTGAGTTTAAGTCAAATATTGACTACATCTTGAGTTGTTTCTTCCAATAAGCAAAATTCATTAAAAAGTACATGAAAGTACTTTACAGTATCTATTAGAAACAAGCTGTTCTTCAGGTATCTGTGTTACCTCTGGTATTTTTCATTTGATGATTGGCATTCCAAGAACTATATTTCATGTCTTAGTTTCCAGAATTGTAGACTATAATCAGTTTACTACTTTGTAATTACTGTAAATTGGCACTCTTTAGATGTGTTTTACTAAAATAAGGGCAAGTACCAACAAGTTTTGTGAGATTTTAGAACTTGCAAGGATGTATTTTATGTCTAAATTAACACACCCAATCTTATAAAATTATTTAATTTCAAAACCAGCATTCTAATTAATTGAATGGAAGAAGCCAGCTTTATGATATGATCCCTTTCAGTCATACAAGGATAATTCAATACCATTTTACTTTCTTTTTTATCATTTTTCTAGATTAGGAGATTATATGGATAATGAATATATTTTAGAACAAAGACACATGAGAAACTTAAATTTCTTCTACATTGTACTATCAGCATATTAGATTGTTCAAAGGAAACAATAGAACACTCATTGTGTTTTCACTAGGTAGTACACTACTTTATGGACTTGAAATCCTTTGTAACAATTACCAATTTAAAATTTCAGCTTTCTAACAGATTTACAATATTTCTAGATTCCTCTTCCTTGGATTTATTTATTTATCTATTTATCTATCTATCTATATATTTATTTATTTTCTTCCTTCCTTTCCTTTTTCTTTTTTTAAATGACTTCCATTTTTTATAGTCCAGTCTTCCCCCTCTGACTGTCTTCCCTACCACCGTTCCTCATCTCATTCTTCCTCCCCTCTGTCTCCAAGAGGATACCCCTGCCAGGCCTCCCCACTCCCTGGGACCCCAATTCTTTCAAGAGTTAGACAGGTCTTCTCCCACTGAGGCTAGTCCTCTGCTGTATATGTGTCAGAGCCTCAGACCAGCTCATGCCTGGTTGGTGGCTCAGTTTCTGAGAGATCCCAAGGGTTAGTTGGGATTGCTGTTTTTCTGTGGGGTAACCCTCTTCCTCAGCTTCTTTTAGTCTTTCCCTATGCCTTAAACAGAGTTTCTATTTCTGCACAAACATCGTGACCAAGAAGCAAGTTGGGGAGGAAAGGGTTGATTCAGCTTACCCTTATACACTGCTGTTCATCACCAGAGGAAGTCGTGACTGGAACTCAAGCAGGTCAGGAGCCAGGAGCTGCTGCAGAGGCCATGGAGGGATGCTTCTTCCTGGCTTGCTTCCCCTGGCTTGCTCAGGCTTATAGAATCCAAGACTGCCAGCCCAGGAATGGCACCACCCACAAGGGACTCTCCCTTCTTGATCCCTAATTGAGAAAATGCCCCACAGATGGATCTCATGGAGTCACTTTCCCAACTTAAACTCCTTTCTCTTTGATAACTCTAGTCTGTGTCAATTTGACAAACAAAACCAGCCAGTACAAGTGACCCCTTGTCAACCTGACACACAAACACATCACTATTAAGCCTCAACCCTTACTTTCTTATTCATCTCCAGAACCTAAATAACTTTAAAAGTCCCACAGTCTTTATGTATTAAAGGTTCAATTCCTTTAAAATATCCAATATCATAGAAGCATGGGGAGGGGGAATGGGATAGAGAGTTTGCAGAGGGGAAACTAGGAAAGGGGATAACATTTGAAATGTAAATAAATAAAATAACCAATAAAAATAAAAGATAGAAGAAAGGAAAATATTTGTCCCAGAATTGTTTCTGTCTTAAAGAACTACTGGAACAAAGTGGAGAAGAGACTAGGAGAAAGGTGGTCCAGTGACCAGCCCAACTTGTGATCCATTTCAAGGGGAGGCTTTTTTTTCTTTCTTTAAATCTTATCTATTTACTTTTCATCCTGCTCAACGGCTCGTCTACCTTTCATCCATCCCCATAATCTTTCCTCCATATTCTTCTTTCTCTTCTTTTCTGTGAGTGGGAGGCATTCCCTGCATATCCATCCACCCTGGCACATCAAGTCTCTTGGAGTCTAGATGCATCCTTTCCCACTGAGGCCAAACAGGGCAGTCCATGTAGAAGAACATATCCCATAGAAAGGCAACTGCTTTTGGGATGTCCTCTGCTCCAGCTGTTCCAGACACATGTAAAGACCAAGCTGCATATCTCTGCTATATATATTTATGGGGTTGTAGGTCCATCTCATGGATGCTCTTTGGAGGATTGGTCTCTGAGAGTCCCACGAGACCAGGTTAGTAGATGATGTTGATCTTCCTATAGAGTTACTATCTCCTTCAGGGCCAACTATCCTTCCCCCTCCTTTTCGATAAGAGTCTCCAGGCCCCATTCCCTGCTTGGCTGGGGGGGGGTGGTCTCTGCATTCCTTTGAGTCAGAAACTAGGTGAACCTCCTCAAGAGGACTGCCATACTAGACTCCATTCTGCTAGGATAATAGATGATCATTATTAGTAACATGGATTGGCACTTGTCCATGGGATAGGTCTCAGGTTGGGTCAGTTAATGTTTGGCCATTCACTCAGTCTCAGATCCATCCCCTGTCCATTCATTTCTTGTAGACAGGATACATTGGGGGTTGAAAGTTTTGTCCATGGGCTGGTGTCCCTATTACTCTACTGTGGTTCCTGCCTGGCTACAGGACAGGTCCTAGGTCCACAATGCTTAATCATAGCTATGGTCACCCCCATTGTTTCTTGGGCACCTTCCCTATCCCATGTTTCTATCATGTCCTTCAGAGGCTTCATACCTCTCCATCCCAATGAGTTGCATATTTTTGTTCACTATAATGGCCATTTGACCTTCACTTCTAAATTCTATTAGAGGTTGCCTCAAAGCTGGTCAGTTATAATAAATATATGAAGGCCATTATGTAAGTAGGATATAGGGAGTAGAACTTCCAAGCAGAAAGTGAACCAGGGAGAGATGAACAAAGAAGCAAGAGATTCCATATCAGACAGGGAGGGGTAAAGGTGGACCACAGAAGAGCAAAGACGTATAAAGCTAGCCATTTGGTGGGTTTTACCATAGAATAACTGTCTAATATGTATATATACATATATATACATGCACATACATATATATTAATATTTTATATTCTAGAATTCAGATGAACAAATTTAATGATGTTTGGGTCACTACTTATTTTTTTAATGTTCAAGAAATACAAAATCTAAATGCATAGCTGCATTACTGTTTGGAGTAAGAAATATCAGCATTTATAACTCTGATTCAGGTTATAGTTTGAAACTATAACCCATAATTTGCTTTCCAGTACATACATGGCCTTTTTCTACAAATACTTTTGTTGTTTTGTGATGTGTTAATATAAGAATGAGAAAAGTTTGGAACAGGAATTATGTGAGAAGTGAGTAGTTTAGTGCTTTCTGGTTTCTGAACACTGATAATAGTAAATATTAATACAGGTAGACATACACTGCTCTTGTGTGCATCCTGAAAAGTTATACAAAATTAAAGAAAGATGTTTCCTTAATCTAAATGGCAACAATGTTACGTAGAGTAAAGAATTAAAGACAATCTTGAAACAGCTCTGAAACCTAGGAGACAGAAGCCTGTGTTTATAATCTGGCTATGTCTTATGTTCTAATGTGACTACAGAAAATTATTTAGACTCTTTAAACTTTAAATTATCATCTTAAACAATAAAATTAATGTCTAATCTTATTGTATTCTTTATATTAAATTTTTTTATATTTACTTATATATTAATGTACTATAATCAGTATATTATATGGTTATCTGTATATCTAATTCAATCTTACCATATTTAAATGACTATATATATATATCATATAATGACTTTTATATCAAGGCATATATCAATTATTTATACAAATATACATATTATAGCTTCATGAATTTTATTTGATATATCTACATTAATGTATATAAACTAAAATGTATCTTAGTTGAGACTTATACTAGAATTATGTATAGTATAATTCATCATTGAAATAAGAGCTATCACCATTTTATAATAATTTTCATGTTTATTGAAAGATAGTGATCCTCTGTTATGCTTTCAGAGTGACTCTGAAAGGCTGTACTCTGAGAGGCTCTACCCAGAAACTTACTGACACAGATGCAGAGACCCACAGCAGAAAAATGGGTTGGAGCTTGAGAACCATTATGGAAGAGTTGGGGGAAGGAACACCATAGGAAATTTGTAAGAACTATACATGGGGACCAACAGAGTCAAATAACCTGAACCATTTGGGAGCTCTCAGAGACTGAAACACCAACTAAAGAACATATACAAGCTGGACCTAGGCACCACGCAATACGTAGCAGATACAAAATTTGCTGTTCATGTGAGTCCCCCAAAAACTGGAGCTGAGCCTGTCTATCCCTAAAGGGATTCCCATAACTGGGCTGCATAGTCTGGTCTCAATGGGATAGGATGTATCTAGATTTGTAGAGACTTGATGTTCCAGAGTTGAGGGATAACCTGTGGGAGCCTTCACCCTCTTAGAGAGAAGGGAGATGGACTGTATGAGAGAGAGTGGAAGGGGGCAGTGGGATGGGTGCTTATACGGAAGATTAGGGATGGAGGAGAGTAATGAGAGAAATGTTCTAATTATATTATAATCCATAAAATAAAAAAATGGAAAGAGGGGAAATAAATAAGGAAATGATGTTTTATCTGCTCACGTTTTAATACATGTGGATAATTATGAGGTATTTGCAAATATCAATTTTTGGAGAAAAATAGATGCTTTAAAAAATCTGATTTCTAGTTGTTTAAAACCAATAAAAAATGTGAGTGTTGTTCAGAAAAGAAACTTGTTGCAAAATAATACTTTCTAGAAATAAGTACCTGATTTTTGATCTATTGTGGGGCACTCATGTAAATTATAAATGGTGTAATGCTCCTTTTGAAGTTGAGTTTTCTCAATTCTGTTCTGCAGAGTGATTAAAGGATTTAATTAGTCAGGCATAATTTCTCTGTGGTTTCTCATATTGTCAAACTGATTTGACATCAGTGTTTTCACCTGGAAACAAACCCATGCCAAGTTATAAAAGAAAAGCTGAATACTCCTTTTCATTCTTAAACTGCGATTTAAAAACTTAACAGTGTTAAGTTCCCCCCATATGCCAAGTAAGAAATCTCTCATGATTGGTGATAAGATCATGTAAAATATTAGATAAGGTTTTGAAACAGCAAATGCTTAATAACTTTAATAAACTCTGTTCAACTAATGTGTTCTCCAACTTCCAGGATGCTATTGTTTGGGCGACAACATCTGCATTTGACCTATAATGGCCTTCTAACTATAAATTTTAATGATTGTATCAAATTTATTATTTACTGAAATATTTAATTAGTCAAGAATCAGCTATTACTGGGATTGGAAGTTTTTCTAATATTTTCTTGAATGCCAATCCTGATGTGGACTTTATTTTCTATTTTCTATGCTACAATATATGAGTATGTGTGTGTGTGTGTGTGTGTATGTACCCTCTTTTTACTCTTCAGAAAGTACAAAGTACAGACCTCCATAAGGCAACAGGTAACAGCCAAACAGGACAAAATAAGATAAAATAAAGTAAGGCCAATGCCTTCATATCAAGAATGTATAAGGTAACATAATAGGAGATAAAGAGTGTTCAAGAGCAGTCGAAAGGGTCAGATGTATATATGTTTCCACTGTTAGAAATCCCCAACACTTGTAATAAACAATTCTTATAATATATTTTTTAACTAATATAGAACAAACTTGGTAAATTATATCTTTTTAATTGTGCCCTGTTCTCAAAGATATGCATTAATGGTGAGGTTTCCACTTCTGTCATTGTTGAAATATAGTGTCATATATTTTGTATTCTGGAGCTTTTGGATCAGTCTTATGTCCCTAAGTTACTGGATAAGAATCTGGAACAGAAAAACCTGTTGTCCAATGATAAGTGTCAACATCATGGTCAATGTAAAATGCCAAATAGTGTTTTCCAACACAAAGATGAGCAGTCAAGAATTATTAAATTTCTGTTCATTCCTTGAGTGGAAAAGCATTGCAATTCGCTACTTTTATTCCTTTTCTTCATTCATCCTCACTCTTCCTTGAATCCATTAAACATTGGATATCCCTGTTAATCATCAGAAATATAATTTTAAGACACCAATATTCCAAATTTATTGTATTCAATTTTTTATTCACTATATTTTTTATTTACATTTCAAGTGCCTTTCCCTTTCCTGGATCCCCCCTCCTCGAAAGTCCCATAAGCCCTATTACCTCCCCTTGTTCCCCAATCCAACCCTTCCTACTTCCCTGTCCTGGTATTCCCCTACACTGCTCACTGAGGCTTTCTAGGACCAGGGGACACTCCTTCCTTCTTCTTGGGCATCATTTGGTATGTGAATTGTGTCTTGGGTATTCCAAGCTTCTAGGCTAATATCTGTTTATCAGTGAGTGCATACCATGAGTGTTCTTTTGAGACTGGGTTACCTCACTTAGGATGATATTCTCCAGTTCCATTCATTTGTCTAAGAATTTCATGAATTCATTGTTTCTAATGGCTGAATATAGTACTCCATTGTGTATACATACCACATTTTCTGTATCGATTCCTCTCTTGAGGGACATCTGGGTTCTTTCCAGCTTCTGGCTATTATAAATAGGGCTGCTATGAACATAGTGGAGCATGTATCCTTATTACATGCTGGAGAATCCTCTGGGTTTATGCCCTGGAATGGTATAGCAGGGTCCTCTAGAAGTATCATTCCCAGTTTTCTGAGGAACTGCCAGACTGACTTTCAGAATGGTAGTGTGTTGGGGTATCCAGGACTTGCTGTTGTGGGAGAATTGGGTTCAGATGGTGCCATATTTCCTTGATTTCTGTTAGCAACGTTCCCACATTTGCCTTTTGCCATTTGGTTATCTCTGGTGTTAGTTGGGCCTGATGTCATTGGTTGGAGCTTGCCCCTCCTGTGTGTGTGCCTGTAGGCCTATCTCAGCAACCTTGGGTTGAGCTGCTTTCTCCTGGCACAAATTGCTGTGGTGCTGCAGAGTTCCTGGGTGTAGGTGGAGTCCTGGTGCAGTGTGTCCAAAGTGATCCTCTACTCTGGTGAAACCTGCCTACCAATCTGTTGCACAGTCACAGAAGCAAGGATGACAGCCGAGACCCACTCTCTTGTAGTTGTATTTGGGTATGTACATCTGTGGCCCTGCTCAGTTCTAGATGCAGGTTGTGCTCACTGTCTCCTCCTCACTGGCTGCTGGGTGTATAGCTGGCTTCCTGCACTGCTTGGAGATGGTACTCTGTGGCCAAGGCTGTTCCCTATCCAGAGGCAGAGACCGGAAGCCTCTTGCCTGAGGCTTCTGAACTGGATCCTCTGCTGTGCAGGGCCAGACTCAACCTGTGCAGCTTGCCTCTTCCTAGCTGGATGCTGGGTGTATAGCTTGTTTCCTGCACTGCTTGGAGATGGTGCACTGTGTCCTTGTATTCAATTTTTAAGCTTCTACATTTTACCAAGATATCTAATTATGATACTTTATCATTTTTGTAAAATCCTAAAGTGTTGGTGACTTTGCGGACCATCAAATAAGGAAGTTGCATTTTATAATGGAAAAGTACATTTTCTCTTTGCACTTTTAATAATTGCTTGCATTTTCTTTTAAATATTTATTTTAATTGAATGTCAGGGTTACACTGGATACTAATGCAATGACTGAGGACCTAATTTAAGAAGTGGTGCAATGCCTCCATTGCCTCGTGTACCTGTCACACTGTGTCTAAGGAGAGCCTCATCAAGCCATCAGACTATGAATAAAAATTTGACTCATGCATTTTGATAATTTCTCAATTTTAAAAATTATAAGAAGATTTGGAATTTACATTTACTGCAGGCCTTTAGCTTTCCAGTAGAGTATGGAACTAAGCAAACTTAGTTCTGTCTGTTTCTTTCCCAAAACAAATTGTGTCAAACAAAATTTTCTTATCTGTGTAGGTTTGGGGAAAAGCACATTTTAAAGCAAGTACATGTCTCAAAAGTCTAAGATTAGCTATTTTTGCTTGTGTTTCTAGAATTCTCTGAAATGAAAATTTATGTAGTGCCACCTTAAGTCAATTGCATGTATGATATGCAAAATAACATTGAAAACAAGATCATATGTAATGTGACAATATTTCTGATAAGTATGAGCATATACTCACTTTAGAGACAGAATCAAGAGATCAAAGTATTGATAGCAACCAATTCCACCTTGTGGAACCAATGAGTTTCAGTGAGGATATTTAAAATAGCATGGGTTCTAAGATATTCGTAGGTGTAGAGACAATACAAAGACAGCTGCATCACTCAAGCATGTGTTCATTCTTATTGGTCCATGAAGTTTGGAAAACAGAAGGTCACTGTAGAGCATGCAGGCAACCTAACAATTTGAAGAAAATCTTCTTCCATCAAATTAATTGATTTGCACATCTTACATACAGGTCATTTGACTGATGATCCTGTTCTAGGAATTTATGTTCCTTTGATAGTGTATCTCAGTATAAGTTTTACTTGAGCTTAGGGATGAAAGGGTCTGGTGCATCTGATCAGTTGCAGGGATTTCCTGAAGGTGTTGAGTTATTAAATTTCTGAGTGTTAATGAGCATTGCTTTAGAAGTTCCAAGTCTTAAAGAGCTTCTTTACAGGATGGAATGATTTCTCTCCTTTATAACATTCAAATATTAATAAACTTACCTCCCAGAAGTTTCTTTTTCCCTTGGATAAAATTGCTACTCAGCATCAGGAAATACCAGGATGATTTTATTTTGGGTAATTTCTGTGTTCTTCATCAAAACAGGACAATTCATTTATCAGTAAAATGATATCCAGTGACTTTCTGGTCTTTCTCTTGTTAGTCACTCTAGTCCCTTGAGAAAAAAGTCCTAAAAAGAGATTCTTACTGCAGAAGTGCTTACAACTTTTGTATTAAATAAGTGAGTAAAAAATACTTTAAAATTATAAAGTGCTTTATTGTATACAGCATATTACACATATAAGGGATATTGCCATAAATACAAGGGCTGGTACAGTATGTCTTCTTTTTCAGGATGGTTGGACAGGTATTAAATTGTGAGAATGATATTATTCAATAAGACTGAAAACTCTGATATCTATTTTCATGACTGGAATCTCCACAATAGCTGTGGTCACGGCATCCTCCTGCCCTAGGCATTGATAGACTTGGATTTTTAACCAAGAAGGTGTAGCTTAATGCATCTGGGGAATTAATTATTCAATAACCACACACTTAAATAGTAAACAAAAAACCCTGTAGAGTTATTATTTTAGGAGATGTTTCTAATGGTTCACAAATGAACCAACTTGTATACTATTAATAACTGATGTATAGGAAAAATGGTTATTATTTTCTAATTTTAGGTATGTTTCTTGGGCAATATGAGAAACAAATTTGATCATTAGCAAATATTGTTTGAATGAAACAATTGCTGTCATTATCAAATATCTATTTGCAATTCAGAGCCATTTGATGGGGACTGTTTTGTTGAACAATGCATTTTAGACTGACATGTGTTCCTGTAGTGAGACTCATTATTCAATATAGCTTAAATAATCTTTGAGTGTTGATTTCAGTTTGACTCTTCAGCTATAGTATCTGAGCTATACCTTTAGAGACTCTGTGAATAATTCACACATCTACATATTTCACTTGTTTCTTCGCAATGCCTGTAAGGATTTTGGGGACATAATATATAGTCATTTCAATGTATTGAATGTAATTGAATGTATGAAGATGGTCCAACAGCTTCACCATTCACCATACAGGAAATGTTCACTGTCCCTTATCTGATTTCAGCAACATATCCTTCAGATATCACTCATATATCATCAAGCCTGTGAACACTCCTATAATCCTTCAGGATAAGTCTTATGCAATGAACATGGCAATGAGGGAAAGCCTTGTGCCCTGCGTGAGGACTCAGCAGCTGTTTGTATGGAGAAATCATGTTTAGATTTTAACAAATACTGCTAGTAGGTACAGCTAGTAATACCTGAAATTAAAGTGTGTATACTCACTTTTTTAAAAAAAGTAATGCATTCTGATTTCTAAAATGCACAAAATGATAAAAAGAGAAAAGTCAAAATGTAAATGATAGTTCTTTCTAACTATTCTGAACAAGCTACTGTCCAGTCATTGGTATCTCCATTTCCTTTTCCTTTCCTTTTCTTCCAGTGTATTCTTGAGAGGATGAGCGGGTGTGGCGGCCATCCCAAGATGGTACTTGGGCTGGCTGCCAGGTCGCATGACTCAACCCTGCATCCTATTGTTCCCCTTTAAGAGTCATGTATGCACTGGACGGATCCGTCCAGCGGAATAAGTGAGATGACACGGGAGACTCTTCTCGAAGCACTTTGTTCAGGAAACCTTACATCAGGAAGCCCCCAATCCTAGCCCGCTGCCCCAGTTATATCCAAGCCTGCACCAATCAGTGACCGCCATGAAGGGGCTCATGATAGGATCGAGATGATGGCCTGAGAGTGGCCTGATATGACGTCAAAGGGTGCATACGTGACTCTTAAAGGGGAACAACAGGATGCAGGATTGAGTCATGCGACCTGGCAGCCAGCCCGGGCGCCATCTTGGGATGGCCGCCACACCCGCTGTCCACACTACAAAATGAATATGCTGGTGACATTTTTCAAGTTTTCATTTAAAAATTTTCTGGCAATACATCATGTATCTTTTTTCTTTATCATAACAGTGAAAAGAACATATTTTATTGTACTCATCCTATGTATCATGTACATAGAATATATCCTATGTTTTTGAGCTTTTGCATACTTTCATTAATATACAGAAATGTGACAAATACCCCAATCATTCCATAATTATATTTATTTTGTATGGAAATTTCAAGGATATTATTGCCATGTTTCCAACAAGAGAAATAACTGGTGGTTAAATCAATAGGTAATATAGGTAAAGGTAAAATCCATTGTCCTACTGATTTCTTAACAGATAACCTAGAAATCTTTCAGGTGCCTTCATATATTTTCTGTAGAAAGCAGTTTATTTCATGGTGTCTTCATTTAGGACTCAGTCAACACTGTTAACACTGAATCTGGCTTTCTGTTGCTGGCTTCTGACCACTTACCACACAACAGCATGGGGTGTGGGCAGAGAGATGAACAGCAGGATTGAGGCAACATGAATATGGAAGGGTGAAAAACCGGAAGCAGTCTCTAACTGGAGATGGAGGAATGAGATCATCACAGAAAAAGTGGGAAGAAGAAAGGACAAATAACATTAAGAATGTTTCATTAAAGCCTCAAGAAGTAGTATTAGCTATATTTTCCTAAAAAATCTCACAAACACACACTCCCACTCCCATATGTAGTAACGATATTTGCTCAATATCCATACACTATTTAGCAAAGGTCCCAGATGACGTACTTTTACTTGGACTGCTAGTCATTGTAGTTTAAGTCACTTATCCAAAAATACAGGCTATTTATGCTGCTTTTCATTCCTTTGGGAGGTTGGAGGTGCGCTCCTATTGCTAAAGATACTTCATGCTTTGGACACAGGACTCAGAAGATTTTAACTGACTCTTCTTGATAGTCTCTGTCCTATGGTCTGGTTTTACCAGTATCAGAAAGGCACTGTAAGGTTTGTATGAGGGGAAACAATCAGTAGTCCTGTCCAATTTTGATGACAATAAACTATACCAATTAACAGTAGATGAAGATATAAATATAAGCACAATAGTGGTGTTCCTATCTTGACAATAACATACAGCTTAATTGAATTTAAGACCTACCCAATAGGAAAGTAGTGATATCTGTTAGTAGGAATCTTATCAAATAGCATGAGTTAGTAACTTTGTGTATATTAGAAGACAAACTACTACCATAACTTTACTAGACTAGTGTAATTTCTAATTGCATTATAAAACTAATAGTTATACCTATAAAGAACTGTAGTTCTCATCCTTCTTCAAAGAGGATTCTCTTGATAGCTAGAAAAATCATTACAGAAAATCATAGCACGTCATAATCCAGATAACAGCAGCTCCTGTAAAGCGCAGTAAGAAGTGATGCTTCTTCATCACCACTCCTTCACTTAATTCTTATATTTCAGAAGCGGTGAGAAGGTTTATAAGAGTCAGGGAACAAGGGGGTCTGCTGAGAGATAGTATCTTCTAGAAACAACAAGGATGTGAAACTCTTGACCATTCAACAATATAGCTGACTAAACAAGATGTGAACAATGATAAACTACACAGACTTGCTCATGAATAAGGGATACTCTCCTGGGATTGCAATCATAGAAAACAAATGCTGTAGGAACTAATGATTACCAAATGGGAGATTTGGAGTTTCCCAGGAATAACTCCCCTAATTGATTATCCAATACAAAATCATCAGCATTGAAATCATATAAATACAAGACATACGAAATGGTTTCAGCAAGTTGCATTTATTTATTTATTCATGTATTATAGTGACAATTAAAAACATGCTGTTTAAACACTTAAAGTAGGTCAATATATGAAGGTTGGAGGGATAGAAAAGGAAGGGGTTTACAGGCAGGATGGAGACAAAAAGAAGTAATATAAAATTTTAGCATAAATAAAATAAAATAAAATAAATTTAATAATACTAATAAATTATTATTATTATTATTATAACAAAACAGACCTACAAACCCAGAAAGGCTAAGTATCAAGGAGGATTCTAAGGGAGATGCATGAATCTTCCTAGGAAGGGTAAATAGAATAGATATCTCCATTAGACTGGGGCAGATGTGAATGGGAATAGGAGGAATGTTGGGGCAGTAGTCAACAAATGAGGGAAGCCACTCCTGACACTGCCTAGAGAGCTAGGAACTCCGGGCTAGATGACCCAGGGACCTAGGATAGAACCAAACATGTCTGGCAAAATAGTAGCTCAGAGCCTAGAGTAAGAGTCATCAAAGAGGGTTCATCCAGCAACTGATAGTAATGCGTACAAAAATCCAGAGCCAAATATTAGGCAGAGTTGGCGAATATTGAGGAAGATGGGGAGGAAGGAACCAGAGATGACATGGATATCCCCCCAAGAAAAACACAGAATCAACTAACCTAGGCTCAAACAGGTTCACAGAGAATGAATAATCAGGCAGGCTATATGGATCTGACCTAGACACTCTGGTTATATGTTATGATGCCGTTCCTTAGTCTTCCTGTGGGACTCCTAACATTGGGAATGGGGCTGATTCTGACACTTTTGCCTTCCTTTGGGTCCCTTTTTCTCCTACTGGCTTCACCCAGACTTAATACCATGGTAGGTGCCTAGTCCTACTCTTATTGAAACTTGATAAGTCATGTTTGATGTATATCCCTGGAATGCCTCCCTTTTTCTGAAGGGAAAGGAGAAAGAAGAGGAGAGGACTGCAGGGATGGGACTTGGAGTAGAAACTGTGGTACAAAGTAATATATGGGAGAAGAAGAAATTAATTTAAAAAATCAGACAAGATACAACAATAAAAGATAGACATAAGAACAGACAATTAAATGAAACACCCCATGTATTTTAATTATTTTATGGAATAAATGAAATAAGAAATTAGAAAAATAATATGAGTTAATAAAAGAAAATAGGTATGTATTTAAATAATTTCCCATTTAAAGGGATTTATTATCTGCTCCCCCCTTTTTAAAAAAAAATCAGGCTGTAAGTTTCATCATAGCTCTATTTGCCCTTAGAGTCTTGCTCTCTGTATCTCTCTAGAATCATCACGTATCTGTTCCCCTTAGCTCTTTTGACTTTCATCCTGTGAATTCTTCCTATGGTGGTGCAATCCCCTTCAGATCCCTTTGTTTCTTATTAAGTATATTTAAGTTGAATGTCACTAAATCTTTTTCATTGTCATGTTATAATAAATGCTGAATGGGATACAGAGTATTCATATAGAAAGTGTTGAAATATGGAAAACGGGAATAGTCTCATGCTAACATATTAGGAAAGCAGTTGAATACAGTAAAGAAAACTTGAATCTGGAAGGAGAATAAGTTTTTCAGAGCTGAATAGGTTTATGTGATAAAACATCTTTAATATTGTGGTTGTTTGACCTCAAAACAGTCACACTTTTTCAATGTGTACTGTTGTGTGTATATTCAGGAATAATAAAATTGTTTTCAGTTATTTGAAGTTTTAAACGTGGATGAACTGTGACCACAACTAACACTGCTTCATTATTAACAGATGATCACTCCATGTTCAGTGGATGAAAATAAATGCGTATTCAATAGAATTTAATCGGATTCCTTGTGTGTAATAAATGTGAATTGTCGTAGCATACAAATCTTCAAACATGGCTTTGTTTAGCTGAGAGACCGTCTGCAAAGATAGATGAATTCTTTCTCCTGTGAGGCTCATAAAATCTAATTTACATCTTCCTATAAGAACACTTGGCTAGAAGTCTGAATGACTGAATACATGTGGGGTAATTGTGACCAAACACCCTCTTGCATATCTAAGACATGGTTTCACACAACTAGTAATTAAGATCTACAAGCTGTTTGGAAGCAGTAACCTTGAAATACATTTTTGGCTTAGTGTATCACAAAACAAAATTTTACGATTGTTCATAAAAAACATGTATGGGCTTAGTAGTTCCGGTTATTAAATGAATAAATAATGTAGCCAACACAGAGAAAAATAACAATGTGAATAATAAACAAGAGTTGTTTTGGTATTCCAATGATTTATTTATAACAATAAGAGTTTAAATTAGATGCTGGGATATTCATAATCATTGTACAAACTCAAGTTGAATATTTTAACTCTATGGGCTTAATATAGTGTACATTTTCTATGTACGCCAATTTGTCTAATAAAATGATGAACAAATCTCCCAGTTCACCGAAGCAGCTTTGTAAAGACTGTAATTTAAGGATGTTCAAGTATTAAGCAATCATTCTTGCTGTTGCTTGCCTGCATTTTGAGCAGTGTGCAGATAAACCTAAATATCTTGATGCTTAGGAACAGTTCCAATATTTTTTTTAATATCAAACAGAAGCTTCTTTCATTCAAACAGAACACTCCCCAGGTACAAAAGTCAAAAAATAGAAATGTCTAATTTGCATCTCTCATAATCAGACATGCCTTCAAAAATGCAATTAGCCTGATATTGAATTTGATCTGAATGGTTGCATGTTTGTTAATACCAAGACGTGAACTTTGCAGTTTTAAATTTTTCTTTTGTTAGAATGAAAGAATATTATAATGCTTCACACCTTTTGTTAATCCCAATTTAAACTTAAGACCCATGTTTTCATGTTTGGACTTTTAAATTAAGTTACTTTCTGCGAGAGTGTTCCTTCGTTCTAGTGCAATAATTAATGCTTGATAGAATCAACTTATAAAGAAACTGACAATTTTCTGTTTGAGCCTAAAGAGGTTGTTCCTGTAACTTTGTGCCTGTAGCATCCTAGGATGATAAAGAAAACCTGCTCACTTCTTGGTCTGAGATTAGTTGAGAAAAAGAGACTGTAGTCTGTCCCTAAGCACCCACTACTATCAATTACTTTTAAAAGCTTCTACTACTTCCTAAGTGTATCATATACTTGGGACCAAGCCTGTTCTAGGCAGGGATTGCACAAGAAGCATATAAGACACAATCTACAGAAGAACATGCTGGTCAATGAAGAGAAATATTTTAACTTTCTTGAAGATTGCTTACAGGCTGAGAACTTTTTTTGGTTATGGATTCTACTTACTACATAATCTTTTACACTATCACACAATTTCATAAGCAAGTTGAGGGAAATAAACCAGAATATTAGAATCACTCTGCTTTGCAAGCCTGAAATGACTAAGACCTACTTTCGTCTTTGAATTTTGTTGTATAAAAGCAAATTCACTTCCATGTAAAGCAAATAAACTAATAAATAAAATGTAAATTCTCTGTTTTCATACTTTCTCTAAAATACTGAGTAAAGCACAGGACAATAAAATCAAACTGAACTCTGAGCCATATACCACAGAAGATTCAATAATGAACAGGTTGTAATTTTATTTATTAAATTTCTCAAATATAATAATGTTATGGCTTTCCAATCTGGTCTGGAAAAAATGGTTTGAGCAAAAAATATGCTGAAAAGAAAAAGGGACATTCTTCCACCAATGATACCATGACCTGAGAATACCCCATTAACCTTTACAAGAGTTTATTTCCAGAGAGTTTCAAAGCATTTCCTTTGACACTCAGAGAAACCTGGATTGTCCTGAAGGAGTCAAGGAGTCCAGATGGATGCATAGTACCAAGAAAAACCAAAGCTGTGTGGGTCAAAGTAGTGCAGAGTTTTCTGTATCTGTGCAGGTTGCCCACAAAATACAGTGATTTATAGCACCATCTATACACTTGGTAATGGATATCCCTGCTAACAATTAAAACAAACAAACAAACAAATAAAAAACAACCCATCATTGTGGATGGGAACTGACTGCTAAATGTCAAAATACATTTATTAAACTTAAAAGACAAAAACAGAAGAATGAAAAACTAAAAATAGACATTATGCATTAGTTTATGAAGCAAATGAATGACCACTCGTCCAAGTCCTTGACTCAGAAGATAGGAAAAATAAAGCTACAGTACAATGAAATAGTATTTCTTTGGTTAACAAAGCATCACTCTAATTTTGTAAATAAAGGGATCTATACAAGGAGACCTATGTGATTTTCTTCAATATACTTCAATTCAAAAAGTCATGTTGATCATTGCACTTAGACTGTATACTTTTGGATAAAGCAATATGCTTTTCCTTAGGATTGATGATCATATATTTTCTACTTTGCCACTGTTCTACTTACTACCCCAAGTAGGTACAAATGGCATGTATAAGGCAGACATGTTGTCCTCATCAAACCATTTCCATACTTATTCAGTATGAATTGTTCTTTATTTGTTTCTAAAATGTCAAGTGATCTTTTAGGAGAAATGGTCTTCATATGTAAATACCAAGTATCAATTTATGATGAAACTGGTTAAAAGTTTCTGTTGACAACACAATTTAAATATGAACGATTGAAAATTTCATGACATCAATAAATGTAGAAGAAGAAATATAACAATCTAAATGCAGCTCTGGAGGAAAATGTGAATTATGAACATGTTATCTAGTGCATGAGAAACACTAAAACATCTACCTGAAGAAAAGAAATGACTGAATGTGAACATTTTTGGATGTTGAAGGGTGCTAATCCTCTGTGGCTAAGGACATGTAGTAAAATAATTTTTTTGTGAGCATTTGTATAGATCAATCCATTCTGTTATGTTGTCTGTTTCTTAAGAATCCTTACTACTAAGAAATGTATGTTGCCTGAATCAACAGAAAATTTGTTGTGAATGCTTGATTTCCTTTTGAGGGTTCTTCAATACCTTAAAGTCTGTACTTAATCAATTACTGAGAAAAACATTAAATAGTTTTAATGTATTTCATTAATAATATATTGATTACATTAGTGTGTTTCAACACAGTTTTTAGAATCATCTAATCTGTATTTGGAAATAGAATGGGTAACATTAGGCATAGTAATGAAGTGAGGTTGGAAAACAATTAAAAGTAGTTTAATGAAGTGATAGATGACTTTATGAGAATACAAGCACAATAAAGTAGGTATAGGGCGGGTATCTAAAAGCCTTAGATCTGACAATTGTCCCCAGACTTGCTTCCCTAACTTTTCTTAGCTGAGGAATTAACTATTACTTCAGTTATAAAACACAATGAAATGAGAGACAGAACAATATCTATATACTTCTAACTTCCTTTATTTGTTATTGAAATACATATGTGCTCATTATGCTGACACGGAGTAAGTGAACATAATTCACTTTAGTGTCTCAGTGATCCTTTACTCATCATTACTGAATTCTAAGAATATTTTCTTCATTGAACATATATTTATAGAAAACCAAGATCATGGGAGGCTAAAAACTAAGAGTTTAACAGGCTTCAAAAGTGATAAAAAAAAGCAATAAATCAAAAGTATAAGCCATTCTTTTGAATACTTTTTGATTGCTCTAGGTAGAACATCTTTTTTTTAATTTAAAATATTTTATTTACATTTCAAATGATTTCCCCTTTCCTGGATCCCCCCTACCCAAAAGTCCCATAATTCCTCTTCCCTCCCACTGTTCCCCAATCCACTCTTTCCTGCTTCCCTGTCCTGGTATTCCCCTACACTGCTGCACTGAGCCTTTCCAGGACCAGTGGGCCTCTCCATCCTTCTTCTTGGGCATCATTTGATATGTGAATTGTGTCTTGGGTATTCCGAGCTGATTCTACATGAGGACCCTGCTCTACCACTCCTGGGCATATATCAGAGGATTCCTCAGCATGTTATAAGGATACATGCTCCACTATGTTCATAGCAGCCCTATTTATAATAATATAATATAATAGCCAGAAGCTGGAAAGAACAAAGATGTCCTTCGGCAGAGTAATGGATATGGAAAATGTTGTATATATGCACAATGAAGTACTATTCAGCCATTAGAAACAATGAATTCATGAAATTCTTAGTCAAATGGATAGATCTGGAGAATATCATCCTAAGTGAGGTAACCCAATCACAAAAGAACACTCTTTTAAATACTTGATGCTCATAGCCAACCATTCTACTAAGCGTGGGACCCCAATGGCGGAGTTAGGGAGAGAACTGAAGGAGCTGAAGGGGTTTGCAATCCCTCAGGAAGAACAACAAAATCAACCAACCAAAACCCCAGAGCTCCTAGAGGCTAAACCACCAATCAAAGAGTACACAAGGAGAAACCCATGACTCCAGCTGCATATGTTGCAAAGGATTATCTTTACTGTCATCAATGGGAGGGGAGCCCCTTGGTTCTGTTGAGGTTTAATGTCCCAACACAGGAGAATGCTATGGAGCTGAGGTAGGAGGGGTTGGGGGAAGCACTCTCATAGAAGCAGGGGGACTGGGGAGGGGATAGCAGAGTTAACTGGGAAGGGGGATAACGTTTGAAATGTAAATAAATAAAATAATCAATAAAATAAAAAATTAAAAATATTCTTTTAATATTTTATATAGGAGGGGGACTTAATTAGGATATAAGAATACCATTGAAATGTCCTTAACAGCTTCCAAAACTGATTTTTCTCATATGTACAAAAATTCATCGTAATCCACAGTCATAGTTTCATAGTGAAATAAGGCACAAGACTGTAAGTAGTAAGCTAGAACTTTATAGAATAAGTTTAAATACACAGAAAACACCCATCTTTCTGAAAATGTTCAAGTATCTATTTGTATATCAATTTGTCTTAGTATTAGTAAAAAGATAAAAAAATTAGGCAACATTCATTCAACAAAGTTTAGTTGTGAGAAGAGTAACTTATGTGTGGAACCACATTCAGATCCAGGAAAGACTGAACACTAGGCAGGGACATGAGCCATGAACTCATATAGGCTGAACACATGGGTGAAAGTAAGAAATGTCATTACATGGCCTTTTATTCAAATCATTATTGCCCATGCACAGATGCCTGAAACTCACAAATCTGTTTGATTGATCCCTTCTGGAGAATTTTCTTCAAGAAAGAGAGTAGAATGTTTCTTCATTTATCTTTTCTGTTAAAGAGTTCCTAGCATAAATATACTTTCAGTGGAATGGCCACCTCTTTGTTTTGCTTTTACAGTGGCCCAAAGTTATTCCTAAGGACAATATGCAAGAAAATAATTTAATGCCAAAATTTAATTTCAAAGTCCAAATTTGTGGAGGTATTTAGGTAGAGGGTTTGACACTTTTAAATTATTCACATACCATAATTTTGCCTCACATTAAATAATACTTTAAGACAATGACATACAGGTTAATATAAATATGAAATACAGAAATGTAATTTATGTGTACTGAGTACAGGGTTCCTAATGGTGGAATAAGAGAAAGGACTGAAGAAGCTGAAGGGATTTGCAACCCCATAGGAAGAACAACATCAATGAACCAGACCCCCCAGAACTCCCAGGAACTAAGCCACCAACCGAGGAGTACGCATGGCTTCAGCTGCATATGTAGCAGAGGTTGGCCTTTTCAGGTATCAATAGGAGGAGAGGTCCTTGGTCCTATGTAGGTTCAATAGATGTCCTAGTGTAGGGGAATCAAGAGCCGGGAGGCAGGAATGGGTGGGTGGGTAGGAGGAGGAACACTCTCATAGAAGCAGGGGTAGGGGGATTGGATAGTGGATTTCAGGGAGAGGGGGAAACCAGGTAAGGGGATAACACTTGAAATGTAAATAAATTTAAATAACAAATAAACAAACAAAATTATAAAAGAAGACACAGGCCCTCTGAAACTTAAATCAAGATGAGACATATAGCAAAAAAATTTTTTTATTTATAATGTGGGATGCATCTTAAATGTTAGAAAAGCAGGAAACCCAACATAAGCATTAATGCATTATTTGCATAGTTAACAAAAAATTCAGAGATTTATATTCAGAAAAGCACCATAAATACAGAGTTTAAATTCCCATCCCATATTATACTTACATTAGTCATACCCCTTGGCTCTATATAAACTATACAAGATAAGTTTAAAAAAATTGAAACATTCTATAATAAAGTAACTGGTTTCACAATCTAGACTGGAAACACAGTGAGAGGGGCCGTGATGTCAACTGAGTTCATGCTGAGTGGGTCCTTATTCTGAGTTCTGAAGCCTAGGATCAAATTCATTGGTCAATCAACAGGTTATAAAGTGACCAACACTTAAGTAAAAGGAGGAATGTGGGATCAGGAGAAGGGTAAGAGCATGCTGTATTAACAATCAGCACAAACTGGTTCCACCACAGAATTATACAGTGTAATACAGTAAATATTAAATGAGGAGGCAAAGCAAATTTGTCCAAAATTGAAATTAATATAATGTACATTATCCAGTTAATGAAATTCTATATTTTCAGAAAAATGATGATTTTATTGATTGAAAATGATACCCTAAGAAATCACAAAAGTACTGAAACATATATGAGGACACAAAAGGAGCCAAATGAAAGGCATGTTTGATTTCAATAGTGTAATGGAAAGAAAAGACAGATTCAGTCAGTACTGCACATTTTGAGGTTGAAGCCAATGAACTCAAAAGTAAGTCCCAACTGAAGAGGGGAGCAGAGCCAAAAAGGAGAGGATGTCTTGGCAGCATCCTATTGTCCTATAAGAAATAGAGGAAATTAAAAGGTGAAATATTTGAAAAGGTGATTATTTGTAGAGATGAGGAAATGCATGCATGATTAAATTGAAATGTCATTGGAGCCACACAGGGAGTAAATCCAATTTTGTGTGCCTCAAAAACATAGTTATAAAAGTTTAACATTCGAATAGAGTCCAAATCTAACAATTCGAGAAGAATGAATGTAAAATTCAGCTACTTCTGTTCAGGAGGAAAAGCAGTGGGAACCGGAGGAGGAAGATCAGGAGGAGAAAGACAAGGAGGAAGAAGCTGGAGACAATGCAGAGGAAGTGGGGAAGGCAAAGATAGAGGGTGTGGCCCATGAGTTCTAATTTGAAAATTCCAACGACAAAGATGACTGGCATTATTTGATGAATTGAATTAAGAAGTAACTGCAAATAGCTTTGGAGACTGTAATTGACTTGGAAACATGAATCCTAAGGAGTGGGCATTGCAAGGCTTTGTGGAAAGGTAAAATATTTAGTAAAGTACACAGAGATAAAGGTGCCTGGGTTCTTTCAAAATTAGGCTAATATCAAATCAAAACACAAAAAGTGATATCCATCGATAGCTAAGTATTGCAGTAACTGCTAATGTCAAGTTTTCATTTGATTCCTTTACCATTTCTAAAACCACTTTTGAAATATATGTATATGCATTTGCATATATGTATCATATAATGCTATATGCTTTCATATTTCTCATATAAATTTCACAATTTTGGCTCGTTTCCTTATTTATTTAAATTTAGATTACATGTGTTTACCATATTATTGTGTCTTGTAATTAAGACTTTGTATATGTTGACAGTGAAATGTTCCTATGAATATAATGAGAGTTGATAAAGTATGAATGATATTATTTCAAGGACCAGTACCTATTTATTTTGAGAAACGAAGAGGAGAGAGTGAAGGAGGGAGAAAGGAAGGAAATTCTCTCAGCTATATTTGGTACTAAGCTGACTACATGTGAACTTAGTCAAACCCAAGAGGCTTTGTCGACAAGTGGGTAGTAAATAAAGAGTGATGGGAAACTATACCATTTTTCCATATATTTCATCAGAGAAAGGCATATATGCAACACGGTTGCTGAGAGCTTTGTTGGGGAAAGGAAAATGGAGTCATTGTTGCTAAAATTTGCCTTTGCTTGTGTGCCTCAGTATTGTTTTGATTTCTGCTTTTGCCAATGTTTTCTATAAATACCTTAGCAATCAATAAGTATTGATTTAAAACCTCATTAAGGTTTCCTTGTTTGTTTGCTTTAAGCAGTTAACACATAAGTTGCTTCTCCATCTTCTTGGTTACACTTTAAGAAATATCCAGAAAGCCATGAACACAACAGGCTCTGATGAAGAAGGTAATTTTAAACTCTATTAATTTTATATGAAATGAAATGAATTCATGTTGCTCTTTGGATTTGACCATACCAGTATCTTCCATAAGAGTAAATTATGAAATGCTGTAAGCCTCTACCAGTGTCTAACCTTCAACAATACATTACTCATCTACTTTCACTTTGTTATATTTAAATCTTGTGACCCTGTTTAAAAAATATTATAAACATGAACCTATTAAATAATTTTGTTTTTGCAACCGTGACTGTGATTAACTTTTGAATTTCTTTAGTCTAATTAGGCATACTAATTGCTTATGCATATTACTCACTTATGTTTGTGTTAAAAGCAGCAGATGATTTTTTTCAGCAGTTTACTGAAACATGAGGTGTAAGATGGCAGTGGTTGACAGCTATAACTACGCAGACTTGACCTTTCAGGACACATTTCATTTAGTATCACATTCATGACATGAAGAACGAGCCCCCAGGTTGAGTTCGTGTTTTCTTGTCTGGAGATTTCAGTAACCAGATGATATGAACAACCATATTTAAAAATTGGTTTCAATTCTTAACAGAGTTCTGGAATGTTTCCAATAATAATTATCAAGGAGAGTCTCACAAATCTTGCTTCTTTTTGAGCTTTCTGTATTAATCTGATCTGTTTGTCATCCATTTTATTCATTTGCAGAATATAATGAAACAAGCATTCTGAGCCCTAAATCTAATTTGAGGATTAAAGAAGCTATGATCTTTTCACATGGTGATGTTTTTTCTCCCATGAACTGACAGGTTTTATTTTCTTCCAGTAAATCAGAAACTGGAGTGATACTCCAGGACACCTGTGTACTGATTTGTCTTCCCTTCCATAGGTCAAGCTTAGCATACATGGGATATGTTTTATATAGTCCATGAAACTGGTTTATCAGATAATTCATTTCTGAGTGATGGCACATTTCAGGTGGGACTGTTACTTCTTTAGAACTAGTCATCAAATTCAATCGTGGAGCCTGATCAAATTCATAAGACACTTTCTTAGGAAATTGGAAATCAGTTACATTTAGAGAAAAAGAATTTGTGACAGTCTTGATAGATATCCCCTATAGTCCCTGATCTTAACAGATTCTTGTTTCAACCACAATGGTGCTGGTGGTGCAAGTACAGCCACTATGCCTGGACACATTTTGTGAATTATCTCCTAAGAAATAATTGAAAATAGAGGAAGCATGGTTGAAACAAGAAGTTGTGAATTTCGGGCACTTTTGGAGACCATCTATCAAAAGCTATTAATGTTTTTGTTTTTAACAAAAATTTATAACTTAATCCACTAGGGACACTTGGTGTGTTTGTGTGTGTCACTTCCCTTTCCATTTTGAAGTTCTCCTCTCTGATTAATAAATGTGTCCAGAGCAGACAGTCTCATTTCAAATGTATAAGAAAGGAAATCTTAGAGGCTCAGTAACAAGGAGATTTACCAAGGACACAAGCCTAGCAAAGGTTTTAATAAATTCCAGGAAAGACAGGAGAAAAATAGAGTATCAGGACTAGTAGGTGATGTAAATGCACACACACACACACACACACACACACACACACACGCACACGCACACGCGCACGCGCGCACACACACACACACACACACACTGTATTTACTAATTTGGAAATAGCCTGTTTTATCTGAAAATGCTTCCGGCAAAGGCAAAGAAAAACCCAGCACCACAGCAAAAATTTAACTTAAACATCGTTCTCTTTCAAAATATATTTTAACAAAATTGGATAATGCAATTAAAGTGTATACACATTCTATTTTAATGATGCTAATTCATAAGAAGTTTACACATTTAGCATTCTGTGATTTGAATCCTATTAAAAAGTATATTAAACTAAAATGAAATATTCTAGGAATAATTTTGGTGACAGAAGAATATTTTAGACACAGCTAATTGAGAGCACAAATCATCCCACTTAAAGCTAGGTTAAGGATGATGAAATTGGGAGTTATACTGAGAATGGCTCAGGGTTTCTTGAACATTAGTCTTTAAGACAGAATGCTGCAGTTGGAGGAATGCTACATTTTCATGATAGTGCTTTGAAGGGATCCAAAAGATAAACATGCTTTAACAGCATCATGGATAAGAAGTTCCTTATAGTGACACATTCTTTATGAAAAGTTATTCGTTGACAATCTACCTGCTTCCTGAGAGGCTCTGCCAGAAAGCCTGACCAATACAGATGTGGATGCCAGCAGCCAACCATCAGACTGAGCACAGAGACCCCTATGGAGGAGTTAGGGGGAGGACTGTAGGAACTGAGGGGGTTTGCAACCCCATAGGAAGAACAACAATATCAACCAACCAGAACACCCAGAGCTCCCAGGTCTAAACCACCAACAAAAGAGTACACATGGAGGGACCCATGGCTTCAGCTGCATAAGTATGTGAAGGGATACTTTCCCTTCCTGTGAAGGCTTGAATTCCTAGTGTAGGGTAATGCCAGGGCAGTGAGATGTTAATGGGTGGGTGGGAGGGGGAACATCCTCATAAAAGCATGGGGAGGGGAAATGGGAGAGGGCATTTCCAGAGAGGAACCAGGAAAGGGGATAACATTTAAAATGTAAATAAATAAAATATCCAATAAAATACATTAAAAGAGAAAAGTTTTTGGCAATTAAACAACAATGATTGCCAAATATTAAAGTTTAAGCCAAATGATTCAGGTCACCTAATAGTTTTTATTCTCTCTGTATCTTCATAAACTGGCCATGACCTAGAATTCTACAGTACACTGTGCTTGATAGTAGGCATTCTGAAAGAGATTCCAAAATCTTTGTGCGCTCTCTCTCTCTCTCTCTCTCTCTCTCTCTCTCTCTCTCTCTCTCTCTCTCTGTCTAACATTTACCCCCATACACACATGTACAGCCATATTTACATACTAATGTTGAAGGGTGAAAGCTTTGCTAAGGTTGAGGTCTCTAGTTGGGCCTGTTGTTGCTTGACTATTATCTGTCTCTGCCCCATCCCATGTACCTGCCTTTCTTGTAGATCATTGAAAGTTTGGTGGTGTTTGGAGTTAATGTGTCTACTGCTCCACTGGGTTTCCTGCCTGACTATAGGAGGTGGGGTCTTCAGATTATATACCAATGGGTGACCCTCAGCTAACATCACCTCCATTGATTCTTGGGTGCCTCCCTTATCCCAGGTCTCTGGTATGTCCTCTAGATGCTTCCAACTTCCCACTCCCTCCAATTACAGATTTCCATTTAGTCTCATGGGCATCTGGGCTTCTGCTCTGTTCCTCCTCACACCTGAAATTGAACTAACTGTCCCCCATCACCATTGCCATCCCATCTCCCACCTCCTACAACCTCCATCTGCCTCCTACAACTATTTTATCCCAACTTCTTTTTTTTATGCTTAGTCATTTTTATTGGATATTTTATTGATTTACATTTCAAATATTATCCACTTTCCCAATTTCCCCACCAGATACCCCATCCCATCTCCCCTCCTTCTTTTTCTATGAGGGTGTGCCCCCACCCTTGAATTCCCCTACTCTGGGGCATCGAGCCTTCACAGGACCAAGGGCCTCTTCTCCTGTTGATGCCTAACAAGGCCATCTTCTACTACCTATACTGCTGGAGTCATGGGTCCCTCCATGTGTACTCCTTGGTTGGTGGTTTAGATCCTGGGAGCTCTGGTTGTTTGATATTGTTGTTCTTCCTATGGGGCTGCAAACCTCTTTAGCTCCTTCAGTCCTTTCACTAACTCCTTCATTGGGGACCCCATGATCAGTTCAATGGTTGGCTGCAAGCATCAGCCTCTGTGTATGTCAGGCTCTGGCAGAGCCTCTCAGGAGACAACTGTATTAGGCTCCTGTCAGCATGCACTTTTTGTAATCCATAATAGTATCTGCATTTTGTCACTACATATGGGAAGGATTCCCAAGTAGGGTAGTCTCTGCATGGCCTTTCCTTCTGTCTCTGCTAAGGAATATCCAGATTGTTTTGTTTCCAGTTTCTGCCTATTACAAATAAAACTGATATGAACATAGCTGAACAAGTGTCCCTGTGGTATAGTGGAGCATCTTTTGGGTATACCCAGTAGTGGTATAGCTTAGCCTTGAGGTAGAAACATTCCCTGTTTTCTGAGATACTGCCAAAATGAATTCAAAATTGGTTGTAAAGATTTGCCCTCCCACCAGCAATGGAGGAGTGTTCCTTTTGCTTCACACCCTTGCCAGCATGTGCTATCTCTTGAGTTTTTGATGTTAGCTATGCTGACAAGAGTAAAGTGAAATCTCAGAGTTGTTCTGATTTGCATTTTCCTGATTGTGTTTCTGTGTTTTGCTTCCCAGTCAGACATCAGATCACTACTACTTGGGGAAGCAAAACGCCCTTTTCCCTATTGGGGTGCCAGGCTTGTGGGATGCCAACATGTCACTGGGGGGTATAGCCTAAGCTTAGGGTCTCAGCCCATATTTTCCCAGGTGATAAAAGGCACAGACTGGGACACAGCCTATAGTTTTCAAATTTCTGTGCACCCAGATCCTGATGGGAATCTTAAAGAGCTGATAACAGGCTTCCATCCTCATGTATACTCAGATGCTACTGAGGACCATGAGGAGTTGGCAACAGGGCCTGAGGACCAGAGATGGGCCTGAGGTAGGAAGTGCAGTGGGAATCCAGCTTAGCTCAGGGTGAGTGCCAGAAGTCTGGAGAGGCCTTCTGGCAGAGACACAGGTACTGCTTTGTGTAATAAAGGCCATCCCCTCAGAGGTCATTGATGAGAGAGACAGTCCTTATTTGCCCAAACTGTTTATTCATGGCCATTTCAGATTCCTCTGTTGAAAATTCCCTATTCAGCTCTGCACTACTTACCCAGATTAAATATCTTTTTCAGGGGGGGATGCCTGAGAAGGGAAGTTTATTAACTCAACCCTCAGGGCCTATCTGGATACCTCATTAGCATATAGGGCTCTGTGTTTCTATGCTATGTGACCAGTTGTCATGGTCCTTTTAGTGCATTGTCATCCTCAAATTCTTCAGGACAGAAATCTTGTCAGGGGGTAGATTTAAACACCTACTGTTCTCAATTATGAGAATTGCCAGGCTTCCTAAATCTGCTCACCTTACCAATTCTTCTGTTTGGTGGCATGGTCCACTGCCCCATACCTAATGACTAAGAACTTTCAACATTTCCTTAAATGCTTCTCCTCCATTAGAGATTCCTCTGTTGAAAATTCTCTGTTTAATTCTGTACTCATTTTATAACTAGGTTATTTAGGTTGTTGGTGTCCAATATTGTGAGTTCTTCATAAATTTTGGATATTAGACCTCTTTCAGATGGGTTAATCAAGATCCTTTTGCAGTCAGTAGGCTGCTGTTTTGCCCCATCTTCTTTGCTGTACAGATGCCCCTTCATGCTAAGGGTCTTAGAGAGAACAGGGATACAAAGCACATACCTAAATATAATAAAACCAATAAACAGGAAGCCAATAGCTAACATAACATTAAATGAAGAGAAACTAAAAGCAATTCTACAACATCTACAGTCAATCAAGGGTGCCGACTTTTTCCGTGTCTATTTACTATAGTACTTGTAGTTATAGCCAGAGCAATAAGATAACTAAAGAAGATCAAGGGGATACAAATTGGAAAGGAAGTAGTCAAAGTTATCAAATTGCCATTTATGGATGATATGATAGCATTATGTAAGAGACCCCAAAATTTCTACCAGAGAACTTCTACAACTGATATACAAGTTCAGCAAAGAGACTGGATATAGAATTAACTAAAATAAATCAGTAGCTCCCATTTTACACAAAGGATAAAGTAATTAGGGAAGCAACACCCTTTACAATAGCCATAGAAAATATAAAATATGTTGGTGTAACACTAAGGGAGCAAATGAAAGACCTGTACTGCAAGAAAATCCCGTTGCTGCAGAAAGAAGTTGAGGAAGCTATCAGAAGATGGAAAGATCTCCCATGGTCATACATTTGTAGGATTAACATAGTGAAAATTGTCATTTTGCAAAAAGATTCAATACAGTTCCCATCAAAATTCAAACACAACTCTTTACAGACCTTGGCAGAGTCATTCTCACCTTCATAAGGAAGAACAAAAGGCCCATGATAGTTAAAACAATTCTGAACAATAAAAGAAGTTCTGGAGGTAACACTTTCCCTGACTTCAAGCTGTACTTCAGAGCAGTAGTAACAAAAACTGCATGGTATTAGTATAGAAAAAGGCAGGGTGATTACTGGAATCAAATCAAAGACCCTGAAAGAAACCCACATACCCATGGATATTGATTTTTGACAAAGAAGTCAAAACCATACATTGGAAAAAAGAAAGCATCTTCAACAAGGTTCTGGTCTAACTAGATGTCTGCCTGTAGAATAATGTAAATAGATTCATATCACCCTGCTCAAACTTCAAGTCCATGTAGAATCAACAGGAAGTAGAAAATAGGCTGGGAATCATTAGCACAAGAGACAACTTCCTGAAGAGAACACCTAAGGCTCAGGCTCTAAGATCAACAATTTATAAATGTGACCTTATATAACTGAAAAGCTTCTGTAAAGTGTCTATGTATTGTAATGCTAAATACAATCTTGGTTGCCTCACAGACAAGAAAGTCCTCACTTACACAAAGTTATGCTATGTGACTTTACTCCTTAATTTAAAACTGTTGCTTGAATAAAACTGACAACCATGTATATCTGGGCAGAAGACAGACAGGTAGAGTTTAGTTACTGGGCTTGGGGGTCTAAGGAAGGAGATCACAAGAAGAAGGGAGATGGAGAAGTTGGAGAGAAGCAAATGTGCCATGGAGTAATTGAATCATGAATTAAGAGAGCTGGCCAGTTGGAGTTCCCAGCAGCTTAGATAAAAGTTGGCAAGTTATACCTAAGGGTTGTTGATAGGGAAATAGACATAATGGCATAGAGGGTAGATATCTGCCAAATTCTAGTGCCTTAAAGGCTTATTGTAAATATAAAGGTGATGAAAGACTGTACAAAACCCCAATTGAGATTAAATATTCAATATAACACTTCCTTCTCTCAGTTTCTTCTTATTCTCCATTGATAATGCCAACAATTGATCAATGGGACTTCATGACATTCAAAATTTTTGTAGATCATAGGAAACTATCATCCAAGCAAATAGGACAACTGAGCACTAGAGCTCCCTAGATAATCCCCTAGATAATAGCTGATAATAGCTATTTCCTTTGCCTCTGGTTTGTGGCAATTCAGTCAAGTGCACTAGAAAACTAATATGTCTACAAACACCATCATGGAACTTTACCAGTGACAAGAATTATTCAAGTCACTTTTAAGCTAATGTAAAACAAGAATAGTTAGTTTTTAAGTTAATTAATGTGACTAAAATTATTTTTATTGTTTTTTATGTGAAATGTATGTATGTATTAGTAAATGTATTCTGCACTATACATGTGTAAGTGTCTTTGGCATTGGAAGCATGAGGGACCTCTCAGGACCTAGATTTACAGGCAGTTTCCCACCCGCTTGATATGAGCACTGGAAATTGCAGTCTGTGATCTAAACCAGAACCTAATCAGGGAGGCTTACACATCTAGCTAGCTCCTGATTTTATTCAGGAACTAATTTGTTTGGTTTGTTTGCATTTGAGGTTGTCATTTAATGACAATGTTTTTCATTGCCATTTTTTCAGTCTAAAACCTGGAATGTACCCTTCCCCATTCTCCTCAAATTCATGGCTATGTTTTTTCATTGTTATGTATATATGTATTTGTGTATACATGTGCATTCTTCTTAATTTCATACAATGTTAATTGTATATACGGTTTCAGAGATGACCTCTTGTCACTGGTGTTTCCAAAGGCATCAGCTCAGCTCTAGTAAAAAGCATCATTAGAATGCCAACTAAAAAAGATATGCAAAAACTAGATATTATTTTTGAAAATAGAAATCCAGATGCAGGTTCTAAAATCAGGGGCCAGACTGACTTAAAAAAAACCCACTGTCATGAGACATAGAATTATGCTAATCTTTCTCCTCACCAGATATAGTCGTGTGTGTGTGTGTGTGTGTGTGTGTGTGTGTGTGTGTGTGTAAGTACCCTTATCTACAGAGCCTGAAACCTACCCTTTCTCTTAACATACCTTTGTGTACAAATCACCACACTTGAGAACATTTTCAGTGTATTAATTTTGAAGCAACACATTCAATTTACATCTGGACTCTACAAAACAGAGGGTTCCCTTAGTCTTGTAGCCACATCTGGACTTCTAATAATGATGTCACAGAAATTACTTTTCTAGAATGGAGCACGGCTAAACTGCTAAGGCTCAGTCTCAGTTTGGAGAGGAGATCCTGAGAGAAGGGATGTTTGGGAGCAGTAAAAAGAAAAGACTCATAGTCAAATCCTGAGTCAGAGCTGATGGCCTAGGTTCTGCTGAGATGGCTTCATAAACTGCTCCTTTCTCCATACTCTCTTTTATTCTTCACTCTCCTCCTCCTCCTCCTCCTCCTCCTCCTCCTCCTCCTCCTCCTCCTCCTCTTCCTCCTCCTCCTCCTCCTCTCCCCTCTCTCTCCCTCTACCTCTCCTTCTCCTTCACTCTCTCTCTTCTTTCTCTCTCCTCTCCTCTCCTCTCCTCTCCTCTCCTCTCCTCTCTCCTCTCCTCTCTCCTCTCCTCTCCTCTCCTCTCCTTTCTTCTCCTCTCTTCTCTTCTCCCTCTTTCTCTCCCACCCTCCTTCCTTCCCTGCTTCCTTCCCTCCATTTCTCCCTCCTTTCCTCTCTAAGTCTGTTCTGTCTGCAGGTTTTTATTGTTTATTATTATTTTTTAATTCTAAAAACACTGTGCTTGAGACAGCTCTCTCTGCTAGTAAAAATTGTAAAAGCTATCTGGATAATTTGTGGGTTTTATGACAAATGTCAGAAAAGTTAGTATAAAAAAATTGTATCTTCCAACTAAGTCAGAAATCCTGTTAGAGAAAAAATATGGAAGAGCTGTTTTCACTCTCTAGACATCTCAGCTCCCTCTCTGGAGAAACTGGGTAAGAAGAACTGCTGTTGTTTTCTGCTAGCTCATCTAAAGCAGACCCTAACCAAGTTTTCTATTTACATTACAGTCCAGTCAAAGTTCCTTTTGATTATCCTATAAATTAGCATCACTTGACTCCAGCCCTTAGATTCTTAGGAGACAGGAGTACATTTTCTTTTTTCTTTTTTTTTTACATAGTTTTGGAAGAGAATTAGAGATCTCACTGCCTTTGTTAAACACTGACAATAAACTAGTTGGATGGGACCCTGCACTGAAATTACCATTTCCACCATGCCTGGGCCTACCCATGCTCTGTTCTTGGCTCTCCCACAATTCAGGAATCTATCTGCTTTTGCATCTTTCTGACAAGCTAGTTCATAGTGTAGCTGCCTTTGTTCCTTTAGATTCATGAAGCCAGTCCTAATTCATATTACATCTTTACATTTTTTCCACAGTTGAGAGATTGTATATCTTTAAAATCATGGTTTTGGAATTCTTTTCCACAGGATTAGGTGTTGGCCTGGAGGTCCCATTGTTTACCATTTTGCTGAGACATACACACACCCTTGACTCCTTGTCTTATGATGTTTCTAATTATGGAGTCATTAATGTTAACCAAGAGAAAGAGTCCTCCACTGATAGTTATGATTCCAGAAAGTATATACATTATTACACAAACATGCATTATTCCCACAGCAGACATCAAGACAAGTGTAGGCTCACACCAGGCACCCTGCCCCAGGGGTAGGAACCATGGCATGCTTGCCCCACCAAGGCCACACTGGGTTGTGCAGAGCACTATTTTTCCATGTGGGACATAGAATGAGCCTTAAGATTAAGTTCTTAGGAAATTTCCTCTTCTTTTTCTCTCCCCCGAAAAGAAGCCATTTTAGTGTTCCTGATGCTTTAAAATTCTGCTTTAGGATTCTGGTGAAGTATTAAATGTAGTGAACTGCTGGAGTTGACACAGTCAAAGCCTGAAACAAGCAGTCTTCTAAACAGGAGAAAAAGGGATAGCATATGTCAAATCAGAACAGTGTCTAATAGTCTACAGTGTATGCCCACCTTGTCCCCACATGGAGTTTTCACTAGAGACCTTTACAATATGGCATAAAACAAAACACATTAATGCTATCTAATTCTGCCACCACTAGAGACACTTGAGATGCAACATTCTACTACTCTTGGCAATGATGGGAGGAAATGTCAATCATCATACTCAAATCAAAATCACTCAAAGCAGTACTGAGAATAATGTGACCACTGAGGGTGGAGAGACTTTTCTTAAAGAAAGGAAACTGGTATGCTTAAAATATTGACAAGAGGAACTCTGACTTGTAATTCATTTTGATGTCTTTTGCCCATGACCTTTAAATAATGATAAATTTCTTTTGTTGCATATTCTCAAATTTCTTACAAATTTAACATAATGCCAGTATGTTTATCTTATTCAATTAGAGCCTAGAGTATGTAGGCCACTACAACAATTACATTAAAACCATAAAGACAGAAAAACAGAAATAATATATCATATCTTTTGAATAATCTTAAAATTTCCATTCTGAGGTTACTATTATGAAGAACAAGAGTTGGTGGAGTGCCAGGTCAGCTTTTCTTCCAGTGTTTTAACCAAACTTGGAAACAAAAATAGTTGATTGGAAAGCATAACTGAAATGCTTTGACCAAACATTTGAAACAGCTAATGACCAAATTTATGGTACATATATGTTGAGGCCCATCAGGATATTCGATTTGAGAGAGAGAAAAGGCATGAATGCTGACTTGAGAATTCATTTTGTAGTGTATGTGTTCAATATTGTGAACTTTCTATAAAAACTATGTGCTACTTGTGTTTCTTTGTAGGTTTAAAATAGGTCAGCAGTGTATTGAAATAAATGTCTTCCAAAAGAAATGAATAATGTCTAAAACAATCATATATTTTTATAAGTTTTAATGTCCCAAATAGCTTATCTCTTATGATGTAATATGACAATAAAGGATATCTCAATACTTTTTTAAAGAAAGACAGAAAAACACACACACATACTATTTAGACATAGCAAGTAAGTTAATGTGTCATATAACAAAGCTATTGCATTGTATGGAATTTACTAGGCGTTTCTTAAAATGATAATGTTTCTTAATTGTATTTTCTATTAAGTGATATACTTCCTGGTAAGAGTTACTATTGCTATTTTTTTAAATTTTTAAATTTTTTTATTAGTTATTTTATTTACTTACATTTCAAATGTTATCTTCCTTTACAGTTTTCCCTCCACACAGCCCCTATCTCACCCTCCTTCCTCTGCTTCTATGAGGGTACTCCCCATGCACCCACCTACTCCCACCTCACCACCTTAGCATTTCCCTACTTTAAGGCTTTGAGACTTCACAAGACCAAGGGCTCCCCCTCCCATTAATGTCAGATAAGGCATATGCAGCTGGAGCCATGGGTCCCTCCATGTGTATTCTTTGGTTGATAGTTTAGTCCCTGGGAGCTCTGGGGTTCTGGTTGTAATTGTTAATGTTGAAACATTCTTCTACTTTGTAAATTACCATGTGTGCTCTGTGTGTGTTTGTATGTATTTGTGTGACTGTATGTTTGTAAACACTGCAGTGTCCCTGTGAGTGCATAGCTTTTTATGTTTTAACTTCTAATGTAAAGATAATTAAATCAACACGTGTTTACACAGAGTAATTGAATTTGATGTAAGGCTTTTACTTTAAAGAAAGCATAATACAAATGAAAAAGAATTTATGAAAATGAAGTAGAATCATGGAATGTGGAGTATAAGAAAAATGGGTCCAGGTCAGAGTTCTAGTGTCATGGACAGCAGCTTAAAGTGCAGGACAAGGGTGACCATACAAAATAAAAGTCAGTCTAAACCTCTCCTTCTGTTGTCTTGAGTTTTAGGCAATGTCTTTTGGATTCTATATCCATTAACGAATGAAAGAAATTGAACTGGGAAAGGGGAAAATTTATCTAGAAAATGGCTGAAAAAAAGACAGCCAAAGCAACTCTTTGAGTTTGGCTTTCAATAAGAGAGGCAGGTAAAGTCTTTTTGTGAGCCTAGCGCCTACCTATGATCTTTCTTCAGTTAGGAGCTACACACCAGGAGTTTAAAAACCTAAAAGTCTTTCTCTTCACTTTGGAGCTGCATACCAGGATGTTCTAAATCCTGAAAGTCATTGTCTTTAGTTGACTGGATACTAGAAACTGTAGAGTTGAGTGCCTAAAGTTTGAAGAGAGGATTGATGTGCATCCACTCATATCCACTATAAAATATGGAGGTATACTTTTATAATTTTATTGATCTGCATTCTTTCTGAAGGGGAGAAGGGCAGCACACGTTGGAAAGAGGTTGGAGGATGAGGTTTCTTTTTAAGGTTTCTTTTAAAAAGCAATAATGTCTGGAAATAGACAGAACTCAGACACTATTTTTTCTTTGATTTTAGAAGCAAATACTACTATTAGCAATATGAGAGGGTTTTGTCAATGAAGATATGTTTTAATTAAACTACTTTGGATTTAGATTTCTTGTGTGCACAGCTGTTTCCAATTACATGATTATAGCTTACAAAGCCAACAATTGAAATCATGTTATTTTTTTCTTTCTACAGGGGAAATCAGAATACTGTATTACTATGAAAATAAGCACTCATTCTCATTTTGCATTTCAGTAGCATGCAAAGCAGAAGGATTATGGTGTTGAGGCAGTGAGAGAACCCATGCAGAGATATTACCTCTGCCATGGTGCTGCCATGGTGCCATGGTCCTGCTTTGCACCAAGGACATATTTATATTAACAAGAGAAGCATATTGTCTCGGGATATGTAACATAAAAATGTGTTTCCTCCTTGCATTGGTTTTAGATAAAATTCCCCAAGATCACTAGTGTCCACACATAAGGAGGTCACGGGGAATCCAATGTCTGGGCACAATAATACACCCTGTACCTTATGGATTTTGAGCTAAGGTGAACTATTGGCCTGGGCAGTCAGATGAACTTGGAAGCTTAGCCCTCACTCAGAGAGCTGAGCACTAGTCTGTCTGCACAGCTTGCAACTCTGACCTTTATTGATTTAGTTAAAAAAGGAAAATTTGTCAAAAGGGACTTCATAAGGATATTCTGCCTATATTTAGTACATGGAATACTGTTTCAGCCTGTTTGCATAATAAGCTACTTCTTATTGATATGGTCAATAAGTGTGCAACACTGTACTATTTCTTAGATTTAGTTAAGAGAATCTTCATGTCATTTCATGTGACAAGTGTTATTATTCCCATTCTAGACACATAACAGAGACTGAAAAAGATGATATTTGGTGTCTATGGTGACTTCTGGTGAGTGGCAGATTTAGAATTATCAACCGACTCTTTCAAAATCAGTGGCAGTGTTGACAGGTGAAGGGACTGTGTTTAGTCACTAGTTTCATAGTCCGGTCCTATGAATATGAGGTTACTACTATTTCTGCAATCAGAGCCTCCTGTGGCTCAGTGACTAGGACAGAGAAAGACAAAGATATATGATTATTTTATCTTGTCCAGTTCTTTTGAAACTTGGTGTCTATAGGGTGATATTTTGCTGAAAATTATAATCTGTTTTAAGATATTTTCAATCTGAAATTGTTTTATTACTTCTAATTTTCAATCTAATTTCATTGTCAGTGTACATTACATCAGGTGTCATATTACAATGTTAGCTGTGAATGGCCAAAAATGTGAAAGACAGTAATAGAAAAGAGTAGGCAGGATCCCAAACTCAGAAAGCAGTAGGACAAGAAACAGGATACAGATCTGATTTATTAAAAGACAAAAAGATGGCACAAACTAGATTGCCTCTTTGTTTGTTTCTTTGAATCACACACACACATATATATATATATTAATAAATAAAATGATTCCATATGAAATAATAAAAATTAAAATGCAGGCTGTATGTAGCCTGCATTTCCTTTGTGGGACCTGAACTAAATCAGTTTTCAGTTGTCAGGACCTCATAGAGGCTGATGAATAAAGAAGAATCTGTTTGACAATCTATATAAAATAATAAAGAAGAGAGGTACTTAAATACATGATCGACTTTTAACCACAAGGCTAGTCCCTTTAGAAAGCACTCACTGGCTTGACTGCTATTTGTTTGCGTCTAAGGGGAACATATCTGGATGGAGACTCCTAGGATGTTCAGAAGCATGAATCAACACCCCATAAAGGCTAATGATGATTCTCTTGGTTAAAGAGGCAAAAATAAATGACTTGTATCATTTCCTCAAAATCAGTTCATAAGTTCATATGCTGATCCTGGTTGACCTACTTTAGGTACAGCTATAAAGATAGAGTGGGAGAAAAAACAGTTTTAGAAGGCAAGCCCCACATTTTAGAGCCCAAAGTCTGGAAATTAGACATTCTATCTTGAATTCTGGCATCAGAATTCAGTCTTTTACATTATATTATTCAAATTAATTCAGTCATTTAGCCTATTTTTATATGTAATTAGACTTTAAATTTAGTAGCATAAAAACATGGGCCTTCTCATGAGGGAATTCCAGTGTTATTTCTCAATCACAGTGTTTGTTTCCCTGGATTATCAAGAAAGAATCATTTGCTATTTCTGAAGGTTTCTTTATGGCTTGTAGGGCAAAGGACAGCACATTTCAAGGCATGTGTGTACAGCTCAGAAAACTACTTTCTGAAGTTGATATCTCTCTCCACTATGTAGATACTGGAGGACTGAATTTACATCCTACAGCTTAGAAACTGCTACCTTTGCACAATAATTTTACCAGCACTTCAGATATTTTCTAAGTCTTAGTCATTTATTTTTGCCTCTTTTACCAAGAGAATCATTAGCCTTTACTGAGTGTCACTTGGTGATGCAGAACATCCTGGGATTCTCCTTCTAGATATGTTTGCAGACAAATAGCGGTCAAACCAGTGCTTTCTAAGGGGACTAGCCTTCTGGTTAAAACTGGATCATGTATTTAAACACTTCTATGCTTTATTACAAATTGATGAATTTTGGGTTTATGTGAATTTTATCACATTCACTTAAGTGGGACTGGAATTCAGGTAAAAATAATTCTGATCTTTCACTATCCATGGTCCATAAAACTTCTGAGCGAAGAGGAAAGGAAATGGTCATTCATTAAACTACCTAGGGGAAGGGGAAGATTGATTTACTAAATTTGTTTGTTTATTATTTATTTCACTGCAGGAATTTACTTTTTTCCTTATACAATAGCTGGTATATTATAATATAATCAGGTTGACACCATCAAGAAGTTATTATTTCTTAAGTAATTATTAAGTGTAGCAATCTACTTACTAGTATGTTGTTATCATAATCACTATTACTGTGATTGTGCATATTAGTCACAAACTATGAAGATGATCATTTTCACATCTAAAATGTCTCACAGGCAATACTATTTCATATTACAGCTATACCAATGAACAACTCTCAAAATTAGTCACAGAACCTTAGGGCAATGCCATTAATAGCAATTTTAAAAATTCTTAAAAGGTCTATACTGATATATTATTTTTAAGGTATTCTTTAAAGGAGGCAATTTGAGAAATCTAGGGAAAACTTATGCAAGTACTTTAATAAAAATTATGTGAAAAAAGAACACACAGAGGAGAACATCTGGAATTGTTCTCTGCTAAAGAGAACATCTGCTAAAGAGAACATGGGCGCTTATTTTAGCAAAAGTCATTTGAATTAATTTTTCTTCTTTCTATCTCTATAAAATCCATGGGCTAAGATTTATTTTTCATAGTTGAGGTCATTACATGAAAATGACCTTTAAATGCAAGAATAGCAACATAGTTAAAAAGTTCATGGTTTGAACTGTCAGCATTAATGTAGACTGAAGTAGTAATTTGGCAATCTCCTCCCCTTCCCATAGGTAGTTTGATGAATGACCATTTCCTTTTCTCTTTGCTCAGAAGTTTTATGGACCATGGATAGTGCAAGATCAGAGTTATTTGTACCCAAGTTCCAGCCCCACTTAAGTGAATGTGATAAAATACCTAGAGAAAGCATTTCCAATTACCCTAAATTCTACTTTTCAAAGAATTTTGATGGTGTTTGCAAAAGTATATTTGTGTCTTCCAAGGGAGGACAATATTCTTAATATTGAGAATTATTTTAGAAGTTAATGTTCATTCTGAGCTCACTTGAAGTGAAAGAGATGTATGATTGCTTAATTGGAGCTCTTTAATTTTGGGAAGGTTCTCAATATTTGTAAGGATCATTGAAACCTTGAGACTATCACTCACTGAGAGCAAATGAATAAAAGCTTATCCAAGCTTCATTAAGGAAATACAAAACCAAGTAAGAGAAATGAGAAGTTTCAAGCCCATGTGTCTGAAACTTGAATTTTCTATGTGGCGTATGAAAGCTATTTATCCAATGAGTATGTTTTAAAATTAATGTATATTTATCATCAGTCCACAGATGCTGATAGAGTCCCTGTCTGAATATTATTATTTTAAACACCCTTCCAGTTCATGCGTTCTTGGTAAAAGTCCAAACCTTGATTTAGTGTTTCTTAATTTCCTTGCATTTATTTTATATCACCTACCATCCTTGATTCTTTCTAATTTCTGTATTTAACACTATGTTTCCACACAAATTTATAGTTTATAGAACTCTTGATATTTCATATTTAAGCTACTGTTACTTTCACAAACTTCACTTCCTTTTAGTTAACATCCTTGACACCCCAGTATAATATATTACAATTCATTTAGACTATATTTTTTCATAATCCATCCTTCTTCAGGAAGCAGTGTTTCTAATCTAAGAAGTGATTTGATTTTCTATAGCCATCAGGATGGACATTTTTTTCTCCAGCCAGAATTTAACTCCTTCCTGAGATAACCATTGCTTCTTTCTTTGATCACCATTGATAGTCTTGTGATTCATATTCTATTCCAGCCATATAAATCTTCTCCCATCCTATAAACATAACACATGTTTCCTTTTCTGCATAATTTGGATAACCAATCACTTACATTCAATCTAATGAATGGCACTTGAAAATTTTTCTATCCACAGCGCTGATTCTCTGATTCCTGGGAACATGAGCTTCTACATTCTTTTCTGAAAAGCCAGAGATTTCTCTGAGCACCTCCAAGTGTAACAACAAAAATCTGTTTTCTTCCAAAATTCTTGCGTAGTTCAATAATGTAGCTGCCTACCCAAGTATACCTTGAGTGAAAGCTGAAGCAAATTTGCCACTGTAATTTAAGGTTTTTAATCACAGGTTCTTGACATCATAATGACAATGGTGCAATAGATATGTGTGGAAGAAAGAAAGAAAAAAATCTTTCTGTAAGGGGCAATAACAAGGAACAAGAGTTTAAACAATAATTGTTCATTTTCTTCCCTGTGAATCCTTTTCCATTTCTAGCTGCTACTGTTTAGAATCACAAGGGAATCCGTCTATATTGTTCATTTGTCATCTTTAACACTGAACAAAAAAGGAACAACCAAAACAGAACCCCATAGCATGAAAAGGATGCTGAAGAATACCTCGCCACAACTGATGGTCTCTGGCAGGTTTGCAGGGGTGGTGGTGGTGGTGCTGGTGGTGGTGGTGATGGAGGTGATGGTGGTGGCGATGGTGGTGGTGGTAATGACTCAGTTCTACTTAAGAGGCAGACGACTGAGAGCTTGATCATGCTCCTGTGAGTACATAGATAAAACAAATTAGGCTTGTTTATTTATTTTATTTTATTTTTGAATTTTAAATGTTATTATTATTTATGAATTTCTTTCTGGTGGGGTAGTCATAGAGGTTGGGTGATGAACATGAGAGTTCAGGGAAGTGAGCGCAATCAGAGTACACACATAAGATTCCCAAAGAATCAATAAAATACCATGTTTATAAAATAATGATACTGAACTATTTCCAGTGCACTTGAAAATATAAGGGGTGTAAACAAAGCAATGGAAGATAAAGGAAGTAGATCTGATAATAAGACTAAGAGAAGATTAAAATTGCTGAAAACCTTCCTTGTGAACTAGGAAAATATACCACCAAAAAGTTTACCAGTATCTATTGTCAGAGGCTCATTTAAGAAGCATAGAGAGGTTTTATTCCAATTTTAGAGGAAAATAAACTGAGAAATCTCTAGAGACATAATTGGGCACTGAACCCAAATGATCCTCATGCCTTCCCATTATTGACTCTGTGGCTAAACTAATAATTTACTGTACATTGAAACCAAAGTACAGGTCATGAGATGTGCATCAAAGTGCAGAGTAAAAGAGTTTATTTCCTTTAATCATTAAACAAGGAATCAAGTCATGGAGCTATATCCACATGTGTATGTCTGTGTGTGAGTGTGTATGTGTGTGTGTGTGTGTGTGTGTGTAGTAATGTCTGGAGGTTTAAAATACTCTCTTTTTATTATCCATATAAACCCTCGAACTATATTACTTTTTTTCAAAGTCATGCCAACTGTCATCAATAAGTTAACATGAAAATTGAGGGCATTCTATTTCCTAGGACACATTTCAGTCCTACCCAAAGTCAGACTCTGTATTTGGAGGGGAAAGCTGGGTACAAAGAGTCTTTTGAATATCCTGGTTTTCTGTGTGCAGTGTCTCCTAAGCCTACTTCATAACCCATTGCTCCCATTGTTTGAGACTCCCATTGTTTAAAAAGACTCTACGTCTCTCCCTGGTGGAATCTATGATGTTGCTTGCTGCTGAAAGATATAAGCTGCCTCCGAGGTATCTGCAACATCTCCTTCTTAAAAACTGCATTGACATTCAGTTTCAGGTTGTAATAATTAGTTAGATATGGGAGAAGAAAACTCACTCATTCTCTCTTCACAAATTGCATCTCAGGGTTGTTTGAATTTTCCCCTTTGTTCTACTATGTGCTGGATCAATTAGTACTAAGCACATTACACATGTATGATAGAAATCAAAGAGTTATTGAATAACCATAGACCATTTATGAGACTTTCTATGAGGGGCTAGGAAGGGGACATCTTCATTGGACCATCTACATAACAGGTCTCTCATGTGTATTCACTTCTCTGTTCCTGGTATCAATACAAAACCTATCTGGTAAAATATAATGCTCATTTCTTCAACTTAAACCAAATTTAACTTGCATGCTCATCTGTCCACATGGGAAAATAATTTTTGTCCTTTCTGTATTAACTTTGCTCAAATTTGGTGGTTTAACTCAAAATATCTATTCTATGATAACATTTAAGAGTCTATCTATCTAACTATCTATCTATCTATCTATCTATCTATCTATCTATCTATCTATCTATCTATCTATCTATCATCTATCTTATCCATCCATCCATCCATCCATTCATTTATCTATCTATCTATCTATCTATCTATCTATCTATCTATCTATCTATCTATCTATCTATCTATCTATCTGTCTGTCTGTCTGTCTGTCTGTCTGTCTGTCTATCTGTCTGTCTTTCTATTTCTCTATCTAGTTTTTCTGTAAAACGGTGGTGTGTGATGGTCAATTTACTCTTATTTTCAAGAATATATTAGTATAATAAAATTACATTAAATCAAAGATGAAGCTATCAATCCAGCCATAGTTTGAAGAAATTATCTGGTATCTTTATAAGTATTCATTCAAAGGCCTGGGCTATGACAAGTAACTAAAGTTTACTTGTGTCTTTTTTTGGCATGTTACTGATGTTTGTTTTTAAGCTACTTGTGGTGTGGATGTGCATACCTGTTATCCAATCCTCTGAGGAACACAAAGTAGAATGATCACTTAAGCTTATTAATGGAAGGCCTTCTTACATAATACACCATGACTGGTCTTCTAAAGCAAATGATTAAATGAGAGAACAAAACAAACCAACCTCTTTTTCCCTTTTCCCTATGTTTCTCTTCCTCCTCTTTCTATTCTTTCTTCATCTCTTCCTTCTTTTCCTTCTCCTCATCTTCTCCTCTTACCTTCCTTCTTCTTTGTAGAACTGCCACCATCATAACTGACTGGCACCACTAATATCATCATAATCTTCTCCATCTTCATCATTATTATCTTCATCAATCATTCTCCTTCTAGTTTCCTTTTTTCTTCTTCTTGTTCTTTTTTCCCTCTTGACTATCATAAGTTCAAGGAAAATGTAGGGGTCTGAAGTTTGAAGGACTTAAAATGCTCCTTCAGTATTCTATTTTTAGAGTTTGTCACTTAAAATCTGAAACCTTTGTCTTATTCTTCATCATATTTTAAAGATAGCCAAGCTTAATTTCTTAAAAAGTATTGAAAACATCATAATGCTTCAATTATTATTCAAAAATTGAATTCCTAGCAGATAACTTCCAGAATCTAAACTCTGTGGATGCTTCCTAGTAACTTCAGTTTATTTCTAATCAGTGTCCCCCAGAACCAGATATTTCATAATAGTTTATTATTTCCCTTAACAGATGGTTTACTTTTCCTAAACCACATTTCTATGGAAATGTAAAATTTACTTCTTCAGCATCAGTAAATTTAATTTCACCTGCCCATCTGAGTACACACCAGAACATTTCATCAATAGGGATGCAAGTATTATAAGATTATAGTTTTCAAATATCAATGCTTTTCTAAATCTTCTAGGCTCTAATTATTAGTTTTCAATCCATGGTTGCACGGATAGTACTGTTTAAGGTCAATGAAACATAGAACAAAACAGTAAGAACAACAAAATTTTAACACATATATGGGATGTGGACTTGTGTTAGGTCACTGGGGTACAGAGAGGAGAAAAAGGAATGATAGTCAGAATACATTATAAAACTGCCAAAGGAAAACAATATCTGAAACACATACCTAGGCATGTGATTCTCTTTCTTACCATAATCACACTGTTTGAAAGACCTCCATATTGGCTCTGATCATGACCGTTCACTTTTTGCAAACTTTGTCTTCTTTCTCTTATATTAGAGTCATTTGCCTTGGTGGCAGTAAAGTAACAAATAATTCTTACTCAATTCATTCAAATTACAAGCTTATTTGTGGTTTATGTCTTGAATATAATTGGAAAGACCCAGTTGCTATTAGCTTGGAATAAATATACCAGTTCTACCAGTTTAATGTCTATTAAACAAATCTAATCATTTCTTTATTTTTTACCTTCAGTATAAAACCATATAAAATTCAAAATATGTTATTTGTAAGATGAAGCGAAAAGTAAGAATTTCACTTTCAGGCTTCAAATAGTTAAGATGATAATATAAAAGTACCTAAATTCTGAATATTTTCCTTATATTTCTCATGGAATTGCTAAGAAGGGCAGCTTTGTTGGTCTCTATAAAGAGCTTAGACTCATTCATGTTATCTGTAAATGATTGTTGAAATTACTTATACATTGTTTTACTTTCTTTCATAACTTTTGGTTGTGTTCTTTCTTTCATTTTCCTAAGATCCATTTGCAATTCAATTAACCCCATGTGCATGTGGCTTCTTCTGGCAAGAATCTGCAAGGACATCCTGACCATGACTGTAGAATGTTTTCCTATGGCTTGGGACTGGGCAATATTTTGTTATTTATAAATGGTTTCAAATATGGACTGTGCCTTTATACCTTCACTGATTCCTGACTCTGGATAGATTTATTGCCTTTAAAGTCTTCCTGTTATCAGTGAAATATGCTCTTGTGATTTTCACAAAATCTTGGAAACAGTTCTTTAATGAACATACTCAGGGCCTCCAAAAACAAATACAGCATTTTGTCTTGAGTGATTCCTATCGTAATCGAAGGATGCTCAGATACAGCACTCTCTACTGGACTGTGCTACTTGACATGAATCTGGGTTAATTACTGCAATAAGAATGCGTATGCTTTACAATTCTTCTGCCTAAAGAGTTAGTTCTGGTTAATGGGAAGCAAGAGTAGTGTTTTTCTTCAATTGGTCATTTCATTGGTCCTGTTAATTCAGAGCCTTTCTTCAATAGCACTTAAGTTCCACAATTTCTGAAGTCACACTCATCTTAAACTTAAGTTCATTTCTGCAATCACTTAACAACTACTAGAACTTAACGTGTCATTCATTCCCCTTGCCATTTGCCTTCCATGTTATGATTAATATAATTATATTACAGGTTTATCTAACACATGCTTATAAATTGTTTTTATGAATAAGTGTATTTATAATGGACATAAATTTATGTTTCCATATTCTATACTTATGAACTGCTGTTATGCACCTGTTTGGCGGGTGGGTGTAATAAACACATAGGTGATTAATTTAATGCTCTAACTTTATAAAGTTCAAAGATTAGCATCTTCGTCCAAGTAAGCAAACATAAAATGCCTTGAGGAATATATTTAAACTCTTATATACAATGGTAATTAAATTATAAAAAAGTAACAAATATCAGATACTAACATTGTATCACCCTTGAACATATTTTTCTTGAAAGATGAGCTACTATATGACTATGGAAGTTTATCATTTGGTACAGAACCTACAACAAAGAAGAGTTAAAAATAAATTCATTGAAAATAAATTTAGAGATTGATTCATGCTGTTGCTATGGAACAAATGTCTATTCTGATGCTACATTAAACATGTTCCACAAGGAAGACAGATTTTGAAAAATGCGTAAAGCCTTTCTTTTATTAAACATAAGGTAAATAGTGTGATATCCTTGAAGGAAAGTGATAGAAATGAAGATATAAGAAAAACATGTAAGATGGATTCAGGTGAGAATCATGTTGAAGAATGTTATAATCCTCCCTCCTGTGAAAGACTGCATTTTAAAATATAGACATAATACACAATATATCTTAATATGTGTGCCAAACCAAGCTATTGCATTCTATGAGTTTCTGGACTTCAAGTGTAAAATTTTGCCATTTTGTTAGTTTTGTAGTGTGTTTGAGAGACAGATTTGAACAAATGCATGTGTGATGGAAATCAAGCTTACATTTCGAAGATAATTCCTGTAAGGCAATGTAAGTCTTGGAAACACAAATTCTAACCTTATGAAGAGCTTCCTCTGCTGCCTTCCCTTAGACAGTTGGAACCAAAGTAGGTTGAGGTGACAAGGAAATGACAGCAATCTGGTGAAAGAACCCACATGGAAAAATCTCTCCATAGCATGTTATGGATGCTATATAACAAAAGACAAGATGAGGCAGAGAAAATGGCATATTTATAGGATGTAACAATTGGCTGGTCAGTGTCAGAGTCAAAGAGCTAATTTTTCCAAATTCGTGTAAAGCTCAGTGGGTGTGATGGCCAGTAAGTAACCCCAGCTCCTAGAGCAAGTTGTCTAGCCTGACTATCTGAAATAGCGTATTCAGTAGGGCAGTGGTGGTGCATGCCTTTAATCCCAGCACTTGGGAGCCAGAGACTGGTGGATTTCTGAGCTCGAAGCCAGCCTGGTCTACAGAATGAGTTCCAGGACAGCCAAGGGTTATACAGAGAAAATCCTGCCACAACAAAACAAAACAAACAAACAAAAAAAACCCCACCAGAAATAGTGTATTCTGGGTACAGTGAGTAAATTAAACTAGCAAACTAGATACTGCATTAACCTTAGCTTTGCACATCACAAGATGTACATATCATGCATATGTACATAAAATATAGAGGATGATTTGTCATGCATTCCTCAAAGTTGTGAAATTATTCGTACCTTTGTATCTCTTTTGTACCTGATGGATGAGTAAAATATGCCTTTCTTTGTAGGGGAAGAACACACTGTAATTTATAAAGTTGTCTTGAATTGAGTGATAGCTACCCTCAGTGTCACCCTTTTACAGATTAGGAAGTTTCCTATCAAATTAATAAGTCCTGGGCAATCACTGTCCAAGCATGTCTTGGGTATTATATGTATATGTTTTGATTAAAATATTATTGACCAGTGAGAGAAAATAATATCTTCATTTATTTTAGACGACTAATCTTTCAGCTTTCTTACTCCAACCAATATTTAAAAATATACAGGGCCCTTAGAGTAGTTAATGAGAGCTATGCTTACCCTCAAAAGAGAGACTCTATCACTCACTGTGCAGCAGCAGCAGAGATATCAAAATATAAATTTGATTGACTATATTAAGACATAAGTACTTACATTCTCATTTATAAAATTAATAATGCTATCAAATCCTAATTTAAAGTCATTTTAATGTCACTCATGAAGCATTCTTTCTTTTGACCTATTTAATCTTTACATTCTATCTACTGCTTAAAAAATTACCATAGACAACATAATGATGCACTTCAAGGTATATGAAATGTTTTCATAGAACTCTGGCATACCAGAATCTTAATATTGAGAAACCATGAGACAAGGATCTCACTTTATAATGTAATAATTTGAAAGAAGTTTCAGTTTTATTCAATCAAATCTCTTATCTCTTAGTGATAAGACTCAAAAAGTTGTCTTACAGTTTCTAGATATCTGTGCATGGGAAATTGAAGTATAATGTTTTGATATCCCTTTTTCCAAATTCTGGACTCTTCATATCACTTGACGTATAAATGTGGATTAAATTTAGTAAATCCTGTTGGACTTGAATGAATTTTTTTAATAAAACCCATGCACAGTAAAGGAAAATATGATAATTGATATGAAAAGAAAACTTGAATTAAGTAATTATAACTGTAAAACAAGACTAAAATGTATTAAAATGGAAAATGATTGTGATGTAACAGTGAGTGGTTATGATACAAGTTGATTTATTTGTTTGGTTAGTTTTGAGATTACATTTTAATCACTAAGTTTTCCCCTCTCTTTTCTCCCTACAAACCTTCCCATACACTTCTTCCCATTACCCCTCAAATTCATTAGCTTTCTTTACTATATTTACTATAATTTTATTGCATATATGTATTCATATATATTTATATATGTGGTATATTTTTCATTATTGGTGAAATGCATGCAGGCTTTAGTCTATAAAGTTGCCCTGAGTTGCTGACTTGACAATTACTGTCACTATCACCAATTTACAGATTAGGTAGTTTCCTATCAAGTGAGTAAATCAAGGGTAATCACTGTCCATGTGATATGTGTCATATACATATATATCTACATATACATCCATATACACACATATATACATATGTAAGTGTATATATGTATACACATACACACACACATATATATACATATATATATGTATATATATGTATATATGTCTTAAGTCCCATAATTGTCTTTCTGTGTCTGTGTTATCTCACTCAGGATGGTTTTTCCTAGTTTCATCCATTTCCCTCAAATTACAGGATGTCCTTTTTTAATGAATGAGATTTCAATGTGTAAATGTAACCTATGTATGTAAATGTACCATATATATATATGTATATTTTGTATGTGTATGCCTGTATGCAATGTTTCTATTCACTCATGAAAGTCTGGGTTGTTTCAAGTTGTTGGCTATTTTGAAAAGAGTAGTTCAGCAAGTGTCTCCATAGTAAGATAACTTCTTTTGAATAAATACCCACACATAGATTGAGCAAGCTTGAGCTAGGTGGATTCTCAAATGGGCTTTCATTGTATCTGATATATTTGAGTACTCATTTTTTTCAATTCCCAAAAAGTCTTCAATTTCTTTATTTCTATTTTGACCTTTCTGTTGTAGTTGTTGTTCAACAGTGAGTTATACAGTTTTTTTTTCAGGTTTCTGGTGGATTGTTGTTGTTGTTTGTTGTTGTCATTGCTTTTGTTGTTGTTAATATACAGTTTTAATCCATGGTTTCCAAACTGGATGTATCGTGTTATTTCAATTTTCTTTAAACTGTTGAGACTTGCTTTGTGTTCAAGTATGAGGTCAATTTTGGAGAAAGTCATGAGGTGCTGAGAAGAAGGCATATTTTGTGATTGTCTAAAATGTTCTATAAATATCTGTTATGTCCATGTTGCAAACATTTCTGTGTTTAGTTTTTGTCTGAATGATGTGTCTAGCACTGAGAGAAGGTATTGAAGTTTCCCACTATGAGTATGCGAAGGCTAATGTATGGTTTAAATGTTAGTAGTGTTACTTTTACAGATGTTATTTATTTTAATGCACTGATAGTAAGGTTTGAAATGTCTTCTTGGTGAATTTTTCATTTGAAAAATGTAGTGTCCTCCATTTCTTTTGATTAGCTTTGATATAAGGTCTATTTTTTCCAGATATTAAAATAGCTATGCCAGCTTGTTTTTTAGGTCTCTTTCCATGGGACATCTTTATCCCTCCTTGTACCCTGAGGTGATATTGATCTTTGATGGTAACGTGTTGTTTTTTGCATGCAGCAGAAGGATGAACACTTCATTTCTGTTTATGCTGTTCATTTGTATCTTACTGGGGAATTGGTTTTGAGAATTGATGTTGGGAGACATTAAAGAACAGTGCTTGTGGATTCCAGTTATTTCATTGTACATGTGTGTTCCCTCACTTAATTTGTTGGTCTGAGATTATAGAATCCTGGTGTAATCCTGGGAGTAATTAACCTTTCTAGATTCCAGTTTTCCTTCTGGCCCTTCTGTAGGGCTGGATTTATAAATAGATACTGTTTAAAGTTGATTTATTATGGAATATCTTATTTTCTGCATGTTTTGTGCTGAACTGTTTTGTAGTCTTGGCTGGTACTTTTGTTCACTTAGGTTCTGTAAAAGTTCTGCCCAGGCCCTTCTAGCTTTTATAATCTCCAGTGAGAAGTTAGGCGGTATGATAAGAGGACTGCCTTGATATGATATGTGTTCTTTTTCCTCAGCAGCTTTTGTTATTAATTCTTTTTTTCTGTACATTCAGTGTTTTGATTATGATGTGGCAAGGGGACTTTCTTATTTTGGTCTTCTGTATTCTGTGTTCTGTATACTTTGTACCTGGACTGGCATCTCCTTCTCCAGATATGAGAAAATTTCCTTTATGAATGTTGAAAATATATTCTGTGATTTGAGCCCTTTTCTCTATTCTTATTATTTTGGAATTGTCTTCTCATATTGTCCCAGATTTTCTAGATGCATTTTTTCACTTTTTTTTTAAATTTTTTTTATTTAAGACAACATTTTTAAGCCAAAGCATTCATTTCTTTTTCATGTTGTTAATGCTTGAAAGAATCACCTCCATCTCTTGGAGTCTGTTGGTGAGTCTTGTCTCTGTGGTTCCTGTTTGACTTTCTAAATTTTTCATTTCTGGATTTCCCTCAGTTTGGGTTTTCCTTATTGATTCTATTTCTACTTTCAGCTCTTGACCACTTTTATTCATTTCCTTTTAGTATTTGTGTTTTCATAGATTTCTTTAAGGAATTTATGTATTTCCTCTATAAAAGACCTTTAGTTTATTCATAAAAGCATTTTTAACAGTCTTTTACATGTTCTTCAGATGTATTGCAATACCCAGGATCTCCAGTGGTTGCGAATTTCTAGTGGAGATAGTTTTCATTTTACTGAATATTATTGATTGTTTTTTATGCTGGTCTCTATATTTTTGTGTTTGGAAAGCTTGTATTTTGGGGGGCTGATATCTAGCCTTCTGTTTGTAGAGCAGGGGTATTTTTTTTTCTAGATTTTGGTTGACTTTCTAGTTCTTAGGAGTGTTTGATGGCTGTGTATTGCCTGATAAAAATATTCTTCTGGCATCCTGAAAGCTATGGCTCTGATGTTTCCAGGTACAATGTGTTTCTAGGTATTGGCATTTGACACTTAGGAATGGAAAGGGCTAGGAAAAGGGGTTTCATTGAAGGGACAAAATTAGGATATTCTACCAGGATCCTGTTAGTCCCCTGTTAATGGGAACTGAGAGTGTTGAGGGGAAATAGCAGAAGCTCTGCACGAAGGCGAGGATGAGACAGACATGGTTTATAAGGAGAAACTGAGAGCAAAGTGAAACGTGCAGTGAAGCTACCTGCTATGCTGGCTTATGTGGCTGTGGGGCCTGGGTAGGATGCCTGCTGAGGTTGGGACTTGGGAGAAAGCAATGAATGAAGGGGGGTTGTTTGTAGTGGAAGATATGTGTGATTCCCCTGGAGATGGTGACAGAGGGGAATGGGAGGCCAAAAAAGAGGGTCTATTGGGTAGGAGACTTTGAGGGTGAATATTGAGGAGCAGAGAAATAGGTGAATATTTACAGTTAGCTTATCTGTTTTTCCTGGCTGGAATTGTCTGTGTGTTCCTAGAAGGTGCCTGCTGGGGTTGACTGCTAGGATATAGCAATGAGTGGGAGTAAGGAAGGTTGTAGGGGAAGAGCTCTGTTAACCACTGGAGAAGGAGGCATGGGTAGAAAAGGAAGCTAATCATGACTTAATATAGATCTGGTGATAAACATGGTGTGTTGATATTAGAGGAACTAAAGAAGAGGTGAATATATGCAGAGAGCCTATCTGCTTCTCTGCCTTATAATATTCCTTATATGCGTATTTTCAGAACAACCATTTGACACTGGAAAATCTTACTGTTGTGTTTGTCATGACTGTTTATATGTGAGCAAAACAAGGACAATGTCACCCAACATACCAAATTAGACAAGACAATTGCTTCTTAACAAGAGGGGGTATCAACTAGAAAATATTGAGAAAGAGCAGATGGGGATGTGATTGATAGTTTTAGGCTGCCCTTATATTTTTAGAGATACTCATTATTTTTCCCAAATAGTTCTCCCTTACCCATCCCAAGTATTTGTATCTTTGACTGTGATAGGATCTATAGAAATGAAAGAAGAAAGATGGTAATGCTGTGAAATATGAAGCCACTTGATTTCAGTCACTCAAGGTTATTTTAAGACTTTGCAAATTATTTCTTAATAATTTTACAGAATTTTTTTAAAGTATATCATTCTATTTCAGACTTACTACAAAGACAAGTTAAAGAAACTGTAGACAGAAATCTTTCTACTGTTATCTTTGAATCTCTTATGAGTTAAAAGAACAGATAATATTAATTAAAAAATATATCCATTGCAAAGTTTTATCTTTGTTTCAGATGTATTATTCATGTTGCTTAGATTTTTCCAAAACACATAAAATTGACAATAATTTCAATATCAGATCCAAATGGCAGACTGCTCTGTACATTACATACTCACAGGAGCTGCAAACATTGATATGAATAAATGTGCCTGAAACCTCAAGGATTCTATGCTCTATTAAACATGGTTGAGCAGGCTATTGAGATCACTCTCTTGAGTTCTGGGCAATGACTATTTACTTTGACAGACATGTATAAGATTCCCTTCTGTTCATTTCCCATGCTGAAGTTTCAAGTAGCACTCTGAAGACATTGTACCTACATTAGTTCACATGCCAAAACAATAGGTGATCTCTATATGTTAAGCAAACAAGTTGTGCACATACATGCTATATTCCAGTTTAAAATGGGAATATTTTATCTTTCCATTTTTTATGTTAGGCTTTCCTCTTGCTTTTATATATACTTTTGCATATGATAGTATGTGTAAGGCAGGCATTTCTCTGAGGTCGCCAGATGCATTATAATAAATTTACTTTTGAATACAGTCCAAGTGCTATTATGAAATATATATTCTGAATGAAGGAATGGACTATAGGAATGTTCTGGAATTTTCTGATATCAGTAGGCCAAAATTTGAATTTGGCAGGCAAATGGATACCTACAGTTCATATTTAGCACTTTTATTATCCTTTCCTTGTATTCTTGCTAAACAAATGGATTGCTTTATTCTTTCAGTTATATACCCAGAGACCATATCATCATATAAAAATTAATTCCATTTCTAATTTGGATGGTTGCTAAAGTTATTTTTCATGACATCAGTGATGTTATTAGGCAAAGTAAACAAAATATCTGTGTCTATATATTAATATATTAAGTGAATGTGTATCTATGTGTTTGTCTGGATTTGTGTCTATTTGTTTATGTGTGTGTTCATATTTGTATGCAATAGTGCTATAATTAAGCAAACCCACACATTTGCAATTTTATGGCTAACAATACACAAGCCAATATTAATATGCTAAGTGAGATCAATAGGTTAAGTGAGATTAGCTATTTATGCAAAGGAAGAAATAATGCATGTTTAAATTGATATGAGGTATCTTACGTAATCAAAATGGTAAAAGTAGAGTAAAAAAAAGATAGCTTTCAGGATCTGTGGAAGAGAAAAGTGAGAAATTAATTTTCAAGTTTCTGTTTTCCAAGACAAACTCTAGAACCTCACCATATGAAAACGTAGCTGTTCCTGAAGGTAGGGTTATGTGCATTTAAAAATACATGAAGAGAATGAATCTTTCATTATGTTTTCTTAAAACACATGTACATGATTTGGATGGGGTGGATGTGTTTGATATCTTTATTGTGTTGCTCTTATAACAGAGTTGTGTAGTTCATGTTCAACTTTATTAAAATATAGACATTAAACACTTAATGTCCCTATGTATCAATTATCTCTCAATAAAGCATAAAAATCTTGCTTCATTTCTAGCCATGGTACTGATCAAGAAGCATATCACTGGTCCTATAGCATGCCTGAAGAACTAAGCACATCTAACTAATGTGATTATCAGATATTTAGATGTGAATATTGGTGGTCCTTACACCAGCTATCATTCACCATGCTTAGTGCTGTCACTGTGTAAATCATACTTTTTGGTTTCATATTTATCTTCTTCATTACATATTTTTTATGTCTGAAGTCTCATGCATCCATGACTTTAGTCCTTCTACCTTTTCTTATGTACTAAAACCATATTTGCATACTACTCTGCCTACTTTATGTGGTGCTGGAGATAGAAGTCAGGACTTTGTGAGTACTAGGCGAACACTATCAGCTGAGCTACATTCTTAGATCACATTTTGACCACAAAACTTTTCCCTGTGCATTTCTTATTTTTATAACCAATGCCTGAGCATAAGATCTAAGAATAACAAAGTAACCATGCAGATTGAATCAATAAATAACAACCATGTCAGCAAATCAACACAACAATATTATTTCTGCTGTGCTGATTGCACTCAACTATATAATTTTGCTGGATTTAGAGAAATCATGACTGAGAATGGTTGATGTAAGTACGAATATATTTCCTTTAAGTGTTATTACCATTTTTAGATTTCTGATCAATTATAAAGTAAAATGTGACAGAGAAGGAGGTCTAAAGTCAGGGTAATATTTGCTCTTTCTGTACTCATGCTGCAAATAGTGTTCTGTAGAAAACTTTTGGAACAGTGTCATGCTATTTTCCTAACCCAATTTATGATTTGTTAACATAAATTAATAGATTAAGAAATCCTTGACCTGATATTTAGATACTCATATTTCAAACAAAAATTATATAATCATTTGAATTCCTAGGTTTTAGTAAGGTGTATAAAATGCAGACTAATTACAGAAATTTTGTATTAGACTTTTGACACTTGTATTATTTGTATAGAGTGTTAGGTGAATAGTGATTCTAGTCAATATACTTTAAAGCACAAACTGGAGAAATATATTTGGAGCCACAACTGTGTAAAGTACAGAAGTATAAGTGAGTATATTCAGTAATGTTGCTGTGCCCCCTCCCCAATTATATAAACCATTCTTACTCATTAAACTGCAAATTAGTTAACAAATATCCTTGGTTCAGAAGTCTGTTTTCCTAAACAGTACTCTGTGTTGATGTTTTATAAATAGATGTTGTCAGGTACCTTGTTAACAAAGTAGGTAGTGCATCAGTCTCATATAAAGATGTTGTCATAATATCTGAGACCTGGGATTCTAATGATGAATTTTACACCACTTGACTTTTCTTGTGAACATATAATTTGTCTCCCACTGCTTTCAAGGGAATTCATTTACAACTAGCTATTGGTTGTTATGTTATAAGAAAAATTCTACATCTCCTTTATATATTTAATTCTGTCTCAGTTTTGTTTTAAATAAACAAGCAAGAAAATTAGCCAATGGAGCCAGGTACATTGCTTTTGATCTTATAGCTAACTCCAACATGCACTGCTAGATTGACTTCAGCAAGCACAGCCCTTTATCCACACAAGTGAGAGCATTTATTCCCCTCTCTTTCTCAGGGAAGAGATAGCACAATTGTCATTTAACCAAGCAAAGGCAAGGGTAGAGGAAGTTGGAGAGCGATTTGAGCAAAGATTCTATCTGACCAAGGAAGGCTCTCTTTGTCTTGCCTCTTCATTGTTCTGAGTCAAACGAACACACCTGGCCAGTGATGCAACCAAACCAACTTGCATGTAGATCATTCTTTTCAAAAGATAAGGGAAGTTTTTGTCAAATTAGCTGCCATAGCAGCAAAGCCCTTTTCAATGCCTGTCATGATTGATAGATGTGTTGATTCACTTCTATTAAGACATATATATGATGAGTGAAGCTCATTTTAATTTGAGATGATCAGCACTGTAGATTTCTACTCTAGATATAAAAATGACCCATGTGTGTTTAATTTATCTGGAAGACACTGCAGAACTATTGATTAGCTTTTCCTCTTCAAGTAAATGGCAGAAGCATACCAGTGTGTCCTTGGGCAACTGATATAACTTTCATGTCTCTTTCCCTGTCTGTTGTCAGGTACAGAGCTAGAAGCTCATGGCTTGGCACATTCATTTGTCATTCACGTATTGAGTGACCTGAATCCACAAATCACCAGTAAAAATGGGATGTGGGGAAGAACAAGATGAGACCATAAACAACACTGTGAGCAAGGCAAAGGTCAGACTGGAGGTTCAGTCTCAAATGGGTAATCACATGAGTACATTATACTTAAAATAAAAGATTTATAAAGGTTACACAAAATGCTTGTCCCAGGTAGGGGGACAGCTGAGAACAATAAATCAACTTGAATGTCTCAGAGAAGGTGCTACAATCGACATGATGATTGACATACTGTCTGCAAGAGCAGAGGCAACTGTTTTGCAGGAGAAGGAAGGAAGACAGTTGTTTTGTTCATTATCAATAAGCTTTTGGCAAAAATTGAGGTAACTAAAATTTTGTGCTAGAACCTGTACTGCTGACAATTGAGTGATGCAAAGAAGACAGGAAATAATTGCTATAATAAGATGTGTTTCAAATGAATGTTTCAAATGTATACAGAGGTCTCTACATCCTAAGAGTGTACACTAATTGTTTTTAGTATTCCATGTATACTCTTCAAATTTCCCAAATATACTGTACTATATGAGATATTTTGATTAATCTTTTTATTCTTCTTTTGTATATTTTTGTACTTGTTCTAATAGTCAAAATGTGTAGGTTTTATTCCATATACTAAATTTACATTTTTAGCCAGTATAGAGTCTTTCGTGTTAGTCTAGTTACATGGAATACTTCGATATATGAGTCAGCCCAGGAGACTGTCAGATTCTTCTTAAATTAGGAGTAGCTGGAGAAGAGAACAAGGCAGCCTTTGAGAAATTAGAGAGAACAAGAGTTATTTTATTTTGTAATACAATCTCTATAATATTGGAATTTTCTTAGGAGACATGCATGATAAGAAATTAGTATCCAAGGGCTAGAAACACAAGTTACAAAGACATGAGTCTCTGGAGATGTGGAATGGAAAGTTAAACTACATTGGAAGGGGTTTTTATTTTTATTTTTTCTGATTATAAGGTATGTCTGGGTTCCTGTGCTCCTATGAACACAGTGAAATAAGAGATCACAAAAACTTTTGAAATTAGCAATGAAACTTTAGTTAAAACAAATCAGGAAAAAGATCAACATGCCCAGCAAGAGAGTAACATGATGCTCAAGGGTCACAATCAGTGTTTAAGGCTTTCCTTTTTGAGGTTCAAGAGAAGAACTTGGGGCTATAGTTTGGGTTTTTCTCTAGTACGAGCAAAACATGAAAACATTTCTCTACTGAGCATATCCTTTCCTATACGGCTTCTTAGTTTTAATAATATGCATGAGTAATTATGTCTAGGCAGAAGATGGTTAAATGAGAGGCATTCGGTTTAAAAAGTTCACCTGTGAGCACAGTTGTTCTTTAGTCTACGTGAGGGAGGATATATCTTCATTGTGTGTAGGATCAGTGCTGTACAAGTATGGAAAGTGAGATGAACACTAGCATTCACAGATTAATTCATTAAAATCTACTCTTGACTGTAGACAGTTTTGTGACAGATCCTTGAGGTTTTTGTCACATTGACTTCTCTCCAGTGATGGACTGTGACCTTGAACTGTGGAGTTACATAAACCCTTTGTTCCTTTCTTATATTTGTCAGAGTGTATTAATACAGAACCAGGAAGAGACACTATGACAGTGGAGTAAATTATTTCTGTTGTTTAAAGGAGGTAAATTCAGATTGATATTTTCTGGTGTCTGAGGTTGCTAAGAGCTATGTTCAGAGAGGAGTGCCCACTCATAGTATGTGCAAATGAGGGCCCTAGCTCTTAGGTGAATTGTTAATATAGCAGATATTTACATTGTGTAAGTTAGTGGTTCTCAACCTTCCTAATGCTGGGAAACTTTAATATAGCTTTTCACGTTGTGGTGACCCTCAATGATAAAAATATTTTCATTGCTACATTATAATTGTAATTTTGCTACTATTATTAATTGTCATGTAAATGTATGTGTTTCTGATGGTGCTGGGCAACTCCCTTAACAGGTTATAAGAGGTCTTTTGACTCCCAAAGGGTTTGTAACCCACAGGTCTAGAGCTGCTTTTCTAAATCAAGTAGATCCCCAGTTAACTAAAGTATTCCCTCTATTTGCCTGTCTCATGTTAGGTTGGTTTTTACTTCTAAAGAAAATGCATTATTTAAGGGCCATCAGATAATTTTAAATTTGTTTTGAAATCTTTTTTACTCTTACAAAATTACTTCAATGAAAACATGGGATTCTGTTGTGGTATTTACCTTGTAATTCAAGAATCAAGGCATTGCTTAACATAACCATTGAGAATATTGACCAAGATAATATGACTTGCCCAAAGGACTCATATTATAAAGCTCTGGAAAGAACCGGGTAAATCTTTCTTAGACATGTTTAACACTACAAGCAAAAAGATGCTTAATTCTAAGTACTTAAACTGTGTAGATGGAGTCACATGAGAAGGCACTGAAGGAGAAGGCCAAATTGTGAGGAGAAAAAAAAAATAAGCGTGAAACAAGAGCTTTCTGCCATGGAGTTACTCCAATAAACAAATATAGAAAATTAAAAAAAAATTAAGAAATTTTAAAGAAAAGAAGAGGAAGACACAAGGACAGCCTAAAGAAGGGGTATAAGGCCTGGGAAATAGCTGGGTTTGACTCCAGCACAGCTCTTTAGGTCTTCAGGTTTCTCCATCGAAAGAGTTTATACAGTCCTTATTTACTAAATTATTATATATGTGCTACTGAGAAGGAAAATTGAAAAAATGTGTGTCTGCAGAGACTGATTGTGTGATTAGTATATCAGTACTGTGGAGAGAGATTGTTACAGGTTTAGAAACTAATTTATCTTGGTCTAGTTTGAGCCCTCCAAAACAGCCATTTCTTGCCCACCTCTGTGTCAGAACTAACATTTTGTGACTTAATAGATAGAAACCTTTAGAATCCATTGACTTAGCAGAGCACTGCCTTCCATTAATTAAATTCAAAGAATATCACCAGATAGTATCTTAGGCCTATAGAAAAATTTCTCCAATTTCATTGTTTCTGCCTCTCTGATAAAGCCACCAATGTATTTTAAACGTGCCTTGTATTTTGTGACTTTCTTTGTTTGGTAAACCTATAGAAACACCATGAAAGTGCTTCCATGTTGGAACCCAAAATTTGGTGTTTGCAGGCCATGGTGACTCAATTGGCTCAAGAACAAATTATATTTTAATCCCTCTAAAAACTAAGAGCTATAGTTTCTGCATCAATACTACTGATGTTTTGAGAAATCTGTATATGTATGAAATCTTATAGGTATATGTAGCTCATATTGAGGGGAAGGCAAGATGAAATGTAGAAAATCCAGAAGGAAGCAAGGACATAGCAAGTTCACTTTCAGTGAGTCTAGAGGCATAGTTGGGCACTCCTAAAATCCTGGCTTTTAGGTATGTAAAGCAAGAGAGTTTGAGTTTGGGAATTGGCTGAAGCTACACAAGGAAACATTGTGTGGTACCATCTTATAAACTGAACATCCACTGTCATGATAACCATTTTGTTGGCTTGCAAATGCTCATCACAACTTGACTTGTTGACTGCTGTAATTCCTTTACAGGGATAGGCATGGGGAGGCTCATTAGAGGTGCTCTTAAGTTTTGCAACTTCTTTTTTTTTCTAGCCAATTGCATGAACTTTGCCATAAGAAGAGCTGAGGCTTCAGGTAGAGATTAAATAATATAGTATAGGGCACTAAAGGAAGGGGTTTCTATCTATATGATAACAGGAGTTAATCACCAGGCTGGTCAGAGACTTTGCCTCACTGCAGAATGAATCACCCACTCTCCTTTCAATAATCCTTTAAGCTGTGCTGAAAACTCTGCCAAACACTCTCATTCATTTCTCCAGTATAACTGCAGGTAGAATCAAAGGAGAGAAGTAAATGATGCCTAGCCACTCCATTCAAAGTTCTTTCTCTCACAATTTTGTTGGAAGGAAGGAAGGAAGGAAGGAAGGAAGGAAGGAAGGAAGGAAGGAAGGGAGGAAGGGAGGAAGGGAGGAAGGGAGGAAGGGAGGAAGGGAGGAAGGGAGGAAGGGAGGAAGGGAGGAAGGGAGGAAGGGAGGAAGGGAGGAAGGGAGGGAGGGAGGAAGGGAGGGAGGGAAGAAGGAAGGAAGGAACAGACTTCACTGTCTAACTGACATCAAGTGACACAGTCAGACAAGCAAAAGAGTGTGAGGACAGAGATGAGAAGGACTTAGCAGGTCATTTTAAAAGATAATTTATGTAATATAATCTAATATAATTTCTAAAAAAAAGAGAGACCATAACTTTGAAACCTAATAAAAATATTACATGGAGTACTTATCAGACAGCCTACATTCTCAAGTACTTCATCTTTGCAATACCTTTTGTTGCATAACATATGTAGGATTTGAAATATATAACCCACATGAATGTAAATTTTGTCATGTATTTTGAAGGTAGGAAATATTAGACTGGTTCTCTTGCATTAATTGCTATAGATTATACCACTAGAACATATCCAGGATTAACATCTATGCTGATACCTAGACTGGGAGAATCTGCTTGTATACTAATTGATTGTTGTTTTGTTTTATTAAACAAATTTTTCATTTACATCTCAACATTATTTCCTTTCCAGGTTTCCCCCTCCCAGAACACCCTTATCCCATCCCCCTCCTCCTGTTTCCTCCACCAAACCCACCCCCACCTTCAATTTCCCTATGCTGGAGTATCTCTAGAGCCTTCATAAGACCAAGGACCTCTCCTCCCATTGTTGCCTGACAAGGCATTCTTTTTCTACAAGTGCACCTGGCTATGTGTACCCCTTGGTTGATGGCCCAGCGCATGGGAACTCTGGGGGGGGGGCGTTGGTTGGCTGATATTGTTGTTCGTCCTATGAGCTTGCAAACTCTCTCTGCTCCTTTAGTCATCCTCTATTTCTTCTATTGGGGACCCTGCACTCAGTCCAATGGCTGCCTCTGTATTTATAAGATTCTGGAAGGGCCTCTCAGGAGAAAGCCATATCAAGCTCCTTTCTGTAAGCATTTCTTGGCATCCCCAATAGTGTAGGGGTTTAGTAACTGTTATAGGAGGAATCCCCAGGTAGGACAGTCTCTGGATGGCCTTTCCTTCAGTCTCTGCATAGCCTTTCCTTTAGTCTCTGCTCTATATTTTGTCTCCATAATTGCTCCTATGAGTATATTCTTTCCTTTGTCAGAAAAACTGAAGCACCCACGTGTTGGTCTTCCTTTTTCTTGAGCTTCATGTGGTCTGTGAATTGCATCTTGTTTATTCTGAGTTTGGGGCTGATATCCACTTATCAGTGAGTGTATCTACCATGTATGTTATTTGTGATTGTGTTACCTCACTCAGGGTGATATTTTCTAGTTCCGTCCATTTGCCTAAGAATTTCATGTTTTTAATAGCTTATTAGTACTCCATTGTGTAAATATACCATGATTTCTGTATCTATTCCTCTGTTGAAGATCATCTGGGTTCTTTCCAGCTTCTGGCTATTATAAATAGGGCTGCTATGAACATAGTGGAGCATGTGTCCATATTACATATTGAAACATCCCTTGGGTATATGCCTAGGAGTGGTATAGCTGGGTCCTCAGGTAGTACTATATCTAATATTCTGAGGATCTGCCAAATTGATTTCCAGAGTGGTTGTACCAGCTTGCAATCCCACCAGCAATGGAGGAGTGTTCCTGTTTTTCCACATCCTCACCAGCATCTTCTGTCACCTGAGTTTTTTATTTTAGCTATTCTGACTGTTGTGATGTGGAATCTCAGGGTTGTTTTGATTGCACTTTCCCTATTAACTAAGGATTTTGAACATTTCTTTAGGTGCTTCACAGCCATTTGAGTTTCCTCAGTTGAGAATTCTCTGTTTAGCTTTGTAACTTATTTTCCATAGGGTTGATTCTCTGAAGTCTAACTTCTTGAGTTCTTTATATACATTGAATGTTAGCCCTCTATCGGATATAGGATTGGTAAAGATCTTTTCCCAATCTCTTGGTTCCCATTTTGTCCTATTGATAAAGTGTCCTTTGCCTTACAGAAGTTTGCCATTTTATAAGGTCCCATTTGTCAATTCTTGTTCTTAGAGCATAAGCCATTGGTGCTCTGTTCATTAAGTTTTCCCCTGTGGCCATGTGTTCACGGCTCTTCCACATGTTCTCCTCTATAAGCTTCAGTGTATCTGGTTTTAAGTGGACATCCTTGATCCACTTCGACTAGAGCTTGGTATAAGGAGATAAGAATGGGCCAATTTGCATTTTTCTACATGCTGAGTGCCAGTTGATCCAGCACCATTTGTAAAAATTCTGTCATTTTTCTACTGGATGGTTTTAGCTCCTTTGTCAAATATCAAGTGTCCATAGATGTGTGGATTCATTTCTGGGTCTTCAATTCTATTCTGTTGATCTTCTTGCTGCTCTACCAATACCATGTAGTTTTTATCACTATTGCTCTGTAGTACAGCTTAAGTTCCAGAATACTGATTCCCCCAGAAGATCTTTTATTGTTGAGAATAATTTTCTCTATCCTAGGTTTTTGTTATTGCAGACGAATTTGGAGAATGCTCTTTCTAGCTCTATAAGGAATTGATTTGGAATTTTGGTGGGAATTACATTGAATCTGTAGATTGCTTTCAGCAAGATGGCCTTTTTTTGCTATATTAATACTGCCAATCCACGAGCATGAGAGATTTTTCCATCTTTTGAGATCTTCAATTTCTTTCTTCAAATGCTTGAAGTTCTTGTCATATAGATCTTTTACTTGCTTGGTTAGAGTCACACCAAGGTATGTAATGCTATTTGTGAATATTGTGAAGGGTGTCATTTCCCTAATTTATTTCTCTGCTTGGTTATACTTTCAGTAGAGGAAGGCTAGCAATTTGATTGAGTTAATTTTATATCCAGCCACTTTGTTGAAGTTGTTTATAAGCTGTAGGAGTTCTCTGGTGGAATTTTTGGGGTCACCTAAGTATATGATCATATCATCTGCAAATAGTGATATTTTGACTTCTTCCTTTCCAATTTGTATAACTTTAACCTCCTTGTTTTGTCTAATTGTCTTAGCTATACTTCAAGTACTATATTGAATAGATAGGGGAGAGTGGACAGCCTTGTCTGTTCCCTGACTTTAGTAGGATTGCTACAAGTTTCTCTCCATTTAGTTTGATGTTGGCTATTGGTTTGCTGTATATTGGTTTTACTATGTTTAGGTATGGGTCTTGAATTCCTGATCTTTCTAAGACATTTAACATGAAGGGATGATGAATATTGCCACATTCATGCTTATACCTAAACCAAACAAAGAAAGAGAACTTCAGACCAATTTCCATTATGAACATTGATGCAAAATACTCAATAAAATTCTTGCCACCCAAAATCCATGAACACATCCAAATGATCATTCACCATGATCAAGTAGGCTTCATCCCAGGGATGCAGGAATGGTTCAGTATATGGAAATTCATCATTGTAATCCACTTCATAAACAATCTCAAAGGAAAAACCACATGGTCATTTCAGTAGATGCTGAAAAAGCATTTGACAATAGTCACTAATTGATTGCTAACAGAATGAGCTGCTTATGGGCTGTCAGGCTAAGGGCTTCTATTCCTCCTTGCTTGGCAATAAGAACCCATATTTAATACCTTGCAAATTATGTGTGTGTCCATAGAGAATTGGGGCAGCTTGGCTATCTAAAAACTATTAACTGAGAGTTTAGGGGTTGTCAAGGTGGTTCAGTGGGAAAAGGATCTTGTCATCAAGCTTAATGACCTGATGAGATTGATTCCTGGGTCCCACATGATTAAAAGAGAGAACCAATCCCCAAAAGTTGTCTTCTTGCATATACTCATGTGTTATTGTCATCTGCATCCCCACAACACACATATAATGAATAAGAAATGATTAAAATTAAAAAGGTCAACATTTCAGGAATTGTCAGTTAGAAACATAAACTTAATATCTCATGTGATATAAACAAGTAAGTGACTTCCCAGTGATTTTGTAGTACTTTTTTGATTAGAGGCCACTTCAAGTCCCTCCACCCAGTCAGGGTATGAAGAGGACACAGAATCATAGAACAGGAAATATAGAAAAACATTTTGAATGTATATACCAGTCCTCAGTGTTAGGTAGTATAAAGTCCTATAATCTCTTTAATTTCTGGATTTCAAGACTATTGTATGATAAAAGCAGAAATCAACATAAAATAAAATAGGCAAAGAAATATGACACTCCAATTTTTCTTCAATGATAACTTTAAATATAGTTCCCATTTGTATATATTTATATTATAAAACAATATTTTGTACTAACTGCAGGAGGAAAAAAGATATAAAAGAGAATTCAAGAAGCTAAAATTTTGTGTGTCAAAATTTTATTTATTTCATTCCTCATCAATTGCTGAGATGTCAAAAGTCCTCGTACACTTACTATATTTTACTGAGCCCAATGCAGTTTTCAGTCTGAAGAATACTCTGAAGTGTATGGCCAGGGAACTGATCAAATCTCCCAGAATATCAGAAATAGGTCTAAACAATGGCAGTAATATTTAACATCGTTGTTTTCTGATGATATACAGCAATGGGATCCACAAGTATGTACAACATAGAATGTAATATCTAGTAAACATCATTCTTTATTGTTAACCCCAATCCATGTGTTAGTGAGTGTGAAATTTGATATTGCAGTTATATTTAACATCGTTGTTTTCTGATGATATACAGCAATGGGATCCACAAGTATGTACAACATAGAATGTAATATCTAGTAAACATCATTCTTTATTGTTAACCCCAATCCATGTGTTAGTGAGTGTGAAATTTGATATTGCAGTTAATTGTACCTGATGGGGACTGCTACATACAGTCCCGATGATCCTTAAATGTAGTTTAGTGCATCTATAAGTTAGATTTAAAAAAAAAAAGTGATGTCAGAACTGATGTGGTATACATGATCTCAGCATCAGAGAATAAGTATTGTACTGGGTTTAAGTGAACCCTGGATACTATTCTTAACCTGGAGTGACCAGGGGAATCACCAAGATTGCCTGATAAAATACACATTGTAGCCTCTACTCCTAAAGTTTTCATTCAGCATCTTTGGTATGTGGCCTGAGAATTTGACATTCTACCAGGTTTTGTTTTGATTTGCTGCTGGATGACCTGGTCACCACACTGTGAGGACCTCTTATCTAAGATGGTCAAGCCATAGCATGAAGCTGCAGACCTGCTGAGAAAATGTGAAATGACTTCTGCTTTATGAATTCTAAAACTTTGAGAAGGTGAAGCTTGTGTTTTAACTGCATAAGTCTGTTTTATATTTAGAGATTATGAAGAATTGTTCTATTAATAAATTCCAGGGAAGACTTGCCAAACTACCATGCAAGTAGTGAATGTGCTGGCATGAAGGTATACAGAGTAAACCATTATTAAATATGGACTTTGCCATTTCTTTCCCCTGCAAAACTAGGAACTGTGTAACAAAATTCAAGTGAATAAAACCTAACGACAATCAAATCTAAGATGCTTACATAGAGGGATTCAATAGAAACCAAGTCTAGTTTACAGAGAAATTAATTTCTTAGATCTCTCTAGAAAGTAAGCCAGATGTACAGTATTATATTTGGCTTTTATTCAACATGCTGCTTAGAGAATTCCAAGTTTTCCCTCTAAAACACAACTGTTACTCTACACATCCCTCTGGTGCCTACTTAAACATCCTGCACATGAAATGCATACACACCCTGAACATCTAACAGCCCAGTATTTTCACTATGCTAGGCCTATTTTCTTTGTGCTATAACTACAGTATAGCAACAGCTTACAAAAGCAGTAGTTCCCATCGAACATGGAAAATGTTTGCTTTAGTCATCCTTCCTAATGTTCAGAAGAGATTTACTTTGTTTCTTGACACCACATATAGATTCTTGGTTAATTATAGACCCAGAAGTTCCTTGGAAAGGAAATTCTGTTTTTAAAACAGGTAGAAATGCACTTTTAATTATGATTGTTTTAGCATCAATCTGTCCATCTGTCTGTCTGCCTGCCTTGTTTGTTTGTTTGTTTCTTGCTTGTTTGCTTGCTTGCTTGCTTTCTTGCTTTCTTTCCTTCGTTATTTCTTCCTTCTTTCCTACCTCTGTCATCTAGGACATCACTCTAGGCTGGTCACTCTTTCTATAGCCTCAACCCATGGCACTTCACTGGTCTTAGTCTTCAAAGTGCTGTGTTTACAGGGAGAAGCTGCCAGATAGGGCACTTTATACTCTTGAAAAGAACATACAAAGACACAAATATATATACCAGCAAAGACACAAATATAAATACAGGGTTAGGATTTCAGTTTTTTAATTTTGACAAGTTTGTACCAATGACCTTACTTTATGCAAAGAAACAAAATTAAGGGTAGTTTTATTTAACATTATATAATATTGCTCCTGAAAATGTCTAAAATGGGAGAAGAAGAAATATGTGTTGAGGTATATGAATGATTCACAAGCCTTAATACAGTTGGAAATTTTCAGACAATTTGAAAAATCTCTGCATGAAACACACACACACACACACACACACACACACACACACACGCAAATGAAAGGTTGGTAATCCTCATAACACTTGATCACCAATGGCATTTTTATTTAAAAATTTCATAAAATTAATTTGACCATAATAATCCTTACTTATTTACCTGAATTTTTCCAAGATCTACTCCTACTACCTGACATCCCAAATTCTTTCAATTTTTTAAATTTAATAAGACATCTACTTTGTACTTTCTGATGTTCATGTACTTGCATTTGGAGGGCCATTAACTGGAGTGTGGTTTATATACTCAGAGCAAGAAGGAGTGCTATATCCCTAGCCATTGATTCTTGGCTAGATTTATAATAACAGAATGAGTTCTCCACTATGAAAGTAACCTTTTATACAATCAGGAATCAGTTTTTTATCCTGTTAGATTCATGCTACAGTTGTACCCATGGGCATATCTTACCACATCAATCTTTATTCCAGCACCCCTGGTACAAACCCCTGAGCAATATTGTTGATGACTTCTTTCCCAAAGTATCAAGCACAGTCTTTTCTAGTACCATGTAAGCTAGCCCACATACAATCCAATTCCTGGGCAGTAATTTTTTCTCTGTATCAAGTGACAGATGTGTGTGGTGTCTTCAACTATATGGTTTTACCATCAACTTCATTGGGAAATAAAGAGTAATTTCAATAGCAATTAGGGTGTGGGGAATGTCTGGAACACTTCAAACAACCTAAATGCAGAGATCCAAGACCTGCCACTAGGACTTTTATGGGCACCCCAAGACTTCTAAGATGGGCATTATACTGTAAGTGATTTCTTTAAACTCTTTTATATTCCAGCTTCATAGAAGAAAACATGTGCCTGTTATTATATATCTAACCAGGAAGTCATGGATAATTAATATGGTCTGGGGAAGAGTGAGTCAGTTTCCTTATGGTTGTTTCTAATAGAGTGGTCACATTCTACTGGATGGCTCCACATGCCGAATTTTGTGGGTAACATAAGTTGAAATTGATTGAGTTGCTTGTGGTTAGCATGCAGAAGAATGCAAATTGATCCATGCTTTTCTCCTTGCACAAAGCTTAACTCCAAGTGGATCAAGGAACTCCACATAAAACCAGACACACTGAAACTAATAGAAAAGAAACTGGGGAAGAGCCTTGAGCAAATGGCTCCAGGGAAAATTTCCTGAACAGAACACCAATAGTTTATGCTCTAAGATCATGAATTGACAAATGTGACCTCATAAAATTACAAAGTTTCTGTAAGGAAAAGGATACTGTCAATAGGACCAAACTGCAACCAACAAATTGGGAAAAGATCTTTACCAACCCTACATAGAACAGAGTGCTAATATCCAATATATACAAAGAACTTAAGAGTCCAGAGAACCAAATGACCCTATTAAAAAATGGGATACAGAGCTAAACAAAGAATTTTCACCTGAGGAATATGGAATGGCTGTGAAGCACCTAAAGAAATGTTCAACATCTTTAATCATCAGGGAAATGCAAATCAAATCAACCCTAAGATTTCACCTAACACCAGTCATAATGGTCAAGATCAAAAACTCATGGGACAGCAAATGCTGGAGAGGATGTGGAGAAAGAGGAACACTCATCCAGTGTTGGTGGGATTGCAAGCTGGTAGAACCACTGTGGAAATCAGTTTGGCAGTTCCTTAGAAAATCGGGCATACTACTACCTTAGGACCCTGCTATACGACTCCTGCATATAACCAGAGAATTCTCTAGCATGTAATGAGGACACGCACTCCACTATGTTCATAGTAACCCTTTTTATAATAACCAGAAACTGGAAAGAACCCAGATGTCCCTCAATGGAGGAATGAATACTGAAAATGTAGTATATTTACACAATGGAATACTACTCAGCTATTAAAACCAATGAATTCATGAGATTCTTAGGAAAATGGGTGGAACTGGTAAATATCATCCTAGGGGAGGTAACCCAGTCACAAAAGAATACACATGGTATGCAGTTATTGATAAATGGTTATTAGCCCAGAAGCTTGTAATACCTAAGACACAATTTACATATGAAATGAAGCTCAAGAAGAAGGAAGAACAAAGTATGGATACTCTGGCCCTTCTTAGAAGAGGGAACAAAACACCCACAGAAGGAGATACAGAGACAAAGTGTGGAGCAGATTCTGAGGGAAAGACCATCCATAGACTGTCCCACCTAGGGGTCCTTCCCATATACAGCTACAAAACCCAGACACTATTGTAGATGCTCACAAGTTCACACTGTCCTGAGCCAGATATAGCTGTCATCTGGGAAGCCCTGCTAGTACATGATAAATACAGAGGAGGCCACTCTGAGCCAGCCATTGAGCAGAACACTAGGTCCCCAATGGAGGAGCTAGAGAAAGGTCCCAAGGAGCTGAAGGGGTTTGCAGCAACACAGGAGTAATAACAAAGTGAGCTACCCAGGACTCCCAGAGCTCCCAGTGAGAAAACTATCAACCAAAGAGTACATATGGAGTTACCCATGGCTCTAGATGCATTGGCAGCAGAGGATGGCCTTGTTGAACATCAAAGGGAAGAGAGGCCCTTAGTCCTGGAAAGGCTCGATGCTGCAATGTAGGGGAATACCAGGACAAGGAAGCAGGAGTGGGTTGATTTGGGAACAGGGGGAGGAAGAGATGGGTTATGAGACTTTCCGAGGGGTGGGAACCAGAAATGGGGACACCATTTGTAATGTAAATAAAGAATATACCTAATAAAAAAGTAAAAAATAAAATAAAAATAAGACATGAAGTTGGAAAAAATATAGCATGAATTTGGAGGAGATTAGGGAAATGGGGATAAAATTAGGAGGAGTTAAGTTAGTTGTAGGTGATTATGATCAAATACATTGCATGCAATTTTCAAAGAATTAAGAAAAATACATTTAAAATTAAACATATTTTAAAAGTTACTTGAAGTACTCTTTTGCAGCTTAGATCTTATTGTTTTATGTTGTACTTTATCATGATTCCTGCTGAAATGGTAAGGTAACAGTGAATCCAAACAAGAACTGACCTTGATGGGGCTGACATCTGAGTGGAAAAGGCAGTCCCTAATCCAGGCATCACCAAATACAGTGTTTGTCCTGAGGGGGGAGGGGAAACGTGGGAGTTAGAAGGATGGATACAAAATCATCAAAGGCTGACATAATGTTCTTGAACATTCACTTAGAAAAATTGTCAGTGTTAAGGAAAAAAAAACTGGAAAAAAATGAGGCAGATAGAATAAGCCCTCAAAGAACATTGACAGTAAGCCAAATCCTTCATGGGCAAAGACTACTTTTTGTTACCATTTGATGATATAAAGTAAACTGCTTTGTCAAAAAGAGACAAGAGTGGACATCTTAAATTACTATTTTCACAATTCCATAAAGGTTCATATTGTAGGGATCTCTCACCTGGTTAAAATAGAGATAATCCCTTTATTTGATGGAAAGATGACTCAGAAATGAACCTACCTAATTCTTTCATGGCCCTGTATTGTTGGTTATATTGGTGGATCATACAGACAAAGAGGGTATTTGTAAATTAAGCTCTTAACTTTATGAGTCTTCTGTATATCTGAAATACCATATAAAAACACGTCTGTATGGCAGCTGCTCATTTTTTAAAATCTTCTGTGATAAACCAGACTGATGCATTTCCTCAGCTAATAAGCTATTATGGAAGTAATCATTAATGACAGAAAATTGGTAAAACATGGTACATATGATGGTCAGCATGCAGATCCCTCATATCACTACTACTGACCTGAGAAAAGCTGTGGGCAGCACAGGGAGGCTGTGCTCACACTTCTACTCCATAAATTTAGCAGACCGAGAAGTTTATTACTACCCTGAGACAAGCTGATGATGGAATGGCTGGTTGAGTTAGTGCTGCAGCTTTTTCGATCTATTTCCAATCACTCTTGGAGGAACCATGACTGTGTAATGTGTCCATTTTTATTCAGTTCATGCTACTGAAGGCATAAAATAATGGGCCTGGAATATTGTGTGTTGGGCTTTTAGCAAAATATCAAAGGGCTGGTGATATTGGTCTATAGAATAGGGTGTACAACCTGGATATTAACTCCAGAATCTTTCAAGATACAATAAGGTGAAACAGAAATCATCATCAGTGGCTTAGAAACATTGACTCCTGGGTAGACCATGATTGTATTTTAGGTGCTATTGTTGCAGAACTCTTTAAGTAACATGCTAGCATCACAAAAGTTTGTTGAAGATATCGTGAAAATAGTAACCAAATAATCTTATAGTCAGAACATACTGAACATTCATGTGAATTTACACATTTAGATGAGATTATATAGTTTATAGTATCTGATATTATTTTAGTGCACTACTTTTGTCCAGAAAAATATAAGGGTACAGTTAGTCTTGACTACACAGAATACTGTTTAAAAGAAAGCCTTCTGGACATAGCATGCCTCTCTGTGCCTAAATCAAAACCATGCCATTTGCTTTGTGACCCTGGGGCATTTTTATTCCGAACTTCAGCTTTATATATATAAACAGAGAAAATAAGAATAGACCTCAGTGCATAGCCAGGGAAAGCAAACATTGCATGTTTAGTAAAGTTCTATAATGGTTTTTTGATCAGGACTTTGATAAAGTAATCTAACGAAGGCAAATTGAAAGAGCACAGATTTATTTTTATTGTTTGTCATGGAATTCCAGTTCATCATAGTGAAGTTGTGTGGTGCTCATTCTGATATGAGGCACTAATGATCTTTGGCATTCTACATGACCACGAAGCAAATATAAAAAGACCAGATACAGGGCTTAGCTATTACTTCAAAGACCTTGCCCATCAATCTTTCTTTACAATCATTGTCTCTCCTGATAACAATTTTTTAAATATCACCAGCTCTATCACATGCGGACCAGTATTTAAATATTTGTGCCTATAGCATTTATTTAAGACTCAAGCCATGCAACACAGTGTGGCAAATTCCTGCTAACCGAGACAGTCCATCCAGAAGGCTCAGATAGTAGACCAAGGTCTAACATCAGGGAAAGCTGAAAGTTAAATTGTAGTGTCAACTTCTCGTGAGGTTTACAATCCACAATAAAACTGACTAGCTGAACTCCATGGAGTAAGGGTAAAGTGAGATCCTTGAAGAAGAGTTTTCAAGTGGTTGTGGTTGTGATTACTGTAAATAGTCTAAAGAGCCCTGGTTTTGCAGTTTATATCAATTTCCACCATCTGGCCATTCAGAGATACTTTCAAATCATCAACTGTCATACTACTGTTACTAACTCCAATAAATTCATTGATTCATCATGTCCATTTCCATGTAATCTATACTTGCGTCTGTTGTAAGTTTTCAATGTGAGAGTAGTTTCAGTGTGTGTGTGTGTGTGTGTGTGTTTGTATGTGTGTGTGTATGTGTGTTTGTTGTGGTATGTCAGCCTAGGAGAGTTTTATGCAATAGTTCTTAGCATAATTCCTAGCTTTGATCATTATCTGCATTATAATGAAATGTGAGTGGCCCATTTGATGCTGTAACCTGTTTGGCAGTGACACAGACACTGCTCTAAGAAGATGGAAAAGTCTTCAGAGCTGTCAACAAGGTGGAAATGCCTGGCCCTTCTAAGCCACACACTGAAAACTATCTAAGTGTCCCACTGCATAGATTTGCTAGCATGGAGCTGTTCATTTAATGCTACACATTTTATATGATGAGCTAGGAAAGGATTTTAGGCAAAGAAGAGGAAGGATCCAGTCTTTATTACAAATAGTAGTCTGAAAGCATATGTAATGTGGATGAGCTGATAAAAGTTCTTGTCTCAGAAATAAATACAGAAAGATCCAGGTTAACCACAGTAGGGTGTTCAGGTTAAAATGGTAGACTTTTTTAGATGTAGTGAATAGTTGCACTTGAAGTTCCTGGAATACTGTGCCTCACATTTAATTTTCTTTTTATTGTCTCTCTCAGCCCTTATTTAAGGTTTGTTTCCTCATTCCACGAACTCTTCTTTTATTGTAAGTATAAGTGTTTTAAAGCCATGATAGAAAAGTATCATCTTGATCTTTTACCTTTCTTTTTATTTTATTTTAGGGCAAAAAATGTTTTATTAATTTATCTATTTAGTGGCTTTACATTCTAATATCAGGCCACTCTTCTTTCATTACCCTAGCACATAGATTCCCTCCTACTTCCCCTCCCCTTTCCTCTGAGAAGGAGGAGGCCCACCTTTGGGTCTCACCCCTCCACACCCTGCCTCATCAAGTCACTGGAGGACTAAGTACACCATCTTGCAGTGGGTTTGGCCTAATGCTACACACATTATATTAATTTGGGTCCTCAAAATTGCATGAGAATCCCCACAGCCACACACAAGACACTGAGGGAACCTGTCTGCAGTTGGTTTTGTATGGTAAATAAAGTTTCTGGCAGCTAATGGCCTGGGTAGGGAAGAAAGATGTAGGATTTTTTTAGGATTTCTGGGCAGTGGACTGAGGAAGAAAGAAAGAAGATCTGCCCTACTGGAAGAAGGTGGAAGAGAGGAGACAGCACCCCTGTATAGCTGCCATGTAGGAGCCTAGGGAGAGATGCCAAGAGGCCTGCCCAACTGGATCCAGATCTGTTGCAGGAAATATTTCTTTTAAAAAAAGAACCAGCATGTTCCCACGCCTGTGCCTCCAACTTCCCTGGCAGACAATGGCCAACCTGTTTTTTATCTCAGGGAGACTCTAATTCAGAACTTCACAATCTCTTCACCTAGGTTCCCACTGGGGAGTGGCTACCTTGCCAATCCCGAGCTTCAAATTCCCCATGGCCTTTGTGGTGCACCTCAGACAAACCCATGCCTTGCCACCATACTTTGTCTCTTGAAGCCAGATGAACCAATGCATGAAGGGAAACACAACACAAACTTAGTTCAGAAACAATAGTAACTCAGTCTCTAGGTGCAACAACTAAAACTTAATCTTGAAGCCTTCTTACCCATACACTCTCCTGTTCCTAAAGGACCTAACTCTCTTCAGCTTCTTCTCATCTTCTGTCCAATCCAGAAGTCCTGCCTACTCACCCAGTGATTGGCTTCTTTATTCATTAGGGGATTAGTTGAGAGGAAGCCACCTGAGTATGTGACTCATTCATCATTCCAAGTAATTTCTACCTGGAGAGCAGAATTAACATAAAATACAAGCAGCAAATAGCCATCCACAACACAGATCAGCAAAGATGGAGTATCAATTTCAGTAAGTAATAACTTGGGAATAACAGGGGGAGGTAGACTAGCTATGTGGAGGTTAGCAAGTGGCCCAGCCATTGAGCTATTTAAGGTTTATCAAAATAGAAAGACTGTGTGTATATGTGCCTTGTATTCATCAACCAAGACAGCTGGCACCTCCATCACTGCCATTGCCACCACTACCACTACCACTATTGCTGTTTCTAGGATCAATTTAAGTATTTAATTGGGTACAGTCTCTCCCACTAAGGTCATATAAGGCAGCTCTGTTAGGAGAACAGGATCCATGGGCAGGCAACAGATATAGGGGCAGCCTCTGTGCCAGTTTTTTATGGGTCCTGCACGAAAACCAAGTTGCACATCCTTTGAAAATATTCAGGGTACCTAGGTCTAACCCTTGTATTCTCTTTGGTTGGTGGTTCAGTTTCTAGTAGCCCCCAAAGGGCCCAGGTTACTTGATTCTTTTGGTCTTACTGTGAAGTTCTTGTCCTCTTTGGGTGCCTCAATTCTTCCCCCAACTCTTTCACAAGGCACACCAAGCTCCATCTAATATTTAGCTGTGGGTCTCTTTATCTGTTTTCATTGGCTGCTGGATGGAGCCTCCCAGAGCAGAGTTATCGAAGCTAGGCTACTTTCTAAAAGACAGAAACAAGCATCATAGATGCATATACATATTTGTACAAAATAATAAAGTGACATTAGTAGAATTAGGGATTGGTTGTTGCACATGGGATGGATCTCAATTTGGACCAGTCATTGGTTAGTCATTCCCTGTTTCTCTATTCTATCTTTCTTTCTCTGGGTTTAGCCTTCCATCCAAAGGAGCCTTGTGGGACCCTAAGGCCTCATGCCTCCCATGGGATGCCTCTGGGAGGCCCCCAAAACCAATCAACTTGGAATACTGTCCTAGGCCAGTAGGGTGTGACAGAGGCACAGACAGCAATGACAAGGAGTCTTTCTCCTTTTAAATATGGGAGGACTTTAATAGAGAAAGGAAAAGGGGGGCAAAAAGAAGTAGAGGGGGTAAAGGGGGAGGGTGAAAGAAGGAGAGATAGAGGGAGACTGTTGGTATTCTGTCTAAGCTCCACCCCACACTTACCTGGCAACAGTCAGGTATTGCCCCGCCCCATAAACCTGGCCCATTATAAAAAGGGCTACTTACTCCTCTCTCTCTCTCTCTCTCTCTCTCTCTCCTCTCTCTCTCTCTCTCTCTCTCTCTCATTGCTCTCTCTTATCACACTCTCTGCCCCTTGGGCTCTCCTCTCCTCCCCCCAACTCTCCATGTGGTCATGGCCAGCCTCCACTCCTCCGCTTATCTACTCTTTACTCTCTACTCTCTCTCTCTCTCTCTCTCTCTCTCTCCTCTCTCTCTCTCTCTCTCTCTCTCTCTCTCTCTCTCTCTCTCGCCCCCATTCTCTGAACTGAATAAACTCTATTCTATACTATGTCTCTGTGTGTGTGGTCCCTCAGAGGGAAGAAGTGCCTGGGCCTGGGCCCGCCTAAGCACCCTCTAAGTTGGCTTTAAGACCTGAAGGATCCTCAAAGATAAAGAGCTGCAGGGGATGAGCCTTCTGCAATTGGAGCAGGGCATCTTGACCCCGGTGTGGGGGAAGGGGGTGCTTAAGAATAATTGGGAGAAAGGAAAAAAATTAAGATGTACAAATGAAACCCAGAGGAATCCCACATTTGGAATAGGTAGGAACTTTGGGCAGATGTATTTATCTGGATGGAGCCTATTTGGTCCATAAGCAGTAGATCTCAGTAGGTTTTCTGAAGCTAACAAGTTTAGTAAAGAGATAACAACATGAGTTAACCACATGAACAGTCTTTAAGATGAGCCTTTTGTGGAGCAGAAGGAACAAGATTGAAAGTTGGATCGTATAGTGGAATCTTTATTATTAGAGGCAAATCTATAGGAACTCAGATGATAGGACAGTGACAGAGCAAAAAGAGAAAATATGAAGCATTTAAATGGAAACAGAGTTTAGGTAAGAAGATAACTGTCTAGCTGTCAATGTAGTCAGAAGTCTGAGGAATGAACAATAACTTAGCAGTTTTATTATTAAAAAGTGACAGATTCCAGTAGCCAGCAGTTCTCTGTGGTCTCTGGTCTCACACAGCGGCTTTGGCTGTTGATTTGGCTTTCAAGCACAGAACACACAGGGCTTTTTCTGTGGAATGGATAACCATGACATGAGAAATAACTTACATGTGTTTAGCTAAGTCATTTGACTCAAGGTATCCAGTCTTGTCCGCTGCACTCTTTTAGGCAGCATCCTGTAGTGGTGTCCACATCTTTGTTCTGAGACCTCCTGGGAGAAGCTGTCAGGCCTTTGGGAATTCTGTCTGTCTTAAATTTAAAAACAAACTTCTGACAAGATTGAGCACAAGATAGGAGAGCAATAGTTAAGAGAGGATAGGAATGGGAATCTTAAGTAGCTTTGACAGGTTGTATAGGTAGAGGAAAGTATATTGTTTTCTTATTAAAGGTGCTAAGATCAGAGTAAGAAATCTGGCAGCAATGGATTAAATTGTGGTGACAGAAAATGAGTTTGTCTAGGCAGATTTAGGCTCGTTAATATCAACTTGAGCATGCAGGCTATAGGAACAACAAGTTAAGGGTGTGGGAACACGGATAGGTGAGGCTGAGGTCCTTTATCATTTACCAGACTGTTAATTTAAAATATATATATATATATATATATATATATATATATATATATATATATATATATATATACAGTCGAAAACAAGTTACAGCCTACTAGGTGGGTGGGAAAGTTGCTAAATATAATTTCAGACAGGAAGAGGGAAATAGATAAAGATAAAAGGCCAAATAGCAGAAAGAGGATTCAATCAAAAATTGCTATGTACTCAAATAGTACTCCTGTGTTTGATGGTCTCACCAGATAGCAATCTCTCTCTTAGAGTACTATGCTGGCTTATTTTATGTCAACTTGACACAAACTGGAGTTATCACAGATAAAGGAACCTCCCTTGAAGAAATGCCTCCACAAGATTCAGTTGTAAGACATTTTCTCAATTAGTGATTTAGGGGGTAGGGCCCCTTTGGGTGATGACACCTTTGCACTGGTAGTCTTGGGTTTTATAAGAAAGCAAGCTAAGGAAGCCAGGGAGAAGCAAGCCAGTAAGTAACATCTGTCCATGGCCTCTGCATCAGCTCCTGCTTCCTGACCTGCTTAGTTGCAGTTCTGACTTCCTTTGGTGATGAACAGCAACATGGAAGTGTAAGCTGAATAAACCCTTTCCTCCCCAACTTGCTTCTTGGTTCAGGAATAGAAACTTTGACTAAGACAAGGATTGTTGGAGTTTCTACAAATTCTGAGATTTTAAGAGAACTAGAGAACTCTACTTTGGGTGCATGGACCAAACTTGGACCTATGATTCAGAGTTAATAAATTGGTTTGCAAGTCACCTGGTGAGGCAGAAATAACCACACTAAAAATAACAAAAGAAAGAAATAGGGATCCTTTTTTACCCTAAGAGACATATTAACATTAGTTTTGAATGAACATTCTTGCAAACCTTCACAAGTACAGAGACATCTAACATGGTCCACAGGGGCTAGCCCTCGGGTAACAGCAGTCTATATCTTTACTGATAACCCACTTCAATATAGTCTAGTTTTCTGAGATACTATCATATATTGCCATTCTGGAGTCCTAAGCAATTACTAGTACCTTTGATAAAGTACTTTCCCTAATCTTTCATCTGAATAGCTTTTCTACATTTTAAACATCTCACCCTGGCATGAGGCAAGATGAAATGCTTTGATCCAAGATCCAGGTCAGTCTCCTTAGAAATTGCTCTGAGGGAAATGGTTACTTTTCTAATAAAAGCTTTCTTTCCTTTAGTATGTATCCTGAATTTTACTTATGCAACATCTAATTGAGTTAATTATTTTGAATCAAACCATAAGGTTCTAGACTACTTTTTGCTTGCCCTCACTTCTCCTTTTCTTCATAAAGCTATAGGGAATTTGTAGGAAAAGATGAATGGCATAGATTTGCAATTTGACATTTAATTTTTATGTCTCTTCCCCAGAGTTAGTATTATCTCCACTCTTTTATAAATGAAGAAAGAAGGTTCTGGAAAGACTGCTTAACTGACTGAATAAGTGCTCCAAGTTTATCTTGAATCTCTGATATCTTATACAGTAATCTCATATTTATGTCCCAAAGAATGAAGTAGTCCCGACTGACTATACACATATTTTACATCAGTAAACCTCATCTCACAGAAATATCCATTCTGCAATTCTTGACTATTTATGAAAGCATCATTCCCTAGTAAACATTGATATGAAAATAAAACATACCAAGAAAGAAACAAATAAGAAATAAAATTATGAATTCCTTGGTTGGATTCCATTTAGTATTCCTGGAGAGAAATAGACAACTGAAAAGAAGTTATAATCCCTACCCTTCAAAGCTTTCAATTTTCAAACCCTTTTAAGTAGCTCAGAAGGGCTGAAGCCAATGAGATCCATCAAAACCCCTTCAAAGAAGCACTCCAAAAGCTGATAACCAGAGCAGTAAATAATAGGCAGAAAGAAGATAAGCCTTTGTACTGAATTGTCCAGAGCTGCAGCACAGAAGAGCAATGTGTGAAGAGTGATGCCTTATTTTTTTAAATTCTTTTGCTCATATTTTAAAAGCTCTCCCCTCCTCCCCTCCTTCTCACCCATCCCTCACTCTCTCTTGTTATACTAAATTCAAACTTTTGATATGTTTTTCACATGATCATCTTCTGGTAGCATTGTGAAAAATAAATATGAAAAATGAAGTCTTAGTCATCATTTCTTATAAATGGATGACAGGGATTCATAAACAAGAGACAGCTAATATTAGAAACTAGAGGCTACGACCCAAGAGCACAGTTAGGATTGTGGAACAGGAGAGAAAACCTGGTTAGCCAGTTGTGATGTTTAGTCTGCTTTTGTCTTTTGTTTTCTATATAATGTATAACCTGGTAAATCATAATGAGCAGTTTATTGTAAGGATGTTTTCGGATGAATTTGAATCATCAGCTGGGTTTGCACTAGGCCCTGGTGCTATCCTGACTTTCAAATTATAGGGCACATGGAGTTTTAGATCACTGTAAGCAAAATAGTCAATGCTTGACTGCTTTGCTGGGTTGTCATGTTTGAGAACTGAAGTGGGTTTGCCTAGGATATTTCACCGTTACTGCAGGAGGAGCACACACACTGTTGTACCAACCACATGGATCAAATGTCATTTCAGAGATGTGACTTTTGAATATGCAGGACTTCTATAGGACTACAAGTGGATACCTACGGGGAATGCCTAGATGCGAATGGCCTTATCATATCAAGGGTTAAGAAATAGAGAAATGAGGATCTGTTTCTGAGGGCAGAGAGGAGCTGGCTTGGTCATTCCTTGAATGAGAGAATGAAGGTTCCATTTAGTTACTGCATCCATCTTCATCAGCATAGGTCACTGGAGATGGGATAGAGTAAAACAAGACAGAGGGGCAGGCAGAATTCTCCTACTTTTTCTCTAGTGACCTCATTTGACTCTCCTCCCTGCTGCTGGCATGTCCTTTCTTTTAAAATTACGTGCAGTACTAAACAAATGGGTCTCTTCAGAGTCACTTAGCAGAACTAATCACTGTGCCAGCTTGGTTTCAAAATGAGGGGTCCATTCCATGTGGAGAAGGGTGGTTATACTCATATTCTCTATCGGACTAGGGGTCATCTGCAACTCAGAAGGAATTGCTGCTCAGTGCTGTCATTCAAGGCAATAAATTTTGTCCACCTGTCCCACCAGAATCTCTTTCTTTTACCCTAGAACATATTTCCTTTCATAAAAAGATACCTTTATTCTGGATTTTTTTTTTATACACTAGATTGAAATTGTCTTCAAGCCCCATGCACATTTTAAAAAATGACTTTCCTTGTCAGCAGTGCTTCTAAGAGCAGTACTGGTCACTCAGGGCAAATGATGATGGTGGTAGGATACCACTTATCAATCAACATGCTTTGATAAAGCTTTAGATTATTGAATCAGGTTGCAAATTAATGTCAAAATAAATGCACAGCTTTCAATCCACAGTAATTAGAACTCATCTGTTGAAGATTCAGATAAAAACTTGTGATAAAAAAGGAACAGTTGTGCAGCAAACAATATTTACATTGATTGGCAAATGTCTATTTTCTCCTTTTAAAAAAGATACCTCAAAATTAAAATTTCCTCCTTTAACAGCCACTGGTACTAGCTTTTGGCATCTATCTAAACACAACTAACCACAGTGAACCAGGCAGTATATAGGTTAAGACAAAGTGAAGCAGAAAACCTTACAATGTGTTAGTGGGCCTGAGGTCACAATTTAGAATGGAACCAACTTTAAGCCATGATCATGTTCTCTACATTCCAACACCCTGAAGATTTATGGGATTATCCCCATTTAGTAAATGAGGCTGAAAGGGACTGATGTCAAAAGTCAAAACATTGTAACTCATCAGCAAGGATACAGGCTAGAAATTTTTGGCTTTAAATCCTTTGTACCAAACTACACAACATATGACATTAACATAAATTCCTGACCTTTAAGTATCCTAGAGATATTGTAATTGACTAAATCTGTGATATATTAGGGAAGAAAGTCCCAGGATGAACTTTTGGTATTTGTGTAAGGAACAAAATCAGTGTAGATTTCCAGCCTTAGGTCATGTCTATTGCCTTTATTTTTTAAAAATAAAGGGCAGACTGATGGTAGAACTTCTTTTACTCCGTGTTTTGTTGTATAAAAATATTTTTATCTTTAAGAAGATTACTGCATTAGAATTTTCTAACTTGTAACAAGTGCTTAAATATATTTTTTTCAAGGACTTGCCAGACTAGAATTTTCAGCTGCATTTTGTGCATGAAGGCAAACTAATGATTAAGCACTGTCTATCTCTAACCCTCATATGACAGTCTCTGATTATAATTTTAGTCTCTGATTATAATTTTATGAAGCTGTTTTCAAACTAGACTCTGGGCATGTACCTGACTGAGGACCTAGTTATGCAGAAACAAGGACAATTCGACATAGGGAATTGAACATACATGTATAAAAGGCTTGCCCACTGGAGATTATCTATTTTTTACACTCCTGTGGTCGAAAATGTGTATACTTAATGGCAACATATTTATATATGTGAGTGTGTATGTGTATGTTTGTATATATGTGTTTGTATATATATATGTTTGTGTATATATGTTTGTGTATATATATATACATATATATGTATATATGTATACATATTATATATATATATATATATATATATAATTTCTGCAAACACCGGAACTAAAATACAGTAACAGGCAAGTTTGCTGAAATTTGAGCTCTGCAAGAATTGTCCTTCTCTAGACAGAAAGAAAAGTTGTCTATAAATATCTACCTACTTTGCTGAAATGCAAATTCCAGAGGGGTAACATTCATGCCTATAAGAAGTGATAAATGAAATCACGTGCATTTATTCCTCCAAAATTTTTCAGGTACAAAATTATAACATGTGAGAATTTGAAATTCTGAATTTACTTAGTATGTCAAACACATGGGTATTTATTGGGTACCAACATTTTGTGATTATATAGCTTGAGAGAGAAAAATGGCAACTATAAAAGTATGCTCAAGGTAGGTTGTAGATTTTTATTCCTTGCTGTAATAGGTAGTAAAATTTACTTAAAATTCTAGAGATGGAAATGAAGATTAACCAGAAATTAATTCTCTGACAAATTTTCTCAAGATACAGCTTGGGGTAGAAGGCAGAAATATTCTTGACCATTTTTTTAATTTTTATTTTCATTTAAACACTTGCAATGAAGCTGTTGGAAAATATAAGGTGCAAGATAATGTTTCAATGCTGAAGTGCTTTTGATGGTAGGAGAGGAGCAGACTTCACTTGGTAAGTATACAGTCACTATATAGATACTAAATGGCTAGAAATATCTAAGGGTTGGCTTGGCAATAATGAAGCACACCTTTAGTCCCAGCATCCAGGAATCAGAGGCAGGTGGATTTCTGTGAGTTTGAAGCCATTCTGTCTACAGAGCAAGTTCTGTGACAGTTACAGTTACACACAGAGAAACCCTGTCTTGAAACAAGACAACCAAAGCAAAACAAATAAAACTATGAATATAGAAAGGGGGAAAAAGAAAATGCATTCTGTGCTTTCTTCATTTGATATCTGTCTCAAGAAATCAGAATTTTTACACTTTCTTTGCTTCCTACCTTTGCCCCATATTATTATTTAACAAAACCATTTTGGTAGCTTTCAAAAGTTTGGATATCTGTCCCTTTAGCATTTGCTTTGATTAGGTTCTTTACGGATTTAAATTACCATGACTAATACAATGATCACAAACTGGTTTAGTTAGAGGTCAGTAAGTAGAAAAACAAAATGTGGAAAATTTTAAATATACAACTAATGGTCTGGAAGATGTTTGTTTTAAAACAGACAGAATCACTGTTGCATGCATATAGACATTCCTACACAAAAGTAGAGTTTATATAGTTGTTATGGCTTTTGTATGAAGAGAAAGCAATCAGAGTTGTTCAGTTCCAAGGGTCTTTGGCCACACAAGTCTCATTTGAAGTCATAGATAGTGAGAAGAAACACTGACTGAATACAAATACCCTACTTAGCATGTATATCAGAAATTAACTGTGTTTAGATGTTTCATGACAATAGTTAACTGGCTTACACTTAATGATCCCAAGGAGAGAAGAATTAAATCCAAACCAAATTTCCTCATTCAGCAAACATTTGGAATGGTGGCTATGAGGTCCAAAGCTTGATGCCAGGTCACAAGCATAAGAAAGAAGATAATTGTTATGTCTTTAATAAAGTGATTAAAAATGATAATTGAACTGTTTTAAATGCAATCCTTCACAATGCATGCTCATCGAGTTCAATTCTGTGGTGACATACCACATAATAGTTACACCAAGCTATAAAATTAAATTTTATTTTATCAGATGTGTGCATCTCTTTTTTCCTTGACAAGAGAGAGGGGGGAAAAGAGAGAAAGAGGTCATAGATCATATTTTTATCTGATATTTATGTTAATTTTACATTAGCGGCTTAATGATTTTTTTAAATTTATCATTTTATTCATTTACATTTCAAATGATATCCTGCTTCCTGGTTATCCCTCAACAACCCCTATCCCATCCCTCCTCTTTCCCCTCCTCTTTGTCTCTAAGAGGTTGCTCCTCCACCCACTCACTTACTCCTGCCTCACTGTTCTAGCTTCCCCCTACTCTGGGGCATCAAACCTGCACAGGACCAAGGGCCTTCCCTCCCATTGATGTCAGATAAGGCCGTCCTTTGCTACATATGTAACTAGAGCCATGGATCCCTCCTTTGGTTTGTTGTATAGTCCCTGGGAGCTCTGGGGGGGTCTGGTCGTTAGTTGATATTGTTCTTTCTATGGGGTTGCAAATCCTCTTCAGCTTCTTCAGTCTTTCCCTTAGCTCTTCCAATGTAGTATCCAGACTCAGTCTCATGGATGGTTGTGAGTATCTGAATCTGTATTGGTCAGGTGATGGTAGAACCTTTCAGAGAACAGCCACACCATGCTCCTATCAGCAAGCATTACTTTTTGTCATCAATAGTGAGGGGGTTTGTTGTCTGCAGATGGGATAGTTCCTTAGGTTAGGCGTTCTCTGGATGGCCTTTCCTTCATTCTTCTTATGTGAAACATCCTCAGAAACACTACTCTGATCACTTTGCTGTCATCATTGTTTCTTCTTTGAAAGTTTCTTTTATACAGACTTTTAAAATTCAATTGAAATGAGCTCATTTATAGAAAGACTTCTCAGAGAACCTATGAAGCAGTATAATTCAAATTAAAATCAATTGTTTAATTGTTATAGGAAAAATGGTAAAGTCCTTCAAAATGGAATGTCTTGAGAGATCTCTGTTTTAGAGATAGTATATCAATAGAAAAAAGAGAGATGGACAATATCAATGGCAATAAATACATAAAAATGTTGAGTATCTTTAGACTTAAAATCAATGAAAATAAGCATTATCTTGGAAAGGGTCCCGACAGCATCTGCCTTCTTCGCTCCTGGATAGACCAGACAGGCAACACCAGGTACACAGAGACAACCCAAGAAAAACATTTCTTGGGGCAAGGCACACCAGGGCTCCAACAGCACTCAAGAGTAAGGCAGCCCATAAGCAATCTGTGCCAGGGGAATACCAGTCATCAAGAGGTGGAGAAATAGCATTACAGGCTCACAGGAGGTTCAAGCATCAGCCAATGTCAACAGGACCACCTAACACCAGATAACTAAATGGCAAAAGACAAATGTAGGAAAGTTACTAACAGAAATCAAGGCAGTATGGCAGCATCCAAACCCAATTCTCCGACAACAGCAAGTCCTAGATACCCCAACACATCAGAAAAACAATATCTGGATTTAAAATCACATATCATAATGCTATTAAAGGATTATAGGAAGGACATAAATAAATCTCTCAAAGAAATACAGGAGAACATGAATCAAAAGGTAGAATATCGAAGCAAAAATACTCAATAAAATTCTTGCCAATTGAATCCAAGAACACATCAAAGCGATCATTCACCATGATCAAGTAGGCTTCATCCCAGGAATGCAGAGATGGTTCAATATACAGAAATCCATCAATGCCATCCACTATATAAACAAACACAAAGAAAAAACCAACATGGTCATTTCATTAGATGCTGAAAAAACATTTGACAAAATTCAGCATGCTTTCATGGTAAAAGTCTTGGAAAGAACAGGAACTTAAGGCCCATACTTAAACATAGTAAAAGCAATATACACAAAAACAGTAGCCAATATCAAACTAAATGGAGAGAAACTTGAAGCAATCCCACTAAAATCAGGGACTAGACAAGGCTGCGCCATCTCCCCATATCTTTTCAATATAGTACTTAATGTTCTAGCTAGAGCAATTAGACAACATAAGGAGGTCAAAGGGACACAAATTGGAAAGAAGTCAAACTATCACTATTTGCAGATGATATGATAGTATACTTAAGTGACCCAAAAAGCTCCACCAGAGAACTCCTACAGTTGATAAACAACTTCAGCAAAGTGACTGGTTGTAAAATCCACTCAAGCAAATCCGTAGTCTTCCTATACTCAAAGGATAAGCAGGCTGAGAAAGAAATTAGGAAAATGAAACCCTTCACAATAGCCACAAACAATATAAAGTATCTTGATGTGACTCTAACCAAACAAGTGAAAGACCTGTATGACAAGAACTTCAGGTCTCTAAACAAAGAAATTGAAAAAGACCTCAGAAAACGGAAAAATCTTCTATGCTCATGGTTTGACAGGATTAATATAGTAAAAATGGCTATCTAACCAAAACTAATACACAAATTCAATGCAATCCCCTTCAAAATCCCAACTCAGTTTTTTATAGAGTTAGAGAGAATGAATTCTGAAATTCATCTGGAATAATAAAAACCCAGGATAGCTAAAACTATTCTCAACAGTAAAAGAACTTCTGGGGGAAATTAGTATCCTGGACCTCAAGTAGTACTACAGAGCAATAGTGTTAAAAACTGCATGGTATTGGTACAGTGACAGGCAGGTAGATCAATGGAATAGAATTGAAGACCGAGAAATGAACCCTCATACCTATGGTCACTTGATCTTAGACAAATAGCTAAAACATGGGGGGAAAAAAGATAGCCTTTTCAACAAATGGTCCTGGTTAAATTGGAGGTCAGCATGCAGAAGAATGCAAATCAATCTAATCTTATCTCTTTGTACTCTTGACTCTAAGTGGATCAAGGGCCTCCACATAAAACCTGACACACTGAAACTAATAGAAAAGAAACTGGGGAAGACCCTTGAGGACATGGGCACAGGGGAAAAGTTCCTGAACAGAACACCAACAGCTTATGCTCTAAGATCAAGAATTGACAAATGGGACCTCATAAAATTAGGCAAAGGACACTGTCAATCGGACAAAATGGCAACCAACAAATTGGGAGAAGTTCTTCATCAACCCTACATCCGACAGAGGGCTAATATCCAATATACACAAAGAAATCAAGAAGGTAGACTCCAGAGAGCCAAATAACCCTATTAAAAAATGGGGTATAGAGCTAAACAAAGAATTTTCACCTGAAAATTTTCAGTGGCTGAGAAACACCTTACTAGATGTTCAACATCATTAGTTATTAGGGAAATGCAAAGCAAAACAACGCGGAGATTTCACCTCACACCAGTCAGAATGGCTAAAATTAAAAACTCAGGAGACAGCAGGTGTCGGTGAAGATGTAGAGAAAGAGGAGCACTCCTCCACTGCTGGTGGGATTGCAAGCTAGTACAACCACTCTGGAAATCAGTCTGGTGGTTCCTTAGAAAACTGTGCATGACACTTCCAGACCCTATTATACCACTCCTGGACATATACCCAGACGATTCACTGGTATGAAAAAGGATGCATGCTCTACTATGTTCATAGCAGCCTTATTTATAATAAACCAGAAGCTGAAAGAACCCAGAGGTCCCTCAATGGAGGAATGGATACAGATAATGTGGTATATTTATACAATATAATACTACTCAGCAATTAAATACAATAAATTCATGAAATTCTTAGGCAAATGGTTGGAACTGGAAAATACCATCCTAAGTGAGATAACCTAATCACAAAAGAACACACATAGAATGTAGTCACTGATAAGTGGATATTAGCCCAGAAGCTCTCAATTCCCAAGACACAATTAACATATGAAATGATTCCCAAGAAGAAGGAAGGAAAAGTCCCTGGTCCTGGAAAGGCTTGATGAAGCAATGTAGGGGATTGCCAAGTCAGAGAAGTGTGAGGGTATTGATCTGGAATGGGCAGAGGGAAGAGAGCTTATGGGATTTATGGGGAGGGAGGAACTGGGAAAGGGGAAATCATTTGGATTCTAAACAAAGAATGTAGAAAATAAAAAAAAGAAAGAAAGGTGATCTTGGAGAGATGCCTTGCAAAGTGTTTGTGAATGAGAAAAGCAAGCTGTAGTAAATTGTGAATAAAACAATATATATGTGTAAAAAAAGAAGAAAAAAAAGAAAATAAACATTAAAATGATATATGATGCCTGATCTATATAATGTCTGTTATTAAGAAAACAAGCACCCTAACAGCTTTACCATAAGTCAATAGCAATGAGAATGCTCAGGAAAACTTAAAGCATTGGATATTCACACATGCGTGTGTGTGCGCGCGCACACACACACACACATACTGCACTCACAAATACATATGCATGCAAATCAAATACTTTGGAATAAACCCAACCAAAATAATGAAAAACGTCTACAATGAAAACTTTAAAACACTTAGAGATAAATTAAAGAAGACTCAAGAAAGCAGGAAGAGCTCCCATATGCAGAGACTAGCATGGTTAATATTTTGGCCATGGCTACCTTACCTATAGCAATATACATGTTTACTGAAATCCTCCTCTAAATTTCTGCCCCATTCTTATATAAATGACTAAGTGAAAGGAAAAAATAGGAACTCACATGACATCAGAAAAGACCTTATATAACCAAACCAATCCAGGGAATGAAAAAATTAACTACATAAGTGAGGCTGATATCACCATATTTTATTTTATACTATAAAATAGGAACATGATAACAAAAGCAGAATTGTATTGGAACAAAATCAGCATATACATCAGTAGAACAGAACACAAAATTTTGATCTAAACCCACATAGTTACAGCCATATACTTGCTGAAAGTGACTGAATGGATCCATTTGAGAGAAGGCTGCCTATTTAACAAGTGATGCTGGAAAACCAGGTATTGATATTTGGAGGAGTGAATTTATCTCCCACTCTGAGCAGCTTCAAATTTATGAAAGACCTTAGCATATCATATGAAACTTTGAACTACCAGGGATAAACTTCGAGAAAATGCTCGTAGATAAAGGTAAAGATATGAGCTTTCTCAATATGTTTAGGTGCCCAGAAAATGAGGGGGACAATTGACCAGAGAGACTGGGTACAACTTGAAATTTTCTGCAAAGCAGTCAATCAGGGCAAGACACAATCTTTGTCAGCTACAGAACGGTGGTATCCACAGAATATAAAATGGTCAAAGCCTCCCGTTATGTATGTATGTATGTATGTATGTATGTATGTATGTATGTATATATGTATGTAGCACTTAAAATTTATTGAAGACAGAACTAGAAAATACCATGCTATTGGGACAGAGTTGAAAATTAAAAAATATATAAACTATAAAAATTTTTATATCTGAGAAAATAAAATATTCACTTATAATATTTCCTAATGGTTGTCTACATTTCTGTTAGACACTCAATTTGAAAAATTATGTCTAAAGGAATTTGTTACCTGAAAAAAAAGGCACATTTGTGTCTTTGACTATGCTACTCACAGTTCCTGGTAGTCTATCCGATAACTCATTGCAAGAGATATTTAATAAAGCATTTGACTCTTATTAGGTAATAGAACCAATTTAGACCTCTCTTAGAAGGAAAAAAAATTCCCTATTAGCCACCAGAAGCAACCCTGGGAGATGACAATTACCAAGTAATAGGATCATTTGTTTTTGTGTTTGTATTTTCTGTTGAAAGAAACACATTTACCACCAAGAGAGGCCTCAAGAGAGAGTCTATAAGGCTTTAAAGGATGCTTTATTTTCTCATCTTGAAAGCACCAAAATAAACAACTAACTATGGCTACTTGTATGAAAGATACAAGGAAGACGTTTGTAATAGAAGTTCCTCTGTTTAGAACAAACCTTTCTAAGGCAAAGATTAAATGGGCAATAATAACCACAGTAAAACAAAGCAGAGAACTTCCAAGAGTAGACTTTTGCATATCAGTTTAAAAATTATTAAATATTTTCTAAAATAATGTAATGTGTTGTGCCAAGTACCAAGAAGATGATCAAACAGAAAGCAATCTGCAACTTGAGAATAGAAATGAAGGAGACATGTGATTTGGTGTGATTTTAGCCTCAAAATCAAAGCTATAGCAGCCACCTAAGAGTCCATCCATAGATGAATAAAAGCATTTTGGTGCACGTAATGATAATGAATTTTGAATATGTCCTGTGATGTCAGTGGTGCAGCACATGCATCACCTTGTTTAGCTAAACAGATCGTGTACTTCATTGGGATGCTGAAGGAGATGAATGGGCTTCGGAGTGAATGGGGCAGTTAAGCATACCTTCATTTTTTAGGACTTGCATATTTAGCTGTTTGGAACAGAGTTGTTTCCTTTCTGAATTTCAAAGATAAGACTGCTGCAGTTGCATCACAATGTCCAGTGGTGAAATCTTCTTTGTTACTGTCATTCCCATTCTTTTCATTTAGAATCAGAATAAAGTTGTATTTCAGATAAGCAGAGAGAGAGAGAGAGAGAGAGAGAGAGAGAGAGAGAGAGAATGTTATGCAGTACTCAGAATTAGAAAAAAACATCTTTCCAATTGAAGTACCGGTGTTTTCAAAACAAAATTCTTATCCTTTGATTTTACTAAATTATTATCCAGGAGACAGATGCTGAGGTGAAAGCCTGGTGTGTCAGAGCAGCAGAGAAAGCCCCTAGCTAACCTTGATCCTCAACAGATATCACAGAGTGGGGCTTGGGGTGGGGAACAGTTCTTATTCTCCAAACTGTTTTAAACACTCTTCCAACTGAATGTCCCTCCTTTCTTACTGTGTATTTTTCTGTCTATTCTCCTAACTTCCTCTCAGTCTCTCATTTTTTCCTAAGTTCAGTCTCTGTTCACTGTTTGTTTGCGTTTGACCTCTGGTTGATTTTATTCAATATTGTTTACAATAAAGGAAAAGTTATCATTTAAAAGGAGTATGCAGCTAGGCAGTACTATCGCACATCTTTAATCCCAGCACTTGGCAGGCAGAGGCAGGCGGATTTCTGAGTTCGAGGCCAGATTGGTCTACAAAGTGAGTTCCAGGACAGCCAGGGCTACACAGAGAAACCATGTCTTGAAAAAAAACCAAAACAAACAAACAAACAAAGAAGCAAACAAAAAAAAAGGAGCATGCTTGGGCTGAGCCACACCATAACTAGAAATAGTATTTTTTCCAGTATACATTCTCACAGCGTGATAAAATATTCTGTAAAACTCTTGCATTAAATATGATAGGATGACTAGGAGGAGGGCAGTGAACAGGATATAAAGTAAATAAGTAAAAAAATAAATTAAATGAAGAAATTAAAGCACAAAATTAAACAAACAAATAAACAAACAAAGAAAAGAAAAACCAGAAGTGTGTGCTAGGGCCAAGCCACACCACAACTAGAAAGAATTTTCCAAGATACAATCTCAGGTTGCTGGTGTGATCAAATATCCTGCTATAAACTACCATGGGTGATCTTTGATAAGGATATGTTACATAAATTGTGGCAGATGACAAAAGAAAAATCATGCATAGTATCATTTACAAAGAGGATATAGATTATAGACTTTAGTGAAAGAGAATTTAAATCACAGGTACCAGGAGTAGACAGGGTGGGAATAATGAAAAGATACTAGCAAAAGACTCTATATTCTCAGCAATGATATATGCATGCTAAATAATATAAAGCATAGTAGCTCTAATTAGAAATTAAATATTACATTTGCTATGGGACTAACTAAGTGCTAACAAAGACACACAAACAATACACCAATGACATCTTTGTTAAGTAACAAATACAAATCATAGCAAAGAAAATACTTTTTTGGTTTTTTTGAGACAGGGTTTCTCTGTATAGCCCTGGTTGTGTTGGAGCTCACTCTGTAGACCAGGCAGGCCTCGAACTCAGAAATACGTCTGCCTCTGCCTTCCAGAGTGCTGGGATTACAGGTGTGCACCACCACCGCCCAGCCAGAAAATATTTCTTAAGGAACACTATTGTATTCATGAAATTCTTAGACAAATGGATAGAACTGGAGAATATCATCCTGTGTATGGTAAACCAATCACAAAAGAACACTCATGGTATGCACTCACTGATAAGCGGATATTAGGCTAGAAACTTGGAATACCTAAGACACAATTCACATATCAAATGATGCAAAGAAGGAGGAAGAACAAAGTATGGATTCTTGGATCCCTTGTTGAAGGGGGAAAATACCCACAGAAGGAGATACAAAGACAAAAGGTAGAGCAGAGTCAGAAGGAAAGACTATCCAGAGATTTCTGCACCCAAGAATGCATCCTATATACAGTTATAAAACTCAGGCACAATTGTGGCTGACTGGAGCAGGATATAGCTATCACTTGGGAGGCTCTCCTAGGGCATGACAAATACAGAGGGGGGCACTCTCAGGCAACCATTGAACTGAATACAGGGACCCCAATGGGGGAGCTAGAGAAAGGACCCAAGGAGCTGAAAGGGTTTGCAGCACCATAGGAGGAACAACAATTTGAGTCACCAAATAATCTCAGAGCTCCCAGGGACAAAACCATCAACCAAAAAATACACATGGAGTTACCCATGGCCCCAGACACATTGGCAGCAGAGGATGATCTGGTTGGATACCAAATGGAGGAGAGGCCCTTGGTCCTGGAAACTCTTGATACCATAGTGTAGAGAAATGTCAGGACAGGGAAGCAGGGTTGGGTTGATTGGGGAAGGGGAGATGTCTTGTGGGATTTTCGGGGGAGGGAGGAACCAGGAAAAGGGACAACATTTGAAGTGTAAATAAAAAAATATACCTAATTTTAAAAAAGGAACACTATTCTATATAACTAAAGTAATATGAATCTGGCACTATGATTCAAGTAGAATATCTGAAGTTTCATGTTCTATGATATAAATTTCAATCAATAGAAAATAAAATAGATGGGTGTGCATGTGGAATTTTAATATATAGTAAGCAGTGATATTCAGGGGAAATTAAATATTGAGTATTAACATTGGCTTTGGAAAGCTTAGTTTTAGAAATTGATAGATCTCTGACAATGGAAAAGTCAACTCATCTCATTTGTAAGATTAGATTAATAGTGCTTCCATCATGGTATAAAATGACACCCTTCACAATAGCCACAAACAGTATAAAGTACCTCGGGGTGACTCTTACCAAACATGTGAAAGATCTATATGACAAGAACGTCAAGACTCTGAAGAAGGAAATAGAAGAAGACCTCAAAAAATGGAAAAACCTCCCATGCTCATGGATCGGCAGGATTAATATAGTTAAAATGGCCATTTTGCCAAAAGCAATATAAAGATTCAACGCAATACCCATCAAAATCCCAACTCAATTCTTCATAGAGTTAGAAAGAACAATTCTCAAATTCATCTGGAATAACAAAAAAACCCAGGAACTTTGAAAATAAAGTGCCTAAATTGTAAGTTCTGATAACAATCAAATATTACTGAAACAACTGAATGGAAGACGGTAAAAAGATGTTCATGTCTCCCTTAGTTTCCACTATTCCTGTGCCTTTGTATGGTGTCTGACTTTAATTATAAAATAATGTGGATGATGTATGTGATTGTTACATGTAAAGTTGAAATTGGAGTCTGTGAGAGAATTCTACACAATAAATTCATAAACATAATTAAATTTAAAAATAAGTTTATTACACACAATAATTAGAAATCACTCTTATTTTAAGAATAATTTTCTAGAGTTTGGAGCATACACATTTGATCTCTCAACAATATTTTATTCTTTCAAATGTATTTGAATGTAATGTTGTGTAAGTCTGAATATCCATGTCATGACTAAATGTTAATTTTACAAACATAGCAGGAATAAATTAAAGAGATGCCAGTTTCTTTTTGCATGGTTATCTTTTTGATTTATCTAAAATAATAGACCATCAAACATGAGCAAATAAATGATTTCATTATGTTCCTCTTTTGTACCTATCTGATTTCTGAAAATACAAGGAATAGACCCAGAACAGATTTAAAGCTGATATTTCACTCAGAACATGCTTGAATTGGGGCAAACCAGGAAAGCTGAATAAGAGGAGTTAGCACTCCCACTCCGAATATCTTTTTTTTTTTTTAACTTTTTCTTTCTTCTTTATTGGATATTTTCTTCATTTTTTTTCTTTTTTCTTTTTTTTTATTCGATATAATTTTTTATTTACATTTCAAATGATTTCCCCTTTTCTAGCCCCCGACTCCCCGAAAGTCCCATAAGCCCCTTTCTCTTCCCCTGTCCTCCCACCCACCCCTTCCCAATTCCCCGTTCTGGTTTCGCCCTATACTAGTTCACTGAGTCTTTCCAGAACCAGGGGCCACTCCTCCTTTCTTCTTGTACCTCATTTGATGTGTGGATTATGTTTTGGGTATTCCAGGTTTCTAGGTTAATATCCACTTATTAGTGAGTGCATACCATGATTCACCTTTTGAGTCTGGGTTACCTCACTTAGTATGATGTTCTCTAGCTCCATCCATTTGCCTAAGAATTTCATGAATTCATTGCTTCTAATGGCTGAATAGTACTCCATTGTGTAGATATACCACATTTTTTGCATCCACTCTTCTGTTGAGGGATACCTGGGTTCTTTCCAGCATCTGGCAATTATAAATAGGGCTGCTATGAACATAGTAGAGCATGTATCCTTATTGCATGGTGGGGAATCCTCTGGGTATATGCCCAGGAGTGGTATAGCAGGATCTTCTGGAAGTGAGGTGCCCAGTTTTCTGAGGAACCGCCAGACTGCTTTCCAGAGTGGTTGTACCAATTTGCAACCCCACCAGCAGTGGAGGAGTGTTCCTCTTTCTCCACACCCTCTCCAACACCTGCTGTCTCCTGAATTTTTAATCTTAGCCATTCTGACTGGTGTAAGATGAAATCTTAGGGTTGTTTTGATTTGCATTTCCCTAATGACTAATGAAGTTGAGCATTTTTAAGATGCTTCTCCGCCATCCGAAGTTCTTCAGGTGAGAATTCTTTATTTAACTCTGTACGCCATTTTTAATAGGGTTGTTTGGATTTCTGGAGTCTAACTTCTTGAGTTCTTCATATATATATTGGATATTAGCGCTCTATCTGATATAGGATTGGTGAAGATCTTTTCCCAATTTGTTGGTTGCCGATTTGTCTTGTTGATGGTGTCCTTTGCCTTACAGAAACTTTGTAATTTTATGAGGTCCCATTTGTCAATTCTTGATCATAGAGCATATGCTATTGGTGTTCTGTTCATAAACTTTCTCCCTGTACCGATGTCCTCAAGGGTCTTCCCCAGTTTCTTTTCTATTAGCTTCAGAGTGTCTGGCTTTATGTGGAGGTCCTTGATCCATTTGGATTTGAGCTTAGTACAAGGAGACAAGGATGGATCATTCGCATTCTTCTGCATGCTGACCTCCAGTTGAACCAGGACCATTTGTTGAAAAGGCTATCTTTTTTCCATTGGATGTTTTCAGCCTCTTTGTTGAGGATCAAGTAGCCATAGGTGTGTGGGTTCATTTCTGGATCTTCAATCCTGTTCCATTGATCCTCCTGCCTGTCACTGTACCAATACCATGCAGTTTTTAACACTATTGCTCTGTAGTATTGCTTGAGGTCAGGGATACTGATTCCCCCAGACTTTCTTTAGTTGCTGAGAATAGTTTTAGCTATCCTGGGGTTTTTGTTGTTCCAGATGAATTTGATAATTGCTCTTTCTAACTCTGTGAAGAATTTAGTTGGGATTTTGATGGTTATTGCATTGAATCTGTATATTGCTTTTGGCAAAATGGCCATTTTAACTATATTGATTCTACCGATCCATGAGCATGGGAGGTTTTCCCATTTTTTGAGGTCTTCTTCCATTTCCTTCTTCAGAGTCTTGAATTTCTTGTCATACAGATCTTTCACATGTTTGGTAAGAATCACCCCAAGATACTTTATACTGTTTGTGGCTATTGTGAAGGGGGTCATTTCCCTAATTTCCTTCTCAGCCTGCTTATCCTTTGAGTATAGGAAGGCCACTGATTTGCTTGAGTTGATTTTATAACCTGCCACTTTGCTGAAGTTGTTTATCAGCTGTAGGAGCTCTCTAGTGGAGTTTTTTGGGTCAGTAAGGTAGACTATCATGTCGTCTGCAAATAATGATAGTTTGACTTCTTCCTTTCCGATTTGTATCCCTTTGACCTCCTTATGTTGTCGAATTGCCCGAGTTAGTACCTCAAGTACAATATTGAAAAGATAAGGAGAATGGGGGCAGCCTTGTCTGGTCTGATTTCAGTGGGATTGCTTCAAGTTTCTCTCCATTTAGTTTGATGCTGGCTACCGGTTTGCTGTATATTGCTTTTACTATGTTTAGGTATGGGCCTTGAATTCCTGTTCTCTCCAAGACTTTAATCATGAAAGGATGCTGAATTTTGTCCAATGCTTTTTCAGCATCCAATGAAATGACCATGTGGTTTTTTTCTTTGAGTTTGTTGATGTAGTGGATTGCATTGATGGAATTCCGTATATTGAACCAACCCTGCATTCCTGGGATAAAGCCTACTTGATCATGGTGGGTGATTGTTTTGATGTGTTCTTGGATTCGGTTGGCAAGAATTTTATTGAGTATTTTTGCATCGATGTTCATAAAGGAAATTGGTCTGAAGTTCTCTTTCTTTGTTGGATCTTTGTGTGGTTTTGGTATCAGCTTAATTGTGGCTTCGTAGAAGGAATTGGGTAGTGTTCCTTCTGTTTCTATTTTGTGGAATAGTTTGAAGAGTATTGGTGTTAAGTCTTCTTTGAAGGTCTGAAAGAATTCTGCACTGAAACCACCTGGTCCTGTGCTTTTTGTGGTTGGAAGACTTTCTATGACTCCTTCTATTTCTTTAGGCATTATGGGACTATTTAGATGGTCTAGTTGGTCCTGATTTAATTTTGGTATTTGGTATCTGTCAAGGAAATTGTCCATTTCCTCCAGATTCTCCAGTTGTGTTGGGTACAGGCTCTTCTTGTAATAGGATCTGATGATTTTTTGGATTTCCTCAGTTTCCGTTGTTATATCTCCCTTTTCATTTCTAAGTTTGTTAATTTGGATACTTTCTCTGTGCCCTTTGGTCAGTCTGGCTAAGGGTTTATCTATCTTGTTGATTTTCTCAAAGAACCAGCTCCTGGTTTTGTTGATTTTTTGTATGGTTCTCTTTGTTTCTACTTGATTGATTTCGGCCCTGAGTTTGATGATTTCCTGCCTTCTACTCCTCCTTGGTGAAATAGCTTCGTTTTGTTCCAGGGCTTTTGGGTGTGTCATTAAGCTGGTAATGTATGCTCTCTCCATTTTCTTTTTGGAGGCACTCAGGGCTATGAGATTTCCTCTTAGCACTGCTTTCATTGTGTCCCATAGATTTGGGTATATTGTGTCTTCATTTTCATTGTGTTCTAAAAAGTCTTTAATTTCTTTCTTTATTTCTTCCTTGACCAAGGTATCATTGAGTAGAATATTGTTCAGTTTCCACGTGTGTGTGGGTTTTCTGTTGTTTTTGTTGCTATTGAAGACCACTTTTACTCCATAGTGATCTGATAGGAGGCATGGGATGAGTTCGATCTTCTTATATTTGTTGAGGTCTGTCTTGTGACCAATTATATGGTCGATTTTGGAGAAGGTACCATGAGGTGCTGAGAAAAAGGTATATTCTTTTGTTTTAGGATAGAATGTTCTATATATATCTGTTAATTCTAATTGGACCAAAGCTTCAATTAGTTTCATTGTGTCCCTGTTTAGTTTCTGTTTTCCTGATCAGTCCATTGAGGAAAGTGCAGTGTTGAAGTCACCCACAATTAATGTGTTAGGTGCAATGTGTGCTTTGAGTTTCTATAAAGTTTCTTTTACAAAAGAGGGTGCCCTTGCATTTGGAGCATAGATGTTCTGGATTGAGAGTTCTTCTTTTTGTATTTTTCCTTTGACCAGCAAGAAGTGTCCCTCAGAGTCTCTTTTGATGACTTTGGGTTGAAAGTCAATTTTATCTGATATTAAAATTGCTACTCGAGCTTGTTTCCTGAGAACATTTGCTTGAAAAATTGTCTTCCAGCCTTTTACTCTAAAGTAGGGTTTGTCTTTGACCCTGAGGTGTGTTTCCTGTAAGCAGCAAAATGTAGGGTCCTGTTTACATATCCAGTCACTTAGTCTGTGTCTTTTTATTGGGGCATTAAGTCCACTGATGTTAAGAGATATTAAGGAATAGTGATTGTTACTACCTATCATTTTTGATGTTATTTTTTAAATTTGATTGCTTAACTTCTTTTGGGTTTGATGAAAGGTTACTATCTTGCTTTTTCCAGGGTGAACTTTCCCTCCTTGTATTGGTGTTGTCCTCCTATTATCCTTTGTAGGGCTGGGATTGTGGATAGATATTGGGTAAACTTGGTTTTGTCATGAAATATCTTAGTTTCTCCATCTACGGTGATTGAGAGTTTTGCTGGATATAGTAGTTTTGGCTGGCATTTGTGTTCTCTTAGAGTCTGCATGAGATCTGCCCAGGATCTTCTAGCCTTCATAGTCTCAGGTGAAAAGTCTGCTGTGATTCTGATAGGTCTTCCTTTATATGTTACTTGGCCTTTTTCTCTTACTGCCTTTAATATTCTTTCTTTGTTTGGAACAGTTGGTGTTTTGATTATTATGTGACAGGAAGTATTTCTGTTCTGGTCCAGTCTGTTTGGAGTTCTGTAGGCTTCTTGTATATTCATGGGCATCTCTCTCTTTAGGTTAGGGAAGTTTTCTTCCATAATTTTATTGAAGATATTTGCTGGACCTTTAAGTTGTAAATCTTCACTCTCATCTATGCCTATAATCCTTAGGTTTGGTCTTCTCATTGTGTCCTGGATTTCCTGGATATTTTGGGTTACAAGCTTTTTGCATTTTGCATTTTCTTTAACTGTTGAGTCCATGGTTTCTATGGAATCTTCAGCATCTGAGATTCTTTCTTCTGTCTCTTGTATTCTGTTGTTGATATTTGCATCTCTGTCCCCTGATTTCTTCCCAAGGCCTTCTATCTCCAAAGTTGTCTCCCTTTGAGTTTTCTTAGTTGTTTCTACTTCTGATTTTAGATCCTGGATGGTTTTGCTTAGCTCCTTCACTTGCTTGTTTGTGCTTTCCTGTAATTCTTTAAGAGATTTTTGTGTTTCCTCTTTCATGACCTCAGCCTATTGACCAAAGTTCTCCTGTATTTTTTAAGTGTTTTTTGCGTTTCCTCATTATTGGCTTTTGTATTCTCCTGGATTTCTTTCAATGATTTTTGTGTTTCCCTTGCAAGGGCTTCTAACTTTTGATCCATTTTCTCCTGAATTTCTTTAAGTATGTCCTTCATGTGTTCCTGTACCAGCATCATGACCAGTGATTTTAAATCCAAATCTTGTTTTACTGGTGTGATGGGGTATCCAGGACATGCTGGTAGAGGAGAATTGGGTTTAGATGTTGCCATATTACCTTGATTTCTGTTAGTGATGTTCCTGCGTTTGCCTTTTGCCATCTAGTTCTCACTGGTGTTAGTTGGTCTTGTCAGTGCTGGACTCACCAGTGCAAGCTGCCCCTTCCCAGGTGGCCTCTGGTGCACAGGTTACCTCCTGCACTGTCTGGAGACAGGGTGCTGTTGCCCAGGCTGTTCAGATCCCGAAGCATATACCCGAAGGCTTCTGCTGGCGCCCGCTGGATTCACCAGAGCACACCGACTTCTCCCAGCTGGCCACCCAGAACCCCCTCCTGCCTCTTACAGGGCCTGGAGAAGACCTGGGTGTTGCCACCCAGGCTGATCTGGATCCAGAAGCGGAGAGAGTTGAGCTGATGGCTCCAGCCAGAGGCTTCAGGACTGGGACCCAAGCTCTGGGCAGCAGGAGCAAGCAGCGCTGAGAGCTCCCAGACTGTCTCTGGGTGCAGACCGGGTCTCCCGCCCTTCCTGGAGACCGAGCTCTGTGGCCCTGGTTGTTCAGATCCCAAAGCAGGCACCCGAAGGCTCCCGCTGGGGCCTGCTGGATTTACAGGAGCACTCCGACTTCTCCCAGCTGGCCTGCTGATGTGTTCTTGGGTGCCCTTGCAGCTCTAGTGTGCTTTGCCCCAGATTGTGTCTGTGGACCAGATGGAGCCCGTGTGCACCCCCAGGGAGCGCAGACCGTGTACGCTGCCAGGACCTCACCTGTGTGCTGATCACTCCGCTGGGCAGCAGATCCCCCAACCGGGCTGGTGCACACAAGGTTAGCCTGGCCGCCCAGGCCCTGGGTCCATGCAGAAGCCTGGGAGGCCAAGGTCCAAGCAAAGTTCCCCTAGGGCTATGACTGTCAACAGGGTCCACCAGGTGACCAGGATGGCGGGTGTGCGCGCGTTCGCGTTCCCTAAAGCGCTGGGAGAGTCTGGTGGGCTAACAACCTCCTGGGCAGGTTGACACACAGATGGCCCACCCAGACGCCCAGTTCTTGGGGTCAGTCCAGGGCCTGTTGGGGCCTAGACCCCTGCTTTGGTAGCCTCAGGCTATGCTTGTTAGCTGTCTCTGCCCTCCCGAGCACTCTGGGTCTTGTAGGCAAAATGGCGTGCGCACCGGCCAGGGCAAAAAAACCTCCTGGCCGGGTTGGCACCCTGATGGCCCCCCGAACAGCCCAGGGCCTGGGTGCAGGCCAATGCCCGTCGGGCTCAGACCCCCGCGATGTTGGCCTCGGGTTATGTTTGTGTACCTCAGTCTGTCCGATCTCTCTGGAGTCCGAAACCAAGATGGAGGTGAGCCTCTCCTGCCTGGCGGGAGGCCGAGTTCTGAAGTGGCTTCCGTGCAGCAAAAGGCACCGCAAATCCGCAGCTGCTTGCAGCCCGGCTGGCCAGAGAAGGTCAGTGGTCGTGGGCACCGGGCCTAACTGGACCCTGTGTCGCCTTGGTTCCACTGCTGATCCCCTTCAGCTGGACCAGCCACTGCTGCACTGCCGCCGCCACCGCCGCCGCCACTGCTGCCCGATCTGTCACTCCGAATATCTTAAGGTATTTTAGTTTCAGTGCATGTTTGGGAGGACTGTCTATTCTCCATATCCTATGAAGTGTGTGGCAATATAAACTCTTCCTCAAAAGGCAATGAAAACATACAGGAATTAATACTTTAACTAATATAAAAGAGATTTTGTAACTACATAGGAAAAGATAATAGAGCAAATGACACATTACAAACATTATTTTATAGGAATGAAGTAGAGATAACTTTAGATAAAAAATTACAGAGTATGTGTGCTTTCATCGATGGTGATACATTTATGCCTACTATTAAATAAACAGGAAAATTATCTATCTCTAGATTGACATGTACTCTTCAAATGTATGCCTTTGAAAACTGCAATCATTTTTGAGTGGTTCTTTGAAAACTTTGTAATAATCTCACCTCAATAATATAAATATAGATAATCAGCCATCCCCCTGGTACTTTCAGTCTTGTAATGATGATATTGATGTCAGTCAGGTTATAGTCCAAGCTGTCTTGAGTATTGATGTTTTGAGGAACTCACATTTTGTGTGGAAAAGAGAACATTTCCATACCACAGATTTAGTTCTCATTTCCTTTAGATGCTCTGATTTTTTTTTTAAGATTTATTTATTTATTATATGTAAGTACACTGTAGCTATCTTCAGACACACCAGAAGAGGGCATCTAATCTCATAACAGATGGTTGTGAGCCACCATGTGGTTGCTGGGATTTGAAGTCAGGACCTCCGGAAGAGCAGTCAGTGCTCTTAACCACTGAGCCATCTCTCCAGCCCTAGATGCTCTTTTTGAGACAACTTTTTTTTTTTAACTAGGCATTTTATGTATTTACATGTCACACTTTTAACATGTGCAATAATGCTTTCTTCATTAGGGACTTAGCTTTCCAAAAGTTACCTTTTAAAAAAACTAAAGTTCCATGGAGACATCCAGAAATAAGGAATCTATTGTTTCTCGGCCTTTTGGCTAAGATCAAGTGCAGAAATAAGTAATCTCTTAATGACCTTGTGCTGTGTAAAAGTCTGGTATCTCATGCTGTACATAAAACAATGGGTGAACTCAGCCTCATTCTAGGATTAGACAGGTTTTCCTCATGATATATAAAAAAGGGAAAATGGACTTTAAAAAATGCACATTTTATCTTTTCATTCTCATGAAATGAAAAGTTTCTCAAAAGTAAAATAACTCCTGATAACATGAATGATTTTAAAGAATTTGATTCCTAAGATGGTGATAAATGTGAATGTAAATTTTTAACTGTGAAACATTAAAAAAAGAAAATATGCAACGTCTTATTTGCCATCATATTGTTGGGCTATGGGAAATGCTGTATAGAAATTATTCCAAATAATTTTTGTAATAGATCCATTAAGTAACAGTTATTATTTTTAATATTTAATTTTTGATTGGATGAATTTTTTAAAAAAAATTAAAAAGGTCTCCAACTTTTCATAATTCCTCTGTGGTCTTCAAATTCTAACTTTTTTCAGCAAAGAGAATTCAGAGCCAAGGTTAATTTTCCTCATGTGTTCCTTTCCTAGACTGAGAGGTGGTGGTAGAACCAGAAAGCAATGAGTAGTTAGGTTGGGAGTATGCTTAATATGAAGTAACTGTACTTGGAATTTGTGGACACTTATACAAGACTATAAGATTAGTTGCTTGTTAGCTGCTAGAGATGCTAGCAACAGTTTTGATGAGCTAAATAACAGTGAAATATAATTTGATTGTTTGACTCCCTTAATTTTCATTATCAATGAAAACATAAGCAAAATAAGAAATATTAAATAGTATGGATTAAAAAAGATAACCAGTAATGTAAATTATCATGAAAAATTCAGTCTTTGGAGATGACTTTGACATCACCCAAAGTAGAAACTTAAATGCCATATAAATATGGGTGATATAGTGTTTGATCACTAAATACATTGGTACTTAAAATGAAAAAACCCACTGTCTTTGACAGAGGAAAGAAATAACTCATTTTCAATAAAACTGGTTACAATTGCAAAATCTAGATACTTCAAAACATCTTTAAAATTGTTCCTTAATGTAAATGTTTGACAGCTATTGAGGGGGCTAAAATGAGTGCTGTACTTGTCAGATAGGTTTCTTGTGTGAGATCACATAAGTGAAACACTCTTAACCACATACAATGCAATAAATAAATAAATAAATAAATAAATAAATAAATAAATAAATAAATAAATACTATTCATAGTCCACCACTCTTTGGCAGGAAGAGTTAATTCTTTACAGTGTGCTAAATCTAAAAACTTAGACATCAGTAGAAATGCACATTTTGGTATATTTACATTGTTGCAAAAAATAAGAGACAACTATCCATTCAAGAACAGATCTTATAATGTGCTTCAGGAAAGCTGAAATTGCTTGCTTTTTTGCAAACTAGACTGTCCTTCACAAAATAATAAGAAAAACATAAGACACGCATTCCCTGTCCTTGGAAAAAAACCCACCTTCCTAATAACTCATACCATGGTGCAAAATGTACTTCCAGAAAGTAAATCAAAATTTAAATATGATATTACTATCCTAGAATCCCCATGAAACCACTGTCAATACATCTCTGTAGTTACACAGTCTTAGTAAGTATAAGTGAATTCTGAATCTGTCTTTACTAAATAAGAATGGGTTTTCTGGGTTTCAAATGTTCAGGCACATTATTAGATGTTCTATGGATAGTTATATTTGCTAGTAGTCTTTGCCTTTGGGGCACTCTAGGTGAATGCAGAAATGACAGAGAGCAGTCTGAGTTATAGATAAACTGAAGTGTGAACTAAGTTTGTTATTAAATGGCTGTCATGACAAGTTTAATAGATTATATTTTTCACACCACATGCTAATGGTATGTGCATGTGTGTGTTAAAGTGTTTATCACATGATATATAATTTATATACAAATAATTTAGAAGGGATTAATTAGAGTATGTAGAGCTGTAACGAGAGACATAAAAATATGTACAACAAATATTCATCTGCTGGCATACTTGCTATAAGGATGTGTAAAAGAGAGTGTGTGTGTGTGTATGTGTGTGTGTGTGTGTGTATGTGTGTGTGTGTGTTTATTGGATGCTTACTAATTTAAGAATTAAAGTGTGAGCACGGCTAGATTGCACAGAGGTTAAGAGCACTTTTACTTCCTTTTCCAAAGAACCAGACTTTGGATTTCATTGCATCTTTGGCAGCTGTGACTCTACCAACAGAGTATCTGGTACCTTCTTGTGTCCTCATCAGGCACCACACTCATGCTCACACTCTCACACAAACATACACATATAGACATAGATTTAAAAACTTAAACAGATTGAACTGGTAATGTCATATTCAATATTTTTATATATTGATTCTAAGGGATATTGACTGGTGCTATTTTTGTGTCTTAACATTTCCACCCAACAATTTGTGTGAAATTATGCTGGGTTCCTTAGATGATCAGAGTGTCCATTTTGTTACTATTTCTTGCTTCCCAATTCTTTGTAGGTACTTTTGTTATTATGAAACTGATTTTCAGCCATCTCTACTGCTTGATGGAGCAGAAAGGCAGCACCAGGTACTGAAATATCCCAAGTTTGAGATCTCTGGGGGCACAAACCACCAGAGGTCTTGCCTGTGCCCAGGACCTGGGCAGATAGGCGGTTTGTCTGTGTGCCAACCTGTTGTGGGTTCAGGGCCCTACTTGGGGATCAGCACAGGGAGTGACTCCCTGCCCCCATCTTTGCTCCCTGATGGAGCAGAAGGGCAGCACCAGGTACTGAGATCTCCTGAAATTAAAATCTCTGGGGGTGCAACCTGCTAGGGGGGGTCTGCCTGAGCCCAGGACCTGGGCAGATAGGCAATTCATCTGTGAGCCAGCTGGTCATGGATTCTCTGCCCTGTGTGGTCATCAGCATTTGGAGTGACCCCCTGACACCATCTTCTCTCCATGACAGGGCAGACAGGGAGCACCAGGTTCACAGACAACCCAAGTATAACATTGCTTGGGGTAAGACACAGCAGGGCTCCAAAGGCACAAAAAGAGGAGGGCAGCACATCAGCAACCTGTGCCAGGGGAAACCCAGTCATTCAGTGTTGTGGAACTGGCCTTACAGGCTCACAGGGGGTTGAAGCACCAGTCACTGACAACAATACCAACTAACACCAGTGAGAACTAGATGGCTAAAGGCAAATGTAGGAATGTTACTAACAGAAACCAAGGCATTATGGCAGCATCTGAACCCAATTCTCCAACAACAGCAAGTCCTGGATACCCCAACACACCAGAAAAACAAGATTTGGATTTAAAATTACTGGTCATGATGTTGTTAGAGGAACACATGAAGGACTTAAATAAATCTCTTAAAGGAATTCAGGAGAAAATGGATCAAAAGTTAGAAGCCCTTAGAAGGGAAACAGAAAAATCATTTAAAGAAATTCAGAAGAATATTGGTCAAAAAATAGAAGCCAATAAGGAGGAAATTCAAAAATCACTTAAAGAAATACAGGAGAACTTTGGTCAACAGGCAGAAGTCATGAAAGAGGAAACACAAAAATCTCTTAAAGAATTACAGAAAAACACAAACAAGCAAGTGAAGGAACTGAGTAAAACTATCCAGGATCTAAAAACAGAAGTAGAAACAAATAAGAAATCACAAAGGGAGACAACTTTGGAGATAGAAAACCTTGGGAAGAAATCAGGGGCCATAGATACAAATATAAACAACAGAATACAAGATATAGAAGAAAGAATCTCAGATGCTGAAGATAACATAGAAACCATGAACTCAACAGTCAAAGAAAACACAAAATGAAAAAAGCTTGTAACCCACAACATCCAGGAAATCCAGGACACAATGAGAAGACCAAACCTAAGGATTATAGGCATAGATGAGAGTGAAGATTAACAACTTAAAGGGTTAGCACATATCTTCAACAAAATTATGGAAGAAAACTCCCCTAACCTAAAGAGAGAGATGCCCATAAATAAACAAGAAGCCTACACAACTCCTAACTGCCTGGACCAGAACAGAAATGCCTCCTGTCACATAATAATCAAAACCTCAAATGTACTAAACAAAGAAAGAATATTAAGAGCAGTAAGAGAAAAAGGCCAAGTAACATATAAAGGAAGACCTATCAGAATTATACCAGATTTCTCACCAGAGACCATGAAAGCTAGAAGATCCTGGGCAGATCTCATGCAGACTCTAAAGAACACAAATGCCAGCCAAGACTACTATACCCAGCAAAACTCTCAATCACTATAGATGGAGAATCCAAGATATTCCATGACAAAACCAAATTTACACAATATCTTTCCACAAACCCAGCCCTACAAAGGATAATGGGTGGAAAACACCAATACAAGAGGGAAACTATATGCTGGAAAAAATCAAGCTGGTAGCCAACATCACACTAATAGAGAGAAACTTGAAGCAATCCCACTAAAATCAGGGACAGACAAGGCTGCCCCCTCTCTCCACATCTTTTCAATATAGTTCTTAAAGTCCTAGCTAGAGCAATTAGACAACATAAGGAGGTCAAAGGGATACAAATTAGAAAGGAAGAAGTCAAACTATCACTATTTGCAGATGATATGATCATATACTTAAGTGACCTAAAAAACTCTACCAGAGAAGTCCTACAGTTGATAAACAACTTCAGCAATGTGGCTGGTTACAAAATCAACTCAAGCAAATCAGTAGCCGTCCTATACTCAAATGATAAACAGACTGAGAAAGAAATTAGGGAAATGACACCCTTCACAATAGCCACAAACAACAAAGTATCTTGGTGTGACTCTAACCAATCAAGTGAAATATTTATACAAGAACTTCAGGTCTCTGAAGAAGGAAATCAAAGAAGACCTCAGAAAATGGAAAAATCTTCCATGTTCGTGGACTGGCAGGATTAATATAGTTAAAGTGGCCATCTTGCCAAAAGCAATCTACAGAGTCAATGCAATCCCCATCAAAATCCCAATTCAGTTCTTCATAGAGTTAGAAAGAGCAATTCTCAAATTCATCTGAAATAACAAAAAACCCAGGATAGTTAAAACTATTCTCAACAGTAAAAGAACTTCAGTGGGAATCAGTATCCCAGACCTCAAACATTACTACACAGTAATAGTGTTAAAAACTACATGATATTGGTACAATGACAGGCAAGTGGATCAATGGAATAGGATTGAAGACAAAGAAATGAACCCACACACCTATGGTCACTTGATCTTCACCAAAGGAGCTGAAAACATCCAGTGGAAAAAAGATAGCCTTTTCAACAAATGGTGCTGGTTCAATTGGAGGTCAGCATGCAGAAGAATGCAAATTGATCCATTCTTATCTCCTTGTACTAAGCTCACCTCCAAGTGGATCAAGGAAAACCTGACACACTGAAACCAATAGAAAAGAAACTGGGGAAGACCCTTGAGCACAGGGGAAAAGTTCTGAACAGAACACCAATAGCTTATACTCTAAGATCAAGAATTGACAAATGGGACTTCATAAAATTACAAAGTTTTTGTAAGGCAAAGGATACTGTCAAAAGGACAAAGTGGCAACCAACAAATTGGGAAAGTATCTTCACCAATCCTAAATCCGACATATCCAATATCTACAAAGAACTCAAGAAGTTAGATCCCAGAGAACCAAATAACCCTATTTAAAATGGGGTACAGAGCTAAACAAAGAATTTTTACCTGCAGAACTTTGAATGGCTGAGAAGCACCTTAAGAAATGTTCAACATCATTAATCATTAGGGAAATGCAAATCAAAACAACCCTGACATTTCACCTCACACCAGTCAGAATGGCTAAGGTTAAAAACTCAGGAGACAGCAGGTGTTGGCAAGGATGTAGAGAAAGAGGATCATTCCTCCAGTTTTGGTCAGATTGCAAGATGGTACAACCACTTTGGAAATCAGTCTGGTGGTTGCTCAGAAAACTAGACATGAGACTTCTGGAGGACCCTGCTATACCTCTCCTGGGCATATACCTAGAGGATTCCCTGGCATGCAATAAGGACACATGCTCCACTATGTTCATAGCAGCCTTATTTATAATAGCAGCTGGAAAGAATCCAGATGTCCCTCAATGGAGTAATGGATACAAAAATGTGGTATATTTACACAATGCAATACTACTCAGCAATTAAAAACAATGAATTCATGAAATTCTTAGGCAAATGGTTGGAACTGGAAAATATCATCCTAAGTGAGGTAACCAAATCACAAAAGAACCCACATGGAATGCAATCACTGATAAGTGGATTTTTTTCTTTCATTTTTTATTGATATATTTTTTATTCACATTTGAAATGATTCCCCCTTTTCTGGGTCCCCACTCCCCGCAAGTCCCATAAGCCCTCTTCCCTCCGCTGTTCCTCCATCCTCCCCTCCCCACTTCCCTGTTCTGGATTTCCCCTATACTCTTGCACTGAGTCTTTCCAGAACCAGCGGCCACTTCTCCATTCTTTTTGGACATCATTAATTTGTGGATTATGTCCTGGGTATTCAAAATTTCTAGGCTAATATCCACTTATCAGTGAGTGCATACCATGATTGATCTTTTGAGACTGGGTTACCTCACTTAGTATGGTGTTCTCCAGCTCCATCCATTTGTCTAAGAATTTCATGAATTCATTGTTTCTAATGGCTGAATAGTACTCCATTGTGTAAATATACCACATTTTTTGTATCCATTCCTCCGTTGAAGGACACCTAGGTTCTTTCCAGCATGTGTCCTTATTGCATGCTGAAGAATCCTCTGGATATATGCCCAGGAGTGGTATAACAAGGGTCCTCAGGAAGTGTCATACCCAGTATTCTGAAGAACTGCCAGACAGATTTCCAAAGTGGTTGCACCATCTTGCAATCCCACCAGCAGTGGAGGAGTGTTCCTCTTTCTCCACATCCTCGCCAACACCTGCTGTCTCCTGAGTTTTTGACCTTAGCTATTCTGATTGGTATGAGGTGAAATCTCAGGGTAGTTTTGATTTGCATTTACCTAATGATTAATGATGTTGAACATTTCTTTTTTTTTTTTTATATAAAACTTAAAATTTTTTTTATTCGATATAATTTATTTACATTTCAAATGATTTCCCCTTTTCTAGCCCCCCCACTCCCCGCAAGTCCCGCAAACCCCCTTCTCTTCCCCTGTCCTCCCACCCACCCCTTCCCACTTCCCGGTTCTGGTTTTGCTGAATACTGTTTCATTGAGTCTTTCCAGAACCAGGGGCCACTCCTCCTTTCTTCTTGTACCTCATTTGATGTGTGGATTATGTTTTGGGTATTCCAGTTTTCTAGGTTAATATCCACTTATTAGTGAGTGCATACCATGATTCACCTTTTGAGTCTGAGTTACCTCACTTAGTATGATATTCTCTAGCTCCATCCATTTGCCTAAGAATTTCATGAATTCATTGTTTCTAATGGCTGAATAGTACTCCATTGTGTAGATATACCACATTTTTTGCATCCACTCTTCTGTTGAGGGATACCTGGGTTCTTTCCAGCATCTGGCAATTACAAATAGGGCTGCTATGAACATAGTAGAACATGTATCCTTATTACATGGTGGGGAGTCTTCTGGGTATATGCCCAGGAGTGGTATAGCAGGATCTTCTGGAAGTAAGGTGCCCAGTTTTCGGAGGAACCGCCAGACTGATTTCCAGAGTGGTTGTACCAATTTGCAACCCCACCAGCAGTGGAGGAGTGTTCCTCTTTCTCCACACCCTCTCCAACACCTGCTGTCTCCTGAATTTTTAATCTTAGCCATTCTGACTGGTGTAAGATGAAATCTTAGGGTTGTTTTGATTTGCATTTCCCTAATGACTAATGAAGTTGAGCATTTTTTAAGATGCTTCTCCGCCATCCGAAGTTCTTCAGGCGAGAATTCTTTGTTTAACTCTGTACCCCATTTTTTAATAGGGTTGTTTGGTTTTCTGGAGTCTAACTTCTTGAGTTCTTTATATATATTGGATATTAGCCCTCTATCTGATGTAGGATTGGTGAAGATCTTTTCCCAATTTGTTGGTTGCCGATTTGTCCTCTTGATGGTGTCCTTTGCCTTACAGAAACTTTGTAATTTTATGAGGTCCCATTTGTCAATTTTTGCTCTTAGAACATACGCTATTGGTGTTCTGTTCAGAAACTTTCTCCCTGTGCCGATGTCCTCAAGGGTCTTCCCCAGTTTCTTAAGGTGTTTCTCAGCTCTCCGAAGTTCTTCATGTGAAAATTCTTTGTTTAGCTCTGTACCCCATTTTTAATGGGGTTATTTGGTTCTCTGGGTTCTACTTTCTTGAGTTCTTTGTATATATTAGATATTAGCCCTCTGTCGGATTTAGGGTTGGTGAAGATGCTTTCCCACTCTATTGGTTGACATTTTGTCCTTTTGACAGTGTCCTTTGCCTTACAGAAAAGGCTTTGTAGTTTTATGAGGTCCCATTTGTCAATTCTTGATCTTAGAGCATAAGCTATTGATGTTCTATTCAGGAACTTTTCCTCTGTGCCCATGTCCTCCAGTGTCTTCCCCAGTTTCTTTTCGATTAGTTTCAGTGTGTCAGGTTTTATGTGGAGGTCCTTGATCCATTTGGAGTTGAGCTTAGTACAAGGAGATAAGAATGGATCGATTCGCATTCTTCTGCATGCTGACCTCCAACTGAACCAGCACCATTTGTTGAAAAGGCTATCTTTTTTCCACTGGATGTTTTCAGCTCCTTTGTCGAAGATCAAGTGACCATAGGTGTGTTGGTTCATTTCTGGGTCTTCAATCCTATTCCATTGATCCGCTTGCCTGATATTGTACCAATACCGTGCAGTTTTTTTTATCACTATTGCTCTGTAGTTAAGTTTAAAGTCTGGGATACTGAATCCCCCTGAAGTTCTTTTACTGTTGAGAATAGTTTTAGCTATCCTGGGTTTTTTGTTATTTCAGATGAATTTGAGAATTGCTCTTTCTAGCTCTATGAAGAACTGGGTTGGGATTTTTATGGGGATAGCATTGAATCTGTAGATTGCCTTTGGCAAGATGGCCATTTTAACTATATTAATCCTGCCAATCCAAGAGCATGGAAGGTTTTTCCATTTTCTGAGATCTTCGATTTCCTTCTTCAGAGATCTGAAATTCTTGTCATATAGGTCTTTCACTTATTTGGTTAGAGTCACCCCAAGATATTTTATGCTGTTTGTAGCTATTGTGAAGGGAGTCATTTCCCTAATTTCTTTCTCAGTTTGCTTATCCTTTGAATATATAAAGGATACTGATTTGCTTGCATTGATTTTGTAGCCAGCCACTTTGCTGAAGTTGTTTATCAGTTGTAGGAGTTCTCTAGTAGAGTTTTTAGGGTCACTTAATTATACGATCATATCATCTGCAAAGAGTGATAGTTTGACTTCTTCTTTTCCAATTTGTATCCCTTTGAATTCCTTATGTTGTCTAATTGCTCTAGCTAAGACTTCAAGAACTATATTGAAAAGATATGGAGAGAGGGATCATGGACTTGTCTAGTCCCTGATTTTAGTGGGATTGCTTCAAGATTCTCTCCATTTAGTTTGATGTTAGCTACTGGTTTGCTGTATATTGCTTTTACTATGTTTAGATATGGGCCTTGAATTCCTGTCCTTTCCAAGACTTTTAGCATGAAAGGATGCTGAATTTTGTCAAATGCTTTTTCAGCATCTAATGCAATGATCTTGTGTTTTTTTTTTTCTTTGAGTTCGTTTATGTAGTGGATAGCATTTATGGATTTCCTTATATTGAACCATCCCTGCATCCCTGGGATGAAGCCTACTTGATCATGGTGGATGATCGTTTTGATGTATTCTTGGATTTGGTGGGCAAGAATTTTATTTAGTATTTTTGCATCGATTTTCATAAGGGAAATTGGCCTGAAATTCTCTTTCTTAGTTGGATCTTTGTGTGGTTTTGGTATCAGCGTAATAGTGGCTTCGAAGAAGGAGTTTGGTAGTGTTCTTTCTGTTTCTATTTGGTGGAAAAGTTTGAAGAGTATTGATGTTAAGTCTTCTTTGAAGGTCTGATAGAATTCTGCACTGAAACCATCTGGTCCTGTGCTTTTTTTTGGACAGAAGCCTATCTATGACCCCTTCTATTTCTTTAGGGGTTATGCGTCTGTTTAGATGGTCTATTTGATCCTGGTTTAATTTTGGTAATTGGTATCTGTCTAAGAAAATGTCCAGATTCTCCAGTTGTGTTGAGTACAGGTTTTTGTAGTAGGATCTGATGATTTTTTGAATTTCCTTGGTTTCTGTTGTAATATCTCCGTTTTCATTTCTAATTTTGTTAATTTGGATACTTTCTCTGTGCCCTTTGGTTAGTCTGGCTAAGGGTTTATCTATCTTGTTGATTTTTTTCAATGAACCAGCGATAAGTGGATTTTAATTAGTCCAGAAGCTCTGAATTTTCAAGACACAATTAGCATATCAAATGATACCCATGAAGAGGAAAATAGAGGGCCCTGGTTCTGAAAAGAGTTGATGCAGCATTGTGGGAGAGCACTGGGACAGGGAAATGGGAGGGGGATGATTGGGAAATAGGTGGAGGGAAGAGGGCTTATGAGACTGATGGGGAGGCAGGAACTGGGAAAGGGGAAAGCATTCGGAATATAAACAAAGAATATAGAAAATTTTAAAAAATTAAAAAAACCTATTTTTTTAAATTAATAAAAAACGATTTTCCTATTTTAATACGGTAATGTTTTCTTTCGCTTCCAATATCTATTTAGATATCTTTTATTCTTAAGGATTTTATTCACCTTTTTTCTATGTAAAAATTTGTAAACTTTTTCTGTTGTCTTTTAGTCTCCTAGGCTCCAATTTTCCAATTTGGGGTGTATATTTTTATATTTAAGTTAAAATATAGATCATAGTATGTAAACTTGTCTTCTCTTCTAGTGTCATTTATAGCTATGACTTCTTATAACCATTCTACAGCTGTAGCTCAAAGACTTTTATAGTCGTCTCTTTCCAGTCATAGCTGGTTCACTCTGTTTCATACTTTTACTGTGATTACTTATTTTATTCTCTCTTGGGTCATTTAGAAACTTTGTCTTACAAATATTGGGGAATTCTGTAGATATTTAAATAGTACTGATTTCCAAATTTTGTTTTTAAAAGAATGGATGAATCAAAAATTTGAAATTTACTGAGATTTTTCAGCTGGCAAGCATGTGACCTATCTGTAAGATAATTCAGTAGGCACCTCAGAAGCATGGTTACTCTGGGATTTTGTTGGGGATTCCTTGATCATGCTAAGTAGGTCAACTAGTTTGGAAACATTGTTTATTTTATGTATTTATTTCATTTTTTCAACTAGCTCTACTGCATATTAAAGCCAGAGTTAAGGCATCCAACTATTTCAGAGGATTTATCTATTTCCTCTTTATTGGTGACAGCCCTGTGAAATTTGATTATCCTTTATCAGGTAAAAATGTCTTGCTTTTTGACAAATTGCTCCTTATATGATCATGTAATTTTCCATTTTTCCTCTTTCAGTATTTTAGTTGTGCTATCTACTTTTGTCTTTTATTAATATATTCATGCCAGCTATGCATTTTAAATCTTATTCTTTGTAGGCTTTCTTTCCCATCCTCTACTTGAAGTTCATCTGAGCTGTTCAATATTAAATGCATCTCTTATAGAAAATAAATAGACCCTTCCTCATGTTCCCGGTGTAACAATCTTCATCTTTTATTTAAGGCATTTATTTAGCTGACTAGCTTTTAATGAAATCACTGACATGTGTAGGTGGAAATAAGCCAGTGTTTTCAATTTGTCATTTCTGATTTTATTTCTCAATTGCTCCTTTGACAACTTGTTTGGGTTCAAAGAAAAAAACCTACAGTAGCAATTGTTTTATTGTTTCATTTCCACTATTGAGGTCTTAGCTGCCACTAACAATCTTGATTTCTAACTATTAAATCATTTTATGATTTATTTTTCACCATAATATTTCCTTTTTCACATTTCTCAAATGTAACACTCACATTATATTTGCATTTATTGCTTTAAAATTTCCTTTCCTTTGTGCAAAAAAAAATTTATTCTTGATAAGCTCTAAATTACAATGTATTTTCTAACATATTTATTTACCTGTTATGCAAAGCACATATGTGTTTCCAAATACTTAGAGTTAAGACTAAATTACAAGGACCTCACATAATTGAGTTACTCAGTTTGCAAAAGAGGAAGTTAAATATACCACCCAAAGTTATCCTTGTGAATCAAATATATTACTTTTGTCCATTTTATAAGTAATTGCAAAAATAAGTACCAGGGGTAATAAAATTACAATTTAAAAATCATTTCACATTGATAAAAACAGTGTACATCTCCAGTTTGCAGCAGAGAGTAGAGACCATACTGTGTATAGGGTAGAGATTTTGAGATCTCAAAGACAGTCTTTAATGACAAGCTTCTAGGAAGGCCATTTCTCCTAATCCTCTCCCAAGAGTCCTGTTCACTGGAACCAAGGAGTTCAGTATAGGAGTCTTTGAGTAGACATTCTTACATTTGAACTTCTTCAAATTGTTCTTTAAATTTTAAAACTTTTAGACTTTTCTTAAAGTGTTTTAATTAAAGATGAACTTCAGAAACTTAATAGAATTGTGTAGAACATACAATCATATAGAATTTGTTTAGGAAGCAGAAACTCTGGCTTTGATCTCCAGGTACAAATATTCATACCCTATCATAAATGTAAAAGATATATAAAGTATATTAAATATTTTAGAAACTTAATATGAAAGACCATAAATATTTACTTTATTCATACCCAAACAATAAGAGTTATAAAATTTTGTGTGACTTTCGGGGAGTGGGGGTCCAGAAAAGGGGAAATCATTTGAAATGTAAATAAATATATCAATAAATTAAGAAAAATCCTAAAAAAAACAAAAATTATCGAATAAAAAAAGATTAAAAAAAATAAAATTTTGTGTGCCCAATAATAGATTCTCAATAGATTTAACTTCATTATTTTTAAATGTCACAGAAGTATTCAACATGCATGTTACCAAAAGAGAAATGTATAGACAACACAGCCACAAAACCTTTGATCTATAATGCTGTCCTGCATGCAAAATACACTAGGGCAATGGTAGAATTAAGCTTGTAGGCATAAGCAACCAATGCCTGGTTTTAATTAAGGAAGGTGTGAGATGGAACCTTTACCTGACACGGCATGGGTAACAAAGAAACTATGATTCATGACATAACCCAAGGACCTAGAGAAAATGATCAAATACTACTTGTACTAAAAAAGAAAAAAAAAAGTAGTGATAAAATGGCTTGCAATGATATTTTCCATACTCATAAATTAGTGCTTTATTCAGCCATCATTTGAGAAACTTCCTCTTGCAGAAAATGGGAACAAATACAGAGACTCACAGACTTTATATACATACATACATACATACACACACACACACACAGAGAGAGAGAGAGAGAGAGAGAGAGAGAGAGAGAGAGAGAGAGAGAGAGAAATAAACAGAGACAGAGACACAGAGACAGATGAACAGATCAAATTCCTCCCCTTAGTGCTCAAGGAATCCTTGGCAAAGGATGGAAACAGTGTAAGAGCCAAAGAGGATGGAGGACCCATGGAGAACAAGGCATTGTAAACAAATGAGCAAAGCCCATAAAAGAACTAGTGACTGAAACAGCAAGCAGATTGCCTGCATGGGTCTGCATCAAGTTCTCTTGAGATATATATATATACTTTCAGTTTAGTGGTTTTTATGGGACTCTTCAGTGTGTAAGTTGGTGCCAATTCTTGTGCCTCTTGGGTGGATCTATTCCCTCCATTGGATTGTCTTGTCCAACATTGATATAATGGCTTTGGTTTTGCTTTATTACATTTTATTCTGTAGGATTTATATTAATCTCTTAGAAAGCTCTTTTCTACTCATAATGAAGAGGGAGTGGATCCAAAAGTGAGGGGATATTGGGAGGAACAGGAAGAGGGAGGGAAAACTGTCATCAGAATATTTTGTATGAGAAATGAATCTATATATTCAATAAAAGGGGAAACTTTTGCAGTAATTTTTCTACCTTTGAATGCAAACTACTAGAAATGCAAATATTTTATATAGAAATGAGATACAAAAAGATCAAATCCTTTAAGCCAGTAGCTATTTTCAAACTAAGAGAACATTTCTTAAAGTACATGTCATTTTTTTCTAAAGAACACCAAGACATCTAAGCATTCATATTATTATTATTCAAAATGGTCTGTGTCCTGCCTGCCTCCAAAATGAAGAGACTTTGGCTTAAACATAATCTAGTATAGAATAGTTGAGAATAAAATTATAATTAAGGCAATTTGAATATAACTGAGGTTATGGATACTGTCAGTTCCCTATTGTAAATGTTATGGGTTTTTTTGTTTTTGTTTTGTATATGACATCATGTAAGTAAAGTAGCTCTATTGTTGATATCACAATCTAAGGAAATGGTAAAATGCACTTATGGTATCTCCTTTTAAAGAATAACAAATGTTAAGATCTTTTATAATCTAAAATTATTCTAAGATATTGAACTCTTGTGATAAGTAAATTCATAATTTATTATTACAGTGAATGCTTTATAAATAAGATTATAGTTTTAGGATAAAAAATTAAATATGTAATTTATAATAAACTTAAATCTTCAATACTGTTTTTCCTGTGTATTTGTATGTGATTAATCCGTCTCTGTTTATGCCTGTGTGCAGGTGTCTTTGTCCATGCATGTACAAGTAGAACACACTTGTTGATGTCCAGGATGCTCCTATCACACATTTCTTTATTTTCTCAGCTCTAACCACTTGAGTGCCTGGAGAAAACTATTTCAGCTGGATTTTAGGGCCAGACATTGCCCAATATTTACCTGTCCTTGCTAACAATGCTGGTGTCACAGGCATATCTACTCATCTTTTACATGGGTTCTGAAAATCCAAACTCATATCTTCTTGCAAACACTTTTGAAATGTTTTCCAAATCTCAATCTTCAATTCTAATTTCTGACTTGAAAATATTAATATGGGTTTCATTCATTTCTTATAGGTTGCATGTTATAGGCCAATTCAAATGTGACATGATAAATGATAAACTAAGTTTTGAGCAACACACTCTAATATTTATGTAATGTGCCCTCCACCACTTCAGTAACATGTGCAGATTACAAATTTCCTCTATTTTCTTTCTTTAAAGAGTGGAACTTATATATGAGTTTCTCAAAAATGTAAATACAACCCTAAAACTAAATTATATTTGACTTTTGGGACAAATAGCATGTGGGATCTTTGTAAATTATATTATGTTTTAATTTAAATAAAAATTTAGCAAGCATCAAAAAAAATGTAAATACAAGATAGGCTAGGATTGTTGCTCATTTGACGTAGTGCTTGCCTGGCATCAGTAAAGTTCTGGGATTGAAAACCATCATTGCATAATCCAAACATGGTGGTGTATGCCTGCAAGCCTAGGTTTTGTAAAGGGATGGAAGAGTATCAAAATTCAATTTGCTGGGCAGTGGTGGCGCACGCCTGTAATTTCACCATTTTGGGATGCAGAGGCAGGCAGATTTCTGAGTTCGAGGCCCGCCTGATCTACAGAGTGAGTTCCAGGATAGCCAGGGCTATACAGAGAAACCCTGTCTCGACAAAAAAAAAAGAAAAACAAATCCAAAAAAAAAAATCAAAGTTTATCCTCTGCTATATAGCATGCTCCATAACAAATGGAAGCTTCTAGTAGTCCATTTTATTAGAAATAATTAGGAACTACATTCCAGATCCTTGTTGCATGTCATACATGAGGTTCACAATGTCAATGAAAAGTGATTTTCATTATATAAACATTCTTCACAATTGACCAGACATTATAACTAAGCTGCCATGTAACCTGTTTACTCTCTGAGAATTAAAGTCTACGTGTTCAATTCATTATTTATGGGATCAAAAAATAACTATAGTAATTATAGCTGAATTTATTTGAATAAAACAGTCAGGAATCAGTAAGACTAGTGGAAAAGATAGTTACTTCAAAAAGGACTCTGTGCAGCAATCAAGTAGACATTATAGACAGAAGAATGTGGCTTTGAGAACCAGCCGATTGGATCTAGCTTGGCATTTACTTTGTGTGGGCATCAGAGGAACTGAGGAGTTGGCAGCCTATAAATTTCTTGAAATTTAGCTGTTGCTATTGGCGGAGAACAAGGCTGTTCTCTTTAGTCTTTTGGCAGCTTTTCAACCCAATTTTTAGTTAATTATTTAATTGGAAAGTAATTAAAGCATGTCCCCCATTTCTTGTCCTCTGTCAGACACTGCATTTCCCCCACTGTCCCTTTCAAGTTGATGACATTTAGGTTATTATTACTACATATATATGTATCTATATGCATAAATATGATGTAAATGCAACATTCTGGCTCCACTTAGTGTGGCTTATGCATATGATTTCAAGGATAAACACTTTGCATTGGATAACCAATTACAGGACTCATAGTCTGGAGAGTTGAATTTTTCTTCCCTATCCAGGGTTTAGGTGCACAAAATAATATTTTTAGTTGGAGATTTTAGTGTACCAAAATTATTTTTTGGAAAATATTTTAAAGGCCCTGTAGCCTATGAATTGATGAAAATGGACCTTAAAAAGGATTTGAAGTAAAGATAATGATAGAGCAAGATTTAGCATGTTGTTTCACATTTGATACAAGGTGTGTCTGTAAGAGAGTAACATATCTATTTCATAGTTTTCATCTTCTTATCAATTAATTTACTTGCAATGGTTTCATAGTAATGTCCAAATACCTCCTTTCAAATGTAAGCTTGCTGTTTTATAAACTAGCCAGCTGCACACATATTAAAGTCAAGTACGTATACCTCCCACAGTCAATTTGAGAATTGGAGAGCAAGACTACTTGACTACAGTAGATTATATCGCATATGAAAAATAATTTTAGTTGCCACACAGTTTTGTCTATAATATGTCCCTTTCATGGATTCTTCAGTAAATATTTACTTAACTTTCCATTCATAAATCAGTTTTAATTACAAAGTTTGAAAGATCTGAAAACATCCAGTGACATCAATGAAAGTTTAGCAATGTTCAAAAATGTCTTCACTGCAAGGGTAAGAGCCTGAACATGTAGCTTTAAGTCTGTTAGCCTTAAAAGTTACAATACTAACTCAAATAGAGATGAGGAGGTTGTTATGCAAAATGCTAACGATTTAAACCATACCAGGAAAATTTTAAATAACTAATATATTTTTGAGTTGTTTCTTTTTTACACTCATCTTTGTTGAGAACTAAGAAATTGTTATTGAATACCATAATTCTTAGAGTCCCATTTCAGATATTCTGAATTTAAGACCTTGGATACATTCCTGGGTCATTCCATAAAATCTTGTCCTAATTCAACTGGAATCGTAACCCTTCCACATTTCCCCCTGACTAAAATGGATGAGAAAATAAATATCTGTATTTTGCAATGTGCTTAGCCTGCCTACACATACATGTCTTGGATATCTTGCAAAATCAAAGTTTTAGAAGTTCCCCTACTATACCCTGAGCCTCAGCAATGAAAGAATCCTTCCCATCTCAAGCTCCTGGTCAGATTACACTAGTCTGCATTTTGGTTTTGATTTTTTTCCCATTTGCCAATCTCAGATTTTGTTGCTGTGTCTGCCTCACGGTTTGACACTGCCACCCCATTTCAGCATTTCCAGTCAGAGACCTTTGCAATGTGTATCATGCAATCGCCCTTTCTGAGCAGTCAAATCCTTCTTATTTTCCTCTAGACTTAAGGATTAGTATATAAGATTGATGTGAGCTCGTGGACATGAAAATAGCAATGGTTTTCGTTCTATAATTCTGTTTTTATAAAGTGCCTGCATCCTTATTCTGAAACACTTAAAACATCACCACATCGGCAGAGAAGAAGCAACTTGGCTGCACATGAGAATAAATGAAATGCACGTGTATATCTGATGACAACAGGAAAGCCTGTCAATTCTGTAATCACCCTTACAATCTATGGAGCAAAGGCCTCACTAAACAGTTTAAGATTCCCTGAAGTGAGAGATTCCCAAGGGAGGGCATCCTTCAAATTTCCCCCAAGTGACAGGAGCTTTAATTACTGAAGAGACAGTCTCCTTCACTCAGGACCATTTGTGAGATTGTATGAAACAATTCTCCCTAGATTTAAAACTGAAATGTGTCTTCCCTGCTCATCTTTTTATTATTTGTACAGATGTGAAGAGATAGACCAATTTCTAAATGTATTATTTAGGTAAGAACTTGGCAGCGTGCACACACAAACATAAGTGTGTTCACATTCATACATGTACATTTCAATGCTGGATTGCTTTTTGGAGAAAATTTGGCAAATTTTGGAGATCAAATGTCTTTTCTTATGAAAATATGTTTAATTTTCATAACCAAATAAGGATAATTTTTGCTAGAATTTTCTTGTGTTGGGGTGGTTTATCTCTTATACCCAAACGAGGTCAATCTCTCTCTGTATTTCTCTAAATCTCAGAAGTGTATTAGGAGTTTTGACATATAACTTCTCACTTACTAATGTGTTGATATTTCACAGTTGCTGGGTAAGATCAATATTATGATTATCATTTTTAATATGAGAAATTTGGAACAACATATAAGTGGCCCTTCCAAATTTTAATAAGAAGTAACACAGAAGGTAAAGACCAGAGTTCAAAATATCGGTTCATGGACATAGTGCCTATAAACATTATTGCTTTATTTATTATTAGAAATTAGAAACAAAAATGACATGAATTGTTTTGAGAGTTTTCTCAAATGACTCATAGATAATATAACTAGTTTACTTGGTGACTATCAATTTAGGATTTAGAATAAGTATACCCACATATTGCATAGGATCCCAGTTAAATTAAAATATTTTGACCATTTCTCTACAATTCATATTTAATTTAAATTTTTTCCATTTGTTTCAATCTGATACCTGCATATGACTGTTGCTAAAATAATTGTTCTTATATTTTATAATACATATTATATAATCTATTAACTTCTTGGATTAATATGTTTAAATACTTAACTATGCATAAAACATACATAATTTGAAATGTGTATAAATAATAAAATATAATATATGATATGTTTATAAATTATATAAAATATTATTTTAAATTATGTAATATATGTCTGTATGTGTGCATTATATCTAAGAAGAGCATCCTTTTGGTGTGAAGGAAGAAAGGGAGGAGTGGTAGTTTTGCAGAGGGAAAAGAATAATGATGGCATAAAGAAAAGCTTAATTTAATGTCAGTATTCTATTCTAGAAATAACATCAAAATAGTGAGACTTGAGACTTAGTTTTCTGATCAAAAGTATAGAAACATGGTCTCTCCCTCTTTCTGTCTCTGACTCTGTCTCTGTCTCTGTCTCTCTGTCTCTGTCTCTCTGTCTCTTTCTCTGTCTCTCTCTCTCTGTGTGTGTGTGTGTGTGTGTGTGTGTGTGTTTGTGTGTTTGCATGCTTGTTTTTACTAGTAATGAACCTGACCTGAAACATGATTAACACATACTCTATCACGGATCTCTATCTTCAACTATCATTTATTCTTCCCTTTGAGACAAGGTATAGCTGAGTCACTCAGATTAGCTTTGAAATTTGAATTCTATCTCCTCAGCCTCCTGGGTGCTAGAATTCTCAGATGGGGCAAAAAACTATGTAAACAAACAAACCAGTGAAAAACAGATGGTATCTGTACGTTTGTAGAAAGCATTGTTTTGATTTATAAAATATTCCTCAAAAGCTCTATATATGGATATCACCAATTCCATTTTTACAATATGTACTCATAAGTAGCTAAAAGAAAATAACCTATAGGTACTCCTTTTTAAAAAAATATGCTAGTATTAGTTTCTACTAATGTTTCTACATTTGTATGCTGTGTTGATTATCATTAGAAAGTAAGAAACTCCAGGATTAGAGCCTCTTTCCTCCTCTTAGTCACACTGTTCATTGCTCTCAGATTTTCCCCTATGACCCCAATTTAGGCTATGACCAAGAAGAATGGAATGCACCAGTAATAAGCAGATATGATAGTCTGTAGCTATATTCGAGCACTAAGAGCTGATTCAGGAGGATTAAGACTTTGAAGCCAGTCAAAGTGGCATAACAAGGTTCAGTCCAAGTTGAACACAAACAGACAGACCATGTTTTAGGAAAGAAAGTGTCAAAAATCACACATGATTGAATGAACTACTGAATCTCAGAAGAGCTAAGTCTGCATGCTATAAAAAAAAGTTGGAAGAACTAGAGAGATTACTAAATACTTGATAACATAGGCTGCTCTTCCATCAGACCTAAGCTTCCCAGCACCCATATGATAGGTCACAATACACACACACACACACACACACACACACACACACACACACACACACATATATATATATATATATATATATATATATGTATATATATATATAGGCAACATACTGGTATGCATAAAATAATTTATATTTTATGTATTATAAAATACATATATATGTATTATAAGTATTTAATATTAACATTTTTAAGATTCTTTTCATATCTGCTACACTGTAATTTTAAACCTTCCAAGATTTCAATTTTTTTTAATATATTTGTTATTTTTCTATTGGTTACTTTATTTTCATTTCAAAGGTTATTAGAAGAAAATTAGGTCATTCCAAATCTAAGATTTAAATCATAATTGTTGTTAATTTTGAAAATCTTTTAATGTACTTTTTTTTGAGATAGGATCATTTTTTTTTACTTTTTTTTATTCGATATAATTTTTTATCTACATTTCAAATGATTTCCCCTTTTCTAGTCCCCCACTCCCCGAAAGTCCCGTACGCCCCCTTCTCTTCCCCTGTCCTCCCACCCACCCCTTCCCACTTCCCCGTTCTGGTTTTGCCGAATACTGCTTCAATGAGTCTTTCCAGAACCAGGGGCCACTCCTCCTTTCTTCTTGTACCTCATTTGATGTGTGGATTATGTTTTGGGTATTCCAGTTTTCTAGGTTAATATCCACTTATTAGTGAGTGCATACCATGATTCACCTTTTGAGTCTGGGTTACCTCACTTAGTATGATGTTCTCTAGCTCCATCCATTTGCCTAAGAATTTCATGAATTCATTGTTTCTAATGACTGAATAGTACTCCATTGTGTAGATATACCACATTTTTTGCATCCACTCTTCTGTTGAGGGATACCTGGGTTCTTTCCAGCATCTGGCAATTATAAATAGGGCTGCTATCTTATTATATAGTCTTATCTAGATTCAGAATCACTACATAGTCAAGGCTAACCTGGACCTCACAGAAATCTCCTTGCCTATACCTCCTGAGTGTGGGAATTTAACATTTGGGCCATCCTGCCCAGAAAATATCTACCATTTTAATAATTACTTTTTGTTCTTTGAGAATTTTATACAATTATACAATCAAATATCTTCATGCTCACTTCACATTTATCCCCTTCAGGGTCTTTCAACACTCCCCCTTGCAAAATTCGTGTCTTCTTTTTGAAAATTTTGATAATCTGATAAATCCAGTTAGGGTTGTCGATATATGCACATATATGAAAACATCTTGATAATGGGTAATCAATCCCCTAATGGCTAATAAACTCAAAGAAGAATGATTATCCTTTTCCTACAGTCTCTGTGTTACTTATAATTACTTTGGGATGGGTGGAGTCTAGAGATAATTTCTCCTGTCTATGCCTTAAGTTTGGTTATCTGGATCTGTTTCACTTGATGCATGTGGGCCACTTCCAGTAGATGCATAAATGTACCAGTCTCCTAACCATGTTAACTTGGAGGTAGAGCAGAAGGAGTTAAAGAAATCAGCTCTGATCGCATCCTATCTTTTGGATTCAATGTGCATTCTTGGTTTGCAGAAGCATTATCATGTAATAATCCCATCTTAAAACCTCTAATATTTACTAACCTTTAAATGATTAGGGAGGTTTTTGGTCTAGACATCCTCATTTGACAACGATTAAGATTAACAGGAGCATATTATCTTTCTGTCACTTTGCTGAAATGAATTATTAGTACAGAACATGTTGGAATCATGATTTCATTACAGAATTTATTTCTCAAATGAAAATTTCACTGCTTGGTTTAATGGAAAAGGTAGGAGCAGTGGAGTCAGACTCAATATCTCTATGACACCTGAGGCAACACATCAATGGCTACATAAGACCTGATTTGCCTTTCTGACCATTTTCACTAACCATATTGGAAGGAAAGGGAGTGAGGATCTACATGGCTTATTCTCTGAATTCTAGTATAAGGCTAAAAATGTATACGATTTTATTAACTTGTATCAACTGAAGAAAATAATGGCTTTGCTGTGACTTTTCAGACGTGCGTCTTTGTCTCTGGTGCTGTTTGCTCTCTTCCGTGCTCTCCCATTAAGGACCTATTTTATTTTCTGTGTAGCTCTTGTGTAAACAACTAATTTCTTCACGTGGCAGAAAACATGGGGCACTTGTTTCTCTTTGGCTTACTTCTCTTAGCGTGATCTCTTAATCTTTTTTCTTCACATGCCACCAGTTCTCTCTTTTTTGTAGCTGAACAACACTATATTGTGGATCTATAAGACACTTTCCTTACATATTTATCCACTGTGCTGGTTATGTTTCATTAACTTGACATAAGTTAGAGTCATCTGGGAAGGAGGCGACTATAGAGAAAGGATGCCTCCAGCCGACTGGCTTGTAGGGAAGGCTGGGATTTTTCCTGATAAATAATTGACTTATGAAGTGTCAGCCAACTGTGAAACTGTGAGATGAAATATATGTTTCCCTCCTATAATTTGGTTTTGGTCAGTGTTTTATCACAGAGACACAGAAATACAAGGGCATCCACTGATGGACTCCCTAGGCTAATTGCATATTTTATCTATTTCACATTTTCCCATGACAAGACAGAGCAGACAGGTGTTACTTTTGGATGCTGGCTTTCTTTTCTTCTGATATACACCTTCTAGTGTTATGTCTATGTCATATAGCATTTCTTCTACTTCCTTGAAATAGAAGAAAATTTTTCTCTCTTCCTTTACATAATAGCTGGACTAATTTAGCATATTTAATATTTCTTCTAAATTCTACACATATTTTCATACCCACCTGTGTAAAAGCATATGCATACATAGACTTTTATGTTCTTCTTGGCATCTCTCCTGGAGCACACTTAAGAAATGGGCATCCTTCTTGATTGTGAAAATATCTCAGTATTCTGAGAATCTCTTTCAAACAGGAGGATTTTCTGGATTCAAATTCCATGCTTAAGTTATACAGGAATTTGACTTCACCCATTTGCTACTGATGCTGAGGATAGCATGTCATTGATGAGGCACATTCACACTCATTATCCGCTAACCAGGGGGACCAGCCCAGGAAGTGCCTTCTCCCTATGACTTTTCTGGCTTAAGTCCAAAAATTTCATTGCAAGCAGATTTATTTGTCTCACTCTTTTCTAGTCCACCCTATCATTTCAACTTTATTTTTCCTCAACAGCTGCAGTTAGTCTTATGACTATGTTTCTGTCATTAAAAGCCTGTACTTAAGAAAACCTGGGGTGCTCTGTAATTAACACATCATTGTACACAATTTGGAGGAACGCTGTAGTCGAGGCACGTGCTTTTCATAAAGGAAAGTTTCTATCCCAGATTGCTTATGTTGCTGAATTCTTTTAAGAACTTAGAAACACAATTTTCAAAGAATGTCGAGAGCCAAAAAAGTGTCCTATAAGGAAATGAAGTGAATGCTAAAGCAAAAGAGAGTTCACAGCTAAGTGACAGTACCTCCACCTTTGATTCTAGAAGTAACCCCAAGGATAGCTGTGTCTTCCTTTGCCTTGCTTCCTCCTGAAACACTTTCTTATTCTGAGGAACTTTCTGATGAATGGTTTCATTTGGTTATAGATACTTTGCCCATTGTTCCAATGACAGGGACCTATGCTCATTTGACAGTATAACAAATATAGACCAGACAATGAGAAACCTCAGAATATAGGTCTTTCTTTATGTCTTTTAAGTCTGCTCCTTTTTAAAAATTATTTTTGACATATATAGCTATACATATATGTATAAAATTTAATTACATTATTTTTCCTTCTCCTTTCTTCCCAAGAACCCTTCCTTTTTTTTAAATTAGATATTTTCTTTATTTACATTTCAAATGTCATCCCCTTTCCTGGTTTCCCCTCTGAAAAACACCCTATCCCCCATCCCCATGTTCACCAATCCTCACTCCTTCTTCCCTGTCCTGGCATTCCGCTACACTGGGCCATCTAGCCTTCACAAGATGAAGGGTCTCCCCTCCCATTGAAGTCCAACAAGGCCATCCTCTGCTACATATGTGGTTGGAGCCATGGGTCCCTCCCCTTCTATACTGGTCCATTATTTTCAGATTTATAGACTCTTTTTCCTTTGTTATTGCATGCGTATATGTATGTGTATGTGTATGTATATGTATACAGTTAAATTACCAAATATAGTTGTCTCAGTTTATAGAGTGTTATTTATATGTAAGGTTTTAGAGCTTAAGGAAATGAAGAAGCTGTTCTTCATGATCAGGACAATCTCTAGAAGAAGCAAAGAATACCTCAAGCCTCTTTCCAAATTAACTTCCAAGATATTCAGAACCTTAAACTTGTATATAAAATTCATTTTATGTATATTTATGTTTCAGATTTTATGAATATAAGAATTTAGGCAAGATTGAAAAGGTGACATCTGCTTATGTTATTAGAAAAGTAAAAAATACCATTTTAATATAGTTGCCAGGCAACTTTGGTGACTGTTTATCATCTATCAAGCCCATCATGTCAGTGTGAAAGGTAAGGTTGTCATTGAACATTTGTGTCTCTCCTTATTCTGACCAGGCTATTTTTCTTTCAGATTTCCCATGAACAAGAGTTATCTGCTTGAAACTGTTTTTTTTGAAAGCTTCTTGTTGCTGAAAAATTACACTATATGTTAGTATAGTTCTATTAGAGCACATTATATGTCTGAATAATTTTTAATTACTATTTTGACCCTTGTTTTGTGTGCATGTTTGTATATCCATCATGCACATTCCTGGAACTAGTGTTAAAGATGGCTATGAATCACCATGTGGCTGCTGTTGAATTGAACCCAGGTTCTCTGGAAGAATAGCAAGAGCTCCTAACTTCTGAGTAATCTCTCTGGTCCCTTGAATGAATTTCTATTGCCCATTAATCTCACATATAGAATAACATATATGTGTGTGTATATATACATGTGTAAGTCCTTTTGATTGCATTTATTTTTCCCAGAAAACTAATCTCTAACAGACATTTAGTTTATTTTTCAATGTTTCATGTACGGTTCCTCAAAAAACAAACAAAAAAAAAAACCTTAACCTTTTCAGTTGTTCTGGTATTGAGTGCTATCTAAGTTGTTATTGATATCTTCCTCAGCTCAAAGTCCCTATTGACCATGATTTACAAAAGAACTCTTTTTCTTTTTGTCCCATGGTCTGATTTAGTGGTTAAATGTGTTCCTTATATATTTATTTATTTATTATATATGAAGAGTACACTGTAGATGTCTTCAGACACACCAGAAGAGGGTAACAGATCCCATTACAGATGGTTTTGAGCAACCATGTAGTTGCTGGGATTTGTAGGACCTCTGGAAGAGGAGTCAGTGATGTTAACAACAGATCCCTCTCTCCAGCCCCTCCTCATATCTTAGAACAACTCACACTGCATCTGTAACCCTTCAGCTTTACTTTTGTCTGTGCATGGGTACACAGGTTTTAGGAAGAATTGTACAATTGCATGATGAGGCACTGGGGCCTTCTATACGCGGCTCCAATCTGTTGGGAATCTTTAGTAAATTCAGGCTCATTGTTAAATAGATGCTAAAATTATAGACATCATCTGGCATCAGGATGCTCTTGGCCCGTGCCTGCTTCCATAGTAAGAGTTTGACATTTGACAATTGTGTTATTAGATTTCTCAGGAATTGTTACATGTGTCATTATTTACTTTTCATATAAAACAAAATCATATTTAAAATTGCTAAATCATGGACATTTAGGGAAATGAGTGATGAACCTGTGGTCATTCAGTGTGGGGGTGTTGAGAAATTTGTTAGATTATTTGCTAAGGGGAACAAGAGTGGCTAAAGAAAATACTTTTAAAAAGTAGGAAGGTACAATTGATTTACATGTAGGTCTAAGTTCTTCAAAACTTGTCATTTTACTTACTTTTATTGTGCTAGATAAAGCAAAAGAAAACAAAGATCAGAAGAGATAAACATAACAAGTTGTGACTAAATGATGAGGGGAGGCCTCAGAATGCTCATCACGATGTTAAAGGAATGAGGGCAGTGTGGAAATTGGTGTTAGGAGAACATGTGACACAAGTTTCTAAATCTTTAAAGAAAAGTTGAGATGCTTTGCTTCGTCTTTGTTTCCTTGATGATTAGCCTGTCCTCATCTTCCTATTGCATTGTAAAAGATAATTTCCCCCCTCCATGTTACCACATTAAGATCTGCACACATGTTGTTTAGAAATCTCAAAAGTTTTTAGATAATCACAGCCTCGTGTACTCACATATGCCTTCTGTATAATTATACTGATGCTGCAAGAATTCAGACTTCTTCCAGGAATAGAAGAAAATCTACGTGCAAAGATACATTTCCTATGCATTCATATTACAATTTTAATGAGACTCAAAGTTTTAAGGCTTAAAATTTTTTCATCATGGTTGAACCTAGGACAAAGTAAGTTGCATCAGTAAATGTGGGTGCACTATGCTCTGTGTGTTGATGGATTTCTGGGTGTGCATGCCAGCTAAGTACATGCTGTACATATACATCAAATAATCAGCATTTGTAATACTTCTAGTCCTTTCTTAAATAGTATCTTATCTTTCAAAATAAATCATAAGCAGAGATATCCAGGGCTTTCATAATTTTGATAACAAACACTGTCATCATTGCAGAAAACTCATTTTCACAATGACAGAGTCCTGCAGATCACTAAAATATGAAAGAAATTATTCACGAAGCTGTTCAATATTACCTTCAATTCTGTGGATTCTGTGGATCATATGCTTATTCCTAGGAACGTTTAATACATGGACTATCAACATTGGGAAGGAATTAGTGTTATTAATGTGTGAGGATGATGGTTAAGGATAAGTATGGTACTAAACTGAAAGGAAGGATGGACATACCATACAAAGGAACCATTTCTACATTGTAACCTTTAAAATATCTCTTGCATAGCAATGCTCACAGCCCACATGAGTTTCTAATTTAGAGATTTAACTTTTATTCTGATTCCTTTATTCATGCAGCTAAACAAAACTAATTATCATGATGATTTTGAAGTATGATCCCATCCAGTTTAGGTACCATGCCTTGGCACTTATAAAGGAACTGTGAAATAAAACCTACTAAATATTCTTTATAACTGACATTAATATACAAGATGCTGTGATCATTGACATATGGTACAAAAAATGTGCAAAGTATGAGGTTGGCAATCACTGAAATTCATGTTTAGCGTCCAGCTCTGCCCAAACCTACTGGTCTAGAAAACCTCTCTGGGCTTCAGTTAGCTAATTTTCCTGGCAAGGAAAACCACACTCATCTCACCAGGATGGTTATGAAGATCAAGTGCATACCACTCTCTTACACTCTTAGGTGCATTGTTCCTTGCCTGATATTATATGAGTGGTTACATCTTATCTATTTTTGCTGAGATGGTTTATTTCCTATAAGTTAAAGAACGAAAAGTGATACAGAGAGAAAAATTTTAAAAAATGTTTTCAAAGGTGTTAAATTTCTATAATGGACAATAAAATGACTTACATATAAAAATAAGATATAAAAGAAAGATGCTGTTTAGTTGCATGTTATAGAAACATGGTCTATGGGAAAAACATGGAATTTCCTAGAAGCATCAAAATCTTAGTTAACACTTAAGAATCCAAAAAATATCAATGGGTAGAGACATTATATCTCAGGCACTCTTTTGGAAAAACATGTGTTTATGTGTGTGTATGTATATATGTATGTATGTATGTATGTATGTATGTATGTATGTATGTATGTATGTGTGTTTTAAATTTTAATACTAGAAAACCTAATATATTAAGCCTGATATTCCAGATGGCAGGTGACTTCTGAGCCAACTGTCATGCCCTATGGAAGCATACCTTCAAGCCTTCAAGGTGCTATATCAAACAGAATTGACAATGGCAGCTCTAGGGAACTAGTCATGACATTTAGTCCTCCCTTCCCTGCTTTAAAAACAACAAAAGAAATTCTGGGGGAATCAGTATCCCTGACACCAAGCAATACTACAGAGCAATAGTGTTAAAAACTACATGGTATTGGTACAGTGACAGGCAGGCAGATCAATGGAACAGGATTGAAGATCCAGAAATGAACCCACACACCTATGACCACTTGATCCTCTCGACAAAGGGGCTGAAAGCATCCAATGGAAAAAAGATAGCCTTTTCAACAAATGGTGCTGGTTCAACTGGAGGTCGGCATGCAGAATAATGCGAATTGATCCATCCTTGTCTCCTTGTACTAAGCTCAACTCCAAATGGATCAAGGACCTACACATAAAGCCAGGCACTCGGAAGCTAATAGAAAAGAAATTGGGGACTACCCTTGAGGACATCAGTACAGGGGGAAAGTTTCTGAACAGATCACCAATAGCATATGCTCTATTTGTCAAGAATTGACAAATGGGACCTCATAAAATTGCAAAGTTTTTGTAAGGCAAAGGCCACCATCAAAAATACAAATCAGCAACCAACAAACTGGAAAAAGATCTCTTCACCAACCCTACAACAGATAGAGGGCTAATATCCAATATATAAAAAGAAGGCAAGATGTTAGACCCCAGAAAACCAAATAACCCTATTAAAAATGGGACACAGAGTTAAATAAAGAATTTTCACCTGAAGAACTTCGAATGGTGGAGAAGCATCTTAAAAAATGCTCAACTTCATTAGTCATTAGGGAAATGCAAATCAAAACAACCCTGAGATTTCACTTTACACCAGTCAGAATGGCTAAGATTAAAAATTCAGGAGACTGGCATGCAATAAATACACATGCTCCATTATGTTCATAGCAGCCTTATTTATAATAGCCAGAAGTTGAAAAGAACCGAGATGCCCCTCAAAGGAGGAATGGATACAGAAAATGTGGTATATTTACACAATGGAATACTACTCAGCAATTAGAAACAATGAATTCACAAAATTTTTAGGCAAATGGTTTGATCTGGAAAATATCATCCTAAGTGAGGTAACCCAGTCACAAAAGAATACACATGGAATGCAATCTCTGATAAGTGGATATTAATTAGCCCAGAAGCCCTGATTACCCAAGGCACAAATCGCATAACAAATGACTCCCATGAAGAAGTATGGAGAGGGTCCTGATCCTGGAAAGGATTGATCTAGCATTGGAGGGGAATATAAAGACAGACAAAAAAAGGAGGGAGGTGATTGGAGAATGGATGGAGAGAAGAAGGTCTATGGGACATGTGGGGAGGGGTGTTCCGGGAAAGGGGAAATGAGTTGGAATGTAAATAAAGAATATAGAAAATAAAAATATTTAAAATGGAAAAAATTTCAGGAGATAGCAGGTGTTGGCAAAGATGTGGAGAAAGATGAACACTCCTCCATTGCTGGTGGGTTTGCAAATTGGTACAACCACTCTGGAAATCAGTCTGGTGGTTCCTCAGAAAACTGGGCACCTCACTTCCAGAAGATCCTGCTATACCACTCCTGGGCATATACCCAGAGGACTCCCCACCATGTAATAAGGATACATGCTCTACTATGTTCATAGCATCCCTATTTATAATAGCCAGAAGCTGGAAAGAATACAGGTATCCCTCAACAGAAGAATGGATGCAAAAAATGTGGTATATCTACACAATGGAGTACTATTCAGCCATTAGAAACAATGAATTCATGAAATTCTTAGGCAAATTGATGGAGCTGGAGAACATCATACTAAGTGAGGTAACCCAGTCTCAAAAGATCAATCATGGTATGCACTCACTAATAAGTGGATATTAACCTAGAATACTGGAATACCCAAAACATAATCCACATATCAAATAAGGTACAAGAAGAATGGAGGAGTGGCCCCTTGTTCTGGAAAGACTCAATGCAGCAGTATAGGGCAAAACCAGAACAGGGAAGTGGGAAAGGGTGGGTGAGAGAACAGGGGGAAGGAAGGGGGCTTATGTGACTTTCGGGGCGTGGGGAGCCAGAAAAGGGGAAATTATTTGAAATGTAAATAAAAAATATATCGAATAAAAAAATAACTCTAAAGATTGCATTTCTTCAATGTGTATTTAGGACTATTTGACAAAGAAATATGTGAAAAATATTAAACTTGACATTCTCAAGCATTATTGTTTTGAGAATATAACATTTACAATTTCCTACTTCTTTAACAGTAATTAGTATTTTCCAGTATTGTCCCTGTGTGCATGAAAAGGCCATAAATCACAGGATATTGTGTATTGGAAAAGCCTGGCTAGCTAATACATTGCATGGAATTTTTGTTTTGGAACTGGTTTTAGCTTCTGTGAAAGAGGACCAAGTTTGAAAACAATTCATTTTTTAGCTCAAGGTGCTCATGAGAGTTATCAGTTTCAGGCATAATTTTACAAATTATAGATTTATTCTTGGCAGCTTAAAAATAATGCAGTGCTTCCAATGTGATAATTTGTATTGAGATTAAAGCTCAAGAAAAAGTAAATATATTCATTCAGTTTTTCTTAGGTAGCATATGTCATCTTAACTCCAACAAGAAGAGAAAACAAAACATCCTGACCTTTCTATACATAGAGCTTTCTCTAGTCATTTATTAATATATTGAGAAAAAATTCAGTTATATAGCTTGATTTTCAATATTAACCTACCTCCTGCTTAGAGTTATTGGAAACATTACATTAACTATTTTAATTTACAGTGAAATCCAATAGGAAAATTGACAGGATCTTATAAATACTAAGGGAAAAAAAGGCAAAAGCATATAGAGCTTAAATGCAGAGAAGGATAATCTGTTAGGAAATAAGATTTAAGTTATACTCTCTGAAACATATGTACAGTAGGCTGCTTGAATTCATGGGCTTCATATCAACAGATTTAGCTAACAGCATGTTAAAAGCATTTGCACAAATCTAACTGCATCTGTGCTAAAGCTATACATTTTCTCCTGTTGTGATTTCATGGACAGTAAAATACAATAGGTATTTGTATAAGAGCAACACTTTAGAGGAATCATAAAAATTTTAGAGAGTATTTAAAGTGAATAAGACTCTGTGCGTATGATATATAGAGATGTATTCATAATTGGTTTAAAAATCCATCGAGTTTGTTGTTTTCAAAATGTTCTGAAGCTAATCCCACTCTAAATACTGAATTATGGATATATTGTGTATATATAATAGTATCTACATATGTAAGTGTATACATATATTTACTTTATGAAGCAAAATGGGGTTGATGGGTTGGCTCAGCATTTAAGAGCTGGCTCAGCAATTTTTCACATACAGAACAACTGAGTTCAGTTCTCAGCACCCATGTACGCCTGTTCTCAAGCACTATAAACCCAGACCCTGGGACTTCTGATACCTATGATTTCCGTGGGCACATTCATTCACATGTTCATGTCTCTAGCCTCATACATAAAAACATAATTTAAGAACTAAACAAATTTCTAAAATGAAAAATATACCTAAAATGATACTTGTAGTATTAAAATTCCTTATCATATTCCCTTCTATTTGTTTTTAAATGTCCGCCATAGGAATAGCTTAGACAGTTAACAGTTTGTCTCTTCTTCTTCTCTTCATCAGTATGCTGATACTAAAACTGTGAAAATAATTTCATGATGACATGATGTTTTTAAGAGCACACATTTAATGTTCTCTAATAAACATGTGTTATAACAATGAAAATATTATGGTTTCTATGAGTTTATCGTTGCCAGTATCTATGTTTATGAAATGACATGAGTGAGCCCACAGCCTCATTATTCTAGCAAATAGTAGCATCTTCCATAATTTATCTGTTAATATATATCCCAAAATCTCTTCCTTTGTTGAACTTTCCCTTGAATGTAAAATTCATTTGTGGTTATTTTGATAACCATGTAGATGACCAGAGAATCCCATCAAATGTGAAAAATATATTAAGCACAAGTGAGAGGTAGCTTTCATTATCAACTCTATGCTAAATCTTGCTTCAGGATATTTTTGCTGTTTAATGCTAGAAAAAAAGGTTTAGTTGAAGCTCTATCCAAATAGAAACTTAATAGCGCTTATTTCATGCTCATATGATCAGATTTTTGGTCCAATTTGTTTGTAATGAGTTAGGGTATCACATATGCAAATCAATGCTAGTTAATTAAAAGTAGAGTTTCTACTTACAAAATGCATTAAGCTTCAGAGCATACTGCATGTTAGATGACCCGATTCAGATCTTTGAACTCCTAAAATGAGGAGGAGTGGTACAAAAACTTTTAGATGTGTTTCTAGAAATAGCTCTCAGATCCTTCTGGAACCTGTGTTTCCTGGGGAAGAAACAGCCTAGGCTATAATGTGTATTCTACTGCCAGGTCATTCACCTAGTTCCCAAAGTCAGAGATAGACAAGTAAGTAATGCTTAGGCATATCCTCCTGTGACCTCACTGCCAGAATATTAATTAAAATATTTTAGAATTCTGTGATTTTAGAATTGCCCCAGCTCGCGGGGGTTTTCAACAGGGTACCCTAGAAGAGAACTGCAGAGAAACAGAGACAGGAGACACAAAGAACGAGGTCAAGACAAATTAACTGCTCAAGACCTAGTAAACTGTATTTTCTCAGGGAACTTAGACAGTAAGGGGAAGAAGTGTGCAAGTGGGAGTCTTCACGTAACCCCGGCATTCAGCCAAGGAGAATCTCTGGCAGCTGCAAGATGTTTTCTTCTTCTGGGAGGGCACAGTGACCACTCGATTTCTCCAAGGTCTGTAGCTGAGGAGAAGTCAAAACCCAAGCCTATCTTTAACAAACTCTAAACAAAAAATAAAGTCAGTTTGGCTCCTGGCATAGAATAAATAATATCTCTCAGATCTTCCTCACTAGGAATAAATAAAGTGCTACCTTTTTGACATTACTACTCAATTAAAGATTATGTGTGATAATGAGCAAAATATCATCATTAATGCAATAATAATTTCATTGTAATTATTTCTCCAACTGTTCCATTGGGGACCACATGCTCAGTCCAATGGTTGGCTATGAGCATCTGCCTCTATATTTGTCAGGCTCTGGCAGAGCCTCTCAGGAGACAGCTATATCAGGCTCCACTTCTTGGTGTGCACAGTAGTGTTCATAGTTGATGTTTGCAGATGGGATAGATCGCCAGGTGGGGCAGTTTCTGGGTGGCCTTTCCTTCAGTCTCTGCTCCACACTCACTTTGTTTCCATATTTGCTGCCATGAGTATTGTGTTCTTAAAAAGAAGGACCAAAACACCATACTTTGGTATTGCTTCTTCTTGAATTGTATCTTATGTATTTTGCTTGTTATTCAAATACATATTCTTTTTTTATAGAATAGAGTTTACTTAGGGTATGAAGAGGGGAGATGAGAGGGTAGGAGAGAGGGGGGGGATAGAAAAACAGAGGCTGGCCATGTGCATGTGGAGATGGGGGAAAGATGATGGGGAGAGAGCACGAAGGGGTGAGTGGAAAAAGGACAGAGCGGAAGGAGAGCAAAAATGCAAGAACAAGAGCTCAAATATAAATTCTAGGGTTGTCTGAATTTGGAGGAACGTTTTTTCCACAAAGTAACTATACAAAATATGTTCATATGTTGTCCCAGAACTGAGAGCATAACATATTATTGTATGGAACCCTCTCTCTCCCTCTCGCTCTCTCCTTCATCTCTTCTCCCTCTCTCCCTCTTTCTTTCCTTTTACAGCTTCTTGTATGGTGGAATGAGTAAAACATTAGACATTAGGACTAACATTAGAACATCTTATAAAACTAGCCCAGTAAATACAAACTAATCAAAAATGAGGACATTTTTCTAGAAGCTTGGGTGGAATCTTCCTGATCCCTGAACAACATCATTTAAGCAAATTGAGTGATGAACAACTAGGAATAGACAATGATCCATTTGTGATACAAAGATGGTTGAAATCTGTGAAATAGAAAAATAATCTTTTTGAATGTCATGTCCACATAGGAAATTGACAGTAATAACATGATACACCCCAGGCTGTCCCACCTTCCTTTTGTGCAACCAGTAAAGCAGGAGCTGTGCATCTTCTCCAGTGGCCCACTTGAAACCCTTTTATTGTGAGACACCAAAGCCAGATTCCCATATGAGGAACACAGTGGAAGCAATTTATTGTTGATTGCTTCCTTCTTAAAACAGAATTAGAGGAAAACTAAAGGGAGTTTGGTGCCCCAGAAGACAGAGTCTGAAATAAGATTGAAGGGGTGGGCAGAGCATGCATCCTGAGGTTAATGCTATTAAAAGTTAACTAATTCTTTCTGGAGGATGCATATCATTTGCATTAAAGCATTTGCCAACTGCTGTAAATTATCGGGATGTCTGGACCTGTCTTTGAGATGAACCAATGAAAGCAGTCCATGTCCTTCAGGGGCCATGATTAAAACTAGACCCATTTTTACAGATAATCCATTTATAAATAATGGTAATAAAACAGCCATCATGACAGCAACTCAGTGGCATTTTTTCACAAGCTCAACTGTATCCAGGCAACGACAATGTCTTTACTTAGAAGAAAAGAAAGACAACCTGGGGTCCCAGGAGTCCAAGAGAAGATCCCACTGTCTGGTTCTCATTTTCCCATAGGGGAAATGATGGGATTGACGCCTACAGGAGCTATATATGTCTCTGATTACTGCAGCCTGCTTTATTTACATGTCAGAATCAATAAACACTGAAAATGTTGAAGTGTCTGAACTCTTTCTTTAAGCTAAAAACATGAGTTTGGGAGGGGGCAGGGAATCCAATGCTTGCTCCACAAATGTCTACTTTTAATCTGTACATTTCTGTGAGAGAATCAGCAGACAAGCAGGATCTGTTGAGAGGAATTAATATCTGGAGTTCAAGCATTCTCCATTCAACTGTTTATACATGTAGTTAACAGTGACTGAAATATTAATTTTTTTTTTAAAAAAAAGGTCTAATATGTTTTATCATCACAAGTACAATGGGCCACACAGTTCAAGAAAAGCATGTTTTTTTGTTATTGTTTTTGCTTTTTGTTTTTGTTTTGTTTTGTTTTTGTTTTTGTTTTTTTTTTTTTTACATGAGACAGTACCTCTGGGTAAACCATTCTTGCAAATTTCTTTGTCTTGAGACTGTTTTGGCTTAGAAAGGATTTACATGTTAAAAACACAAATAACAATAACAAAACCAGAAAAACTAAAAAGTTTCCTTTTTGTTAGAGGATCAGACTAAATAGAGAATTGCATAAGACTAACACTAAAGGATATCATGTCATGAACTGCTAATCAAAAATGTAGAGATATTTACAACTGACATAGATATACATATGGACTTATATTAAATTGTATTTGTCTTCAACATGTGCAATTAGTGTAATAATCCCTATGCATGTCAATGTGATGGTAAAGATATAAAAAAAGGAAATTTTGTGTTCATAGATTTTGCTGTAAGATTACATCAGTGTTACTCTTAGATTAGATGCTGCCTTGTTCTATGAAAGCTTCTTCAAATTTCTGCACCTTGTACAAATTTCTGACTTTGTACATTAATTTAAACTTTTGTATACTTGTTTGCATTTTCATGTGTAGCAGTAATGGAAGAATGACCCTAAGGCTGCATTCACACTAGGCATATGCTCTATTTCTGAACTTTACTTTTGATTTTGAAACAGGGGTTCACTAAGTTATATAAATTATCCTTGAGCTTACTTTGCAAAACAACAAGCCCTGACTTTACTGTTTGTCCTAGAGAATCTGGGATTTTAGGTCTGCACCACTGTGTTCAACTTTTATCACCTCCCCCTTTTTGAAAACCCATCCCTTTATTCTTGGTAAAAACATGTCCCTTTGGTTTCTACAGTAAACTTGCTTTTTATAAATTCTTTGTAATTTAGCCTTAAGTATATGAGAAGAGTCCTTAAAAAAGATTCTTTTTTTTTTGACATCTGGGGAAATATTTCCTGGGAGTCAGCTCATGAGCATGTCTATGTCTAATCTATGTTGCTTACAGACCAGCCCTGTGGAACCATCTAGAAATTCTATTCTTGGGACATTGTTTCATAGTCTTTTGTGTCCTCATACTTTCTAGTTTCACATTTCATAAGTATTATTATGATTTCTTCTTAAAATTATTCTTGTTGATTTTATATCCATTAGTCATTTGTCTTGATTCCTAATATCAGATAGATAAATAGACAGACAGACAGATAGATAGATAGATAGATAGATAGATAGATAGACCAATTCAATGTGCCAAGTGAAATAAAATACTAGCTTAAACTTAAAAACAGATTGAGATGAAGTACTGATTATATTTTGTATCTAAATTCTTGTAGATATCTAGTAGCCAGAAATGTACATCTCAGGAAAACATCACACACGTGACCAATGCTTAGTTAGATGGATAATGACATGAGGTAGATAGAAATAACTGCATTGATTGAGACATTAATAATTCAGAATTACATGAAGGCATCTAATATTGATTGAGGCTTATTTTGTCTTAGGTTCTATACTAAGATAGTTAATGCTTCACGTGCATTTCTCTCTCAGTGCAGTGTCAGAATACAGGCTATTGATTTTCTCATGTATCAAACATGGAAACAAGATGGCTAATGGTGTATCATTTACAGGAGTTGCACAGTGTGACTTGGAATGCTTGATTGTGTTAGTCTGACTGCTCACATTTAAGACTCAGCAGAACCACATTGTATGATTTGTCTACCAATTTATAAAATCTCTCTCTCTCTCTCTCTCTCTCTCTCTCTCTCTCTCTCTCTCTCTCTCTCTCTCTCTCTCTCTCTCTCTCTCATTTTCTTCCTTTCTTTGGATTCTGATGTATCCAACCAGATAAGGCTAGAAGTGTGGATACTGTGATCCAGCTAGTTTAATATCTGCTTGCCTCAATTTTCATACTTTAATGAAAACCTTTTGAATAGCTTCCTTGGATTTCTTGAAAAGGGTTATGATCGGCACTATTCTGCATGCAACTGTCCATTGTCACCATTTGTTGAACATCTTTTCTCAAGTATGGGTTTTTGCATATTTCTTTGTTTGCAATAAATTGTGTGTCCATTGATGTGCTGACATGTTTCTGATCACACTATTTACATTTCTCTGTCACTTCTTCTTCAATGTGTCATTTAGTAATAGAATATTTTCCATGTAATTAGATTTATATAGATGAAGTATTGATGCTAGTAAATCTTTATCATATAGCACATTTATGAAAATTATTTTTAAATCTCTCTCTTTTGTTCTGATGAAGGTGCACCTTGAGAATGGAAATTAATATCACAGATTATAGGGGCTAACAGGAGAGTATTTTGCCATATTAGGTATAGTTTAATTAACTAGCCTGCTCCAGAAAATGCCACAAACCTTAAAGAAATTTGCTTGTAAAGTTCCATTTATCTAATAAATATATAATTAAATATATACTCATATATATGTAAAAATAAAATTCATAGAAATATGTACCAACATATTTCATGTTACATAAGTAAAATGTTCAGTATGCATATATATTGTTGTTTTACATTATCTGTGATAAAATAGCAAATTCAATAAGGCTGCACATCACAATACTGTGAATTATTTAATCTTAAAATACAGAATATTAAATAACGAGATTTTCTCTTGTCTCTGAATAGAAAATGAATCAATTTCCAAGCTCAATTTTTAATAAAATCTGAGAAAGTTTCATTGAAAAACAACCAATGCACTGTAGAACATTGATTCTCTACTCTCAAGAAGTACCTTGTGTGTTTCTCCCATTGACATTGCTCTAAATTCTAAGTATCAGGAATATTAAATGACATCCTCAAGGTCAGATTACTAGTGAAATCAGATTTCTCTTCTAACTTTCTGTTCATGTAGCTTTCTTTCCAAGAATATCACTCTCATTTAGTGAATCATACCATGTTCTGGGCAAAGTCAAAACTGGTTCAGACTTAGACAGCTATCCAAACATAATTTTCCAGTGGAAAGGCCAAAACCAACCCTCTGTAAACCTCAGCTTTCTAATGGAATGTTGAGAGTCAGCATCTCCTGTTAACAGTCTACCACTTCTCTGCTCCTTGGATTCAGCTTTATTTTAAAATGGTAGTTTAGCATATTTCAAGTAGATACTTCCTGAGAAATTATTAAGTACTTCTCGGTCTCAAGTTTAATAGGCACCATAGAACATGGTGCACATATTTGAACATATCATAAATAAAGTAGTTCCTTGTTCGGGATATACTTCCAAATTTCTGGCTTTTTTCAGAGTCTGGAGATTAGAAATATGAAGGAAAGGGACTACAGGACACTAGATGCTAGTTCCTCTTAGTGCTACCACAGATAGAGATATCAATTAACTCTCAAATGAAGTAAGGCTTAGAGTATGGGTTTTCTTCTCCTCGGTTTATTTCTGACTACAGTCACAGGATGAAGAAGAACTCGTGCTTAGGATGGCCATCCTAGGCAATTCCCTTGTTTTACAGTCACCCTTCTCCTTTGTTGTCTCATTGTTCGACCATGCAAAGCTCGTTTGCTCCCACATGAATTTGCACAAATACTGTTCCCTGACTACAGCAGAATTGTCTTTCAGCATTGAATTAGCAGTTCCCTATTTTCCAGAAGATCTGTTCTTTCATTTTACCTTGATCTAGTCTAATGCTGAAAACTATATTTGTCAATCTGCTTTCAGGTTCTGCTTCTAAGACATGGGGCTGTGGAAAGACATTGAAACGTAGGGGAACAGCATTGGCAGTAGAGTTCGATCTGTTGCTTCTGCATGCCTTTACATGCTGAAGTCTCCCACCTTTATGATGTTAGACTCCTGAGGTGACTGCACATCCTGAGCTATGCAAGGTGATCTTTGTCTCATCATTTCCTAAGGGCAGGCATCAGGAACCACTTATATGTATTTTTATTGTTATATTGCCCTGTATGTGCTCTTGGGTCTTCCAATATACCCTTAAGGTTTCCCAATCAAATCTTCCCATTGCAAATCTTTCTCCTTACTGACAGGTAACTTATCTTAAGCCATCTGACCTTTCATGAAAATATTGCTGTTTAGCATTTTTTCCTGTAGTACTTCCTTCAGATGAAAACAGAGATAGTCTCTCTGCACAAATTGCATACTATTTTCCCTCTGGAAATACATATTGTCCCTTTTATGCATTTAGAGGGCTCTTCAATCTTTCATTTATGTGATATAGTTGTGATTAATATATTAATCAGGATTTTGATGTACTAGAAAATATGAGATAAATCACCTTACATATGGGAAACATTAATGGTTGGAATCAAAGTTTTAGGCACAGCAATAGAATACATGATTGTTTGGTTCCATTGCTTTTGAGCATGTGGCAAGGCAGAATTATGGCAGGTGTATATTGGAGAAGAAGCTATTTACCACATTGTGGTCTAAGAGCAGGGTCAACGTTCATAATGTCCTCATAAAAAGCATGCCTAGGTATAACCAAAAGATTTCCAACTAAGTTTTATCATTAAAGGTTTGCACCACAGGTTAGAGACCAGATCATTAACACATGGTCCTTTCTAAGATATTTTCATTTCACACCATAGCAGAGGGTATGACTTTACCACGACTTTCCTTTTCAAATAAGAATCCGAATGATGAGGAGTTGAACCCTGAACTACCACAAAATGATCCACAGAATATGGTTTTAAGAATCCAGAAGGCCACTGTGAAGATAAAGGCAGGCTTAGACACACATAAGCTTACTTTCTGTGCTGGTCAATATTGATCACATGGTAACAATGAAAGCCAAACACTCACAGTCACTATTATTAAATAGTCATGCTGATAATGAGAAACAATAGAAACAAAAAATTAAATGTTATTTCCCAAATTAAAATAGATTAGAAGAGTTTGGTCTTTGGGAAAATAAAACTGATAATAAATGAGAGATATGATGAAGGAGCAGAACATAGGCCAAGAAAGTTTGTAAATGTGTAATCCTTCTATATACCAGGAAATGAATCACTTGACATTTACACGTACACTTTTTATATGAGGAGTAGTGTAACTTGCCTTCATCATTTTTTATTTAAGGAAAATACAGCCCCAGAACTGAGCCTTGTTGGCTGGTGTCAGTCATTGTGTCTATGACAAGGTTACACACACAGATGTAAACCCTAGTCACCCTCACTCAAAGTTCCATGTCTTTGAGTCATTTCAGGTTATAATTGTTGTGTAATAGAAACTTCAATTTTCTCTGTTTAAAAAAAAAAACACTTTGTTTCATCATGTAAAGGAAAGTTGTTAAGTTTATAATGTAAGAAATAAATTGGGTCTCTCTTACCAATTGGCACTCTTAACTCTTACTCCTCTTGCAACTCTTGGGCTCTCCTCCCCTCACCCCTCTCTCCACATGATCACATGATCATATGACTGGCCTCCACTTCTCTTCTCTCTCTCTCTCTCTCTCTCTCTCTCTCTCTCTCTCTCTCTCTCTGCCCTTTCTCTGCCTCCACTACCCCATTAATTCCCATTCTCTGGCCTGAAGAAACTCTACTTTATAACAACAACAACAACAAAAAATTGGTAATTCCACAGCGACAGTGGTTAGGAAAATTTTGGAAGCTTTATATATCCAGAGGACTGTAGCTAACAGAAACCAGCTCAAATGAAACTAGATGTATTGAGTTCTACTGTAGTCTGTGTGGCTACACCAGCTCTGCTGTCTGTAACCATTTATAAACCAACTGGCAAAGCCAAGGCTCTCTTCTCTTTCCAAAAATATTCACAATGTCTGAGGCAGCAGACTCAGAACAACCTCAGACATTCAAATATCAATGCTTCCTCAGCTGGTGAATGGAGTTTCATCAGACTGGCAGGTTAAAAAACCAAAGTCACACAAAGGGTAATATTTGATGAGCTTAACAAGAAACCTTTATGCAACTGTTCTCATCAGTCAGACTTAGGATAATGCAATGCTATTTTTACTACAGCTTGGCTTTCTGCAGAAAATCTAAACGGCTTATTATCAGTTCTAATTGTCTATAGTCAGTCTCCCACACTGTGTCAGTAAACACTGCTGTGTTGGTGAGACTAAAGGCCAATGATAATGATATACAAACTGGAATAATTTCAGTCCCTCTTTGGGTGAAATAAGAAGGGTGCAAACAATACCCTTATTTCTACCTCCTTAGTCATTCCTTTCTAGAATGAGTCTTTAGATCAAATCATGTAGCTCGTATCAGCTGTAGTCACTGTGCAGAGAATAGCAAAAGGTCAGAGTTATATTTTGAAGAGTTTGCTCAAAACTCTCTCTCTCTCTCTCTCTCTCTCTCTCTCTCTCTCTCTCTCTCTCTGTGTGTGTGTGTGTGTGTGTGTTAGGTACTATAGTCAAGACTAAAATTAATAGGCAACATTATAATAGTTTTACTCAGTTTTAGTAATATAGACACTCTCTAGGACTTACACATCTCTAGAATGCATGGAATGTTTGTAAATATCATTGTTTCATAAGAAATTACCCTGGAATGAATAAGATAGTACAGTGGATAAACACATATTCTGTATGGGCTTGACTACCAAAATTTGATCTTTAGAACTTGTAGAGATCAAACAGATAAATGTAGAAGGAGAAAACTGACTCTACAAATTTGTTCTCAGATGTGTACCAACATGCTGTGCAACACACACATACACTCACACACATACACACACACACACACAAACACACATATACAGAGAGAGAGAGAGAAATAGAGAGAGAGAACACAATAATAATAATTTAAAAAATTGAAAGTATTCTTTCTTCAGGTATGATTATGTAATGGCCCAGCAAGCTGCTCACTGACCTTATTAAAATGCTAAAAAAAAAATTCACTGGTTGATCAAACACATGAAGGATTTATTTCCCCTGTTTTTTAATACCTCCTTTACAACTTTTATTCACTGTGCACAGAATATAATTTTCTCTGCTTATTATAAACCAATTTAAATAAACATTTTCTACTTTCCTATTTTGTTTTGTTTAGATACAGGGCTCAGAATACTCAAGTTGTCATTATCTTTTCGTGAAATATCAATAATGTACCTATGACTTAGAAGTTTGATCTTGACTGTCTATAGACTTACAAAGGAGGTGAGAATGAGCTGAAAGAATCTGAGATATAAATCATATGAGTCAGCAAAGCTGAAGGCCAGACTACAGAAAAGTGCAAAGAAAGGCAGAGAAAGATAATGTAAGGTAGGCCTGGATTTCTGGCTGGGTTAACATGTTCTCTGATTCCAAATTAGAACCAGAAATTTACCAACATGATAAACATTTGTTCTTTCTTTTATTTTCTCCCAAAAGGTCAATAATCAAAGCAAAATCAAACAATTCTGCAGCAAAGAGTACCCAAATAAATAAGCTCTGCTTCTTTGTAGAACAGCATCTTTTGTGGTCTGTCAGAAAATAGCTCCCATAATAGGCTATACAAATTGGCCTTGGACAGTCAGGGTATCTCCTGGAGCTCACCTTTATTTTTAAATGTTTAGTCTAGCATTTGAGACAAGCTGTATCTTGCAAGCAGAATCCAGAGTTCCTATTCCCTGAAAAAACGGGGTGGGGGAGGAAAGAGCTACTGATATAAAGTCTTGAAAGGCAGGCCTGAAAATATGAGATTATTTTAGTTTCTATGTCTAGCACATGTCAAAGAAGAATATTTCATATAATTCATTTGTAGTAGCTTAGAATCGCAGAGATGATGTCCAGCATGTGACAACATTCGATTTGCAAATAACAACAAAAGTAAAAATTTTACAGTTAATATACAATTCACCAAAGATACTCCATTCTCCTAAAAATGTGGTTATACACACACACACACACACACACACACACACACACAGGCACATACACACACACACACAGAGAAACATAAACACACACCAATTCCAGCAAAATTTCAACTAAATCGACAAAAACAAGTATTTATCTTCATATACGATGTGCACAGAATCAGGTTATATCTATTTCCCTGAACAAGGATGAGAAGGATGGGAGCCTAAAGAATGTTTGTCGAATCAAAAAAAAAATCACTAATGTGATAGACTTGGATTCATTTTCAACAGCTAAAAGGATGGCTGACAGCATCAATTCTGACTTTAGACTATGTTCAAATCCAGAAATTCTTTGGCTCTGCCATTAGACAAAGAATGCCAGACAGAACCTTCACATTATTATACTCTGGATTCCTGACCTGGTTTACCAATTCATGTCTACAGTTATTTGTGGATAGTTTCTGACTTATTTTTTGTTTTTAAAAAAATGAGTAAATGTTATATCTTAAATGTTATTGTTATAAACTAAGAATATTAGAATATAAATTTTGAATATTTCTACATTTTTGGTAAATCAAAGCATAATTCTGCAATGTATATCACTATAATAATAATAATAGTTACCACTGATAATTACATTTTCATTCCTTGCAATAGTTGATCCTGCCATCACAAACATCCCTTGCAATAACATGACTAAACTAGACTTCAAACCAAAAAAAGTCAGTACACAATGCATACATTCTTTGTTGAAATACATTAGTAAGTTCCTAGTATTATGGATCCATTACAGAAAAGAATGAATAGTTTGGCAATCTTAGTGACTGTGCGTGTTTAAAGAACAATGGCTCCAATAGGCTCATGTATTTGAGTGCTTAATCACCAGATAATAGTTCTCTTTGAAGAAATTAGATTTAGCATGTATGAAGTATTGCCTTGGTGGAGGTAATATGTCACTGGGGTCTCAAAAGCCTATTCCAGTAGTAGTCTCTCTGTGTGTGTGTGTCTCTGTTTCTCTCTCTGTCTCTCTGTCTCTCTGTCTGTCTCTTCTCTCTCTGCCTCTCTCTGTCTGTTTCTATCTCTGTCTCTCTCTCTCTGTCTCTCTGTCTCTCTGTCTCTCTCTCTCTCTCTCTCTCTCTCTCTCTCTCTCTCTCTGGCTGTGGGTGTGTCCCTTTCTCTCTTCCTATTGCTTCAGCATCATGGTACCTGTCACCTAAAGAACAGAACTTCTGAGACTGTAAGCAAGCCTCCAATACAGTGCTTTCTTTTTAAGAGTTGTTTTGGTCATGGTGTCTCTTCTAAGCAATAAAACAGTGACTTAGAAGGTGACCTTTTCATGATCTTGCATACAAAGTTGAGCCTCTACCAATATTTTTGAACATGAGGATTTCGTAGTGGTTGTGAATTGTAGGTTATCAATGCTTAAGGAAAACTTATTATGTTAAAATTCATTGCCACTATAAATCTTATCACTCATCCAATATTTCTAACTTCATAAGGCAGAGGGTCTCTTCTGGTCAAAGCAGTGAATATTCTTTTACTCCACAATGGCTTCCATGTACTATAAACAGTCAATTCTGGTTATGTTTCAATTCTTTTAAGGCTATCCTTACTTTCTCTTAAGAGGTAATTTTATATTCATGATTTGAACATAAGTGTTTTTGAATATAAATTCATTTACTTCTGTGGATTCAATAATTCTACTAGGAAAATAATTTAGGAGCTACATGAGTACAAAAATCATGAAAAATGTCATAGTCAATAGCCTGAACTGGATGTGCAATTGTTGTAAGAATAAAACTGTTTAGGAAGGAGACTAGAGAGAAATCTTCTATTTGTTTGGAAAGAAAAAAAAAACATGTAAATAGCCAAATAGGCAAAAGTAGCTGTGTGCCTAAGGCAAGACTTTAGGAGGAGCACACACTAGCAATTGTTCCTCTGACACCTGCAAGCCCTGCACACTAGTGGTATACTTCTGAAAGCCCATCCATTTTCCATACCTAAAACCTACTGGTGTTCCTACTGAACAAGGCTGTGTGCATCTTGGCATATATTTAGGGAGTTCTTCAAAGCAGTGTCACTCTGAAGAATATGAACAGTCACCAGTAAGTGATCTCTATACTAAAAATGATTTGCTATCAAGTGAGTCTCAAAATTATTGGAATTTGTAATAACCATGAAAAAAGAGCAATTTGTATGCTATCTGACATCTCCTCTTCTAAATATTACTCTGTCTTTAAAATTATGTTATTATTTTAAATGAGAAATATTTCGGTGACTCCGTATTTTTATTCCTTTTTGCTAGAGCTGATTAATTTAAAATTAAGCCATTACTAGATTAAGTTAGCACTGTAATTTGTATCTAGAGTGCTCCCTAACTGTATGTGTATTGAAGGCATGTTTTCCAGGATAGCATTCTTGACTGATAGTGGAAACTTTCAGCATAAGGCCTGCTGGGACATCTTTGTTATTGCTGCAAAGGATATGTGGGGAAGGCGATTGTTGTCCATCTTCTGTTTCCTGTCTTCTTGAATGCAACTTTTATGTGTCTATTTCTCCTACTAAACACAGTGCCTTATTACTAGTCCTGAAGAAATGAAACCAATCATAAACTAGAAAAGTGAGCCAAAAAAAAAAAAACACATTTTGTTTTTACAGCAGTTACCTTGAATGTTCTGCTACAGCAAAGAGAAGCTAATGCACTCAGCAATGCATAAGACTAACACTGGTGACCTAAGTCTAAAAGAATAAATGAGCAAGCTACAGTCTCACTGATATTTTTATTTCAAAAGAAATTGTACTTGTTTTATGTTTCTGATAGTTGATTTCAAAATATCTAACAAAACAACACAGAAAAGAATATTTGCCAGTAATTTTGGTAAAATCTGAGGAAGAAAATTCTTTCATACATTAATTGATAATATTCCAGACTTAGCAACATGAATTCACATTTGTAATAAAATCAGCTGTTACAAACTGGAATATCACATTGGATGCCTTTTACTTTTCAGACCAAAGATATTAAACGAAACTTTCTCTTTTACTCTGGTACTGTATGAATATGTCTACAAAGCAAAGCTCTTAACCTGGAATTAATCATGTTTGGGACTATGGAATTACTTTGTTTAGAGTTTCTCTGAAGACTGAAAAAAATGCTTAGTATCATTATTGTCCCTAGTATCTCAATGCATATAGCACTGTTCAGCTATAATAATTGAATGTATTATCAATAATCCTTAATATGCCCAAGGGCAACACTATTGAGCTATGCTTCATGTCTTTAATATCATCTGCAACCTAGATTATATATAACTTGTATAAGATGACCAGCAAATAATATACATAGCCCTGAGAAGCTGATTATCCTTTTCTGGATTTTTTTCCTACATAACACATGTCATATGAATTAACACAAAATTACCCTGCCTTCTTTCTTACAGTTTAAGAACTCAGAGAAGAATTGGCAAGCAGAAGTCTTACCAATATAACTTCAAGAGCCAAATGATAAAAAAAAAAATTCTTCAAAGGCTGTATTTCAACTCAGTATTTTCCATTTTTCAATTTTGTATTTCTAGTACTAAATATAACATAGAACATGAAAAGTGTTCTCATTGAGCAATGTTTGGGAAATGAATCAGTAAATGAATGGATAGAAAGATGAATAGAAAAACACAGCTCCACATTCACAGGGCTGGATGTACCTCATGAGTGTGCATCCATAATTTTTCCCCGGAGTTACTATGACTACAAGGAGCTGAGCTGCCAACTTTCTGCCTGAAATTCTAAATAAGATTCCAGGTGAGGAAGCATCCTTGGCAGGGACCCAGATGACCCAGCAGTGGTTCACAGGAGGAAATCTTCACAGAACTAAGTGAAAATCAGATTCATCCTACTGGAACTAATCTATGACTAGAAAGAAATCACTAGTCACCAGAGTTGGGCTGGAACAGACAGAACTGAAACCAGACAATTTAATGCCATAGCAATTCAGAAGCGGTTTCCAAGACAAGTGTTTTGATGCCTTGATACTAGAATGCTACAGTACAGGTCTCTTTATTGTACCTGGGACAACATATTATAGCTCTGCAAAAACAAATAGGAAAAATAAATAATAAATACTATGTGTCTTCACACAAATATACTCGATTCTACTTTCAAAAAAAAGACAATTATGATGGTCTTAGAATATGCTGAGTACTTTATCAACCTTCATTGTGGAAGTTTTCTGGTTCAAGAAAGGCATAGTTGTGAATTTTCTTTCTGGGAAATATATTTACTAGATGTGTTATTAATTGAATAGTCAGGCAATATTATAGGGTCCAGAAGAAAAGCTCAACCCAGAAAGGAAGCATAAGAGTCTTTCTCAGAAGTTTCAGAGAGACTGAATTACCAAGTCACAAAAGAACACACATGGTTGGTACTCAATAATCAGTAGATATTAGCCAAAAACATGCTCTGAATACTCACGATACAGCACATAGACCATATGAAACCCAAGAAAAAAGATGATACCAAAGAGTTGATGCTACAGTACAACTCAGGAGAAGAAAATAATCTTTGGAAAGTAAAGGGACAGAGGGGTCTGGAAGAGAGAGGAGTGGGGGGGAGGGAGAAGGGGGGCCAGTTCAGATGTGGGTGGAGACAGGGGAGAAGGACAGAGGGTCAGGAATTTGAAAGTAGGTGTGTATCAGTGGGGAGGGCCAACTGGGGTAGCCAGTAGAAAGTCAAGGTGCCTGGAGGCCGAGAGGTTCTCAGGACACAAAAGGGAGAACATTAGCCAAAATACCCAACAAAGGGAAGAGAGAACCTGTTGAGAACAGACAGTGGAGAGGCATGGACCTCAGTGGAGGGATGAGGCCATGCACACACATCAAAAATAATAATCCTGATTTCCTCCTGTCAAAAGGAAATGCAGGGACAAAGAGTGGAGCAGAGACTGAAGGAAAGGCAACCCAGAGACTGCCCCACCTAGGGATCTATCCCATCTGCAGACATTAAACCCAAATACTGTTGCTGATGCCCAAGAAGTACTTATTGACAGGAGCCTGGTATAGCTGTCCCCTGAGAGGCTGTGCCAGAGCCTGACCAATACAGATGTGGATGTATGCACCCAACCATTGGACTGAACATGGGGAACCCTATGATGAAGTTAGGACAAGGACTTTAGGAGCTGAAGGGTTTGCGACCCCATAAGAAGAACAACATTATCAACCAACCAGATACTCCAAAGCTCCCCAGAACTAAACACCAACCAAAAAGTACACATGGGTGAACCCATGGCTCCAGCTGGATATGTAACAGATCACTTTAGCAGGCATCACTGGGAAGGGAATCCTTTATCCTGTGAAGCTTGATGACCCAGTGTAGGGGAATGTTAGGACACTGAGGCAGGAGTGGGTGGGCAGGTGGGGGACCACCTTTATAGTGACAGGGGGAAGGGAGGGATAGGGGGCTTGTGGAGGGGAAATTGGGAATGTGGATAATATTTGAAATGGAAATAAATAAAATAATCAATAAAAAAGTTTCAGGTAGAGAGCTGAAGTCCTATATTATACAGTTGATGACAAGTTTACAGTAATGCTTACAGTCAAGTTGTCACTCATTCCTGGATAGCAGGAGAAAGGATACATTTTTGTCATTGCATTTAATATGTGACTATTATATGGAATGTTATATATTTAGCCTCTGATAACCTGAGGAGATTGGTCAGCTTCCTTTGTGGAGGTAAGGAATACAAAGACATAGACAGTCACTATATGGTATCTGACATTTTTTCCAGGAGTTGCAACAGTAGAACTGGCTGCTATATATGCATGTTGTCTGAGGAGCCCCTAGAATTTAAATTCATGCCCATTAACCCAGGATTAAATTCTAATCCTTGGGGACATTGCTGGGGATGTTATTGAAAAACTGTTGGTTCCATGTTTTTTTCTTGTTACTTATTTAGTTTGTTTGTTATTTGCTCTTTAAGTTTTCTTTATTTCTTTCTTTAAAGAATTTGTGTTGTTAATCTTTCATTCTTTACTCCCTCAAATCACATTAAAGTTTAAAGATCTCTTAAGCCATAGTTTTGACCTTTCTGATGCATCATTCCTCTTAGTATTTTTATACGTTTTCCTATTTTCCAGTATAACTCCCAGTTAATTTTCAAGTCTTATTCATCATCACCTGTAAAAGAGAAAACAGAAATTCCAAGCATTGTTAATACAACTCAATGTCATAGCAATTCACCAAATTTAATTTCAACACAATTCTCAACTCAGATTTAGTATTTTGATCATATGTCTCTTATATCAGTGATGGATGAACTGTAGCATTATTAATTATCACATGTTGTTGTATGAATAGTTGTACAGCTAACAACTTACTATTTGTATTACTAGAAAGAAGTAATGTACCTAACTCCAGTATTCCTTCAATCTTAGACTCCTGAATTCCTTGTAATATAGGTGTGTATTACTACACAAAGCTAGGTGTAAGTTAACATAAAAGAAAGTGGAAGAACATGAATTTAGACTACACTACAAATTGATACCCAGTGTTTTCTATTAGACACCGGAATTATACAGAAATATTGGAAATTAAACTTTATTCTTACATCCCGTTTAGCTATTTTTTGTTGACCAATTTGCATAATACTTTTTTCAGACATAATTAATTGAAGGATATAGTATTTAATAGGGATTCAATCTTTTCTTTTCTGAAATTATTACTATTTTAATGATCAGTACCATCAAGAAAAGGAACAAAATCCGGAAGCTATCCAGATCAAAATTAAATAACAAATCTACCTCCTTGACACTAATACCAGATTCTGTTTGAATCGGGGGACATGTATTTCTTTAGTTATCAAACATCAGCTTTTAAATTAAATAAGATATTAAGTCCAAACATTCCATGAGTCTGATCATTTCATAATCTTAAGTTACAATGCACATTTGCCACCATCTGTGATTTATACTTCATAGTGCACCAATTTGGAAAGATAAGATGGCACGTCCCACTTAGCTAATTCTCAGGCTGCTCATCAGCCATTTTCACATTGAACTTCAATCACTCTAGTACTTTGAGATGGAATGAAATACGTGTATTGTTTTAAGAGTTCTGATATATATATGTATATATACATATATATATTACCTGGTAACATTAAACAATGCTGTATGCGTTATAGAGATTATGGACAGAACGTGTATTTTATTTTATTTTATTTTGTACTGGTTTTGCCTCCATCTGTTGCTTATGATTAATATCTCATGAATTATTTCCTACAACTTTAGGACATTTCATAATGCTTCCTATGAATAGAAAGAAGAAACTTGTATTAGCATATTTCAAAGCCCATTGGCAAAATATCTGTGGACAAATGAAAATTAATGTTGTTATATGGAAATTAATTTACTTTGTGTAAATGTGATTGATATTTTCAAAGGCTATATTTGGATTCCATATATTCTGACTAAAAAAAATGAAAGAAATTTAACATACTCCTTTTAACAATAAATGTTTAAAATTAAATTAAAATAATAATAAGCAAACACTATCAGATCTTTGCTACATAATAAATTGGTAAACGGGGTGGTGATATAGCTAAATGGTTATGAACAAATACCTTTGTGTTTTCTAGTAATATTATCAGGCAGCTCACCATACTTTACATCTTCAGTTTTAGGGAACCAAATGCTCCCATCTTCATTTCTAAGTAATCCTTCCTACATAGTATATATACACAGACACAGACACACACTCATACACACACACACACACACACACACACACACACATATTTGTGAGTATATATAATTTTAGCTATATGTATAAAATTATATATACAGTTATACATATAATTTTACATAGAGTATATAAGTATATATATTATCTACATGCATATATGTATATAAGTATACATAAGTATATACATATTATACTATATATATCATATTATACATGTTATACTATACATATCATATTATATATTATATAATATATATTATATAATATGTATATATGTAGATTACATTTATATATTAAAATGTTTTTTAAGGATTTATAAATATTTTATTGATTTCAACCTTGAGCTTGGTTACTTCTTGTCATCTCTTCCTTTGGTGTGTGACTTTTTTTTTTGCTCTAGAGCTTTCTTGTATGCTGTTAAGGAACTAATATGATAGTTCTATAATTTTTTTTAAAAATAAATCTATAATTGTAGTGCTAGGAATTTGCCTTGTACAGCTGCCTTCACTGTATCTCCTAGGTTTGAGTACATCATGTATTTATTTTCATTAGCTTCTAGAATGTTTTAAAAATCTTTCTTTTAAATTCCTTCTTGATGCAGTTTGCATTTAGTAGTGAATTGTTCAGTTTCTATGAGTTTATAAGATTTCTGCTTTTTCTGATTTTGTTGATGTTGGCTTTAATCCTTGGTGGTCAGAGAGCTTTCAAGGGAATCTTTCAATTTCCTTGTGTCAGTTGAGAATTGCTTTTTCTTCAACTATTAGTTAATTTTGAAAGAATTTTCATGAAGTGTTGAGAAGAATGTATAACTCAGGGCTAAATCATCCAAATAGACATACAGAGAAAAAAATTCTAAAACAATCAATAAAACAATGAATTGTGTCTTTGAGAAAATCAATAAGATTGAAATATCCTCATTCCGACCATCTGAAAGGTCGAGACAGAAAAAGTTCAAATCAATGAAATTAGAGATGAAAATAGGTTTACTACATCAAACATGAAGAGAATCTAGAGAAACATAATGACATACTTTAAAAACCAAATTGAAAAACCAAAATCAAAGAAATTATTTTCTTGATATAGACCATTTACCCAAGTGAATCAATATCAGACAAAAAAAATTTAATACAACTGTAAGCCCTAATTTTAAAAAATCTCCAACAAAATAAGGGCAAGATCGAATTTATTCATCAGTCTTTCAAAGAAGAGTTAAGGCCAGTATTGATCAATTATTAGACAAAATAGAAAGAGAAAGACTATTGCCCAATTTATTTTCTAATGTTACAGCTACATTGATACCCAAACAACGTAAGGACACACCAACTAAGGAAAATTATACTCCAATTTTCCTTAAAAACTATACGCAAACATTCTCAATAAGTAACTTACAAACAGAATTTAAGAATGTATCAAAAATATCATCTACAATTGTCAAGTAGGTTTTATCCCAAGAATGCATACATGACTCAACATAAGTTGATATAATAAATTGATGTAAATAAGTTGATGTAGTCCACCATATACACAAACTGAAAGACAAAAGCCACATGATATTGTCATTAGATGCAGAGATAACCTTGATCAAATTCAACAACTCTTTATTATAAAAGTCCTGGAGGCTTTAGAAATACAATAGATATACCTAGTCATAATAAATGCAGACACAGCAGGCCTGTATCCAACAACAAATTAACTGGAGAGAAACTCAAAGAAATTCAACTGTAAGCTTGAATAATACAATGTTTTCTACTTTCTCCATCCCTATTCAATACAGTATGTTAAGTTTTACCTACATCAGTAACAAAACAGAAAGAGATCAAAGGGATACAAATTGGAAATGAGGAAGTCAAAGCATCTTTATTTACAGATGATATAATAGTATACATAAGTGACCTGAAATTTTCGTTGGGTAACACCTATACTTTCAAGAACTAAAATTAGCTAATAAAAATTTGTACTCCTTCTGTATACAAATGGCAAATGGAGTGAGACTTTGCTAAGTCAGCACAATCCTTGACTACATTCTAAATGTTTGTCCTTATACTTTCAGATAACTACAACCCTCACCTCTCACCAAGCAACAAATGGAGACTACTACAGAAAACAACAGCCAACATAACTGGAGATTTCTGGCCCAATCCCAGTGAATACTTCTGCACCATAATTCCTACATCTGACTGTAAGGTAACATCAGAGAAAACACTACAATGACTGTAAAAGCCAGAGGATAGGAGAGTTTGCTGTGAGAATGAGCTCTAGTAATGTCAGAAGCTATATCCATAAAGTGTGAAAAATGTGACCACCTAAATATGAGCTAAACAAGGACAACAACAATAGACATGTCACTGTGGATGGGCAGACAGACCACAAACCACAACCCACAAAGATTTGCTGGCAATTAAGGAATACTGAAGGTCAGAGAAAATGTCCTCCCCCAGCGGGCAATACGCCAATGTTTTATTCAACATGAAGTGGTCAATCTGAAAAAAATATATAAAAGTACCATTATCCAGATTTAGTTGATTTCATTTAGGATTATATATGTATACACATAAAGCTATGTGACTACAAAAATAATTAATACATAAAGAGACCTTGAATATGAAAGATATTACCGAGCTACATATGGAAGGAAATATTTGGAACAAGGAAAGAGAGAACATATGTAATGATATTATAGTCACAAAACAAAATAAATGCTTAGAAAAGAGTTGTTTAAAAGTTACATTACACTAGAGTGTTAAGAACAGAATTGAGTAGAAATAAATAAAAAGTTAATTACAGTAATTTTAGTTTGGGCAATTTCGATGTGGTGACATTGCGTAATGAAATGGGGTATACTAAATACCAAGCAGGTTCTGGGAATGAGCCTAGGAGATAAAAGATTGGAGTTTGCCTATGCCAACATTCAAGTGATTAGAATAAATCTAAGTCGAGATTTCAAATAAACATTTGAATTAATAAACCTGGAGTCTTGCCAAGCTGTTCCAGATGGAGATGTAAATTTGGAGTCAATATCATTGGGTTCATATGTGAAGGCATGGGGCTGACAGAACCGAGATGTAAGTGATAATGGATTTGACTCATTGTGCTGATGAAAAAGAATATGGTTTATTTGAAGTCAGCGTTTACATCACCTTTGGCAGTCCCTGAATAAATTCTTTGTTCTTGTGATAGGCTTATCAAGAGCTGGGGTACACTTTGGGATACGATTCTAATAAAACATTTTAGAGAAATTGCCATTTCTCTAGAGCCTTCTGATGTCTTTCACTATCTAAAGATGTGCATTGATACTTGATTGGTGATCATTTTATATTGAAATGAACCCATTCCACTTTTGAATGGCTTTGTCTATATCCTGTCATACTCTTTAAAAAAAAAGTACACACAATATTTTCAATTTTAAGATTTTAAAATTCTTTTTAAGGATGCATTAAAGTCCCAAATTTCTTTAAAGTGCTGTGGGTCACATTTTCAAACTTTTAACGAACATTCAGTAAATACACACATTTATATGTATACCTACACTCATAAACATATAGAAAAAGATATTTTAGAATTCAAATATTAAGAACCACTGAGTGAAAACTAACTTTATTTAACAAACTCGTCTAAAGAAATCAGTATGTGTCTTTGGAGAAAGTTCTAAGTAGAGCAATACATGAAGCCTCATTCTCAGAGGCTATGATTCACCCATCACTCAACATTTTCCTAATATTGGCAGTATTTCTGGCCCCATACATTGGGGAACAGTATTCTCTGTTTACAGAAGGGCTACAATGCTGATCTTTCTTAATGCCATATTTTAATAAGTATAAAATATTAAATTATTTTCACCAGAGTAACAACTTAGATCTTCTCAATTGTAGTAGACGATGCTGGTGAATTCTCTCTAAAATAGATCTATTCCCCAGCTGCTGGGGAATAATGACAACAGGCCAAATGTAGTTGCCTGACACCCTTTGGGATTGTCTCAGTTGTAGAAAGCTGCCATTTTAGGTTTATGTCCTCTCCTCTAGGGACAGTATACCCCAAACCACCTTTACACAAAGAATGGAAATCACCTAATCTGCAGTCTGAAGTCTTAAAAGCAGAAGTTCTCTGATGAAGAGATATGATTGAGATTTGCTGAAAAGAATATATTTCTGAAATATCTCAAAGAATAGTAAATCTGTGTGAAGCGATACTACATCTTGTTAACAATAACTGCTTACCACAGAGGACCAACTGTCACAGACAGTTCTTAGAGGCAAGCTGACTTCTAGGTGTCATAGGGAAATCCCAGGGCTCAATAGCATATGCCCCTTAATAGATTAGAACATCAATTCATGTCAAGAGTTTGGAAAATTTGAAATGTTCCAACAGAAGCCTGGAGATATAAGTTTATTTTGCACTTATATCCCTCTTGCCATTCTAGTTGGACTGCTTTGATTTAAGGATATAGGTTAGGGGAAAGGAGATGACAGCAGTAATAGTCTCCAGTGTCCATGATCTATAATAGTATCAAACTGAGGCAGGTAATGATTACTTGCTAGAAGAACAGATCAATATCAATGATAAGGTTGCTGTATTCAAGAGAGTGCATGAGTACTCTATCCTTCTCTTTTGATCCTAAATTTCCATCATTTGAAGTTATTTTAAAACAGAAAAAAATGTTTTAAAACCTTTAGAAACTAATTGTGGTGCCAAATGAACTTTGTTTAGGGACAGCAGAGAAAACAAAGAAACAATGTTTATAGTACACAGCAAACCTAATGCCGAATGCTAATTGTACCCAGATACTCTTGTTTAGAAAAAGTTCCAGCTACACACAGGCTTTCATTTCTATAATGATTCATCCATGAGGGGAAACGAACACAATTTCTTTCTTTCAACTTGTAATTTTTCTGTAAAATAAGAATATATAGCCAAGGGAGCCATATGACTACAACAAATGGAACATGTTTAAAAAAAAATACCAAAAAAAAAAAAAAAGGATAGTGGAATCGTGGAGAATATTTAGGGAAAATTGATTCTCTTACCTGGTGCAAATCAATAAGAGGTATTACGACCAAGTGTGATGGATATGCAATGATGATTTGTAGAAAATAATACTGAGGTCTTTATCAGGTTTCTGATGTATATGGCATAATTTCACACCCTTTTTAATATTACCAATATGTAATTCTGATATATTATTTGATGTGATGAACAGATTGGATTTATAATAATTTCCATTCCTTACATAACACACACACACACACAGAGAGAGAGAGAGAGAGAAAGAGAGAGAGAGAGAGAGAGTTTGATTTATTTGAATATTTGAGGAAGATCTGTGCTTCACGCCATCTTCATCTGATTCAGTCCATGGAATAGAATGATAGTAATCAGGGATGGGCAGGAATATTTCTATCAAAATTTAAGTCATTCCTAAAAATTTGAAATATATCACCTGCATTGACTTGTTCATGATAGTGCAGAGGTGCTAAGAACTCAAATCGTATTGATGAGTTTGGGGATCTAAAGCCTCAGACAAGGAATATAACATTGGACACTGTCTTAGTGTTCTATTTCTGTGAAGAGGTACTGTGATTTCAGTAATGGAAGGCATTAAATTGGGGATTGCTTACAGATTCATGTTTAGTCCATAATGCTAATAGCAAAGAAGGCTGAATGCAGGCTGCCATGGTAGCTGAAGAAGTTGAGATTTCTATATCCAGATCCACAGGCTGCAGGGAGAGAGAGAGAGAGAGAGAGAGAGAGAGAGAGAGAGAGACAGAGAGACAGAAAGACAGAGACAGAGACAGAGACAGAGACAGAGAGACAGAGAGACAGAGAGACAGAGACAGAGACAGAGACAGAGAGACAGAGAGAGACACTGTGCTGATTTGGGGCCTTGAAACTCAAAGCCCACCTTCATTGATGCACTTCCTCTAAGGCCACGCCTCTTCCTTCTTTCAATAGTGGCACTCTCTGGTGAATAAACATTCAAATCAAGGAGCCTATGAGGGCCATTCTTCTATAAGATACTACAAGCACGTGCACTTGGCTTTGAAATTCTGGAGAAAAATTCAAATGTGAATTGTCACAGTAGATGAAAACAATCCTCATCAGCTGTAGGAATGGGTGTCTCAGTTCTGAATAGGGCACAAGGGAACACATCAGTGCCTCTACTATTACCTTCAATGAGGTCCCTTTCCCTGTGAATAACTGCCTTTATGTATATTTAGCTCAACTTAGTTTCTTAAGGTATGATTTTGAAAGAAGGATTTATTATTTTTACTTCATGTCACTGTGAGGGAAAGTTGAGATCTTTCTATATTGATTCCAGCTCCGAAAAATATCATAAATGTATGCCAAATTCACAATGTGATTATATTTAATGTTGAATAGAGTCATGCAAATGCATTAATACTATATGTCTAGTGTCATTTTAAAAGAAGAGGAGATACCACGAAGCTTATTCATTTGAAAAGAGAACTTGTGAGAACATAATGGGGAGCTACAGTCTGCAAGCATAGGAAAGAGAACTCAGAGGAACACAAGGCAGGCGACACGGGGATCATTCTTAGGAACCATTAGAAAATGCAATAAGCAACCTAAGTTCCCAGGCTACCACATGCTATTACTATAGCCAAGTCATCCAAGACAGCTAGCAAAACCTTCAGACACCTTCACACATCAGAAATGTGGAATTTCAGTAACCAACATAAGTTTGTTTTTCCATGAGGGGGATATCTGATATAGTATTTGAAAGGCTGGAGGACTTAGAAGTTTCTTGAATACTTTCCAGAAACTTTAGAATTTTTCATAACCTCTGACTATATTGCCTAGTGTAAATCACACTTAGCATGAAAATCTGAGGACCTGAGCTTGGTTCTGAGACCCAGGTAACATTAGAAGACAGAACCAAATTCACACGGTTGTGTTTAGACTTCCACCTATGTGATGTGACTTGCACACACATACATGCACACACATATAAACACACACATACACAAACATACACTCATATACTCACAGTGTGCATAAAATAATAAATATTTTTATAGAAGAATTTTCATTTAAAATTTAAATGTTCTGATTAAAAAATGAAAAATATGTGGTTTATATAACTGCCATGTAAGAACCATTATTTCTAAGTCTGTTTAGCCAAATTACTTGTCATATAGCATTAATAAATAATATGAGGCTGTTTATGTGTGTTTGTAATTTATAGATAAGCATACACACATGTGTATGTATATATACTTGAAGTCTTAGGGTTTTACTGCTGTGAGCAGACACCATGACATGGCAACTCTTATAAAGGACAACACTTAATTCGGGCTGGCTTACAGGTAGAGAGGTTCAGTCCCTTATCATCAAGGCAAGAACAAGGCAGCATACAGGCAGGCATGGTGCAGGCAGAGCTGAGAGTTCATTATCTTCATCTGAAGGTTGCTAGTGGAAGACTGATTTCCAGGTAGCTAGGATGAGGGTCTTAAAAGTCATGCTCACAGTGACACAAATACTCCAACAAGGCCACACCTCCTAATAGTGCCACTCCCTGGGCCAAATATATACAAACCATCACAGTTGGCATTATTCATTTTCCTGAAATGAAAACTATGTCAACATATTACATAATGCATTTTAAAAGCATTTCTAGTAATGCAAATTTTCATGAAGTCTAATGCATATGGTATGGTATCAAGGTAAACAGAACCAACATTGCTCATAGTAGAAATTGCTAGATCTCTTTTGCATGGATTCTCTACAACTAGTCCTGGTTATTTCCAGAGGCCCTTCTGCTCTAGACAGGTGATTCTTCTCAGATTGTATGCATGTTGTCTGTTTTTCTCTTAACAATCCAATTTCTATTCCCTTCAATAGAAGGAGTGGGAAGGGTGTGCAATGAATTTTTTTCCTCTTAGCTGTTTTGTGCTGGTGTCTAAGTCCTCATCTTTATTTCCATAGCAATGTATACTCTGTTCACCAACTTGAATTGATACTTGTGATGGATGTACAGACCTGCACTGCTTCATGTCTGTCTAATCAGGTATTGCTGCTTTCTGTCTGACTAGCTCCTAGTTTGGCCCACATTCCTGAAATATATCCACACAAACATTTAACGAATGGCTTGCTCTCATCCCTTATTATTGATTGGATGTAAATTGAATTTGCCCTACAAGGTTCCCTTTTGGAAATCCTGCTTCCTTTGTGAGGAATTATATTTTGTTTAAAATTTCTATTATTTTCCAACTATAACTATTAATGTCAAACTGAAAAGTTTGGCTCTTCAATTTAAAAAAAATGGTGTGTTTGTCCTTTTCTTTTTAGATGGTCACATTTCACAGTATAATGAGCTTGAGCAAAGATTTAAGCAGTTTTATAGTCACTAGGGGTCACTCTTACAATTTTGAATCTTGTGAACCAAAGTAGGTTATTTGTCTCAAAATGATTTCATTTTCACATTTCTCTCCTTGACACATACAAAGGTTCTCTTGAGGATATCTGATGGGCGTGTCTGCCAAATAAATTTGCTAAATGCTATGCGTACTTTCTTGAATTAACTATCATTGTCATGGAATTCCTGATTGTGTGTGTGTGTATGTGTGTGTGTATGTGTGTACTTGTGCATGTCTTTAACTTAAGCATCCCAACAATGTAAAAACCTGATCCTTTAACCACATTCACTGATGAAAAGCAAAATAACACTTCAGCATTTATGTTCTCACAAGAATATGTTGGATTTTTAATGTCATTATGCCAATCATCAGACTTTTATAAGGGACTGGAGAACCTTGCTCCTGGAACATGTAGCCTTTCTTCTTCTGCATGCATTAATAAGTTACCTATGCAAATGGAGACAGAACTCTTGGCTCTTTCATAGGCCAAGTATCATCTCAGCAATGTTCTTAATAACAATCAGACTGAGAGGAAACCCAAAGACTTTTGAAACTGTCAGGGGGCCAACAAAATGAGAAACAAATCTCTTTTGATTCAAGGCCCTAGGTTCTATTTAACTCCAAAGCTTCAAACAAACAGACAACAACAAAAGCAAACATAAAAGTAGTTTGAGCACATAAAAGCATAGAATTATTGAGGAAAAAAACTGCCAAAATCTGTACATGTCAAAATTGTCATGCCACATCAGCTACTAAAAAGCAAATATAAACTTTTAAAAAATCTCATAAGTTTATAATTTCGTGAGGACTTCAGCCCCTAAGGAGATAGAAACTCCACAGGAAACCCAAGAGAATCAACTAACCTGGACCCTTGAGGCTCTCAGAGACTGAATCACCAACCAAAGAACATACATGTGCTGGACCTAGTCATCCATGCACATGTGTAGCAGATGTGCAGCTTGGTCTTTATGAGTGTCCTGAACAATTTGAGTAGGGCCTATCCCAAAAGCTGTTGCCTGTATGTGGGATATGTTCTTCTAGCCAGGCTGCCTTGTCTGGCCTCATTGGGAGAGGATGAGCCTGGACTCACAGAGACTTGAAGTGTCAGGACTGGTGGATACCCAGGGAGCCCCACCTGCTCAGAGGAGCCATTAGATGGGGATGGGGGAAGGATTGAAAAAGGGGTGACCAGAAGGGGAGCAGTGAGTGGGATAAACAGTGAAAAAAAACCTATAAGCACCCAAAACTAAGGTAATAGGTTCACAATTATACCTTAAAAAGAAAATATACAAACATGCAAAGGCATGCAAAGATATATTGAATATACATTTGTCTCCTGCAAGTGTTTATAATATATATGGACAGTGAAGTGTGGGGAGAGTCAATATCCTAAATTTCTGGTTTCAAACCAATCCTCAATAAGGCTTTTTCTATTCTATGAATTGAAAAGAAAGTCCTCATGACAAAATTTCAGGAATGAATGACCTAGTATACAACTGGAAGACAAGATGGGTGAGATGAAATTGGATCTTTCCCAGAACACTCAAGATGTTTAGTTACCATAATATGGCAAAACCCTATTTCTACTCATTCATTCTCTCTGAAAGGCATCATAAACTATTTATTGATTTTTCTAAAAATAGAAATAAGAGGAAAAATGTTCCAGTTGAATATGAATTCAGGCCATCCAATTTCAGAAGCAAATGGGGACTATGAGTCCTTATCAACATTGTTCACGGTTGCAGCTCTATGAATTGTATGAAAGACAAAATCTAAACCCTAAAAGCTTCCCAAATACAGACTAAATACAAACCAAAATATCACTATCAAGTCTGGCTCCAGGATAGGTGAGCCTTACATTCCTTTCTGCTATACTTCACTGATTCTAGATGCCTTCTGCCAGTTCAACTGTACTGGCATCTGCAGTTGCCCCACAGGCTTGGTCTACAGAGCACCACATAAAAACTGAAGGCACAGCTGCAAAGCATGGACAGTCTTTTAAAAGAATTTAGTGGCTATTATGAATAAGGCTGCAATGAACATAGTAGAGCACATGTCTTTGTGGTTTAGTGAAACACCTTTTTGATGCATGTCTAGGAGTGGTATAGCTGTGTTTTAAGTTAGGACTATTTCCATTTTTGTGAGGAAATGTCAGAAGGATTTCCAGTGTGGCTGTAACAGTTTGTAATCCCACTGGCGATGGAGGAGTGTTCCTCTTTCTCCGCATCCTTCACCAGCATGTGCTGTTGCTTGAGTATTTGATCTTATACATTCTGATTGTTGTAATGTGAAATCTCAGGCTCATTTTGATTTGCATTTCCTTGATGACTAAGGATGCTGTACATTTCTTTAAATGCATCACAGCCATTGGAGATACCTCTGTCTAGAATTCTGTTTAGCTCTGTACCCTATTTTTTAACAGTGTTATTTGATTTTTGGAGTTTAACTTTGTAAGTTCTTTACATATTTTGGATATGAGTCCTCTATCAGTTGTAGGGTAAATAAAGATCTTTTCCCAATTTATACATTGTTGTTTTCTCCTATTGACAGTGACCTTTGCTTTACAGAAGTGTTTCAGTTTCAAGAGGTCCCATTTTTTCATGTGTTACTAGAGCCTAAGCTCTTTGTGTTTTGTTCAAGAAAATTTCCCTTGTGCTAATGTGTTCCAGGCTATTTTCTACTTTCCATTCTATTAGACTCAGCATATCTGGTTTTATGTTGTGGACCTTGATCCACTTGGACTTGAGCTTTGTTCAGGGTGCTAAATCAATTTGCATTCTTCTCCATGAAGACCAACAGTTCGGCCAGCACCATTTGATGAAGATACTTTCATTTTTCTCTCTGTATGGTTTTAACTTCTTGGTCAAAGAACAAGTGCTTATAGGTCTTTGGGTTTATTTATTGGTATTTGATTGTATTCCATTGATCAACTTGTCTGTTTCTGTACCAATACCATGTGGTTTTAATTACTATTGATCTGTAGTGCTGCTTGAAGTCAGGGATCGTGATTCCCCCAGAATTTCTTTTATTGTTCAGAATGGTTCTATGCAGCTATTAAAAAATGGAGACATCATGAATTTTTCAGGCAAATGGATCCCCTTAGAAATCATCATGCTGGGGGAGTGACTTCTTTGGTGCCCTCTAGGCCCTTTGACCCACGGCTCCAAGAAATCCATCCTGAAAAAGTTCAGTAGGTGGAGCATTACTGAGTGGAGCCTGGAGCTTATTCAGCATAAATATTCAAAAATATTCAAGGACGGCTAGACTGAGGGTGGAGAGGGTCAGCACTCCATCCCCAGAAGCAGAGCTCCTTAGGCCCATCCTCTTCTCCCACTAAGAGGCAGGTCCCCTCACACCTTGGTCTTTCAAGACATAAAATGCAATCACTGATAAGTGGATATTACCCCAGAAGTTCTGACTACCCAAGACACAACTCTCATAACAAATGATTCCCCCAAAAAAGGAAGGAGAGGGCCCTGGTCCTGAAAAGGCTTGATGCAGCATTGTAGGGGATTACCAGGACGGAGAAGTGGGAAGGGGTTGATTGGGGAAAGGGGAGAGGAAAGAGGGCTTATGGTACTTATGGAGGGGGGGGGAACAGGAAAGGGAAAATCATTTGAAATGTAAACAAAGAATGTAGAAAAAAAAAGAAAGAAATTATCATGCTAAGTGAGATAACCTAGGCCCTAAAGGACAGGCATAGTGTGTACTCCCTATTAAGTGGATATTAGCCAAAATATGCTGATATAACCCCACAGAGACTAATAAGTTCAAGAAGAAGGAAGGCTCAAGTGAGCATGCTTCAATCCCACTTAGAAGGGAAGTGAGTTTGCTTCGATCTCACTTAAAAGCAAGAATAAAATAATAACTGGAGGCAGAGGGAGGGAGGGACCTGGGTGGTAGACAAGAGGGAGAGAGGAAAGGGAGCCAAGATCAGATATGAAGAGGACAGGAGAGAAGCCAACCATTGGACTAAGGAATTCTATGGAAGAGTTAGGGGATTGATTGAAGGATTTGATGGGGATGGCAACCCCATAAGAAGATCATGAGTGCTAACTAACCTGGACACTTGGGAGCTCCCAGAGACTAAGCCACCAACCAAAGAGCATCCATGGGCTGGTCCTAGGCCTGGGCACTTATGTAGCAGAAGACTGCCTTGTCTGGCCTCAGTGGGAGAGCATAGCTAATTCTGTAGAGACTTAATTCCCCCCAGGGAAGGGAATGTGGGCAGGTCACTCTCTCAGAGGTGAAGGGGAGGGAGGGGGATGAGGGACTAGAGCTCTGGGAGGGGGTACCAGAAGTAGTAGCAAAAAAAATCAAGGATATAATGATCAAAATAAACAAACAAATAATCAATGATTGTCTTTGAGGATGAACTTCTAGGGCCATATTCAGAGAGGAATTCAGTAGGTTCTGTTGATTCTTCTGAAGCACTTTCTGAAGAAGGAGCTGAAAATACCATAGCTATCTACCTTTAAGAACTGTGAAAAGTCTCCCTCTCTCTCACTTCTTTTGTGACTTTGAGTCCTGCAGAAAAATGATGGAGTAATTTTGGATTTGGGTATCTATGTTATAGGCCAGTAGTGTGAAAGCAGAACTCTGATGTCAATTACATTACTCACCCTACAAGACTCAATCCCTACAGGATGAAATGGAAGAAAGCACATCCTTCTTGATGTTTTTGGCAAAAGGAACAAAAAGGAAACAAAAACAAATGTGCATGAATGTGTAAGCACAGGAACTGACACATCTCATGCTTTAAACAAAACTCACCTGTCACTGAATATTAGCCACCATCAATACAAAGAAGAAGAAAAATCTTTCCTAAAGCTATTAGCTTATTTTATGTAGTATTGCAGATTGATCTTTTTACTTTGTTAGCAATTGTTTGAGTAGCCAGTCTGCAGCATAGTGTGGACCAGTCCTAGTTTCTCTTTCTGAATCACTATGTAAAAATATTTGCAAGAAAAATTACAATCCAAAATATTTTGATCTACAAGGATGCCAGGGACACGGACTGTCCTGCTTTTCTTGTTTCAGGAAGCAAAGGGATGGGCCTGGTGATTTCTAAGATTTCTCATAGCCCAGATTTTGAACTCCTGAAACCATTCTCATTTCTTTAAAGCAGGCATATTTATATTCTACAGGAGGCTGTTGGCCAAGGAGATTGGCTATACTTATAGTTTGTGCAAATTGAAAGCAAAAGTACAAATACAAATCAGTTTTCTTTCTAATATTTACTGGTGAAATCATGAATAAACTCATGAATAAACTGAGTTGAGAATTCAGCCAGACACCAAAAAACATTTCAAATGGCCTATAATTCTCCTAAATAACGATATCCTTTCTGTCTAATTTGTTCTTGTGTTATGTTATTCATTTGTATGTGTCTGAGTGTCTCCTAAAATCCTTGATTAAAATGCAGCTTTCCAAAGAAAATCATAGAGATAAAATATTTTTGTTGAAAATCTAATTTGAAGTGTTTAGGTTTATTTTTTTTTATAAAATTTACTATAAAATTTCAAATAAGGCATCACATTAAGACATTACTAAAGATTCTCAACATAGTGTGTTGCAATAACACACACACACACACACAGAGAGAGAGAGAGAGAGAGAGAGAGAGAGAGAGATTTAGGATAAATCAGAAAAGTTTGGAAAGGAAAAATGTGCTCCAATCAAGTCACTAATCTACTTATTCATGTCTTCCTTCTGTTTTTCTAAAGGAGTTATTCTTTACCACTCGAAGTATTAGATGTGCATAGTAAAATTACAGTATGTGATAAACTCATCTATGGTGGAAAAAGGCTGGGACAGAAGATACTAATTAGGTTGTAGCCCAGTGAGTCGAATCTTCATGTACCATGGACAAGGACCAGTGTTTATTAAGAATCATTTTAGAAGTTGGACACATAGATGCTCACCTGTAATCATAACATGGTAACCATAGGCTTCACACTTGATTTCAGTGTCCAACCTGATTCAAAAAATCAAACCAAAACAAGACCCAAAGCCAACCAACCAATCAATAAATAAAAATACTGAATGCAAGGAGTTCCTAGTTTAAATAAGGAGATATAGACTTCTTTACAGTAAAGTAGATATTGCATAGTTCTGTGATTAATGTATTAGAGACTCTTCCAGAAGTTTCAGCAGTGGGGCCAAATTAAAAAAAAAATATATCAAGTCCCTTAAGACAATTAGAATGAAATAGCTCAGGAAAGGGAGAAGCATTTTTGTAGACTATTGAAATGTGCGTAGTATTTCATATAAAAGATAAATTTGCGCTCTGCTGAGCATAAGTAGAGTTTTATTAAACAGTATATTCTCTAAACAGTAGAATCTAGATTAATTAATTTTGCATGACAGATTTTATCTCCTAACTATGTAAATATATTTGCACATAAATCAGAATAATGTGGTGCCCAAAAGGGAAAACAAATATTATTGAAATAAGAATAAGTCCTCTAAGGTTCTTTAGGAACTCACTGAACTCTGTACCCTATGGACATGTTTCTACATGCAACTGCTTTGTTTACTGGACAATAGACATAGATAGAAAAAAGATTAGCATTCCTACCACATGGGCTGGAAAGTAAGGTTCTGGTAAGTTACTGAAATTTGCCAAGATTATATAACCAAGGCTTTCTGGATCTGACGTTATGCTTCTAACAGTTATGAACTATCACCGCATCTCTCTCCCATATCTAGTGTATTGCTCTCTACAATAGCCATCATTGATTATCTTCAGCTGCACTTCCTGAGAATTTGTTAAACATAAAGAATATCAGCTCAAGATATTCTATATAAAAAGTCTGGCTAACCCCAAATAACAGGGTATCCACATGCCTGAGTATTTGAAATATGTTTTTTGTTTGAGTGTTTGTTTTTGGTTTGGTTTGTCTATTTTGTTTTGTTTTTGTTCTTTCAACATCTTCTGTTCCTGACAACTGTTCATATCCTGTTTAGTCGGGGCATGGTGTTCTTAGCCTGTTTCAGGGACTAACTTGCTCTTAAGTCTTGTCTTTCCATAATATAGACATAACTGCCTTGCTCCAGAAGAAATGCAGTTTACTGAGGGTACAGAGGAACAGGCACTCACTTTCTTTCATTTTCATTAAATTGCTTCAGTTTTTTTCCCACTAGTAGTCCAGTGATGTCACATATGGTTTTCATATCTCAGGTTTCTCATTTCTGGGCTAATTGTCACTCTATGTTGTTTCTGACTGAATTAAATAATCCAAGGAATGCAGAGAGAGAGATTATCCTTTGTCATGATATAGTTAAGCAATAACATTCTGAATTAAGGATATATATATATAAATATATATATCCTTAATTAAGGATATACATATATATATTTGGCTATAAATACTTCTTTCAGCTAAAATGCTAAAGGTTTCCAGATGCCAAAGCAGGTATCCACACATTTGATCTAGGGTCATGTTTGAGGCATTCACCACTACATCTGCATATTCTGTCAGAATATACACAAATGCATGTGTGTGCATATGTGTGTGTATATGTGCATGTGTGTGTTGTGTATTGTGTGTACCATATATGGACAAATGCAAACACATTTTGAGAGTACTAAGGACTTTACCATGAGTGTTATGTATTAAGAATAATAAAAAACAAAACAAGAAGAAGAACAGACAAACCAAAACTCAGCCTGTTTCATCTCAGGGTCATAACTCAGCTCCTCAGGAAGGTGTATTTTAAACTTAGGTCATCAAGTGAAACTGTAATCTTTTGAGCAGCAAATCACTTAAATTACTTTTCATTTAAAAATTTAATTTGTGTGTGTGTGTGTGTGTGTGTGTGTGTGTGTGTGTAAGGGGGATCACATGTGTGCTTTGAGACTCCTATGGTACTCAGTGCAAAACTTTAGGAAGTTACCTCCTGACTTCCCCTTCCCCTTTGTTTAGGGAAATTCTGTCTTTTTTTTTTTTTTTTTTTGCCATGTTACATATTCAGGCTAACTGCTTTGAAAAATATCAGGAGATTGTTCTGTCCATCACAGTATCACTTCTGTAAATGAAAGTGTATTCGGTGTTTTACCTTGATCTAGAAGATCACCAGCTTTATCTGGAAAGTGCTTTTGTTAGCAGAATCATCTCAGCAGGCCCAAAACTTTTTGTTTAGTGGACAATATGATTCCATTCATGATTAGTACATAAAATCCTGGAAAGGAGAAAAAAAAAGAAAAGAAAAGAAAGAGAAGGCAAAAGCAAAGTGACTGGAGTCTGGAAAGAATAGTCAGTCATGTCTGATCAATGCTTGTTAAATGCAGCATCCAGACACAAAGAGACGAAGAACATTAACAATCATAAAAGACTTGGTAACACAGCTGTTTGACTCCTAAACAAAACACATACTCCAAGCTCTTAGAAATTGTAAGGGAATTAATTTCAGTTTCCCAGTGGTAGAGGGGGAAAAATCCTCAAGTATATTTTCTGCTGAGTGCTTCACTAGATGCACAAACTAGAAAGCCTGAGTACATATTGTTAATGAAATGTATAAATATTCTCCCTATTCAGAAGAAAGCTGTACTGTAAATCCAAAGAAGAAAATAGCTTCCAGAATAAAGATTAAGCGAGGGAAACTCATATGATATTCAGAGTGAGATAAATACACAGAAACCCATGTGTATTCTAACCAAGAAAGCACTTAACCAGTAGGGAGTAAAAGTTTATAAACCCAACATCTTTACCACGTTCTTTGAAGATTCCAAATGGAATGCAAATAACCATTCGCAAACTGTGTTGCCACACAGTGTCTCATTTAACCCACAGAGTTCTAACAGGTTACTGCAATTGCACACATTTAATAGGACTACTAAAATTTATACTTGCAGAAATTGAATAGCTAATTTAATTCTTGAGTCTCTGTGGTACAACAAAACCGGAACTGTTTGCTTCTCATAGAGCACACTGCATATATTGCTGTGTTTCATGTTTAAATGTGTGAATACGGAGCAGAGGCTGTGGTACAGATTGTAGAGTGTTTTTCCTAACATGCAGAAAGCGTACAGTTTGTCTACACTATGTTAAGTAGGTAATACAAGCACATGGGAAGTAGAGGCATGAGGGTCAGGTGCTCAAGGATATTATAGCAAGTTGGGAAGCAAGCCTGGGCTACAAGAAAACTGACTTGGGAAAAACAAAATTTAAATATTGGCAATTTTATATTAACACAACCTAGCAGATTCCCAGTGAGGTGCCCTAAGACAATCAGTCAACATCTTGTAATTTTATGCGGGTTCCATGGTTGCAAAAGCAAATTAACTCAAAATGTCAAGTGAAATGTCAAAGAAAGTGGTTCTGGGTCTCAGTTCAACTGGGACCAAATCTGCCCATGTTTGTCACTGGAGTAGATATTAAACAGGAGGGAGAAGCTATTGTGAAAACCAACTCACCCCTTGTATTTAAAAATTGCCTTTAAATATTATCTATTTCCACTGATAACTGAGAACATATTAAGGGGATATCATATACAGTATATTCCAATTACTCTATGTGTGAACACATGCAACTACATTTCTATGTTTTGGTCTACCTCAGAATAAATGTGAGTTTTCTGTAAAATGTAGAATATTCAGAGCTCTATTTTACCTTAAGACTCTTGGGGAGAAAAAGTCAATGATGCAATTGTAAAAACAAACCTGAGCTCTGTGAATTGCAATGTTTGGAGGGAAAAATGATATTAAGTCTCTTGTCAGACATTTCCAATCAAGATGTCTTTGAATGTCTTTATCCTTTTGGTAACAAAGTCAAGCCTTCAGATTTCAGAGGATCTTCACTTCAATATAAAACTTTAATTGAAAGAATGTATCTAGAGATAGTACAAAGATTCTGAATTTCTTTTAGCTCTTGAGGAAGGTTATTCTGCTACTGAGCTCAAGCCGGGTTCTTTCATCATAGCCATTCCTAGGGGATGCATATGGTGGCCAGCGCTACCCACAGGCTGTCTTTTATTTGCACAGGACTTGATAAACCTAGTTAAATATTGTTTGGACTTTTGTGCCTACAGACTTAACAAGAAATTAATTAAAAGAAGTGGCCCATGTTTTCTTGCTTGGAATACCTCTAGTATTAACAGGTATTCTTTTAGATTAAGGTGAAATAGGTTTGCCATTAAGTCTCTTCTTATGTTCATAATTTCCAGAGAACCATTTTCCCTATTTCATTGGTCCCTATATATCTTACATTGGTATTACCTTTTCTAATATGAAACATTTCTCAACTATCTCACCTGTTTTCAGTAACATATGATGTAGTTTCTCCTTGTGTCATTTTCCCCTGATAGGTTCATATAGCTCAGATTTGGCTTAATGTTAGAGTGGCAAGTTCCCCATATAATGTTCTTAGGTATATGGAAGAAGTAGGTCTTCGATGAAAATAATCAGGTTATCCGTAGATATTAATATACTCCCATGATGCACTGATTAGAACCTATAAGAATATCATGTTATAAAACATGAATAGGGTCCACATGGTGGACCCTCAGGTGGAGAGTCCTGCTAAGATGCCAACAAACCTCAGTCCCCACATTATGCAATAGGATAATTATCCTCTGACTGCAATATATAAGGTACCTAAGCAATCATCTACCTAAACAAATTAATAACTATATACAAATACACAAATAAGTAAATGTAATTTTTTTAAAAAAAAAAAGTCAAAGGCCTGTGTTCTGAATTTCTATGACTTTCTATGTGGACATGTGACTGCTATCCTTGTGATGCCATCTGTCATGAGTCCCTCATTGAAGAATGAGAATATAACACTTTTCAACCTTAAATGTTTGTACTGAAAAACTTGTAGCAACCAAGCCTCTTTTCTTATGTGAGAAACCCATTCTTGGTATTTAATCAGGGCAACAGAAAATTGACTCAGATGTACCCTTACATGATTTTTAAAATACATATTCAGATGTAGCTCCATACATGAAATGTTAAAAAAAAAAGCTACATCCATTCTCCTAAAAGTTGGGTGCTAGGCATATTTTAATGTCACTGTTGGGGTACAGGATGGGCTCTTTGCTCTGTCTTGAAATCATCATCAATACTACAAGAAACATAGTCTTTTCTACTCTCTTTTCCAAAGCACAGGATCCATATGACAGCAACTATTTCCTCCCTCTGCAGGTCTTTCCAGATGTCTGCTTGTCCCACAAGAAAGTCCTACAAGATTCAGTTTCACATTGCCATCTTGATTAATCTTTTCTTAATTTATGGATTTTGTTTCATCGCGGTAAAAGCCACCAGAGCCATATCTTTTCCATTTCTGTTTAAATAATTTTTAAAGACACGTGTATTCATTGATGTGGGCAGTCTATCATATTTAGCAATTGACAACATGGCAGCCACTGAAGTCATCATAACCACTGTAATTTCTTCCACAGCCAAAAGTGTCATTGCCACTAAAAATCACCTCCATGGCCATCACCATCACCAAAATTTCTAGAATAGCAAATCTATTCTATTGTCTCATAGAATTGTTTCATATTGTTCTATTCTTCAACTTTTTCAGATGGTTAAGGCAACTGCCATCTCTTGCTCCAAAAGGGCTTTTCTTACTTCACAATCCTGGCCGTTCACACCATGATGTTTCTGAATAACAGTCTTACCTATGACATCATGGTCATCAAAGATGACTAAAACAAATCTGCTCACTTTTACTGCCTCTGATCTCCATGATTTCATCACTTCAATTTTCCTATTCTGCTCAAAATAATCTCCCAGGTGATATATGTCTTCTTTAGTATCAGCAACATGGATCTTTTTCATATTTAAGAGGTTACCTGGTCTCTTAGAATTGTCTCTTGCCACAGTTCTCTTAGTTTCTACAATTCTTCCATCTACCTTGTGTGGTCTTAAATGTATAACAGCATTTATTTCCTCTGAAGAGGCATATGTTACAAGACCATTGTGGAATTTTTGAATCTCATGACCACACCGTCTATGAATTTTCTCCATTTCTCAAAAATTGCTGACTCTCGTCTGTTGTTTCGAAGCTTGGTCGTGATGAAGAGCTTCTGCAGATGTTCTGGCGCTTTGGGAGACTATGATTCAAACATGGTGGCGTGAAGATGAGAGCCCTCAGAGCTGCTCCCTCAGCCATGTCAATATGCAGAAAGGAGTAAGCCAACAAACATGCTTCCCTTTCTGATTCCTCATCAGAAAAATCAAAAACTTGAACGTTTTCCCTTCCATTAACACACAAGGGGACCAGCTCATCCTTGAGGGTGTGTACTATCCTTTCATCTCATGTTCTCTTTTTTATAGACATCCTTCATACATGAAAATCATAAGTAAGATACTAAAATAACTTACTGGCCATAGTAGTAAAGGCCATTAGTCCCAACTACTTTGAAAGCTAAGGTAGATAGATTTGAATGTCAGTGTCAGCCTACACATTATAGTCGACTCAAAATAAAAGGGTAAAGAGGGAAGCAGGAGTATACTTCAATGGTAAAGCATTTGCCTTGCATGAGCATGGCTAAACTTTCAATCTGCAGTATGTGAGCAAAACATACTCTCATAACTGGAGATGAGAACTGACAAGAACCAACATATAGCGTACTTTGTTGCATAACAGCCTAGATAAAAACTTGGATCTCAGCATGCTTTTTCTGTAAATTAGTCATCTCAATACTCCTCTGCCTGGGTAGACATGGATGCTTCTACTGTAGGAAAACACAAAAGTCACACAAATTTATTTTTAATAGGAGTTTCCATGAAGATGGAAGAAAGAATGCATCTCTATGAAGGGAATGTTAACTCAGCCCTATGCTGCAACTCCCACACATTTTTAGCCCTCATACCTTGAAAAGAACGGGATGTTCTTGTGCTTAAACCTGGAAGAAATAGCATTGTATGAAAGCATAAGCAAATTATACTCTGTTTTCTTTCACTTTTTATTTTTTACCTGAAAATGTCAGGGTGATCTTAACTTTGAGTGTTTTAAATAGTTTTGAATATATTCTCAAATACTCATCTATGATGTTTAAAGTTGATGGGGAAATGCTCACTTTTTACATTGCAATGGGGTGGATTCTAGTGATAAATGATAATGTCATTATGTAATAACTATGAAAAAGACTACCTGTTTAGGCTAACTTTGAAAAGTAATTAAGCCTTCTTATTTGATCCAATGGAGGGCTAAGACAAGTCATCAGATAAGGGTGAAAATGTTGTTATGTGTGCTCATCTGTGTGTAGAAAAGCTATGGACAATGACTGGTTGTGGTGTTTTCAACCCAACTCACCTACCCACGCAAAACAGCCAGGAATTCAAATGTTTTCATATACTTCATTTGACTCTCCCTATCATAAACTGGCATAGGATCCCTTCCATATACAAAGATTATGTTTTAATTGGTCTCAAATTAGATTTGTCCATGCATAATTTTAAAAACTCCTAGGTGATTCTGATGCTTAGAAAGCATTGAGGAAAACATGCCTATAACCTCAGCTCAACTCAGTCTTTTGCTGCTGCCATAAATAATATTACTATTAATTCATCAGCTAAAGATGTAAGACTTGACTTCCTAATACTCTTTACTTGAAATGGAATGGTACTTGTATTTCTTAAGTACTACTTGTCCTACATTTCTCCTTCTAGCCACTAGATACCATCAAAGTATAATAGTAATGGGAAAGAATAATATGAACATTTCTTTTGATAATCTCCTCAGTACATTGCAAGGTGGTAGCCAGAGAGTCCAGATGATAATTGCACAATTCAACTTCTCTCCTTTTGTTGTTTAAATAATATACATGTTTTATAATATATACATATCACACACATGCACATGCACATGCACAGACAGACACTACACACACACACACACACACACGCACTTTTATAACCTTAACCATTCTCTACACACCCTCTTCAAACTTTGTGATCTCTCTCTCTCTCTCTCTCTCTCTCTCTCTCTCTCTCTCTCTCTCTCTCTCTCTTGCTCCTCCCTCTGTCTCTGCCTCAGTCTCTGTTTCTGTCTCTCTGTCTGTGTGTGCCTCTCTCTATTTGTCTCTGTGTGTCTCTTTCCACTTTTCTCTCTGAGTTGATGTCTCATTATCTCAAAAACCTACAACTACCCCTCAAAATAACCCAAATTCAAACAAAGAAAACCCAGTAAGATTTTTTAAAAAACTAAATACGTGAAAACAAAACAAAAAAAGCCAAAACAAACAGATAAAAAACTAAAAACTAAACCAAAGTAAAAGCACATACACAAAAACATGGAATCTGTTTTGTATACGCAACCCTGGCCATAGGTCCTGCCCTGGAGTATGCTTTATATACCCAGTGATATTTCATTAGAGAAAATGGATTAGTACTTTCGTAGCAGGTATCAATTATTGTAGCTTCTGGAATAGGGTAAGATACGGTGTGAACTTTCAGTTCTCTGGGATTTGCCAGATTCAAGCTTATGTGGTTTTGTAGATGCTTTAACTGTCTCTAGAATTTTATGTTCTGTTGTGTCTAGACTAAGTTGTTTATTTAGAATCAGCCATGACTTTTGAATTGCACAGTCCTTCTATCTTGTTTTTCACATAGATCCCTGAGACATGAGAGGAGGATTTGATAATGACATCCCACAGTCTGGAATTTTTATGTAGAATAAGATACATGATTTAGCAAGGGGTGCTCATTAAGCTGATCTTTAGAAGAATAATTAAAACCTATATAAACATAATATTTTACATTCTTTTCTACTTTAGCACATTGTCTAGCCACAGACTTAAGCTTGAAGAATTATCAGTTTCCAGATAAGAAACTAACTTTTCTAACTATATGAGACCTTATCCATCCCAGTATGCATAGTAGCTTTGTTTCATAGAATTAAATTCTAAAAGGGTATCCAACACCTATGTGCTAGAAGAATACTGAGTCTTCACATAACAAAGATTTACAAACACTCAGGTGATTGTAGCACTATTCACAAGGTAAATCTTGAAGTTAGCCTGGAGGTTGATCAGGAGATAAACACATACAGAGACTTGGCATAAATATAATGGAGTATTACTCAGCTATTAAGAAGAATGAAAAACTGATATTTACAAGAAAGCCGGGAAATCTAAAGCTCATCATGCCAGAGAACGGATGAAAAGTGAAAATGACAAATAGTTTTCTCTTTCTTCTATATGCAGAATCTGGACTATAAAATGAATGAGTATGAAGGAAGCCTCTTCACAAAGAGGAAATGACACAGTAAAATTGAGGCAGGAGATAGAAATGGAGCGTAACTAAGAGTAAAGTACATTATATCTATGCATATGAACATTTTCAAAAGAACAAAACCCAAACTCAACAGATTAACTACTAAATTTTTAGTGTGTGTATATGCATGTATGTGAATGTGTGTGTATTGTGCTGGCATGTGAATGTGAGTGGAGGTGCCCACAGATGCCAGAGGTGTTGAATTTCCTGGAACAAGAGTTAACAGACAATTGTGAGATCCCTCTGAGAATCCTTAGGACTGAACTCAGGTCCTCTGCAAGAACCAAGCATGCCCTTAAATGACGAACCATCTTTCTTGCCCCCAAACTCTTTTATTAGTATATATTTTCAGGAAATCATGTGGAGTCTGTTGATGAACTTCCTATTTTCACATCATAATGTGTGAGTCTGTGGGCTTAAAGAATGGAATCTCTTCTCTGTTTAGACAGATGTCCCTTCCCTCTCCACAGTACATATTGTTTTGTAAGAAGCTTAGGTACTACAGAAGTCATATGCAGGACATATCCTTGCCTTCTGACTGACTTGTCTTCCATGCTATAGCTGTTTAAATTCTTCATTATATTCTGAGGAGAAAGGAGATGCAAAAATTTTGCAAATATTTTTAAGGATCAAAAATTTTTAAGGATTTTTATGTTTTCCTGAAAAACTACCCAAATTCTACTCATTTACAGACCATCATCTTGTAAAATGCATTTCATGGCCAAATAATAACCTATATAAAATAAAAATGCATTATTAGAGCATAATAAACACAGAATAATTCTCTTGGATGTAAATGAAATGATTTTCCTTCTTCTTAATATTCCAGTGGAATTGAGTCTTGCTGAGTACAAATCTGAATTCTATTTCATTATGCAAAGCATCATTGAGACAATCTGCCACTGAATTTCTAACTATGCTTTCTGTGTATTTAAATCCAGATTTGAAGATTAAAATAGTATTTATTCTGAAAAGAATTCACATACTTGTTGGTATTTCTAAATCACTAGAATATTACTTAAGACTTAACAATTGACTCTTCTTGTATGACAGCCAATATGCCTTGCATTGATTCAATTAGTACAGAAATTCCGTGAGATAGCAAAACTGTTCACATTTTTAGATACGTAAACTATAAAAGATGGATAAGATAGCTTGTCGGAGGTCACATATCCTAAAATATCACCTATTATAATACTTAATTTCACATAATTATTTTGCTATCAATATAAATTGTAAACTATAATTTCTAATTTTCAGAAGTGTGGCTAGTATAATTTTGATTTTATTATATTGGGTTGCACATGAAAACCCTTAAGATATGTGAATTAGATGCTATACAGAGTAAGGTGTAGTACTGTGGAGAAACACCTAAAAGTTTTTGCTTAATGGAAAAGATATGAAAAATAGGATTTTATAACTAAGTAATGAAGTTATTTATTTCCAAAGCTAACAATTCCTTGAGTCAATGTGATGTGCAGAAAACAACACCACTGAAGAAGAAATGCCCAATATTCCAAGTGATTTTTATCTACATTTACATTCTATACTAAACAACACAAAAAAGACTTAAATGTCTTAAAGCAATTTGAAGCAATGATAGAGTTCCAAGAAATTTAGATGTGAAAATTCTTTTCTGAGTGGGTGGTATCCCCCAATCCTGACAGTTTGAGTATCTGTGAGGCCATGTGCTTCCTTTCTTACTTAGCCTAGACAAGGCCACCCAGCAAGAAGAACATATCTTATGTAGGGGCAACAACTTTTAGGATAGCCCCCATAGCTTGTTCAGAAGCTACATGATGAACAAACTGGTCATCTGCTACATACTGTTACTAGGTCTAGCCAATTCTATGTGTGGTGGTTCAACTCCGAGAGCCCCATGGATACAGGCTAATTCACTCTGTTGGTCTTCCTGTAGAGTTCTTATCCCCTTTGGGACCCACAATCCTTCCTCCCATTCTTCCATAACAGTTCCCAAGTTCCACCCACTGTTTAGCTGTGAATGTCTGTATCTGTCTGAGTCAGCTGCTGGGTAGAAACAAGCTCTTGTCTGCAAGCATAATAGAGTATCATTTATAATGTTAGGAACTGGTGATTGTCCATGGGATGAGTCCCAAGTTGGACTGGATCTTGGCTGGTCATTCCCTCAGTCTCTTCTCTCCTTTCCTTGCCTGCAATTCTGGTAAACTGGATACATCTTGGCTTGAAAGTTTTGTGGATATGTGTTGTATCTATCTCTCCACTGGGATTCCTGCTTGGCTATAGTAGGTGGCCTCCTTAGGTTCCATATCTTCAATGCAGTGATTCACAGGTAATGTCACCCCCATTGATTCTTGGGTGCTTCCCTTATGCCAATTCTTTGTCCTTTTTTGTCCTGGAGATGGCTTTACTTCCTCACATCCATCAGTTGCAGATTTCCTTTCATTTTCATGGCCATTTGGTCATCTCTCCTGTTTTTCCCCACACCTGACCCTGACCCCACATTTCTCTCCACATGCAGTCTCTCTCAGTTCCCTCCTCCCATCTGCCTTATATGGCTATTAATACTCCTTCTAAGTGAGATTCAGGCAAGGATGTGGAACAATGGGACTGCCTTTTCAGTGATAGTGGGAGTGCAAACTTATGTAACCACTTTGGAAATCAATTTATCATTTTCTCTGAAAATTAGGAATAGTTCTTCCTCAAGACACAGTTATGCCACTCTTCGACATATAGCCAAAAGATGCTCCAACCTACCATGGAGACTTATCTTATCTATGTTCATAGCAACTTTATTTGTAATATCCAGAAAATGGAAACAACCTACATGTCCATCAATTGAAAAATGGATACAGAAAATGTAGTACATCTACGCAATGCAGTACTCCTCAGCTATTAAAACAAAGACATTATGAGTTTTGTAAACAGATGGATGTAACTTGAGAATATCATCCTTCGTATGGTAGCCCAGTTATTAAAGGACATGTATAATAAGTTCTTATTTATCAGTCTGTATTAGCCATAAAATAGAAGTACCATGCTACACAGATCCAAAGAAGATAAACAAGAAGGAAGACCTGTTCAATTTCATGATAATATTTGAGATCATTGAAACTTTTTACCTACAAAAAGTATAAAAACTGTTGATACACATCTTTATTAGTTTTGACCAATTAAAAATCCAAGCAATGGTATGTGTGAATCACACAGATACATACACAATAATCATAAGCTTAATATTTGAATAGCCAAATATAAACAATCCCCAGTATTGCCCCCATTCCCAGTCCCCCTACCTGAGTTCTCCCCTCTTTTTTTGCCTCTGAGTAGATTTCTCAACCCAATTCCCCTTTACTCACCCATCCCCTCACCCACACACCCACCTCTGACCCCCACCCAATATTTCCCTTTCCTGAGGCATAACGTTTTTATGCCCATCTTCTCACTCTGAGGCCAGACAAGGGAGACCTCTGCTATGTATGTCCTGGGGCCAGTGGAGCAGCCAATGTAAACTCTTTGGTTGGTGGCTTAGGCTCTGGAAGCTCTCAAGCATCCAGTTAGTTGATACTGTTGGTCTGCCTATGGGGTTGCCATCCCCTTCAGCTCCTTCCATTCTTCCCCTAACTCTTCAATAGCAGTCCTTGACCTCAGTCCAATGGTTGGGAAAAAGTATCTGCATCTATCTCTATCAGCTGCTGGTACAGCCTCTCAGAGGACAGCCATGCTAGGCTTATGTCTGCAAGTACAACATAGCATCAGTAATAATTTCAGGCTTTTGTGCTTGTCTATGGAATAGACCGCAAGTTGGGCCAGTCACTGCACAACCTTACCTTCAATCTCTGCTCCATTTTGCCCCTATATTTCATTCAGACAAGAACAATTCTGGGTCAAAAATTTAGAAGGTAGGTGGATGGTCCCATCCCTCCACTGAGGGACCAGTCCTTTACTGGAGGTTCCATCTCCCCAGTGTTGCTCATTTCAGCTAAGGACATCCCCATGGAGTCCTGGGAGCTTCTAATATAACAGGCCTCTGGTACTTTCTAGAGGTTCCCCCTGTACTTCACCCCACAAAGCTGCATATTTCTATTCATTCTCCTAGTATTCTGGGCTGCTCTCCTATCTCCCCCCCATACCTAATCCTGCCCCCTTTTTCTGTCCCCCTCCCATCTCCCACCAAGGTCTCTCCCTCCCTCCCTTTGCTTCCTGTGATATTTTTGCTCCCCATTCTAAGTGGCATTGAAGAATCCCCACTTGGGTCTTCCTTCTTGTTTTATGGTCTGTGAGGTGTGTCTGTACTTGTTGGCTAATATCCATTTATTAGTGAGTGCATAGCATGCATGCCGTTTGGGTCTGGGTTATCTTGTTCAGGGGGATTTTTTTTTCTATTTCCATCTATATGCTTCCAAAATTCTTGATATCCTCCTTTGTAATATCTGGTTAGTAGCCCACTGTGTAAATGAATCATATTTTCTGTATCCATTCTTTTTTGAATGAATTTGTTGAGAGGCATCTGGTTTGTTTGCTGCTTCTGCTATGGACACAGTGGAATACATGTTCTTGTGGTATGGTGGAGCAACTTTTGGGTATACGCCCAGGAGTTGTATACCTGGGTCTTCTGGTAGAACTATTTCTAGTTTTCTAGAAACTACTAGATTGATTTCCAGAGTGGTTGTACCAGTTTGCAATCCCACCAGCAATGAAGGAGTGTTCTTCTTTCTCCACTTCCTCAGTAGCATGTACTGTCCCATCAGATTTTTATATTAGCCATTCTGATTGGTAGAAGATGGAATCTCAGGGTCATTTTGATTTGCATTTCCCCTGATGATGAAGGATGTTTCCCATTTCTTTCAGTCCTTCTTGGCCATTGGAGATTCTTCTGTGGAGAATTATCTGTTTAGCTCTATAACCCATTTTTAATTTCCTTATTTGATTACAAAAGCAATCTACAGATTTAATGCAATCCTCATCAAAATTCCAATACAATTCTTCACAGATGTGGAACAAAAACAAAAAACCCACAATAGTGAAAACAATTCACAACAATAAAAGAAATTCTGAGGGAATCACTATCCGTGATCTCAAGTTGTACAACACAGCAATAGTGATAAAATGGCACAGTATTAGTACAGAGACAGTTCGATCAATGGAATAGAATTAAAGACCCCAAAATAAACTCACACTCCTATGGACACTTGGTCTTTTACAAAGATGCCAAAACCATACAGTGGAAAAAAAGAAAACATCTTCAACAAAATGTGATCATCTAACTGACAGTCTGCATGTAGAAGAATGCAAATTGATCCATAATTATCACCTTGTACAAAGCTCAACATTAAGGACCACAATATAAAATGAGATATACTAAATCTAGTAGAAGAGAAACTGAGAAATAGCTTGAAACACGTGTTTACAGGGGTAATTTGCTTAACAGAACACCAATGTCTCAGGCCCTAAGTGTAAAAATTGACAAATGGGACCTCATGTAACTGAAAAGTTTCTTTAAGGCAAAGGGCACTGTCAATCTGTCAATAGTGCAATAGGACTAAATAGACAGACAGACAGACTCAATGCACAGTGTTTGGTTCAAAATTAATGTGTGTTCAAGAGTCCTCTGGGACTGCAATGTGATGTGTGAGCTCAAATGAAGATGACTCTGGTTATATAGTTCCTGAAGCTCTTGGCAGAATCAATAGTCTCATGAGAATGGGGATAATAAAACTTGATCTTTTCTGGTTGTATTTGAAGGTCATATTCAGATCCAGAAGATCTGCTGCAGCCCTCTGCTGCATATTTGTGCCTAGAAACAGCTCAAATCTGTCGGTTCACCCCTTCAGAACCATCAGGAGAAAAATTCAATTGGAATTTTTTCCTGTAGCCTGCCAAACATTGCCAAAAACTTAAATAGTGGGTTGTTTTGATGTACAATGTTAACTCAATTAGTAGTACCCATTTTTGTCACTGGGGCCTGTGGGCTGGAGCAAGTTTCATTTCTCCTGACACTGAAGGAGAGAGTGTTCAGGAAGTTTGAATAGAACAGAGCAGAAGATTTCTTTGTGCTTCATGGAATTAAATTAGAATATGAACAACTATCTATAAGATGTGGATTGGAGTCTGTTAATTCATTACTTGTTATGAAATATAATTTTCCGGAAGCTAGTTAGCAACCAATCCAAGCAATGTATTTACTTATTTACAAAGGAAGTTGGGAGAAGTCACTGTTTATCATGCACCAAAAACTCTTCAAGTTAATGTTGGAAAATATGAGTTCCTTGTTTAGCTCTGTACCCCATTTTTAATCGGGTTATTTGTTTCTCTGGAGTCTAACTTCTTGAGTTCTTTGTATGTATTGGATATTAGCCCTCTTTTGGATGTAGGATTGATAAAGATCTTTTCCCAATATGTTGGTTGCTGTTTTGTCCTATTGACAGTGTCCTTTGCTGTACAGAAGCTTTGCAGTTTTATGAGGTCCCATTTGTAGATTCTTGATCTTAGACCATAAACCGGTGCTCTGTTCAGGAAAATTTCCCCTGTGCCCATGGATTTGAGGCTCTTCTCCACTTTCTCCTTTATTAGTTCCAGTGTAACTGGTTTTGTATGGAGGCCCTTGATGCGATTGGACTTGAGCATGGTAAAAGGTGATAATTATGGATCAATTTGCATTCTTCTACTTGTTGACAGCCAGATGAGTCAGCACCATTTGTTAAAAATGATGTTTTGTTGTTTCAACTGGATGGTTTTAGCTCCTCTGTCAAAGAACAAGTGACCATAGGTGTGTGGGTTCATTTCTGGGTCTTCAATTTTGTTCCATGATCTTCCTGCCTGTCTCTGTACCAATACCATAAAGATTTTATCACTATTGCTATGTAGTAAAGCTTGATGTGAGGAATGGTAATTATGACAGAATTCTATTATTGTTGAGAATAGTTTTTACTATCCCACATTTTTGTTATTCCAAATGAATTTGCAAATTGCTCTTTCTAACTTATTTAAGAATTGATGGAATTTTGATGGGGATTGCATTGAATCTGTGGATTGCTTTCAGAAAGATAGACATTTTACTATATTAATTCTGCCAATCCATGAGCATGGGAGATCTTTCAATCTTCTGAGGTCTTCTTTGATTTCTTTCTTCAGAGACTTGAAATTCCTGTCATAGATTTTTCACTTGCTTGATTAGAGTCATACCAAAGTACTTTATATTATTTGTGACTGTTGTGAAGGGTTTTGTTTCCCTAATTTCTTTCTTGGCCTGTTTATCCTTTGAGTAGAGGAGAAATACTGATTTGTTTGAGTTAATTTTATATCCAGCCACTTTGCTCAAGTTGTTTATCCTGTTTGGGATTCCTTTGGTGGAATTTTTAAGGTCACTTAAATAATTCTCAACTGTGAAAAATCAAATGGCAGAGAAGCACTTAAAGAAATGTTCAACATCCTTAGTTATCAGGGAAATGCAAATCAAACCAACGCTAAGATTCTACCTCATACCACTCAGAATGTCTAAGATCGAAAACTCAGGTGACAGCAGATGCTGGTGAGGATGTAGAAAAAGAGAAACACTCCTCCATTGTTGGTGGGATTGCAAGTTGGTACAACCACTCTGGAAATCAGTCTGGCAGTTCCTCAAAATATTGGACATAGTAATACCCGAAGACCCAGGTATACCTGTCCTGGGTGTATACCCAAAAGGGGCTCCAACATATAACATGGATTCATGTTCCACTATGATCATAGTAGCCTTACACAGGATGCTCACAGCAAAATCACATTTTATATCTTAAACTGACTTCTGGCAGAGCCTTCTATTTGCCTTTAAATCCATGGACATTTGTTAATGAACTCCGACTAACTCTCGCTTTCCTTTGTAGGGTGCTACGTAAATAATTTTGGGCCCAAGGGATTTGGCTATGGTCAAGGAGCAGGGGCCCTAGTCCATGCTCAGTAGTGGTGTGAACCCAGTAAGCATGACAGAGAATCTCCATTACCAAATGCCTTACAGCACTCGCTACTGTGACACAGCCAGCACTCAGCACTGTCATCGAATAGTCAGAAACTGGACAGAACTCAGATGTCCTTCAACAAAGAGATAGACACAGAAAATGGAACAAATGAACTACAAAATATTATCCTGAGTGAGATAACCCAATCACAAAAGAACATACAGGGTATGCATTCACTGATAAGTGCATATTAGCCCAAACACTTGGATACCCAAGATACAATTCACAGAACACATGAAGCTTAAGAAGAAAAATAAACAAACTGTGGATGCTTTGGTCCTCCTTAAAAGGAGAACAGAATACTCACAGGAGGAAACAAGGAGACAAAATGTGGAGCAGAGACTGAAGGAAAGGCCATTCAGAGACTGCCCCGCATGGAGATCCATCCTATGTACACTTACCAAACCAGATACTATATTGTGGATACCAAGAAGTGCTTGCTGACAGGAGCATGATATAGCTGTCTCCAGAGAGGATTTGCTAGAGCCTGACAAATACAGAGGCAGATGCTAGCAGCAAACCACTGAACTGAGCATGGGAACCCCAATGGAGAAGTTAGACAAAGGATTGAAGGAGTTGAAGGGGTTTGCAACCCTGTAGGAAGAACAAAAATTTCAACCAACCAGGGACTAAAGGAAGGCCTTTTAGGGCAATGATAGAAGGAGAGGCCCTTGTTCCTGTGAAGGCTCCATGCCCCAGTGTAGGGGAATGCCAAGACAGGGAGGTGGGAGTGGGTATGTGGGTGGAGGAGCACCCTCATAGAATCAGGGGGAGTGTATAAGAGGTTTCCTGGGGGGAACCTTGTAAAGGGATAGCATTTGAATTATAAATAAAATATCCAAGAAAAGAAAAGAGAAAGATAATATGAATTGATATCCATAGGTATATAGTTTATTTTGGACATTTTAAATCTTTTCATCAATTGTGGAAATCCTTGCAATAACTGAAATCACAGTCATTCAAGATCTCTGATCCCATAATATACATATGATACACAGAACTGCACCGTATCACACATATTTCATGGAAAAATAGCAATACTTTCAGAGAAATAAGACACTTCTTTCTTCTTTTACATATTTTATTCTTTGTAAATGAATTCAGTTAACAAATAATCCCACCTCAGAACATTCTTATTTCTGAGAGATGCTCTTTACTAAAGGATTAAAGTGACAGATTGACTTGGGTAGGAGTGAATATGTATGTGTATTTTTACATTTTCTTCCTATCATTGATTTTTTTAATTTAACAACTTAAGGTTATTGTTAAAAATCACAAGAAAAAATTGCATCTAAATAATTACATTTTGAGTTGCAAGCTAGTTAAAAGGTAGAAAATGTATTAACAATTACGTTCCTCTGAGATATTACAGAATATATTCTCAAACATACACACACACACACACACACACACTGTTATCCATTGGTAACTTGTTTTTTATATACTGGTGAAGATATCAGCAGCATTAATGTAGATTTACAGCCGTGCCAATAGGCTCAGGTCCTGCATGATCTTTGGGGGTTCCTTGTTGCCAGGTTAATAGTGTTCACAGATACTACATCTGAGTCCTAAAGCAATTATCGATACATTACAGAAAGGGTGCACATGGAGAGGGAGAGGGATATGGAGAAGGAAAGAGGGAGAGAGCTGAAGCAGAGAAAAAAATAAAATTTGATTTGAATAGGGGTGCATCTGCAAATATATTTCCTGGTATCTTTGTCATATATCCTGGATGTTGCTGTTTGTGAGAAGCATCTGGGACTCCTAAGTGAGAAAGAGGTCTGGCATTCAGCACCCATCTCCTTGCAACATTTTTGCTTTATTTCTTTTCATTACTTTAATTTGTTAGCAATGTCTGAAATGTAAGTGGTACACATTTGGAACTAGGTAATAAAATTTGTATGTTGAGTTTAACTGTCTAGCTATAAATCATGCCAGTCAGTTGGACTGCATAGCAAATCAAGACTTATTCTAAAGAGCAACAAGCAGGTGTCAGATGTCTCAAAAATGATAAATCAGCACTTGGAACAGCCATGGATTCTGAGATGAGATTGTGTGTGGATGATAAAGCATTGGAAGATTGGTGTTTTGATTCTCTAATTTCACATTTCTGTACTTCTGCAATATTAAATAACACACATACAACAACAAAGGGGCAGACATAAAAATCAAGAAACCCCCAGTGGAGACAGTACAGATAATGTGGCTTCTATGCCACTCTTCGCTTAGCAAGAAGAGAACAATAAAAAAAAGTCTTAATTATTTAGAAGATCTCTAGATCTAATTAATTATACAATATATACAATGTAAAGATTTCTAAAATTGTTTAGATACTATAATTATAACTTCAAAATGCCATGAAAGATTATGTTATTCTGGAGATGTTAACTATAATTTTAAAGTTACTTGGAATATTGGAAGCCTCTTTATTGATGTCATTTTGCACAGATTCTGTAAACGAGAAAATAGCTTTCCTTGCAAATAAACAACCATTATTTCTTAATTAGAATTATCTTGTTATTCTCATGATGGTAATGTTACTGCATCCTCTGTCAATCTTCAAATTTAATGTTTCTGGTAGCTATGTAGTTGGCAAATAGTCATTTTATTTATGTATATAATAAGTAAAAATTATTTAAGTTTTAGAAACTATATATTGAAAGTTAAAATTTAATCTATATTAGAGATGGCATAAGTGGCAAATCTGGGAGGCAATGGCACATTCTTTTATTCTCAGTACTTGAGAAACAAGACAGGCAAATCTCTGAACTTTAGCCCAGTCTGGCCTATTGAGAAAGTTCCAGGACACCCAGAAATACACAGAGAAACCATGCATTAAAAGCCAAAATAGACAATCACTCTGAAAATCTGTGGTTCGTTAGAAAATTGGACATAGTGTTACCTGAGGATCCAGCTCTACCACTCCTGGGTATATATTCAAAGGATTCTCCAACATATAGCAAGGACACATCCTCCACTATGTTCATAAGCAGCCTTATTTACAATATACAGAAGCTGAAAAGAACCCAGATGTCCCTCAACAGAGAATGGATACAGAAAATGTGGCACATTTACACAATGGCGTACTGCTCAGCTATTAAAAATGAATTCATGAAATTCTTAGGCAAATGGATGAATTAAAGAAAGGACTGAAGGATCTGAAGGGGTTTGCAATCCCATGGGAAGAAAAACAATATCAACCAACCAGTACCCCCAGATCTCCCAGGGACTAGGCCAACAACTAAGGAGTACACGTGGCTCCGGCTGCATATGTAACAGAGGATGGCCTTGTCAGTTATCAATAGGAGGAGGGGTCCTTGGTCCTGTAAAGGCTTGATAGATGCACTAGTATAGGGGAATGTAAGGGAAGGGAGGCAGGAATTGGTGGGTGGGTGGAGGAATACCCTCATAGAAGCAGGGGGAGGAGGAATGGGATAAGGGGGTTCTGGGAAGAGAGGAAACTGTCGTAAGGAGATAACACTTGAAATGTAAATAAAGTAAAAATATAAATAAAAAAAAAGCCAAAATAGATAGATATATAGATAATTATAGATAGATAGATGGATAGATGGATGGATAGATAGGTAGATAGATAGATAGATAGATAGATAGATAGATAGATAGATAGACGGACAGACAGACGGCTGGTGGGCAGGTGGGCGGATGGATGGATGGATAGATAGATAGACATACAGAAGGTTAGATAGGAAGATAGATGATAAATGGATATATGGATGGATGGATGGATAGATGGATACATAGATACATAGATATAGAAATATATAGATATATAAATAGAAAACATACTAAGTATTTTTTTACATTTATAATTTTCTGTAACTAAGTGACATATATATCACACACACTAATACATGTCTACACTCATATTTTTATATATACCATCTTCATAAATTTTAAGAAATATTTGACTATATATATTTAACATACACACTAGCATATTCTCAAACTAGTTCCTGCATGGCCAAAACAATACAATGTAGTTCAAAAACTCAAACAGAAATCTTGTATGCATTCTCCATTCACTTTGTATTCGTCACCTATTATCTCAGTAAGCTCTTGGAATTACTTGATCTCCATCATCTACATTCAGTTTTTACATATTTGCCTAATCTGAGAACTTCTTACATATGACCTATGTGGACAGAATTTGTGTTTGTTTATGTGTGTTTATGTGTGTGAACCCAGACAGGTGTGTGTGGGTGACTGATTTTTGCTTGTTGCTGTTGACGTTCTAGTTGTTGCTTTTCTTATCACAATATTGTCATGAAAGCCTATGCTTTACTGTGCATCAGTACTTTTTCCCATTCATTTTATTGTTATGTGTATGAATTTTTGGACATATGTTGTCTTTCCTGTAAACATGCCTGATTTTATCAGAGTCCATGAGCAAAAGTCAGATGTCCTGGAGCTGGAGTTATAAATGTTTGTGAGCTCCCATGATGGTGCTGGAACCTGGACCTAAGTTTCATGCCAAAGCAACAACTTCTCCAATGCTATACTCATATTTTTATCAAACTGTTCTCTTGTCTTATGGATGGATTAAATGATGTTTATTTTATTCATTTGTCATCTAAAGGGCACTTTCTACTATATGATATCTACTTATGATGCTGTTACTATAAGTATCCATTTGTATGCATTGTGTGGAAAACACTTTTATTTCTACTGGTATATACACATGAGATGAATTGTTGGAGCATATGGAAAAATCTGTTGATAAAGTTGAAATTCTGACAGATGGGTTTCCAAAGCAGCAATAGCATTTTATGTGAAATAGTGCTGTTCAAAGATCCCAATTTTTCCTCATCGCCAACAATTACTAACATTTTTTTTTAACTTGTGAGTAACTGTGTCTCATTGTGATTTTAGTTTGCATTTTTATAATGATCAGTACTGTCAATAAGTGGGAAATAGTTTGCCATGTTCTTTGGTCAGTTGTATGGTGGAAGATATGGCTATTTATATGATCGCTATTTAGTTATCCATTTTATTAAGTTAAAAGAAAAGAGGAGTCATAAATTATATTTATCTCTTATATAAGTTATATTTTTATTGATATATTTTTTATTTACATTTCAAATGATTTCCCCTTTTCTGGGTCCCCACTCCCTACAAGTCCCATAAGCCCTCTTCCCTCTCCTGTTCCTCCATCTACCTCTTCCTGCTTCCCTGTTCTGGAATTCCCCTATACTCTTGCACTGAGTCTTTCCAGAACCAGGGGCCACTCCTCCATTCTTTTTGGACATCATTTAATTTGTGGATTATGTCTTAGGTATTCAAAGTTTATAGGGTAATATCCACTTATCAGTGAGTGCATACCATGACTGATCTTTTGAGACTGGGTTACCTCACTTAGTATGATGTTCTCCAGCTCCATCCATTTGTCTAAAAATTTCATGAATTCATTGTTTCTAATGGCCAAATAGTACTCCATTGTGTAAATATACCACATTTTTTGTATCCATTCCTCCGTTGAAGGATACCTGGGTTCTTTCCAGCTTCTGGCTACTACAAATAGGACTGTTATGAACATAGTGGAGCATGTGTCCTTATTGCATGCTGAAGAATCCTCTGGATGTATGCCCATTTTGCTTCCAGATGCTATCCTTAAAACAAATTTGTTGTAATCAGGGTATTTTTGTTTTAAAATGTAATTATATTATTCCTAAGGATATGTGTAAACTTATACATGCAATGCAATGCCGTTTATGCACAAATGAGAGGACAGTTTATGGAAATCAGTTCTCTCTTTCCACCAACAGGACACTAGGATTAAGCTCATGTCAGCAGGATTGGCCATAGGTGTAGTTTCCCATTGAGCTATCTTGCCAGCTCCCTGATTATCTTTAATTGCGCACACATCTAAGTTATTGTATAGGAAAAAGCTTTACCTAACTCAAAGTTAAAAAAATTCATACTGTAATTGTAAGAGACTTCCAAATGGAGCATTTCCATTGAAAATTAGCTTATTTTACAATGAAAAATGTATAATTACTGTTCTCATAAGACTTTGTAGTTGTTTCAGTCTCATTTTCTCATTTAATTATTTTGGTAACTTCTAAGAAACCATTTAATAAATTGTGAGGATTAATTTCTTTTTTCAATTTAATCCTATTGAGTTTTATATATTTTTAAAACGTACTCCTAAGGAATCTTTCAGGTTATAAATTTGTAGTAAATTTCGAAAATTGAAAGTAACCAAACAAGGTTAATTTGACAACTCACTATCATTTAGGCAGTCATATTAAATTTAGGATTGGATTAGTTTGCTAACCTATCAAAACACAATACAAGTCATGATTTACAGGAATTTTACAGTCAATATATTTTGCTTTGAAATTTTCATCCAACTGTAATATCTTCTAATCTATGAATAATAGCTCCCTTCCTATTCTCTGAAATATTACATTCTTTAAAATTTCTCTTGCTCTTCTGTACTTTTTAAAAACTCATCTGTGGTTAGAGTAAAGTCTTATTTTTAATGAAACTTGCTAAGAATTTTGCCTTAATATCATTTTGGATAGCTCATTCATAAACTACAGAAGCATATTTTGGAAATTTACCTTGCATTATAATATTTCATTGAACTTGTTTATCACTTCTAACAGTACAAACATATACTTTGTATGTGTGTGCATGTGTTTTGTGTGTGCATGTGTGCGCGCACTCGTGCATGTGTATGCGTCTTAACACATCATTCCTCAGTACTAGTTAAACTCCTTTCACTTAAATCTATTGATGCTTCATGCATTCATGACTTTTAGGCTAGAATTTTTAGTGGAGTAGAAATCAAAGATAATGAGGGTCAACCCTCCTGTATTTTCTATTCTTTTCCTTTCATTTCAATCAATTTAACTGTATTCTTAAAATATAACAATGGACTCTTTTATTTTATCTCTGTTTTCTTAGTTTTCAATTATAAACTTTCCACTATTTCTATTCTTTATAATTTCAATTTATTTCTGATTACTCATCAGATTGGATATTGCAGCTGCCAAATATGTGATGCTATTGTTTGATGCTACTGAATTTCATTCCTGAGAATATACATACAAATCACATTATATGGATTGATTAATATATATATATGTATATATATACACATATACATATGCACATTGTATATGATATATTCTGATCTTGCATGAACTAACAATTTCTGAAAAAGAAGCCACCAATTAGAAGAATGGAAGGGTTGATATATAGGAATGAAGGGGAAATGTATTGATTTTTTTATTATCTCAAAAATTAATTTCAAAACAATGAAACTTAAAATGTTTTATTCAAAATATAAGTAAGGTTTGCTTTCAGTAGTCTTTACTTCTTGACATGTAATCTTACCTAGTCTCTTTCTAGAATTTTATCCTAGGAATCTCTTTCAGTATTTTATTTTGACATTAATAATATAAAAATGACTCTCCTTCCCTAGGCCAGACCTTGGTATTAGTTCCTTAATTTATATACCTATGTTTCCAGACAGAAATTTTATATCTGTGCATGTTTTTCTCTGATGTAGTATTATAAAAATGCATTTTCTAATCATATCTTTCATGTTTTGAAATAATACCATGAATTCCATTTTTATGAATTTAAGATCACTTGACAAAATTAAAAATACCTAAATATTATTTATAATTTCTATGATTACTATGCTACCGACTTGCAAATTTGTTATTATTTTTACATTAGATTTCTTATTTCACCTTTTCTCATTTTGTAATATCAGTCACATGAGATATTCAGTATATGGAATTTTCTACAATAAGTTGTTTTCTATTTAAATGATACATGTCCTCTTTCTGTTGTCAATATTTCATAAACCAGTCATAAAATGTGTATTCAGGAATTAATAGATGGCTCAGTTGGTAAAGATTTGAATGAATGAAGACAGGATCACCAATGTATAAATTGGTGGGGTACCATTCCATTACATCTGAAGCTCTGGTGAAGCAGGGAGAAGAGTTATTCCTTGGGCATCTTGTCTAGCCAGTTGGTATGCTCTCATGACAGACCGTACCTTATAAATGAAGGTGTAGAATGATTAAAGAAGACATTCAGTATTGATCTAAGATCTAAATACACCTGTTCATCTACATTCATGTTCACAAATATCAAACACACATATACATGTATTCAATATAAAATAATTTAATATATAACTGAAAAATAACTGCCCAGATTTTTGTTGAATATCATGTAGTATTTTTTCTAAGTGTCTTTCTATAACTTTGTGAATCCCTCATCACAAGAGGAGCTCATATTATTTCAAATTTCCTAACTGAGTTATGGAAATCATTGTTTGTTTCTCTATTTTGGTGTCATCATGGTATCTAGCATTCAAACATTTTGAGAGATAAAAATACCATTTACCATTTGTATCGGTATACAGATACTCCACTTCTTGGGAAAAGGAAACAGACCCTAGTCTTTAAGAATTTTTTATGGTTCTAATGTTTACAAAATTCATTTATTATGGAATGACTCATGTATTCTTCAGCCATGACATATATGAATATATGCAGCAAAAGCTGTATCAAATGTAATCACTACAGCTGCCATTTTTCTGAAGAGATGCACAACTCTTAATACAGGAATCCTGATCTAGAAATCTACCGTGGTCTGAGGCCAGAATTTTTTTTTGTATGATGCTAGTAGAATCAGCCTTTATGTTGTGGGACATGTAAAACCATCCATCCCAGATTTAGTACCCCAAAATGTTTCCAGATATTCTTAAGTGACCTCAGCTAAAAGTCTTCCTTAGATGGGAACCACTCACCAACACATAATAAAAACTAGTTAACACTTACTAAAATAGTACACAATTTAGACATGGACATGATTTCTGAGTAAATGAGCACATGTGTTTCATTACTGCTGTTTTGTGTTCTTGTTTTAAGTTCTTGATGGCATTTTGGTCACATTTCAATCTCTATGATGAGCTGAGATCTGCGAAACTATAACACAGAATACAATGTGAGCTTTGAACGGAAAGTGCTTTGCTTGCCATGGCTGTCCACATGTGTAGATGTAAAATTGTATGTGCATCTGGCTTTTCTAGTTTTCCAAGCACATAAAACTCCCTGTCATCTCTTAAGTGTCATTCAATCTGATAGCTTTCATGTTTCATATCCTTAGGATCACTTAAGATGCACCAATAAATCACACATGTGATATAGGTTCACACATATGGATCATGTTAACTATGTGTTATTTGAAGAAATATTTTCTAAAGCAAAATCTCCTTGCTTCATCAGGGAATACCAGATTTTAGTAGGAACACAGTGTAAATGAAATCCAAATGGACATGAAACAGATGCCTATTGCCTAGGGATCATCCAGCATCTTTAAATGAATAATGACTCTGGAGTCCAGTAGTCTGACTTTCATAGCTGTCATTTGGTTACATGATACTACACCAGAAAAGATACCTGGGTTATTCCTTATTTCCTTGAGAAATATGTTCAGAGAAACAATGAAACAATTTTCTTGCTTATTACCATTGACCTCTTCACTTTTGTTCTTTTCTTCTCTTCTGTTTTTATCCTTATTCATTTTTTATTTTTATTATTATCAGTAATGCATTAGTAAAGGAGTCAGCATTTTTAAGAAGTTACTGCGAGGGTGTTAAGAAGGTACTCGAATATTTTGCAGCTAATATTCAAGGGCAGTGTATAGGATCTTGAACCAACATAGTAAAAATTCTCAGAAGTAGTTTACCAACGTGGAATGAACGCCATGTGTTTTATGTGTTTTGTTGGTGGTGGTGTTGGGTTTGGTACTTTCTTTGTTCTGTTTTGCTTAAGTTTTGGTTTTGATCTTTTATTTTGTAGCAGATGGAACATGAAAGTAGGTGAGTGCAGAGAGGGAAGGATCACAAAAAAATCAGGGGTCAACAAATATGTCAAGATACATGAAATAAAAATTTATAAAATAAAATAAAGCTTCTAAATATTTTGTTATAATCAAAGCTATTTTATTAGTGTCTCTTAATAAAGATTTTTATTGAGACAAAAAATGTGCTTGGGGAATACTTGGTGTATAAACCTACACACACATATACAGTGTATATATAGTATATATGTATGTATATATACAATAATCTTCTAATATAAACATCACTGTTAAAATGATTTATTTCCACAAATACCATCTAAGTTATTCTAGATGTGGGTCATTTCTAAGGGCAGAAACTGCTTCAAAACATTTTATATTTAGCACAAAGTTAAAAGTAGTCTTCCATATTGCTTGACTCCAGAGTCCATCATTTCTTTCCTTGTCTGTATGTGTATTTGCCTCCAGAAATTGATCAATTCTTCTTCTTCAAGGCAGCTCATCTCCTTCAACCAGGTACTTCCTTGTCAGAATGATCCCTCCAAGTGGCTATCCTTGGATTTATTGTTCTTACAGAAGCTCAGCCTTCTCATTTCTTCAACTTACTATCTCTTAATACATTCTGAGATATACATGCATCTAATAATCATAATCAAGCTGGATATATGCCAGAATATGTGTTTAACTGTAGGAAAGAAGTTAAAACTAAAGTGCTATTATTTGGGATACAGAAATGGGAAGAAGGTGTATGCAGGATTGTTAGAAGAATCATAAAATTACAAGGAAGACATAGGTACTTAAGTCCCATCCTAAGTTTGCCACCAACTGCTTACATTACTATGGACAAGCCAATTAACTTCTCTGGACCTCAGTTTTCTCATTCATCCAAAGAGGCATTGAATTAGAGAGATGTGTTGCCTGTCCTCTAGACAATAAGCAATGGGATTATTGAAAGCCTCGCCCTAGTGGGTGTGTGGAGGTGACTCATGAGAACCTAATTGGGGAAGATGCTCAATTTTGTTCTGTGCCAGAATCAATTGCACCAGCAGGAAGAGGGCATGTAAACAGGGCTGACTGTGCTTATTTTCCTAACAAAATATCCCAAAGTGTGAGAATTCAGAGGCCTGAGCTCAGTTGGCAATCAATAAAACATGAGTGTATCCTCTGAACGCCTTTCCCTCATTCCCTTAAGGTTGTCTGTAATGAGTGGATAATGAGCCGCAGACATAGCCAGGGGGTCTGGGAGTTACTTCTAACATCCAGTTTGTTAAAGGAACTTTTGCAGCTGAAAGGCAAAACATTTTCAAGGGATATTCTGCCAACTGTGTCACACCCTAAGCATAATGCCACGGTATTTTCTCAAGAATGTAAGGATACCTACAGGGGTTCCCCAATGGATACCTTTATGATGGTCACAGAAAAGTTGCACTCTGCTGTTGATTCATTGATTATTTCTCGAATCGAATCATGACAATGTGTTCATTAACTAATCAAAGATAAAGCCCCAATGTTCCTGTTATACCCCAAGTAGATTATTGACATTATTTATTTTTCTTGCCCCTTTGATGAATTCAGTAAAATTATCTGCATCTATTCATCTATCATAAACAGAATATGATTGAGAGATGTCCACAGCTTCCTGTCTATCCTTAAATAAACCTATGTGTGGGATGGCACAAAGAGTTCCTCGCTCTTCTTGACATGCCTAAGTCTGGACTGCTCAGGAAAGTAATCATGAGTATAAGGCTGGCACAGTCGCTGATGTTAGGAGGAGGTGTTAGTGCAATTGGTTAGTGGTGATTCCAGTGCTCACAGAGCAAGGACCGTTGAGTGTAATATTTGCCATTGCCATTCTTGACATAAACTTTCCACCCAAGGAGAGGAGAGATACTGATAGATAGTGTGGGATATGACAATAGTGCATACAAGGAACAAGCAAAATGTCCCAAGCTGCAGGTATCACTAGTGTTGATGTTGGTTGTGGTGTTCTGAAGAACCAGATAAGTGTCTAATGAAAATGTAATGTTACAGCTGATCTCTCTCTCTCTCTCTCTCTCTCTCTCTCTCTCTCTCTCTCTCTCTCTCTCTCTGTGTGTGTGTGTGTGTGTGTGTGTATGTGTGTGTTTCTGTCTGTTTCCCTACACATACACACACACATACACACACATGCACACACACACATTGTGAAAATTTATATAACTTGCAAAATAGAGAAAAAATTTGAAAAGTGTTTTCTTTCATATATAAAATCTATGAGCAGGGAAGAATGTGAAAATACAAGAGCTTCCATTGTGTGTAAAAAGAAGAAAAGTAAATATAAGGAAAAATAAAAGGTAATAGAGGTGGGAATACTATCAAAGTTCACATCACATATGCTTGGAAATTTATTAATTAACCTCTTATTAGTGCAATTAAAATCAAATTTATGCTCAATAATCAAGGATTATTATTTGTATGTGTGTGTGTGTATGCTAGAGAGAGAGAACAAGAGAAACATATAAGGAGACACATACAGAGAGACAGGCAGACAGAAGGGCATGTCTGTGTACCAAGTGGACAAGGTTTTGCATGGTTTGAATTTCAGTAAGCAAGATATTACTTTGTTTGAATTTGCAAAACAGAGCAATGAAGGAATCACCTAGGTTTATGTACAATGTTCCCATATGTGGTCTGCACATGAGAAAAGGAAATGAGTCCACATACTGTCAGGCCATACATTTTTAAAAAATGAACCAGGATCTCTCAATGAAACAGCCCTATTTGTGTGCAACTGAAATAGAAAGAAAAATACACCTGCCTTGTAAATCAGACGACACTGTTTCAGACCTTGTATTTACCAATTAAAATGTAATTTTGAAGTCATTTTTCTTTCTCTGTAAAATTATACTGATGTTATAATGTTCTGATTGGAAAGCAGATGACAAAGAAGATTTATATATTATATATACTATATGAATTATATATAAATACCCTGTATATATATGTAATACATATATACATCTGAAGATACAATGATGGAAAATGATGGACTGTTTTTCTTTTCTTTTCTTTTCTTTTTTTTTTTTATGTTTTTTCTATACAGGGAAGACCTGGTTGTCTTGGAAATCACTCTAGACCAGGCTAGCATCAAACTCAGAAATCCTCCTGCCTGTGCCTCCCAAGAGCTGGGATTAAAGGCATGAGCGACCACTGCTGGTTGTTTTGGTTTTTTTGTTTTGTTTTGTATTGTATTGTTTTGTTTGGACTGTTTTTCTTGACCTCACTAGGGCCCTGTACTCTTAAGAAGTCCATAACTGGCATGTTTACAATAATGTTTATTTTTTACAGGAGGTGCCTCCAATATCATGTGCCTAACTTCTCATACTTTCTACTTTTCCTAAATATCACCTAATTGAAAGGACCATTCCCAAGATTCTATCTTTCCTCACTTCTGTTGGACTGTATCTTAACTCTGCTGTTCTTTCTGTTATTTCTAATCACTCTGGTTTCAACACACTCTTTTTCTCTGTAAAATACTGTCCTGCAGCTTTTCTGACTGTTTTTATCCTTCAAGCAGCAGTTGTGTGTGCACTCACTAATAAGTGGATATTAACCTAGAAAACTGGAATACCCAAAACATAATCCACACATCAAATGAGGTACAAGAAGAAAGGAGGAGTGGCCCCTGGTTCTGGAAAGACTCAGTGAAACAGTATTCAGCAAAACCAGAACGGGGAAGTGGGAAGGGGTGGGTGGGAGGACAGGGGAAGAGAACGGGGCTTGCGGGACTTTCGGAGAGTGGGGGGGCTAGAAAAGGGGAAATCATTTGAAATGTAAATAAATTATATCGAATAAAAAAAGAAATTAAAAAAAATAAAATAAAATGGGGATAGATATTCTGACTGCCTGTGACCTATGTTGATCTCAGCACACCACATTTGGACAAACCTTGGCTGGTTGGCGTTCTGCATTTTATGCCATAGTACACTGAAATGATGGGAGACTTCATCCACATTTTACCCTTATCCTTTTACTCTAGAAAGAACTTATAAGCAACAAGACCTACTAATAATCATTCTTTTTTACTTGTTCTCAAAGACACAACATGATAACCTGTTAAAAATGCATTTTACCACTTTGGAGTGTCTTATATTTTATTTATCCCTCCCTAAAAATAGGATCCATTCTATTCTAGTTTAAAGATTTTTATTTATATGTGATTAACCTAGATTGTAAAATGACTAATAATAACTGTTTATTTTTAAAATAGGAGAAAGTCTAGAAATGTATTATGAAATTGTGATTCAGTAAATTTGTAGGATTGGGGTCAAATGTTATAACATGTTTTGAGAATATTTATAAACTACTAATCTAATATCCCTGTGGAATTTAAATGATAGAGCACTTACTCAATACTTCAATACGGGTAGAAGCAATAAGTTTATGTAGTTTGTAGAAACCAAAATGCTACAGTTGCTTATTTTTAATAAATATTGAAGCCTTCTAGTTATTTTTAAACAACAGTGTGTTTTCTTTTATTATTATTGTATGTATTATTTTCATACATTTTTGGCAATAAGTTCTACATTATTGCACAAAAATAAATAAATGTATAATCACCTGGTTAGACACAAGAAAGGTAAAGTTTTAGGCAGGAAAGAGAATTAAACCATTTGCTCGGTTTTAAAGTATCTAAATTCATCTTTGTATCCAGGTCTGTGTGACAGCCAGGTCCCTGTGATTTGTGAACTTGACTGGACGTAGTTCCCACACTTTCCTGCTTGTCCTAGCTAACATTCTCCTTGAATGACCTCCAAAGTCCTTAACTTCTCACAGGCTTCAGTGTCTCTGATGCTCCCAGTGTAAAAATTGCAATACCCATATAAATAATTCAAGCGAACAACTTGATATAGTGGAGTGCATTAGGGCTAAAATAACCCTCCCCTTTTTGACTAGTTTAGAAAACCATCATCATTTTCTAGAAATACTCTCTTCATGTGCTGCATGGTGCATTGAATTTGTTAGCATTTCACCAGTTCTGCCACTCAAAATAATAATTAAAATAAACCTCTTTGTAATCACTGCCAAATCAGCATAAATGTAGACTTATTTCTTCACAAGTAATCTTCGTGCTAGCTTTAACCCCATGTTTGGGGAAGATCCTGTTTTTGCCATCAGTATATTTGCTATACGTAATTGGATTCACACATAGTCAGAATCCAGAGGTCTCCGCTGATAGACTATGACCTGTGTGAGCATATTGCACTTTAGTTGAATTTTAACTTATCACCAGAGATGTATGTGATAGAAACACAGAGCTGCTAGAAATCACAACTTCTAGTATTTCCAACCCCATCTCTTAGCACTGCTTCCCTCCACTTGGTCATGCTATATAGTTAACGTCTGACATGCTTGAGAACGTCAGAATTCCCAATAACCTCCATCCACTCTCATGCTCACATCAATGCTGCTTCAAGAGTGCTCAGTTTATTTTAGAATGGCTGATATTTCTCCCTTTAGAGCTCAGTTAAATATCAACTAATTTAAAAAGTCATTCAGAAGTTTCTGTCTTCTCTGTTTTCTAGATTGTCTTTTCCCTTGCTTTCTATTTTGTTTGATAGGAAGGCAGGACTGGAATATTTTTTCAGAAATGACAATGTAAAAACATTTTATATTATATGGGCCTGAGAACTCTAAGACACACACTGAACTTTAATATACTTGCTCAAGGCAGCCATTGCCAATGCATATACAAAGTGTATACAAAATATATGGCTTTCTCCCAATATGGTTTCCACACAGTGTGCAAGACAGAGCGATTATTCCCTACATTCCCATACTGTTTACAACTCATAGTTGGGATGTTTCTCCTGTCCCACATTACATAATGTCAGAATATTCGGTTGACTAAAAGCTTCCAGAGAACAAAATGACATTTCCTTGTTCTTTACTGTGTTACTCTTGGCAAGAGTAGAGGCACCCTGAGTAGGAATTGAAAAGTTTAGTGATTCAAAACTGTGTTCGGTTTAATTATTTATCCTTTCCTCATCCCTTGTTGTAGCCTGCATTACCACTAAGTCTTTTTTTTTTCATTTTTATTGGTTATTTTATTTATTTATATTATAAATGTTATCCATCTCCCCAGTTTCCCCTTCACAAGTACCCTATCCCCTACTCCCTCCCCCTTCTCTATGAGGGTGCTTCCCCAATCACCCACCCGCTTTTGCCTCAGCTGCCTTGCATTCAGCTATCCTGGGTCATCAAGCCTCCACAGGACCAAGGAGCTCTTTTCACAGTGATACCAGATAAGGCAATCCTCTGCTACACATCCAGCTGGAGCCATGGTTATACCCTGTGTACTCTATGGTTGATGGTTTAGTTCTTGGGAGCTTTGGGGGTCTGGTTGGTTGATATTGTTGTTTTTCCTATGAGGTTGCAAACCTCTTCAGTTCCTTAATTCCTTGCCCTAACTCTTCCATTGGGATCCCCACACTCAGTCCAATGTTTGGCTGCATACATTCACGTCTGTATTGGTCTGGTTCTGGAAGAGCCACTCAGGGCTCCTGTCAGTAAGTACTTCTTGGCATCAACAATAGTGTCTGGGTTTGGTGTCAGCAAATGAGATGGATCCCTAGGTGGGGCAGTCTCTGGATGGTCTTCAGTTTCTGCTCTACTCTTTGTCTCTACATTTCCTTTTGACAGGAGGAATTCTGAATTACTATTTTTGAGGTGAGTGAGTGGCCCCATCCCTCAACTGGGAGCTGTGCCTATCCGCTAGATATGGTCTCTACAGGTTCTAGCTCCCCTTTGTTGAGTATTTTAGCTAAAGCCCTCCCTGTTGGGTCCTGGGAACTTCTTCGGTCTCTGGCAACTGGGACTATCTAGTGGCTACACCCAGTTGCCCTTCCCTCACTACTACACACCTACTTTCAAAATTCCTGAGCCTCTGTACTTATCCCCCATCTCCTATCATATCTGACATACCCAACCCCATTTTTCCTTCCCCTCCTCTCTCCTTCCCAGATCCCTATCTCCCTCTATTTACTCTTAATCAAGTGACATTTTCAGGAGTGACACAATCTACCTATGTAATGTTTCAAAGGCGAGCTATCTATGGTACAGTCATTCATTTGTATCCTCAATGCTTAAGAAGTAGCAAACTAGATTCCAGACACTATGTGTAGAACAGAGCTAAAATACCACATGAACTAGACTCAGCCACTCTCACATGAAGTTCAAAGTTGGATGTCCTTTGCAAACGTATTAAATTTCATGGCTCCTTGTTCTGAATGCAATTGACCATGAGTTTCTGTTTGTAGATATTAGCAGTCACAGTGAACAAGCAAGTGATCTCACATTAGTAGCTCCTGGTTTCGTTGACTAATCACTATAATGAATCTCTCTCCATGTCTGTTCTTCGTATGTGTTTTTAATATTTGTACATGATTTAATTCACTAATCCAAATAATTGAGCTGTTACCATATCACTAAGTATCCATTCTTATTTCACAATGATTTAGAATGTACCCATCATGTATGTCTGGCAATCCTTCCTGTACCATCAAGTCCAAGCACAATGCCCACAATATCAAAATTACTTATCAGTGATTAATGATTAGATCTTTTCTGCAAAATACACAGCTTCCTGCAGAGCACTAAGCCATAATAGCAGAATTCAGAAGAATTTTCTAGTGAGATTTAAAATATTGTCAAGTTTCACTTATTATCAAATTATCACAAAATATAATATTACATATATGTATATATATATATATATGCCACAGTAAAGCCATTTGTATGTGAAAAAAATCTAATAATAAAAAGGTATGAACATTTAAGTATCTGAATTAAACTATCAACATTTTAATTAAGGTGAAACTGCATTATTTTCTTCAACTTATATAAGTCTTTAAAAATAAAGTGTCATTTAAAACCCCAGGCTTTGGGCCATATTAAGCTGCAGAACCTTGCCCAGGGGGAAAAATATTGTAAAGGAAAATTATAAAGTGCAGCCTTTCAGTGAATCAATGACATTGACCTGGTACCTTGTTCACTGGTAAAACATAAAATAATCACAGTGCTTTTGTTTCAAGTAAAAATTATATTTCATGACATTCTGCATAATATCAAACATGATACTGATTCCTTTAATTTATCTGAAAGTTCGAAACATGCAAAGCATAAAGCTTGCAAAAGTCAATATTATCCTTAAGGAAATCTATTTAAAAAAATGCTTAAATATCCTAATTTTATAACATGTGTGTTGGAAAGTGTCGGTTTGGAGCAAAATAAGTCCTGTGAACCTATGGAAAAAATCTTGGCTTTTAAATATGAGATACTTTTGCAAATAATATGATTAGTCTCTGGAAAAGCATGGGTTTTTTTGAAAAGATAGCAAGAGAAGGGCTGTAGACAAGAGGGAGCTTTCTCCTTAGAGAACTTCTCAGGTTCACTTTTGCTACCTTGGTAGGAAAGCAGACAGTAAGACAAGTGTTTTGAATCAAGCAGCAGAGTTGAAATTCTGCTAACTTTCTCTTATCTCTTTTCACTTCTCCCAGAACATATGTTTCACCATAGTTTTATTAGCAAGTGGAGAATACACCACTGTCCAAAATCTGTGGTGTGATTAGCATTATTGAATGGCAGGTTTTGCGTTACTCGTGTTTATTTTATCTCTTCCCCAAACCATCTGCTTCCTTCTGGTACGTCTTATTCAGAGAATGAGTAACAATGACAGTAAAAGTGCACACAGCCATTTCAGTTCTAATGGTTCCTGACAGCTTAGTTTTGAGACCTTATTGTGTATGTGTGCGTGTGTGTGTATGTGTGTTCACTTGTGCATATGTTTTATGTGTGTGTGTGTGTCACAGACTGAACTAAATAATATGGGCACTCCTTAGGAATCACAGCCTAGAAATTATTCACGTGTTGGTTTGATTACAATTGACTGAACATATTATCTATTAGGATAGAAATGTGTTTCCTGAAATAGAACACCATCTCCACACAATGCCTTCTACTTAAGAATCTAAACATGGGAATGATGTGACAGTAGCATACATAATAAGGATACAGTGGAATTGTCTTAAAAATTTGATGCCCTTCGAAAGAGAACAAGTTCTTTCAAAAATCCACTTTAGCCTTGAATTAGACTCTGAAGCATTAAATTGCACACATAAGAGGTGAAACAGATGCCAGGGAGCATTTCAACCACATACCTACATTAACCATGCTGTCTATAGTAATGCAAGAGTGTTTGCTTTTGAGAAAGTACGATGAGTTTGATTGGGATATAAGCTATGCATAAAAAATCAAACATGAACAAAACCAGTGAGAGTGCGTTTGTAGTCTGGTCTCTTTGACTGGGAAACACTGAACTTTGATAACCTTATGTATGAATGTGGCCCCTGACTATAATGGTCTTATCTGTCAATCTTTATACTGTACACTTTAAAAACCTGGAGTTAAAAGCCTCAGTCAACATGACCTAGCCTAAAAAACATCACAGAAGCAACTCTGTAGGGCATTGGCTGGTTTGCTGATGTAAGGGGTTTCATCAGTGATTGGAGCTTTTGGTAACTATTAATAATTGTTATGATCTAGCAATGGGAAAAAGAATTGCACACACATATGTATATATAATGTGTATAAAACATATATATATATATAATGTATATAAGATATACATAAGAAATGCACATAACAGTAACATATAAAAGATTAAAATTCAAAGTTTCTAGAGATTCTGTAATGTCATCATGGAAAAAAGCAGGTAATTGTTAAAGTCTTATGGACCATCCAGTCTGATTAAGTGCATGCAACTCTAGAGAGGCATGATGAGATGAAGATGCATGCCATAAATTCCCAAAGTGATGAAAAAGAAGAGGTGAGATCACATATCAAATTAAGTGAATGTGATTTAAAGCTGGTCATCTCTAGGTAATACTCAGTAATAATAAAACATTCTAGGAATATATCTTATAAATAACAAAGACTGTGAAATGGCTGTAGCTAACAGATCACCTAAGTAATATCTTTGCTTATTTATTTATTAAAAATTTAAAACATGAATTTAAATATATCTTCATTATTCCCTTCTTTCTTTCTTACCTCCATTGTCTCCCAATCACTGTTTCCTCACTATTTTAGAGAATTATAGCTTCTTTTTCTTTAGTTGTTGATATACATACATGCACATATATAGAAAATATATAAATACAACCTGCTATGTCATAACATACATATGTGACTTTTATTCAGAATATAATTAGAAACTATATTGTTTTAGTAAAGTTGTGATATTAGATCTTTCTCCAAGATCCATTAAGCCATTTGCTCACTAAGTGATGCTAAGTCCAAGACACAATAGCAATCTTATTTAGCAGGCCTTAAACTCACCTCAACAGCTAATGGTTAGTGCCAAGATATGAGTGACAGTATTGCATCGTTGGAATTATTGTGACATGCTGGTCACAGGTATACTTTGTAGGTCTCATAGCTGGGTAGGGCAAGTAGTTGTTTCTATCCCTTCAAAGCTTGCACAGGACATTCTGATGAAACCTCCCTTAATAAAGTATGTATTTATTTTTGCTTACTCGTTTTTTATTTTGGTTTGAAAGAGGTCATACTGAAGGCAAGGTAAAATGGACTAAGGATAGGTGATGAACTCTAATAAGAGAGATATAGGGGTTTTGTGTTTATCAAAAGGAGATAAGAACCCAAATTCTGAAAATAACAACAGTTTGCAAGATATGAAGGAACTTTGCATGTTAAGATATTGTGGAAAAGATTCTGAAACACTTCCCATATTTCTTTGAGAAGTGTTAGAGTAAATGAATGGGTTTTCATGTTTCTGTGTATCTATTGTTAGTTTCTTATTTGTTGTATGTTCATTTCAATGCCACATATGTTATGAACTGTCTAGTAGGTGGTTATCACTAAAAATTTAGAACTAAAATGGTAAATAAAAAAGCACAAAAGAAATGGGTTGTGAGTTATCAGAAAGATGAATACTATTTAAAGATATCACAGGTGTATACACAAAAGCAAAAGTGTTGACACAACTGAAGAAAAAAATAAATGCGAGTTAAGTGCCAAAACAAAGAAAGAGTGTAAGAACTCTGGCATGTACAGAAGAGGAAGAAAGAAAAGGGAGCAACATTTAAGAATTAATAAAAACAGATAATGTGCAGCACATAAGAACAATGAAAGCTGTTATACAAGTATCACAACATTTGAATTTCACACACAAGCCAAATTCATGCAGTAGGCAGTAATGTTAAATTCATTTAACAGATGTGGGGGAAAGGCCTTAAGGTTTATTCAATATAAAGATATTATATAAGTTTATATGGCTGCTAACTTACTAAAATGTGCCATATTTGGTAAGCCTGTCAAGCAAATGAATATTTCATGGCGGTTTAGCTGAACTGGTGTGCAAATGATAAGGACAATAGTATTTTGGACTGTGCGCATCCCAGAATTGTGAGAAGACAGAAAGACTCAAGTAAGATGGGAGAAGCTTGACAGAAACAACAGCAGGCTTTCTAGTTTTTAAATATGATTTAAGAATAGGACATTAAAAGAAAGAAAAGAGAAACAGAAAAAAAGAGAAAAGAAGGAGAAAGTATAGGACATTTTCATCAGTCCTCACCATTTGTAGAAAGAATGAAATATTCATGTGTATTTGTTACTACAATGTAAGAAGCAAGAAAGCTCTGAATTCTAAGAAAGAACATTTCCTTAATTATAAGTAAAGAGATAAACCAATACAAAGAATACATCAGAAAATGATGAGTTAATGGCTATTGGATAATTTATATTGGAACAACAGAAATTGGAGTTAGAAAAAGGCATTCAAAATTAAAATTGCAAAATAAAGCTATGCCATAGTGTTCTCAATAAAGTCACAAAGTCTATAGTTACTATGGAAATCAAGGATGAGAATAAAAGGAATTTAACTTATACATAGATAATGTATGAAGCATGATGATTTTTAATTTTGTCTTTAAAATATAAAGCTTTTAGTTGGGGTGATGGCTCGATTGTTAAAGTGGTTTTCTACATGAGCATACGGACCTGAGTTTGGATCTCAGTACCCATGTGAAAGCCGGGCAGAGCAGTGTACACCTGCAAACCCATTACAAGTGGGTGGGGACATGGAGCCAGGTGGATTTGTAGAGGTTGTTGGCCAAACACTTGAATCACTGAGTTCTAGGTTTAGCAAGAGATCATTTTTCAACAGTTGAATAGTAATGTTGATAGGGTTTCTTGAGTTTAGCTTCTGATGTTACTAGGGGAAAATGTCATGACTAACTTCCCTGATTATCTGACTCATATTATCTTTCTGTTTCATATTATTCAATGTTCCTTGATCCTTGTATGTGGGAGTGTTTTGTATATTTATCCATTAAGTCTGCATTCTAAAAATCTACAGTGTGACTAACTGGATTTTCTGTCATGGTCTCTGTCTATTGCCAAGTGAAATTTCTTGAATAATGGGTAAAGATTACAATTATCTGTGGGTATAAAGATTAATATTTATGCATTGTTGTTAAAGATCCTGATTGTTCAGTAAATTAGTGGTAATAGATTGTTCTACAATTTGTATGAGTTTATTAGCACTAAGTAGTTTGCCATGTTTTCCTAATTGTTGGATGGACTTTAAGTCCAGTTACATTACTGTTGGTTATCATCAAGTTACACATGCCACTACTATACCCTTCGGGTTATTGTACCATGCTGGTTGTTGATGTGGTTCATAGATATCATAGTTGGGTATGATGCTTTCTTGCCCTGCAGGCACACATACAAGTAAAATACATCTACTAATCTCAATATATTGAAGAATATATATATATATATATATATATATATATATATATATATATATATGTATATGTGTATATATATACATGTACACATATATATGCATAGGCATACATACATACAGACAGACACACAGACACATGCATACCATGCATGCAATAACAATGAATGAAAAGGAAGTCATGCATTTGAATGAGAGCAGAGAGAGAGATTTATTGGAGATATTAAAGGGAACAAAGGGAAAAAGCAAATACATTTTGATTATATTTTGATCTCAAACTTTAGAAAATAAGTTTGAGAATACTTCTACAACTGCTGAAATTGACAGCAGAAAGGTCAGGAGGCCTTATATCTAAATAAAAGGCTATAATCAACTAAGGGATATTTGCGTCACTGTGTTTCTATATTTAGAAATATGCTCTAAAGAATAATTAATAAAAAACACTATTAATTTGAAAAACAACAACAAATAAACAAAAACAAAACAATAATAACAAAAATACCACTAGGGTTTTCTGAGATGGCTTTGAGAAAGGAAAGGGAAGCAGAAACTAATTTCATCATATCATAATCTCAAAAATAAGAGAGAAATAAGGTAAAGAATAAAGAAGAAATGATCTTATGTTAACAGCAGGCCTGTTTGTACTGTCTCATGTGTGTACAAACTAAGAAGACACACATCTATGCACATCAAAAATGTAAAGCTACCTTATAGATTGAAGTAGTTTATTTTGAATTAATGTGGGCCAATTATATTTTTATTAGAATGATTTTACTAAAAGTTGTCATGCTTTTTTTACCAAAAAGGGAGGGGATTTCAGAATTCTCCTTCTGCCACTGGATGAGTCTATGACCATAGGCAAATATCAGCCATCTGCATGGCATTGATTATTTATATAACAGAAACCACAAGAATAATAATCCTTAGAGGATTTTGAGATGAAATAATGTGAGGTCTATAAAACACACTGAGGCGAAAAATAGATTTTTTATATATATAATCCCTCAGGGGCACATCTCTGGATTGCAAAATCTTCTTGAGAGAATGAGTAAGATACTGATCAAAACAGGGAAAAAAGAAAAATGAACTGCCAAAAACACGTTATGTTCCTTAAGGAATCCTCTGGGGAAAATATCTATATATAGTAAGGGGTAATTTTTCTAAATAATAAAATTTTAATGATTGATTAAAAGAAAAAAAAGGTCTTCTCAAAATGAAGACTTCGTATTGCTAGAACTTAACTAGGTTGGTATCCAAATAACATAGATAATTATTAAAAGTTAATTCCTGGGGACCAAATTATTCCTCATGTAATCCCAGAGCAGTCCGGCAGATGCTAAGGCATGAAGTGAATTAACTGACAGTGTGTTATATAGTCCCACGGCCAAGGTCAGTGCAAGTGAGTATCTATGGGAATTGTGGTTCCAAGTAATGAATACCGTATCTAATAATTATAAGCAAAAAAATGAATCATCCCGCTGAGATAAGTAGTTACAATTCATTATTCAAACACAGAGATCTAGTCTCTGACTGATGTTGAATGAACTGTAGCATAGGTTCTCAAATTGAGCAAACAGGCCAAAAGAAAAGCATGCTTTCCTAACTGAGAGCTTCCCCATGGCTAAACTATAACCTAACAAATCCAGAGTATGAGGGGACAATTGCCTTGTACTAGATAATTATGTGCTTATGTGTATCCAGCCTTTGTGTTGATAGTCATTTTAGTATTCTCCCCTTTACATCCCCATCCCTTGCTGTAAATAATGGCAAAAAATGCTGTTGAGATACTTGAGGATTTAAGTATATGGTTTGGAGCTATGTGGATTTCCTCTTTCTATCTTACTTTCTATTTTTATTTTTTATGGTACAGATTTTTTTTTTCTGGAAAGCAAAACACTATCGGCATTTATGATAGCATTAAATTTGACTCCATTAAGGAGAAACCAATGTACACCAAGCATATTGCAAATGTGTAGTAATAATAACGATATGGATAGAAAGTACAAGATCATAAAATTCTCTTCTCCCTCTAAGAAGAGATCCATACAGCTTAATATAGCCAGATTCAATAAAATTGTTGGGGTTGGTTTCGTGCACTGTGTAGTCAGATGTTGGGTTCTGTACTCGAAGAACAGGTTGTAGTCTTAACATGGGCGTGTGATTGACTAATGTGCTTTAAAGGATACTGCCCAATAATCTCTGGTTGGAGATAAAAGGCTGGAGACTGTGACTGGGAGGAAAGAGAAAATGGCCACACTTGAGATGAAGTAGGATGCAGCAAAACTCAATTAAATACTCAAGTTGATCCCATTGGTGACAATGACATTCATCACTACCTGCCCCAATGTTCTGGGTTCTTGAATGAAACACACACACACACACACACACACACACACACACACACACACAGAGCCTTTATATTTTGGTATCTCTTAAACAGCTCAATGACTGGGCCACTTCCTAACCTCCATGTGACTAATCCAAGTCCCTCAGATATTCCTGAGTTATTTTTTTTTATTTTTTTATTCGATATAATTTATTTACATTTCAAATGATTTCCCCTTTTCTAGCCCCCCCCCACTCCCCGAAAATCCCATAAGCCCCCTTCTCTTCCCCTGTCCTCCCTCCCACCCCTTCCCAGTTCCCCGTTCTGGTTTTGCCAAATACTGTTTCACTGAGTCTTTCCAGAGCCAGGGACCACTCCTCCTTTCTTCTTGTATCTCATTTGATGTGTGGATTATGTTTTGGGTATTCCAGTTTTCTAGATTAATAACCACTTATTAGTGAGTGCATACCATGATTCACCTTTTGAGTCTGGGTTACCTCACTTAGTATGATGTTCTCTAGCTCCATCCATTTGCCTAAGAATTTCATGAATTCATTGTTTCTAATGGCTGAATAGTACTCCATTGTGTAGATATACCACATTTTTTGCATCCACTCTTCTGTTGAGGGATACCTGGGTTCTTTCCAGCATCTGGCAATTATAAATAGGGCTGCTATGAACAAGGTAGAGCATGTATCCTTATTACATGGTGGGGAATCCTCTGGGTATATGCCCAGGAGCGGTATAGCAGGATCTTCTGGAAGTGAGGTGCCCAGTTTTCGGAGGAACCGCCAGACTGATTTCCATAGTGGTTGTACAAATTTGCAACCCCACCAGCAGTGGAGGAGTGTTCCTCTTTCTCCACACCCTCTCCAACACCTGCTGTCTCCTGAATTTTTAATCTTAGCCATTCTGACTGGTGTAAGATGAAATCTTAGGGTTGTTTTGATTTGCATTTCCCTAATGACTAATGAAGTTGAGCATTTTTTAAGATGCTTCTCCGCCATCCGAAGTTCTTCAGGTGAGAATTCTTTGTTTAACTCTGTACCCCATTTTTTAATAGGGTTGTTCAGTTTTCTGGAGTCTAACTTCTTGAGTTCTTTATATATATTGGATATTAGCCCTCTATCTGATGTAGGATTGGTGAAGATCTTTTCCCAATTTGTTGGTTGCCGATCTGTCCTCTTGATGGTGTCCTTTGCCTTACAGAAACTCTGTAACCTTATGAGGTCCCATTTGTCAATTCTTGCTCTTAGAGCATACGCTATTGGTGTTCTGTTCAGAAACTTTCTCCCTGTACCGATGTCCTCAAGGGTCTTCCCCAGTTTCTTTTCTATTAGCTTCAGAGTGTCTGGCTTTATGTGGAGGTCCTTGATCCATTTAGATTTGAGCTTAGTACAAGGAGACAAGGATGGATCAATTCGCATTCTTCTGCATGCTGACCTCCAGTTGAACCAGCACCATTTGTTGAAAAGGCTATCTTTTTTCCATTGGATGTTTTCAGCCTCTTTGTCGAGGATCAAGTGGCCATAGGTGTGTGCTTACTAAATTCTATATTCATCTTTGCTGCCCTAGAACTAGTCAGGCAGGCCTCTTTGAGCCTCTCTCCCCTGGATCTCACATGCCTGCTATGCTCTCTGTCCTGTACATTCTCAGGCATGGTATCTCTTCTCTTCTTCTCCCAGCATGGATGAGCTCTTTCTTCCTTTCTCCTTTGGTCCCTTGCCCAGGAATCCTAAAATCCCTGCCTCTCTGCCCTGCTCAGCCACTGGCTGCCAGAAACTTTATTTACCAATCAGGACAAACTGCCCTCATAGTCCCTCGGTGTCTTACTTGAGGATTCTCTGAGCAAACAATGTTGAGAACACAAATTAAATTAAAACAAGCAGCATTAGACCAAACCCTCTACAGTAGGGGTTCCCAAGTAGGGAGCAAGAAGAGAGGAAAAAGGTAGGAGAAGGTCTCTATGAGGCAGGATGGACCATGCACATGGACAGTGAGCATGTATACAAGTGAAAATCTCTGAGTTCACACATGGAGCTGGGCAAAGATAACAAACACAGTTGACGAGGAACACGGGGCCTACGGCTGAGATATAGGTTAGAACTCCTCGGAACCTGCCCAGCACAGTGTTGACATCTAATTAATAAAACAGTAAAGATTTCCGTGTCTTCTTTCCAGTGTTATATTGGCTAGATAGGGACATAAAACCCCAATAAAATTTATTCTGTAAAAATTGGAGCTAAATAAGAAGTTAAGAAATAGGAGTACTAGCATTTTCTTATACAGTGAAAATAATTGCTCTTCTTTATAACTCTAATTTTCAATTTCATGTGTGTGTTTGTCTGTCTGTCTGTGCATGGAAGTATTCAAATTATCTGTGTTCATGTGCTTATATTCATCCATGTGTTTGTTTATATATGTGAAGACAAAAGGCCAACATGAGTAGTGGTGTACTCTACCACACTATATTATTTCTAAGACAGGTTCTCTTACTGAACCTATAGCTCATCATTAGCTAGATTGCAAGATAAGAACTCTAGACACTTACTCTGTTTACACTGCCAAATGCTGAGATTAGAGATTGTACCATCCTTGCCTTATCTGGCTTTTGCACAAGTGCTAGATCTGATGGATCTAATCCTTCATATAAGCAAGATATTTCCCTGTTTGGGTCTCCTGTTCATCATCTTCTTTTGGGACTTTCCCCCAATATTTCCCTAAATCCTGTTTCACCTCTGTCAACCCTGCCCTATTCCTCCCTACCTCCTCTCCCATCTATTTATTCTCTCTTTTTATCTCCCATCATGAAACAAGCATGCTTTTAAGGGTTAATAACACAATAGAATAAAAGAAAATTAAACAAAAAACTGACACATCAGAACAGATTAGGAGAAGTCCGGCAGAAGGAAAAAAGAACAAGAAAAGACAGAAGGAACAGATTTAGCGAGAGACCCACTTGTTCCCATGTTCAGGAATCCAACCATAACACTAAACTGAATGCCATAATACATAGTCAAAGGAACTTTAGGGTAAAAAGATAGATATACACATATGTATATGTGTATGTGTATGTATATATATGTATATGTATACATATATATATATGCAATGAAATTAAAATTAAAATAAAAAATAGGATACTATGTGTTCTCAAAAGTCATGGCACCACAACATTATGAGATAAGCAACATATTAAGGTGTCATTGAGTTCATCTTCTGTTGGCTGTCGATTTCTGAGCATGCAGACTACCATTAAGAGTAGTTTGTTTTCTCAGTGAGACTCCCTTGGAGAAAACTAGATTTTCCATTGCAAGTGAGCTTAAATTGAATATAGCTGCTGTCTTAGTAACAGGGATATGCATCCACTTCTTTCACTGTTATGACTGAATTTGATGCATATCAATGAAGGTTCTGCACATAGTGTCTCAGTCTTTCTTAGTTCATAGTACCTAAATACCCTGTTTATGTAGAGGGCCTTGCCTATTTTTGATATTTTTCCCAGGCTCTCAGGCTTTTACACTGTCTGTGTAAAAAGTCTTCTATGACCCCTGAGGGAAGGGATTTGATGGATGGTTTTGGCTGAATGTTTCAAGGTGTCTTACTTTCTGCTTATCATCTGGCTTTGGAACTCTATATTCTCTCCCTTTTATTGCAGTAATAATTTTCTCTGACTGATTGATTGATTGATTGATTGATGAATGAGCAAAGCACTTCTCTGTGAGTATAGCATAATGTTATTAGATGTCATTTTGTTATTATATTCTTTACGTAAAGTAGTAGTGTTCGGTTTTACCCAAGGACCTTTGGCTATTTATACTCTGGTTCTTGGTCTCCCAAGTAGTATGTCTTATGGGTTGAATCACACAGAGTGTACATTAAGCAAAATCAAATACTGGTTAGTTACTTCTACAATGTTTATTGTACCCACTATTCTAGAACAATTTACAAACAAAACACCATTGTAGACCAAAGGCTTTTTGGTCACTTTCCATTTACATGTCTCTATTGGTAGCATACAGCATAGTATCCTGTATTATAAATTCTAACTAGAGTGAACAGTTTGTATATGCACCAACTGGACTTCTCCATGTTCAATGGAGCCTTTGAAGCTGGGCTTATGGAGAGCAACCTGAAATTTGAACAGTATTTAAATTAGATGTAACTGAATCTCAGTATTGGAAGCTTCAGTTGGTAATGGGATATAGCCAGTTAGGCATCTGCCTTTCCTATTATTTGGAAATTTCATTTAGATCAATATTCTAATTTCATTATGTCAGTATATAATTCTAAAATATATATATATATATATATATATATATATATATATATCCTCTGCTTGATCCTCCTGCTGTGTCCTCTCATCCATCTATAACTATCATATTTCTTTTTCCTAGGGAGAACCATCTGCCCCTCCCCCCAATACTTTATACTTTACTTCTGTGGTTCTTCGGATTGTAGCTTGCTTATCATTGACGTAACAGCTAATGTTCACATATAATTACATATATTCATATTGGGTTTATGGATCCAGGTGACCTCACTCAGGACAATTTTTGTCTAGTTCCATCCTTTTATGTGGGAATTTCATAGTTAATTTTATTAATGCCTGAATAATACTCCATTGTGTAATTTTACTTTATTTTCTTTATCCATTCCTCTTGTTGAGGGACATGTTTGTTATTTCTAATGTCTGCATGTTATGCATAGAGTAGCAATCATCACGGTTGAGCAAGTACTTTTTGTGGTAGGGTGCCTATCTATTAGGTATATGCCCAAGATTTTATAGCTGGATCTTGAAATAAAATCATTCCCATCTTCCTGTGAACCTGCTACACTAATTTTGATAGTGGCTGCAAAATTTGCATTCCCACCACCAAAGGAGTGTTCTGCTTGGTTCACATCCTTGACAGCATGAGCTGTCATTTGTGTTTTTGATCTTAGCTATTATGACCTGTGTAATATGGAATCTCAAAGTAGTTTTGATTTGCATTCCTCTGTTAGCTAAGGATGTTGAATACTTCTTTAAGTGTTTCTCAAACATTTGAGATTCTTGATTTGAGAATTCTGTTTAGATATGTACCCCATTTTCAATTAGGTTGCTCATTTCATGGTATGTTCTTTTTCAGTTCTTTATATATTTTGTATAACAGCCCTTTATCAAATATATAGTTTCTAGAAAGAAAAAAAGGAATTTCCCATTTTGAAAACTAAGGTATTAATGTGAAGAACATGTATGTGAATTAAGAATCTGTTTTAGATGTGCTTATATAAAAGGACAATAAAAACAGAATGAAAAATAGACACAAGTTTGAAACAATCCTGGTATACTTTAAACACAACTTTTTTGATGCTAAAACTGAAATAAAGAAAATAAATCACTTTCTTGCAATAATTTGTTTTCCTTTATTTTTAGAATACAAAACAAAAACAATTTTCAGTTTTTAAGATATTGCTGAGGGTGTTTACAGCCACATCCATCCAAAAGGAGCAGTACTTTTGAAACACTTTACAGTTACCATTCTAAAAACTCCTGTGACCCCTCAGCTTGGAAGGAAAAGTAAGCGCTTATTTCAAAGGCCTATGAGAGTAAACCATTTCCTAACATTATCTAGATGTTACTATAGTAGATCATCAGTTCTCTGTCCATTTTCTTTTCATATTTAAGAAATCACAGTAAGAAAGAGAGAGAGAGAGGGAAATAGAGAGAAGGATTAGGAGAGGAAGAACGAGAGGGAGAGGCAAATATATATTTGAGAGGCAAAGGGTAGTAAGGATTTCATATTGGCCTAAGTATACAAACATGAATTCTATCTAAAAATGGAAAAAATAAAATTAGAGAAGCCTTAACATCCAACTGAATTCTACACCGAGGATTATTTCAGTTTTTTGGCATGATAATTAACCTGACATCATTTCTTATCCTTACCTGACTTCCTCAGCATGTATTCAGTTAGTTATAAGCCTTAATGGAGAGAATTTATTAGCACAAAATTTTTCATTGACTGAGGCTGCAGAGAGGGAGAAGTAGGAGGGGGGGACTGGAAAATAAATCTTATAGGGAAGGACGTTTGAAGAGCTATTTGTTCTCTGTAGAATTTCTAATAGAAAACTTGAGTGTGTTTCTCAATGTGGAGGAATCACCAAGAAAGAAAGATTGTTCATGGCTGTGCTTCTGAGGATGGAGACTTGAAACAAATTATTGTTAAGTTACAAAATGGTGGACAGCTAAAAATGAAGAATAGCTATTTTTGATGTGACTGTTGACAGCAAAATGTCAACCCCTCAAACATAGTGCAAGAGAGATAATCTTCCTTTTGTACCATGCTCAGAGATGCCAATGAACCTGGATGCTTTCTCATTGGGTGTCCCAGGACCTAGATTCATTAACTGACTCAAAGCTATCAAATTAATTTTTACTAAAAGGAATCCTCTATTCACTCATCAATTGAATGGGGATTGATTTGCTTTCCAGGTTTGACCTGTGTAATTTTATTATTAAGCTCTATTTGATTCCTATAATATAAAAGTAACTTATGGAATGTAAACAAAGAATATAGAAAATAAAAAAAGAAAACTTGTAAATAAAATAAAATAAAATAAAATAAAATAAAAGTAACTTATGTTAAATTCCCATCATTTTCATTACAGAGCAGCCACAGGAATAGAAATCATTAGCTCACTCAGTGAAAGGATTGATGTGGAAAAGAAATGCATAACTCCTATATAAGCATAGGATATTCCACTTGATGTTGTTAAGAAAGCATTTACTCATTTTCCAAATTAAAGTTGCTTAGTTTATTCTTTGCTATTATATGCATTAAAAACACAGAGAAAACAATCCTTATGCCCCTCAATTAGGAACAGAATACATCAGACAAAGAAATACTTGGGTAGAAATAAACAACCTGCATAAAATATGCACAATTATAAGAGTTTATGAATAAGAATATGTGGGAAGTATCTCATACTCAGTGTCCAGATGTGCAGACAAGGAAATTTGATCAATCTTTTCAGTTCTGAAAAGGTATGTATGCCTAGTATTTAATCTTATGCTACCCAGCCTTATTTTGCTTGTTCTCTCAAAAAAAAAAAAAGTAGAGTCTCCCACACATTAGTGGAGTCCCACTGCAGCCTTCAGGAGTGCTGCAGAATAAGGAGCATCTACTGGGGTCATAAGCATTCTCTGTGATCACAACGGTAAGCATCTCACCCCAACAGTTGACTTTCGTCTGCTTTTTTAACAATTGCAACAGATGGTTGACACTAGAACAGAATGTATAATTAGCTTTGCAATCTAGCACTTTATTCTTTTTTGCTCTTTCTCAAAGAAGAAATGCTGTGCCTTATGCCATCGGGTCTAATCTGTTAGTTTAATCAGGAGTGGTGCTATGAAAGTTCCCAAGAGAGTTGGGATGTGGGAGGACTCCTAATCCCAGCCTTTTAGGGATATTAAAAAAAGCCAAGAGGGGGTGTAGACAGGAATTTCAGTACTTTTTGAAAAGCCATATTTCATTCTCATTTGTGTTTCAGATGAGGAAAGCTTTATATCTTTTCCCTTGGCCCGCCTTACCTCTCACCCACTGTTTCTTCATTGCGGCTGCTGCATCTAAGCATAAAGGCTGCTCTGGATGCTAAGGGTAATCCCTGCAAAGCTCTATCACAGAGACTGACACCTAGCCGACACCCCATATGTCACTGATATACTTTGTCCAATGCCTACGAATTTAGGGAACTAAAAAAATATGAGTTTTTACTTGTTTCTACCATATATTTATTCCTTCAATAAAACTTTTCCCAAACTTGCAGCTAAGGGGTTGTTCCCACCAACCCCTTCCTTCCTCCAGACATCTATTCTACAGACATAGTGCTTTTATATCTGAGCCATGATAGCCTTTTGTTGAAATAAAAAAGAAATTCTTTTGGTAGGCAAGAAATCCTTTATCCTTGAGACAATCATCCTTTTTCCTCACATGAATCAATTCAAAACCCCACTCATATTGCCCTTCCCTTATTCTCAAGTATTAAATCTAATATGTCACTTTCATCTAAGTTTCTATTTACAGAAGACTAGAGCTATTTTAACCCTACTTGATCTGTTCATGTTCTATTCCTGGAGATTCTGGGTACAGCCATCTCAATATTGTCCAAAAAACATGATGCTCAGGAGAACTAAGCAAAGGTCTTAGAGTTGAAGACACAGGATATTTCAAACATGGAATCTGTGGTCTTACAAGATAATGAATCTTTACGTCCAATATTTTAAGATCATCAAATACTGCATGATCAGAGAAATGATAGCATTTCTTTAAAAATTGGATATGTAATTAAAGGTCACATGAAAACAACAGACTGTATAGCACACAGGAATTAAATGATTTGTGACTTTGAGGAAGTTAATGTCTTAAGGAAAATGACAACACAGTCTAATCTAAAATAATTGTAACTAATGATGTTAGGTAATACAAATATTTAAGGATAGTTAATCAGAATGAGCAAATTTTGCAGTGACCTCTAGAAGAAATATACTTTTATTGAGCTGGTTGCTAAAGACTTCACACATTTATCATATAAAATTAATGCATTAGTAATATGTTTAGCCCAGAAAATATTGCACAGTTACTATTTCTACTAATAGCACCTAATTCCTTTCTAGAATTATTTCCATCTTGAACATGAAGAATGTTGGGACATCCAGGCCAACTTCATTTAATAAACATATGTACGAGTATATTAGGATTTTAAATAAATCTGGCAGATATTAAATCCTATTTCATTTATTTTCTGTGACCTTCTTTAGATTTCCTTCCCATATATGATTTGTTTTTTAGGATAATAGAGACTTCTTTTAAAATTATGTATATTGTTGATTCTCATCCTGTATTCAGAGAAGCACATATAATTCCATTACCTGTGGAAGACACTCAAAATCTGCTAGGACAGGTAAGCACACTGTGGATGTAAAAGCTGTCTCTAACCCAAACATTTAGTGAGCATATGTGTGACAAACTGCAGAAGCCACTGGGGATAGTAAAGTGAAACAGCAGAGCCCAGAGTTAGTCAAACATAGATAAAGGGGATTGAGATAGAATGTTGAGTGTTTCAGTATTTGTTGGTTTGTTTATTCATTTTTTACTTAGTTTGTTTATTATAAAAATAAAGGTTCTGTGCTCATATTGATTTTCCTTACTTATAATGTATGAAACCTCAATATCTGACTTGCATTCATATGGTACCATTATGCATATAATAAAATTGGGAGTTTGGTTTATTAAAAATACATCTTAGAAAAACCCAAACAAAAGTCATGAGAAGCCCTCTTTTGAGTTATTGGTAAGAAATATCCAAGAGATTTCCAAAAGTTTCCAAAGTATGGACAATGCTTTCTGTTGATCATCACAGCTGTAAGTAAAGTCCTTCTTGGTGAGGACACTATGCACATTAGATTCATGGCCCAGTTAGAATCCCATCTTCACTGATAACTAACTTCCACATACTAGGTACCAGGAAAGCCTCCTAAGAACGGTAGTAACCAAGAGTACCATTCAACTTTGACACCTATGAACCACAATAACCAACATGGCACAATGATGCTAAAGGTACATTATTGACACTTATACTTTGACCCCAACCAATGACTCACTTAAGGCATACTTCACAAGGTGAAAATTCTGTCTTGTATAAGAAACCTAGCTAACTATGAGGACTAACGAATTCATGGATGTTGGAGGGCAACTAGAATTTCCAATTAAAAGTAAGCAGAATCTGTAAGTACCATCAAAACAGGTATCTTTATACTCCTCTTCCAACACATCAAAGAAACTGTTCTGTGCACGATTCTGGGATGATTGCTGAAACTGCAGCCAATCAAATTATAGAGTTGTGCAGCCCATTCCTAGTGGATACAATTACAAGAAACCTTGTGCACCTATGGATCTGGGAACGTTGTAGTACAGGCAGGATTATAAAGGCCAGACAATCAAGGAGTTGATTATGACTCATTGAGTAAAGAGTTGTTCAGTTTCCACATGTATGTAGGTTTTTTGTAGTTTTTGCTATTATTGAAGACCAGCCTTAGGCCATGATGATCTGATAGGATGCAGGGTATTATTTTAATCTTCTTGTATTAGTTAAGGGTTGTTTTGTGACCAATTATTAGAAATTGGAGAAATCTCCCATGACATAACAAAATTAACATGGTAAAAGTAGTCATCATACCAAAGGCAATCTACAAATTTAATGCAATCCCTATCAAGATCCCAACAAACTTCTTCAAAGACATGGAAAATAGCAGTTCTTAAATTCATCTTGAAAGGGAACAAAACCCAGAATAGTGAACACAATTCTTAATAATAAGAGAAGGCTGGAGAATCACCAGCTAATCAGCATCTAATGAAATGACCATGTGGGTTTTTTTTCCTTGAGTTTGTTTATGTAGTGGATCACATTGATGGATTTCCATATATTGAACCATCCTTGCATCCCTGGGATGAAGCCTACTTCATCATGGTGGATGATCGTTTTGATGTGTTCTTGGATTTGGTGGGCAAGAATTTTATTGAGTATTTTTGCATCAATATTCATAAGGGGAATTGGCCAGAAGTTCTCTTTTTTTGTTGGATCTTTGTGTGGTTTTGGTACCAGCGTAATTGTGGCTTTGTAGAACAAGTTGGGTAGTGTTTCTTTTGTTTCTATTTTGTGTAATAGTTTGAAGACTATTGGTGTTAAGTCTTCTTTGAAGCTCTGTTAGAATTCTGCACTAAAACCATCTGGTCCTGTGCTTTTTTTGGTTGGAAGGCTTTCTATGACCCCTTTTATTTTCTTATGGGGACTGTTTAAATGATCTAGTTGATCCTGATTTAATTTTGGTATTTGATATCTGTCTAAGAAATTGTACATTTCCTCCAGATTCTCCAGTTGTGTTGAGTATAGGCTTTTGTAGTAGGATCTGATGATTTTTTGAATTTCCTCAGTTTCTGTTGTTATATCTCCCTTTTCATTTCTAACTTTGTTAATTTGGATACTGTCTCTGTGCCCTTTGGTTAGTCTGGCTAAGGGTTTATCAATCTTGTTGATTTTCTCAAAGAACCAGCTCCTGGTTTTGTTGATTCTTTGTATGGTTCTCTTTGTTTCTACTTGATTGATTTCAGCCCTGAGTTTGATGATTTCCTGTCTTCTTCTCCTCCTGTGTAAATTAGATTGATTTTGTTCTAGCGCTTTTAGTTGTGCCGTTAAGATTCTAGTGTATGTTCTCTCCAGTTCTTTTTTGGAGGCACTCAGGGCTGTGAGTTTTCCTTTTAGCACCGCTTTCATTGTGTCCCATAGATTTGAGTATGTTGTACCTTCATTTTCGTTAAATTCTAAAAAGTCTTTGATTTCTTTATTTCTTCCTTGACCAAGGTATCATTGAGTAGAGTATTGTTCAGTTTCCATGTGTATGTGGGCTTTCTTTTGTTTTTGTTGCTATTGAAGACCACTTTTACTCCATAGTGATCTGGAAGGGGGCATGGGATTATTTCAAACTTCTTATAGTTGTTGAGGTCTGTCTTGTGAACAATTATATGATTGATTTTTGAGAAGGTACCATGAAATGCTGAGAAAAAGGTATATTCTTTTGCTTTAGGATGAAATGTTATATATATTTCATCCTAAATGGGAGAGGGAGAGAGAAAAGGAGAGGGAGAGGGAGAGGGATATATATATTAACATATAACACACACACACACACACACACACACACACACACATATATATATATATATATATATATATATATATATATATATATAATGTTAAATCCAATTGGTCCAAAGCTTCAATTGATTTCACTGTGTCCCTATTTAGTTTCTGTTTTCCTGTCAGTTCATTGAGGAGAATGGGGTCTTGAAGTTACCCACAATTATTGCCTTAGGTGCAATGTATGCTTTGAGCTTTGGTAAAGTTTCTTTTACAAATGAGGGTGCCCTTGCATTTGGACCATAGATGTTAAGAATTGAGAGTTCTTCTTGGTGAATTTTTCCTTTGACCAGCAAGAAGTGTTCTTCTGTGTCTCGTTTGATGACTTTAGTTTGAATGTCAGTTTTATCTGATATTAGAATGGCTTCTCGGGCTTGTTTCCTGAGATCATTTACTTGTAAAATTGTCTTCCAGCCTTTTACTCTAAGGAAGTTTTTGTCTTTGAAACTGAGTGTTTAAGGTATGCAGCAAAATGTAGGGTCCTGTTTAGGTATCCAGTTTGTTAGTCTATGTCTTTTTGTTGGGGAATTGGGTCCATTGATGTTAAGAGATATTAAGGAATAGTGATTATTACTTCCTGTCATTTGTGATGTTAGTTTTATATTTGAGTGGTTATCTTCTTTTGGGTTTGATGAAAGAAGGTTATTATCCTGCTTTTTCCAAGGTATCATTTCCCTCCTTGTATTGGTGTTTTCCCCCTATTATCTTTTGTAGGGCTGGGTTTGTGGAAAGATATTGTATAAATTTGGTTTTGTCATGGAATATCTTGTTTTCTCCATCAATATTCATTGAGAGTTTTGCTGGGTATAGTAGTCTTGACTGACATATGTGTTCTTTTAGAGCCTGCATGAAATCTGCCCAGGATGTTCTAGCTTTTATAGTCTCTGGTGAGAAGTCTGGTGTAATTCTGATAGGTCTTCCTTTATATGTTACTTGGCCTTTTTCTCTTACTGCCTTTAATATTCTTTCTTTGTTTAGTGCATTTGGGGGTTTGATCATTATGTGATGGGAGGTATTTCTGTTCCGGAGGTATCTCCAGTCTGTTTGGAGTTCTGTAGGCTTCTTGTATATTCATGGGCATCTCTCTCTTTAGGTTAGGGAAGATTTCTTCCATAATTTTATTGAAGATATTTGCTGGCCCTTTAAGTGGTAAATCTTCACTGTCATCTATGCCTATAATCCTTAGGTTTGGTCTTCTAATTGTGTCCTGGATTTCCTGGATGTTTTGGGTTACAAGCTTTTTGCATTTTGCATTTTCTTTCACTGTTGAGTTTATGGCTTCTATGGTATCTTCGGCATCTGAGATTCCTTCTTCTATCTCTTGTATTCTGTTGTTGATATTTGCATCAATGGCCCCTGATTTCTTCCCAAGGTTTTCTATCTCCAAAGATAGATAGTATAGCAATCTCCCTTTGTGATTTCTTAGTTGTTTCTACTTCTGTTTTTAGATCCTGGATGGTTTTGCTCAGTTCCTTCACTTGCTTGTTTGTATTTTCCTGTAATTCTTTAAGAGATTTTTGTGTTTCCTCTTTCATGACTTCTGCTTGTTGACCAAAGTTCTCCTGTATTTCTTTAAGTGATTTTTGCATTTCCTCCTTATTGGCTTCTATCTTTTGACTCATATTCTCCTGAATTTCTTTAAATGATTTTTGTGTTTCCCTTGTAAGGTCTTCTAACTTTTGATCATTTTCTCCTGAATTTCTTTGATTGATTAATTATGTCCTTCATGTGTTTCTCTAACAGCATCATGACCCATGATTTTAAATCCAAATGTTGTTTTGCTGGTATGTTGGGGTATCCAGGACTTGCTGTTGTTGTAGAATTGGGTACAAATACTGCCATATTGCCTTGATATCTGTTAGTAATGTTCCTAAGTTTGCCTTTGCCATCTAGTTCTCACTGTTGTTAGTTGATCTTGTTGTCACTGGCTGGTACTTTAACCTCCTGTGAGCCTATAATGCTATTTCTGCAACACTGGATGACTGGGTTTCCCCTGGCACAGGTTGCTGATGTGCTGCCCTCCTCTGTGTGCTGTTGGAGCCCTGCTGTGTCTTGCCTCAAGCAATGTTATACTTGTGTTGTCTCAACAAACCTGGTGTTCTCCGTCTGCTCTGTCATGGAGAGAAGATGGCAGCAGGGAGTCACTTCAAGTGCTAATCACGAAGTAGGGCACAGGAAGAATGACCAGCTGACACACAGACAACTATTGATCTGCCCAGGTCCTGGGTGCAGGCAGACCCCTGGAGATCTTAAACTCAGGATATCTCAGTACCTGGTGCTGTCCCTCTGCTCTGTCATGGAGCAAAGATGGCGGCAGGGAATCCACAATTCATTTTGATTCATTATTAAGGTTTTCATTGGTATAAATTTCTTCTATTGATACGAAATATTTAAAAGTACAGGGTTTAGACCCAGTCCTTCTTTGCAGTTTTTATAACAGATCTGAAATGTTTAGGTCTGTTAGTATAGGGCCAAATGACAAATAAATTCTGTGAGTTTATTGTTAGGGTGTTTTCAAGATTTTAATCAAAACAGCTGAAAGTTATTAAAGCTTAACAGTACAGAGATGCTTTAGATAGATAGATAGTCTTCAAAGGTGTCGGAAGTCCACAGAATGTGATGTTCTATGTTATTCATTTCACTTGTTAAGACTAGTCTGCTCCTGACAGCTTCACTGTCTTAGATTCAAAGAAGCATCTGTGAGTTACTCCAGCTGTGGCAATACAGCCACTAGGCAAAAATTGCCTCTCTTCATCTATAAATACTGTCCAAAGAAAGGACATACATACAGGCTTAGGAGTAGGCGAATAGGCAAGTCCTTAATATTCCTGTTTCTCTAATGTCTGTCAGAAGTTCATGGGCCAGAAGGCTAAAGACCAATGCTCCAACATTTTGAAGTATAAAATGTCCATGTGTTCAATGGTCTCTATCATTTGACTATATTTTCAGTTAATATTGATTACTCTCAGATTTCTGATGGGGTTGAAGACTGTTAGTTTCATCGCCAGCCCAAGCTGTTTAACTTTGAGAAAGGTGATATAGACTTAAATAGATGGTCTTCAGATGGCATCAAATTTATAGCCACGACATTGGTCAAGTGTTAATTCTTATAGTCTTCTAAGATAGTAAAGATAACACAGATTCTGTTTGATTGACAGAGATGATAGACTGGATGTCAAGTCTATCTTAAATTTTATAATTTACAAAATGGTGATAGTTATGCTCAATTTATATTTTATTAAACAGAACAGGTAAAATGTTACAAAATTTTCCATCCATTCACATTGAAGCTAGGAGAGGCCAGTGATTGGAGCGGAAAGAGAAAGAAGAGCTAGGAAGAGGGAAGAAGAACGGACCACAAGAGCAGAGCAGGAGGAGACCTGAGAACACCTCCCCTGATACCATGGTGGCTCTATCACTAAGGGCTCATTTCGGAAGAGACTGATTAATCTCTTTGAGACTGTTTTATTTATAATACAGGAAGCCAAAAGGAATAACCCTTCAGACTTGGGGATGCTATTGATTGACCAGCTTGTCAAGAACAGTGGGCTTTCCCTGACTAGACTTTACTGGAGTTTTAAAATCAAAAGTTAAGGACCACCAGACTCCATGGACAGGTTTCAAGGAGGCTACATGGCAACCCACAAATTTGACCAAGGTATGTTAGGCTAAACAGGGACCACAGCCTTTCTAGAGCAGATCATAGAGGCAATATACACTTTATGACCCCAGGGGCAAGGAATATAAAACTACTGAGACAATGGCTTTTATAGACCAGGCTAGTAGAGATATCAGCAAAAAGCTTCAGAGGCTAGAGAAAAAGAAGTAGTTGTTGAGAGATTTAGTACAGTTTGATAAGACACAGAGACAGAAGAGGAGAAGGAGCAAAGAAAGAGAAAAAATAAGTCTGTAGAGGGATTTAGTGCAGGTTGTTTAGAAAGTCTGTAGAGGGATTTAGTGCAGGTTACTGAGAAAGTCTACCATTACAGGGAGACAAAAGAGGAGAAGGAACGGAGAAAAAGAAAGAAAAGAATGACAGAGAAGGGAGCTACAAAGAGTCCTGGCTTCAGAAGTTAGGAAAAGCAGAGAAGAGAGACAGAAAAGGACAAGTGTGCATACTACAAGGAGAGAGGCCACTGGGTCTGAGAGTGCCCTAATGGAAGCCAGGAGCAGGAATACCCAGGCCTTGAGAGAAAAAAAAAGCTGCCAAGTGTTAATCCCAAATGCCAGAGGTGTTAGCCCTGGGTGAAGACAGTGACTAGGGAAGATGGGGTTCTGACCACCTCCCCCAACCCAGGGTAACTCTGAGAGTGTAGGGAAATCCACTCAATTCTTGGTGGACATGGGGGCTCAATGCTCCTACTCCGTTCTCCAAGCCAATGACCCTGATTGCAAGAAAAGATCTTGGGTCCAGGAAGCTATTGGCACCAAAATGTATTCATAGACTACATGAAGAAAAGTGGACCTAGGAATAGGATGGGTATCACATTCATTTAGCGTCACACCAGACTGTCCCTAGTCTCTGTTGGAGCAAGACATACTCTCCAAAATGGGGGCCCAGATACACTTCCTGCCTGATGGACCTCAGCTAACTGGCCCAAAAAAAGAGACTGAACCCTGCTAAAAGTCTAAGCTACAGACAGGAACAGTTTTCTCCATGAAGGTTAGAGATGAACAAGTGCTGCTGTGTTAGATGGTACAAATGTCATCTTGACAGAAGCTCTACCCCCTGCACTTGATGAAGAAAATGGAGGTAATTGTCCTCACCAAGACCTTTGGACTTGGAGCCAAGAAGAAAATTAACATCTATGTAGATAGCAGATATGCCTCTGCCATAACCTATGTCCACAGCACTATGCCAAGAGGGAAAACCACTCACATCACAGGAAACAAATAGGAAATCTTGGACCTTTTGGATGCCCTAATGAAGCCAGCAACTGTGAGTATTATTCACTGCCCAGGATGTCAGAAGGGAAAAGACTCAGTGGACAATAACCAGGCATATCAAGTGGCTCCAAAAGTGGCTATGCAGGAGCCTATACTGGTTATGGGCCTTCAAGAGACACCCACTGGGAAATGGTACTGAATTAAGAGATGGACTCTGTACCGCACATTTTAATAGGGTTATTTGATTCTCTGGGTTCTACCTTCTTGGGTTCTTTGTATATATTAGATATTAGCCCTCTGACAGATTTAGGGTTGGTGAAGATCCTTTCCCAACCTGTTAGTTGACAGTTTGTCCTTTTGACAATGTCCTTTGCCTTACAGAAACTTTGTAGTTTTATGAGGTCCATTTGTCAATTCTTGATCTTAGAGCATAAGCTATTGGCGTTCTGTTCAGGAACTTTTCCCCTGTGCCCATGTCCTCAAGGGTCTTCCCCAGTTTCTTTTCTATTAGTTTCAGTGTGTCAGGTTTTATGTGGAGGTCATTAATCCACTTGGAGTTGAGCTTAGTACAAGGAGATAAGAATGGATCGATTCACATTCTTCTGCATGCTGACCTCCAGTTGAACCAGCACCATTTGTTGAAAAAGCTATCTTTTTTCCACTGGATGCTTTCAGCTCCTTTGTCGAAGATCAAGTGACCATAGGTGTGTTGGTTCATTTCTGGGTCTTCAATCCTATTCCATTGATCCGCTTGTCTGACATTGTACCAATACCATGCAGTTTTTATCACTATTGCTCTGCAGTAATGGTTGAGGTCTGGGATACTGATTCCCCTAGAAGTTCTTTTACTGTTGAGAATAGTTTTAGCTATCCTGGTTTTTGTTATTCTAGATGAATTTGAGAATTAATGTTCAAAATTATTAATCATTAGGATTAAGAAGGACCTGAGACAGACGCAAAGTGGGATCCAGCTCAAGGGGAAGTCTCAAGGTCTGACACTCTTACTGAGGCTATTGAGCACTCACAAAAATGGACCTAGCATAACCGAACTCCAGAAGACCCAACAAGCAGCTGAAAGAGTCAAATGCCGATATTTGTACCCAGCCAATGGATGGAAGCTGCTGACCCCTGCTGTTGAATTAGGAAAGACTCAAAGAAGCAGAAGAGGAGGGCCACCCTGTAGGGTGATCAGCAGTCTCAATTAATCTGGACCTCAAGGTCTTTTGAACACTGTGCTTCCAAACAGGCAGCATACACCAGCTGATATGAAGCTGCCAGCACACAGACAGCAGAGGAATAGTGGATCTATGTTCATTCAGAGATGATGAACCTAACCTTCATGAGACTGGAGGCCACAGGGAGTTTAGAGTTCAGGTGGGGTGGGGGTGGGGACATCCATGTGGAGATGGGGGAGTTCGGGAGAAGGTATCTGATGTAGAAATTCAGAGGGTGAACTGGGTGGTAGAAAAAAAATCTGGAGTATAAAAAAATTAATTAATTAATTTTAAAAGCATCAAATAAATAACATCTAGTTAATTATAATATGGTGTTTTTCTTTTTAGCTACATTATTAGTAGGTTTTTACTACTTTCTCCTGTGTATTAAGGATTCATGCTGATTTCAAAGTCAGTGTTCTTTAATCTATCCTATCACATGAAAATAATGAATTTCCAGTGAATTTTAAATTAGTACAATACTTGTAAAATGAAACCCTCACTTTTCCAAGACAGGCTAATAATCAGAATTGTAGATGGTCTATACTCCATTATTAACATGAGGCACCTAATCATACACGACAGAATAAAGTACATCAGTGACTTCTTTGGGAAAATCAGGAATTAAGTAATGAGTTTGGCCATTCTGTCAGCATGACCTTCAAGAGCTGGCAGTATGTCCCAGAATGGAGAAATTATATAAGATTTCAGAAAATGCAGAAAAGTGATGAGTCAGAACATTCTGAAAGAGACTTCAAAGTCTTTCTCCTTCTTCAGGTCATAATCTACACCTTATAATATTTAGCACATTTTAACTTATAATACTTGTCTCTATTAGTGGATTCAAACTACATTTCTACTCAACTCAAATGTTCCAGGACACCCAAAAATATACACGGTTTTCTCATATCTAAATTTATCCTCCCAGCTAGTAAGTAAGCTATCAGAATACAAACACAGAAGAAAAAACATATATGTGTGTGTGTGTGTGTGTGTTTGCTGTTTGTAAATCGAACTGTATGTGTACTTCACAATTGAGTGTCATATCCTGTTTTTCCCATTGAAGGTTTTAATTCTGATACCATGGTAAGTATATGATGCCAAGAGCCTTCCAAGGAAAGAGGGCCTTATACAAGAAATCTTAAGGTAGATCGAGGAACTAAGTGGAGAGCAGGTATAATTTTCTAAGCAATACATCCAGTGACACTTTCTCCAACTAGGTCTGCTTTACATTTCTAAAGTCTCCCAATATTATGCCAACATTTAGGGGTACAGTCATTGAAACCAATAGTCTGGGTAAAAGCTCACATTCAAGCTATAAAAAAAGAGTTGTTATAATAAAAAATAATTTACTTGGGCTCTTCCAAGAAAATAGTATCATTTCACATCATAATCCACATTTGTGTGCAAAGTAGAGCAATTATTTTCCCTTTGTCCAGCTGTGTTTACAAGAAGAAACTGGATGTCAGGAAGGATATGAGACGTGGTACCATTTGCCTTATCGTCCACGAACTTTATGAAAGAACCTAAGAAGACCGAATTCTACAGGGAAGGCTGAACAGTGTTCAGATCCAGAAATTATGGAAGGAATAATTTTCTCTTCTGTTTCCAGAGGAAATGATGCAAAATTCATTTTCTGAATCGAAGAAAGGCCAAATAAATCTGAAAATATTCAGAGAGAAGTTAGGAGCACAAAATTTCTTCCAGAAGTCCTTGCCAAGATTTCAACTTTTTTCATATGATAGTTTTTATGGTACAGAAAGGAGTGGACCTGTGAATGACCTGACCACCTGTGAAGAAGAAAATATGTAAATGTACGCATAAGACAGACCTGCAGACATTTTTATTGCTACATTTCTCAGGCCACAGGTAACTATTACAAAATGTCATATTATCTCCTGTTGTTTGAAAACAGAAAAAAAATGCCTCTAGGTTATACTAACTAGTTAATTATTTGGGTTCAAACAATATCTCTAAGGATCAGTTTTCACATTGAACACATGATCAATAAGGAAAGCATAATAACATTCTTCTTTTAAGAGTACAGACCTTAAGTTGAACAGTGGTGGCACATGCCTTTAATCCCAATGCTTGTGGGGTTGGGGGAAGATGTAGGTAGATCTCTGAGTTTAAAGCCAACTTAGGACAGACAAAGCTACACAGTAAAACCCTTCCCCACCCCCAACCCCCCCAAAAAAGAAAAGGAAAAGAAAAAGAAAAAGAAAAAGAAAAAGAAAAAGAAAAAGAAAAAGAAAAGAAAAGACAAAGACAAAGAAAAAGAAAAAGAAAAAAAAGAAAAAGAAAACACAACCAACCAACCAACCAAAAACAAGCAGAACAGAAATGGATAGAAAGAGATCAGTAATGGGGAAGCCAATAATCATGAGAGATAATTCAAATATTTTCAAACAGCTATGGTATGTGAGATACTGTGATACACATAAGAAATAATTATAAAGGTATCAACCAAGACACTTCACATAATTTAACAGACAGAAGTGTTTGAGCAGGGTTTGCCAAAATCAAATAACTTTAAAAAGAAAAAACATGTGGACAGTCACACACAAAGCATAGAATACGCCATAGAGATCCACAAGCATTTGTTAATGGCTTCGATGATTACAGAGGAGAGACAAGGCTTGAAATTTATGATGTACTCTCAAAAGAAGGGGACAGAGCCAGAAGAATTTTAGGTTTCATGAAGATATTAAACATAGAACAAATATATCTTCACAAATTCTGAACTTTTCTCACAGTCTTCAACATTTTAAATTTTTGTTACTTTCCCAGATGTAAATCATATTGGTGGCAAAGAGAAACCTATAATGTGTTATTCAAGATAATCTGGCTTGGTCGGGCAGTGGTGGTACACACCTGTAATCCCAGCACTCTGGGAGGCAGAGGCAGAGGCAGGCAGATTTCTGAGTTTGAGGCCAGAGGCAGGCAGATTTCTGAGTTTGAGGCCAGCCTGGTCTACAAAATGAGTTCCAGGACAGCCAGGGCTATACAGAGAAACACTGTCTCAAAAAAAAAAAAAAAAAGATAATCTGGCTTCATTGTCTTTACCAACCATTAAGATATATAATTAAACATATACATAAATTAACTACCGGGATTATGCAGTTTTCATGAGCTACCCTGACATTCAACAAATGGCTAAAAACTGAATCCTCTTAATGAAGATCATGTTACATATGAAAATGGAACTCAACAGTACTTTTTTCATTCCTTCAATAGTTATACATGTTTTGCAAAGGAATATCCCAAAATCCTAATGTTTTTCCATATAATTGCTAGGTCCTTCCAAATTAATGATTATTTCAAATATTAAATGAATTTTTATTTCCATTCAATTTCATATCTTGAACAATGGAGACAACCTTAGTTCTTTACAGCTATATTTTTAAATTCCTTAATCAGGAATCACTAGTCATGTTTTGTTTCTTTAACATAAATTGGAGAACAGAGGAGATTTTATATGTGCCATGTTATTAGTGCTGCTTCCAATGTCATTCATAATTATAATCCTTAAGAAAAAGTGAGCATTTCCATTTCTTCCAACCTATGCACATTGTTTGCTCACCTTAGTCCTTGTCCAACTGAAGAGGACACAGGCTTCCATCATCCATTGTAAACAGTCAGACTCCCCATTCTGGGCCAGTTTTAGGGAGATACACAGGAAGTTTAATCATCTTTTTGCCTTCTCCTTCATCTTGTCTTTCTAGTGAAATATATACATTAAATAAATGTTAAATCTTTGTCCCATGTGCTTCCAAATGGATCCTCCTTGTTAGCTTAATAGTGCTAGAAGGAATTTTAATACCATCTGTTGACCTAACAGTTGAACATGGGTAGGTAAGATAACAGTCTGAGTAGAACATCTATCAAGCAGCCAGTCACATTGAGGCTGTATAGGATAAAATTAGTGAACTCCCTTCAGCTCCTTGGGTCCTTTCTCTAGCTCCCCCATTGGGGAGCCTGTGATTAGTTCAATGGCTGGCTGAGAGTGTCCCCCTTTCTATTTGTCATGCACTAGTAGAGCCTCCCAGGTGACAGCTATATCCAGCTCCAGGCAGCAAGTACTTGTGGGCATCAATAATGGTGTCTGGGATTTTTAACTGTATATGGGATGGATCACTAGGTGGGGTAGTCTCTGCATGGTCTTTCCCTCAGACTCTGCTCCATAGAAAGAACAATGATATGAATCACCCAGTACTTCCAGAGCTCCCAGGGACAAAAATATCAACCAGATAGTACACATGGTGTTACACATGGCTCCAGACACATAGGCAGCAGAGGATGGCCTTGTTGGACATCAAAGGGAGGAGAGGCCCTGAGTCCTGGGAAGGCTAGATGCAGCAGTGTAGGGGAATACCAGGACAGGGAAGTAGGAGGGGTTGATTGTGGAACAGGGGGAGGGAAGATGGCTTATGGGACTTTTAGGGGGAACCAGGAAAGGAGAAATCATTTGAAATGTAAATAAAGAATATATCTAATTAAAAAAGTAGCAAACTCCCATTGTATCCTCATAGAAGAACCATCTTCAGTTTGTGTCTATCAGAATCTGCTTTACTTACCTCCTAGGCATTGTGACTTTCTGAGCCTTCACCTGTGTTTGTGATTTTTGTAATACTAGATTTATTCCAATGTTATTTAAAACCATTTGTCATACATACTGTGGATCCATGTTCTATAAATATTTATATAAAGATACGAAGTTGTAAACATAAAACTCTTCTCCCTACATATACTAGTATGGTAATCAGAAGTCTAGCTTTCTGTCTTGGTAAATTCATGTGCCTAAGTTTGATTGTATTTTTTTTTATTTTTTGTTTGCTTGCTTTTATTTTTTGAATAAATGGAAGGAAAAATGGGGAAAATTAGTCTGCGCTGCCTTTCAAGATGCATAAACATGTTATATTTTATTGAACTTCACAAGACTGTCTTCCACTCACACATTCTATCTCTGCAACAGCCTAACAGCAAAGGTAGGATAACAGGTTCCTGGATCAAACTAGGATTCTGCAAGAGTCACTTGCTCATAAATAAGCAAGTGAATGAATGCAATCAGACTTGTCTGTCTTCAGCCTTCAGTTGTTTCTACCACATCAAATTTTCATTCACAGCATGTACTAAGGTTTCCAAACACCCCTGCTCTTATTCTGTCTACCCTGTCATTGCATGGAAAATATTTCACAGTTGTGCAGAAAACATGGTAAAAAAAATTCTCCATTAGAGTTCTAGAAGTTGGTGTCAGCATCTACTTCTAGTTAAGTCTTTTTCACCTTTTCAATATTTTTCATTTATTTATTTATTTGTTTATTTTATTTTTTTATTCACTTTACATCCTATTCTCTGCCCCAAAGCCGCCGTTCTCCCATTTCATGGTCCTTCCCCTCATTCTTCCTTCCTTTGTATCAGCAAGCAACAATCCCTGCCACTATCAATGATATTCTCTTCTGTTTGCAAACAGCAGCTAAAGCATGACTGTACTTTTAGAATTTTTAAAATGTGTTCACAGTGGAAAAAAACATAGACTGTCCGCAATGCACTGAGTGACCAGAAGATTGACCTAACATCTTCTATTTCCTGCACTCTCCACTGCTGCTCCCTTCTTCTGCCCCTTTTCCCTGAAGCAAAAACAGAACAAAAGGACTCATAGAAAGAAAACCAAAAATGGTAAAAACAGAAAGAAAGAAAGAAAGAAAGAAAGAAAGAAAGAAAGAAAGAAAGAAAGAAAGAAAGAAAGAAAGAAAGGAAGGAAGGAAGGAACGAAGAAAGAAATGAAAGAAAAGAAAGAAAGAAAGAAAGAAAGAAAGAAAGAAAGAAAGAAAGGAAAGAAAGAAAGAAAGAAAGAAAGGAAAGAAAGAAAGAAAGAAAGAAAGAAAGAAAGAAAGAAAGAAAGAAAGAAAGAAAGAAAGAAAGAAAGAAAGAAAGAAAAACAAAGACTGCTTAACAAATTTCTAGCTAGGGCTGGGTTCATTGAAATTAAGAAAGGGCAAAGATTGCTCACTTTACAGGCATGACCTAGAATTCTTTCTTTGGTTTCTATGTAAGAAAATGGTTTCCATGAAGGAGTCTACAAGATGTGTTTCTTCTGTTTGTTGAGCAGCAGAAGAATGATGAAATGAGTTGACAGGGTCTGGAAGTGAAACAAAACAAACAACAATAACAAAACAACCAAACAACCCTCAATCCAAAAAAAAAAGCCCCCTAAAGAAGCTAATAATGAGAAACCATCCTTGGGTTTACCTCTCACCCACCTCTGTGCTGCCTGGACCCTCCACTACCAAGTTAGCCCATACAGGCATCTAAGTTCAGTAAGAAAAGAAAAAGATGCAGCCTTTCATAGTTAGGGTTTTACTGCTGTGAACAGACACCATGATCAAGACAACTCTTATAAGGACAACACTTAATTAGAGCTGACTTACAGGTTCAGAGGTTCATTCCATAATCATTAAGGCAGTAATATGGTAGAATCCAGGCAGGCATGGTGCAGGAGGATCTGAGATGCTACATCTTCTTCTGAAGACTGCTAGCAGAATACTGGCTTCTAGGCAGTTAGGATGAGAGTCTTAAAGCCCACACCTACAGTGACATACCTACTCCAACATACCTTCTAATAGTGCCACTCCCTGGGCCAAGCACATATAAACCATCACACAACCATTTCAGATAAATGAAAATTTAACTTCAGATCACCATCTCTGGATGCCAAGCATCAGACTCCACCAGGGAGTCAACTCTGAGAATGTTTCACCCTTTTTCTCTCTAACAGGGGAAGCAATTACTTTGCTTTTACTAAGTAAGACATTCACTATTTTCCCCATTTGCCATTCTGAACTCAGTATTCACTAAAATAAAGTTTAAAATATAAAAACACAAAATAATTCTTGTGTTAAGATTTAGGCAAATCTGCACGAATCATCACTATATTTTGAAAAATGCCAAATCTACCACGTAGAGAATAAGAAAAGTTGTCAATATACTTCTCACATGTGTCACAAGCATCTTTTTCCCAACCCAAAATCATGGCCACAATCATAGTGTATATTGATTTGGAAAATTCACTTCTATAACAGGTATATCAAATATCACCAATCTTCCTTTAAAAAACATTTTCCCCCAAAGAATAGGTTCTTAGACTCACTATGAATTTATTTGTGGTTCAGAATAAAATGAAATTCACCTTCCTCTCATCTGAAAATGTGCTGCTCAATACACCTGGAGTGGAGTGCTCCAGAGAAATACAGGGAATGATGAAGATTTAGCAGAAATACTGACTCAGAACTATCCAAATCTCTGACTATTATGCTGAAGATGTTCTGTCCTTACTGCTGGCATGGAACTGCCAGTTGTTCAGGCCTTGAGAATCCTGGAAGCTCAGGGTTGGTAGTTAACCATACTTGTTTAATGTGGTAATGATGGGCAGGGTTAGAGATGACCTACAATCTTCCTTTACATTTTTGTTGGAGGGATAGTATAGAATTATATGAACTTGTCTTATATAGTTGTGGTTTCCTCCCTCAGCCTCCTATGTAGTTGGCATCAAAAGAATACACCACCAGGACTAGCTTAGAGGAATGTTGAATGAAATGGTTTCCAGACATCTACCTGAGAACACTCTAGTAAATCCATCTAACAGAGTATCATTCAATAACTAGAAGCAAACTGCTTTCATACACACACACACACACACACACACACACACACAGAGGGGGAGAGGAAGAGAGAGAGAGAGAGAGAGAGAGAGAGAGAGAGAGAGAGAGAGAGAGAGAGAGCCCCAAATGTAGTATATATTAAGTGATTTGTATTCAGAAAAAAAGCTAATCTTAAACATTCATATAATATATGATTACATTTACATCACATTTTCTAAATAATATAAATATTGAGATAGGGAAATAGAATGTTTGTTTCTAGGGCTTAGAAGAGAAGCAAGAAACCTCAGAGGAATATCACAAAAGTGATTCTTTTTGAGAAGAGGAGAGGGCTATAGCTTGACTATTTCAATTGACACAACCTATAAAATCTAGTAGCTCTACATGCAAGATTACAGATATAGAAAAATGAACATGGTAAAGAAAGGCCAAGCCATGCCAAACTAATAAAATCCAACTGGGGTCAGGTTAATTATGCTACAACAATAACAGTCTTTGCCTGAATGGCATTTAATAATGTCAATATTTTTAACTGTAGAAAAGACTGAGTGATGGATACAGGGGATTCTTTGCTATGTGTTTTATTTCTTGTGGTGCTTGAATAACTTCCAAAAATAATTCTCCAATAACATTTTGGGGAGCCTATGCTACTGGACTCCTGCATCCATTCATTTATTAAGTAAGCATTTGCTGACTACTTTGTTTTCTATGAAGGATTTGAACATACAGAGATAAAGGCTGAAGTGGAATCACTGTAATCATAGTATTCTAGTGGGTCCCATGAGCAAACACAAACCTTGAACTTTCTTCTGTAAGACATATTTCTACAACAATTATGTGAGCACAGAAGGCATTGTGAATGTTTACTTTCTTGGGTATTAAGGGAATCTTCAAGGGAAGGGGCTGTTTGTTTTTGGTTTGGTTTTTAGGTGGACAAAGGCTTCAACTGTTTTTTATATGAAGTCCATGCATTTTATCTCTTTGTAGGAATGAGTATAAATAAGAAAGCGATTTGATTAAGAGCCACCTGATAACTAACTGCTATTCACAATGAAACTAAGGTTAACATCAACGTTACAGTAAGCATATTGCAATATAGGAAATAAGAAGAAATATCCTAATGTCTCTGTGGAAGAAAAAAGAATAATTCATCAATAAAGCTTAATTAATAAAAGTAGTAGATATTCACAGATAACAGTTGGTAAAGCAATCTCTACCGCTAGCTGAACAGCTAGTAGAAGCTCGTGGCCACTGGAATATAGAGTCACTTTTCTTTGGTGATGTGATTCCAGGTATATTTCCCAAGTCTAAGTGGATAGGACCACATCATTTTCATATATAACTAAGTAAGCTATAAAAAGAAGAATGTTAGAAAAGTTAAAATATCCTTTCTACACTGTGTCCAACACCTTTACACAACCAGTCCTCCCACCTCCTCCTTTATTCAGGGTCTAACAAAGTGAGTCTCCCTGATTCATATCTTCTGCAGAACTTGCCCCATCTAGCCCTGGCATCACATCCAGTGCCCTGGCCTTGTCTGCCACCACACCCACACAGAAACCTGTAACTTTAATTTTTTCAAACCCTATTTTGAATGATGTTTCTTATACACTTCAACCTTGCTTATTACTCATCACATGCCTCAGGTAGTAGAAAAGAAAGGATATGGGGAAGTGAACCTGTTTAAAAGGTTCTTTGGAGCAACTCCAAGCAGTGTTGTCTGGAAATCAGCAGTTCAGTTCACAGGTTAACAAGCTGCATCAGCATGATCCACTCACAAACACCTCACAGATATACCAGCAGTCCAGTTCAAGTAGAGTCCGGAGAGCAATAGCCATGTGACATGACCTAGCAGAGACAGCCAGGCCTCAGCCTGAGCTGGAGTCAACAGGAGGGATCAGCAGGAAGACCAGGAGAAGTTCTCAGCTGTGCCTTTCTCAGGGAAGTAAAGATCAACAAAGACTGGAGGAGACCCATGAGCATTGCACAGCTAGATGTATCAGCAAGCCAAGCTCTGTCCCTGTCACTCAGTACTATTTATACCCTTCAAATAGCACTTGTCCTCCACATGCCTTCCCGAAGTACCTCTCTTGCCTCAGCTCATATCTCCAACCAGCCTGAGTCTCTGGAAGCTACAGCAAACTACAGTACAGCACTAGAAGGTTTTCCGTAAAAGTATAGCTTAACTACACAATATAAGATGGACAAATACCTGTGTGTCATTAGCAAAGAATGTTTTATCACATGTCCTTTCACACACATGCTTTAGTAGAACACCCTCTCCTGTGTTTCCTTCAGCAAAACTTTCCTTCATAAGTTGGCATTAGCCTTTCACATGTGTGTCCACTTCAACAAAATGTGCCTTCACATGTTTGCCCCAACAAAATGCCATCAAACTGACTTTACAAAGAACTCTGAAGTTTCCCTTTCAGGAGCCAACCTCTAGACGTCCTCCAGGACCCTGTTGACAACCACAGGTCCATCTTCACTTGAACCAACCTCTTCAAAAAGTCGATCTTCTATTTCCTTCTGCAGTGTCTAACTCAATGATTCTTCCTTAATCTTAATCCTACACCCCCTCCCCCAATCCTATGAGATTTAGCCCTCTTACCACATCCTATCTTTCAACATAGGCTGGCCTTCCTTCTCTGTGCCACAAATAATCTTGAGACTTTCTTTGGCCATGTCCTATACTACCTATCAAATCAAAGGCCCTTCTTTCATTGCTGCATTCTACCTTTTTTGTTGGTTTTTTCTTTTTGTTTTTTTGTTTTGGATATTTTTTATCTACATGCCGAATATTGTCTCATTTCCTGATTTCCTCTCTGGAATACCCCCATCTCGTCCCCTCTTCCCCTATTTCTATGAGGGCATTCCTACCTACACACCCACTTTCACCTTGCCTTACTGGTATTCCCCTACACTGGGCCATCAAGCCTTCACAGGACCAAAGGCCTCTCCTCCACTTGATGCTGGACAAGGTCATACTCTGCTACATATGTGGCTGGAGCCCTGAGTCCCTTCATGTATTCTCTTTGGTTGGTGGTTTAATCCCTGGTTGGCTACCTTTTTATCCAGCCAAGGATATCTCTACATTCCAGAAGCACAAAGCAGGGGCTGGTGGTTAAGAGCACTGACTGTTCTTCCAACAGTCCTGAGCTCAAATTCCAGCAACCACATGATGGCTCACAACCATTCGTAATGGGATCGACGCCCTCTTCTGGTGTGTCTGAAGAGAGCTACAGTGTATTTACATATAATAAATAAATAAATCTTAAAAAAATAAAAAAAGAAGCCATTGGTTGGTGTGGAAGATCAACTCTATTGCCCAAGGAGCTGAATACTGCTATGCATAAAATTAGGTATATGGTTTATTTCTCAGGCATTTGACAGAAACATGGTCATTAAAAGCAGAGGAGAACATCAGAACTCTGCCTCCCGCCAGTCAGTTACCAGGGCTCCATATTGGTTCTCGGTCGCCAGAGAAATCAGACTGAGGTACGCAAATATAACCCGAGACCAACATCGCGGGGGGTCTAAGCCCGACGGGCATTGGCCTGCACCCAGGCCCTGGGCTGATCGGAGGTCCACCGGGGTGCAAACCCGGCCAGGAGGTTTTTTCCTCCGGGGCCGGCGCGCGCACCACCACCATTTTGCCTAAGGGAAGCCAGGGAGACCTAGCAGGCAAAACCAAACCAGCTAACAGGCATAGCCCGAGGCGGACATAGCAGGGGTCTCAGACGGTCAGGCCCCGGACTGCCCCCAGGTCCTGGGCTGCTCGGCGGGCCATCTGTGTGCCAACCCAGCCAGGAGCTTGTTTGCCTGGGCCGGCGCGCACCGCTGCCATTTTGCCTACAGGAAGCCAGAGAGACCTAGCAGGCAAAACCAAACCAGCTAACAGGCATAGCCCAAGGCGGACATAGCAGGGGTCTCAGACGGTCAGGCCCTGGACTGCCCCCAGGCCCAGGACTGCTCGGTGGGCCATCTGTGTGCCGACCCAACCAGGAGGTTGTTTATCGGGGCCTTGCGTACCACCGCCATTTTGCCTACGGGAAGTCAGAGAGACCTAGCAGGCAAAACCAAACCAGCTAACAGGCATAGCCCGAGGCGGACATAGCAGGGGTCTCAGACGGTCAGGCCCTGGACTGCCCCCAGGTCCTGGGCTCCTCGGTGGGCCATCTGTGTGCCGACCCAGCCAGGAGCTTGTTTGCCCAGGCCGGCGCGCACCGCCACCATTTTGCCTACGGGAAGCCAGAGAGACTAGCAGACAAAACCAAACCAGCTAACAGGCATAGCCCAAGGCAGACATAGCAGGGGTCTCAGACGGTCAGGCCCTGAACTGCCCCCAGGCCCTGGGCTGCTCGGTGGGCCATCTATGTGCCAACCCGACCAGGAGGTTGTTTATCCGGGCCAGTTTGCGCACCACCGCCATTTTGACTACGGGAAGCCAGAGAGACCTAGCAGGCAAAACCAAACCAGCTAACAGGCATAGCCCAAGGAGGACATAGCAGGGGTCTCAGACGGTCAGGCCCTGGACTGCCCCCAGGCCCTGGGCTGCTCGTTGGGCCATCTGTGTGCTGACGCAGCCAGGAGGTTGTTAGCCCAGCAGACTCTCCCAGCACTCTCAGGGAACTCACGCATGCCACCATCCTAGCCAACTGACACACCCAATTAACACCCACAGCTGAGGGGAGCTTTGCACCAACATTGGCCTGACAGGCTTTTGCCTAGACTCAGGGCCTGAGCAGCTAGGCTAGCCTTGTGTGCACCAACCTGGTTGGGAGTTCTGCTGCCCAGATCAGCCTGGGCGGCAGCACTACATCTCCAAGTCCTGCAAGTGGCTAGCTGGGTTTCCGGGCGGCCAGGTGGGAGAAGTCAGTGTGCTCCAGTGAATCCAGCGGGCCCCAGCGGGAGCCTTCAGGTGCCTGCTTTGGGATCTGAACAGCCTGGGCAGCAGCACCCTGTCTACAAGCAGCGCAGGAGGTAAGCTGTGCACCAGAGGCCAACTGGGAAGGGGCAGCTTGCACTGGTGAGTCCAGCACTGACAAGATAAACTAACACCAGTGAGAACTAGATGGCAAAAGGCAAACGCAGGAACGTCACTAACAGAAATCAAGGCAATATGGCAACATCTGAACCCAATTCTCCTCTACCAACATGTCCTGGATACCCGATCACACCAGTAAAACAAGATTTGGATTTAAAATCACTGGTCATGATGCTGGTACAGGAACACATGAAGGACACACTTAAAGAAATTCAGGAGAAAATGGATCAAAAGTTAGAAGCCCTTGCAAGGGAAACACAAAAATCATTGAAAGAAATCCAGGAGAATACAAAAGCCAACAAGGAGGAAATGCAAAAAACACTTAAAGAAATACAGGAGAACTTTGCTCAACAGGCTGAGGTCATGAAAGATGAAACACAAAAATCTCTTAAAGAAATACAGGAGAACTTTGGTCAACAGGCTGAGCTCATGAAAGAGGAAACACAAAAATCTCTTAAAGAATTACAGGAAAACACAAACATGCAAGTGAAGGAGCTAAGCAAAACCATCCAGGATCTAAAATCAGAAGTAGAAACAACTAAGAAAACTCAAAGGGAGACAACTTTGGAGATAGAAAGCCTTGGGAAGAAATCAGGGGACAGAGATACAAATATCAACAACAGAATACAAGAGATAGAAGAAAGAATCTCAGATGCTGAAGATTCCATAGAAACCATGGACTCAACAGTTAAAGAAAATGCAAAATGCAAAAAGCTTGTAACCCAAAATATCCAGGAAATCCAGGACACAATGAGAAGACCAAACCTAAGGATTATAGGCATAGATGAGAGTGAAGATTTACAACTTAAAGGGCCAGCAAATATCTTCAATAAAATTATGGAAGAAAACTTCCCTAACCTAAAGAGAGAGATGCCCATGAATATACAAGAAGCCTACAGAACTCCAAACAGACTGGACCAGAACAGAAATACTTCCCGTCACATAATAATCAAAACACCAAATGTTCTAAACAAAGAAAGAATACTAAAGGCAGTAAGAGAAAAAGGCCAAGTAACATATAAAGGAAGACCTATCAGAATCACAGCAGACTTTTCACCGGAGACTATGAAGGCTAGAAGGTCCTGGGCAGATCTCATGCAGACTCTAAGAGAACACAAATGCCAACCAAAACTACTATATCCAGCAAAACTCTCAATCACCATAGATGGAGAAACTAAGATATTTCATGACAAAACCAAGTTTACCCAATATCTATCCACAAACCCGGCCCTAAAAAGGATAATAGGAGGACAACACCAATACAAGGAGGGAAACTTCACCCTGGAAAAAGCAAGATAGTAACCTTTCATCAAACCCAAAAGAAGTTAAGCATTCAAATTTAAAAATAACGTCAAAAATGATAGGAAGTAACAATCACTATTCCTTAATATCTCTTAACATCAATGGACTTAATGCCCCAATAAAAAGACACAGACTAACTGAATGGATACGTAAACAGGACCCTACATTTTGCTGCTTACAGGAAAAACACCTCAGGGTCAAAGACAAACACTACCTTAGAGTAAAAGGCTGGAAGACAATTTTACAAGCAAATGGTCTCAGGAAATAAGCTGGAGTAGCCATTTTAATATCAGATAAAATTGACTTTCAACCCAAAGTCATCAAAAGAGACCCTGAGGGACACTTCTTGCTGGTCAAAGGAAAACTACAAAAAGAAGAACTGTCAATCCTGAACATCTATGCCCCAAATGCAAGGGCACCCTCTTTCGTAAAAGAAACTTTATTAAAACTAAAAGCACACATTGCACCTAACACAATAATTGTGGGTGACTTCAACACTGCACTTTCCTCAATGGACCGATCAGGAAAACAGAAACTAAACAGGGACACAATGAAACTAATTGAAGCTTTGGACCAATTAGATTTAACAGATATATATAGAACATTCTATCCTAAAACAAAAGAATATACCTTTTTCTCAGCACCTCATGGTACCTTCTCCAAAATCGACCATATAATTGGTCACAAGACAGACCTCAACAAATATATGAAGATAGAACTAATCCCATACCTCCTATCTGATCACTATGGAGTAAAAGTGGTCTTCAATAGCAACAGAAACAACAGAAAACCCACATACACGTGGAAACTTAACAATACTCTACTCAATGATACCTTGGTCAAGGAAGAAATAAAGAAAGAAATTAAAGACTTTTTAGAACACAATGAAAATGAAAACACAACATACCCAAATCTATGGGACACAATGAAAGCAGTGCTAAGAGGAAAACTCATAGCCCTGAGTGCCTCCAAAAAGAAAATGGAGAGAGCATACATTACCAGCTTAATGACACACCTGAAAGCCTAGAACAAAAAGAAGCTACTTCGCCCAGGAGGAGTAGAAGGCAGGAAATCATCAAGCTCAGGGCTGAAATCAATCAAGTAGAAACAAAGAGAACCATACAAAAAATCAACAAAACCAGGAGCTGGTTCTTTGAGAAAATCAACAAGATAGATAAACCCTTAGCCAGACTGACCAAAGGGCACAGAGAAAGTATCCAAATTAACAAACTTAGAAATGAAAAGGGAGATATAACAACGGAAACTGAGGAAATCCAAAAAATCATCAGATCCTACTACAAGAGCCTGTACTCAACACAACTGGAGAATCTGGAGGAAATGGACAATTTCCTTGACAGATACCAGATACCAAAATTAAATCAGGACCAACTTGACCATCTAAACAGTCCCATAATGCCTAAAGAAATAGAAGGAGTCATAGAAAGTCTTCCAACCAAAAAAAGCACAGGACCAGATGGCTTCAGTGCAGAATTCTACCAGACCTTCAAAGAAGAGTTAACACCAATACTCTTCAAACTATTCCACAAAATAGAAACAGAAGGAACACTACCCAATTCCTTCTATGAAGCCACAATTACGCTGATACCAAAGCCACAAAAAGATCCAACAAAGAAAGAGAACTTCAGACCAATTTCCCTTATGAACATCGATGCAAAAATACTCAATAAAATTCTTGCCAACCGAATCCAAGAACACATCAAAACGATCATCCACCATGATCAAGTAGGCTTTATCCCGGGAATGCAGGGTTGGTTCAATATACGGAAATCCATCAATACACTCCACTACATAAAAAAACTCAAAGAACAAAACCACATGGTCATTTCATTGGATGCTGAAAAAGCATTTGACAAAATTCAGCATCCCTTCATGCTTAAAGTCTTGGAGAGAACAGGAATTCAAGGCCCATACCTAAACATAGTAAAAGCAATATACAGCAAACCGGTAGCCAGCATCAAACTAAATGGAGAGAAACTTGAAGCAATCCCACTGAAATCAGGGACCAGACAAGGCTGCCCCCTTTCTCCTTATCTTTTCAATATTGTACTTGAGGTACTAGCTCGGGCAATTCGACAACATAAGGAGGTCAAAGGGATACAAATTGGAAAGGAAGAAGTCAAACTATCATTATTTGCAGACGACATGATCGTCTACCTAAGTGACCCAAAGATCTCCACTAGAGAGCTCCTACAGCTGATAAACAACTTCAGCAAAGTGGCAGGTTATAAAATCAACTCAAGCAAATCAGTGGCCTTCCTATACTCAAAGGATAAGCAGGCTGAGAAAGAAATTAGGGAAATGACCCCCTTCACAATAGCCTCAAACAGTATAAAGTATCTTGGGGTGACTCTTACCAAACATGTGAAAGATCTGTATGACAAGAACTTCAAGACTCTGAAGAAGGAAATGGAAGAAGACCTCAAAAAATGGGAAAACCTCCCATGCTCATGGATCAGTAGAATCAATATAGTTAAAATGGCCATTTTGCCTAAAGCACTATACAGATTCAATGCAATACCCATCAAAATCCCAACTCAATTCTTCACAGAGTTAGAAAGAGCAATTATCAAATTCATCTGGAACAACAAAAAACCCAGGATAGCTAAAACTATTCTCAGCAACAAAAGAAAATCTGGGGGAATCAGTATCCCTGACCTCAAGCAATACTACAGAGCAATAGTGTTAAAAACTGCATGGTATTGGTACAGTGACAGACAGGACGATCAATGGAACAGGATTGAAGATCCAGAAATGAACCCACACACCTATGGCCACTTGATCCTCGACAAAGAGGCTGAAAACATCCAATGGAAAAAAGATAGCCTTTTCAACAAATGGTGCTGGTTCAACTGGAGGTCAGCATGCAGAAGAATGCGAATTGATCCATCCTTGTCTCCTTGTACTAAGCTCAAATCCAAATGGATCAAGGACCTCCACATAAAGCCAGACACTCTGAAGCTAATAGAAAAGAAACTGGGGAAGACCCTTGAGGACATCAGTACAGGGAGAAAGTTTCTGAACAGAACACCAATAGCGTATGCTCTAAGAGCAAGAATTGACAAATGGGACCTCATAAAATTACAAAGTTTCTGTAAGGCAAAGGACACCATCAAGAGGACAAATCGGCAACCAACAAATTGGGAAAAGATCTTCACCAATCCTACATCAGATAGAGGGCTAATATCCAATATATATAAAGAAGTTAGACTCCAGAAAACCAAACAACCCTATTAAAAAATGGGGTACAGAGTTAAACAAAGAATTCTCACCTGAAGAACTTCGGATGGCAGAGAAGCATCTTAAAAAATGCTCAACTTCATTAGTCATTAGGGAAATGCAAATCAAAACAACCCTAAGATTTCATCTTACACCAGTCAGAATGGCTAAGATTAAAAATTCAGGAGACAGCAGGTGTTGGATAGCGTGTGGAGAAAGAGGAACACTCCTCCACTGCTGGTGGGGTTGCAAATTGGTACAACCACTCTGGAAATCAGTCTGGCAGTTCCTCCAAAAACTGGGCACCTCACTTCCAGAAGATCCTGCTATACCACTCCTGGGCATATACCCAGAAGACTCCCCACCATGTAATAAGGATACATGTTCTACTATGTTCATAGCAGCCCTATTTATAATTGCCATATGCTGGAAAGAACCCAGGTATCCCTCAACAGAAGAGTGGATGCAAAAAATGTGGTATATCTACACAATGGAATACTATTCAGCCATTAGAAACAACGAATTCATGAAATTCTTAGGCAAATGGATGGAGCTAGAGAATATCATACTCAGTGAGGTAACCCAGACTCAAAAGGTGAATCATGGTATGCACTCACTAATAAGTGGATATTAACCTAGAAAACTGGAATACCCAAAACATAATCCACACATCAAATGAGGTACAAGAAGAAAGGAGGAGTGGCCCCTGGTTCTGGAAAGACTCAGTGAAACAGTATTCAGCAAAACCAGAACGGGGAAGTGGGAAGGGGTGGGTGGGAGGACAGGGGAAGAGAAGGGGGCTTACGGGACTTTCGGGGAGTGGGGGGGCTAGAAAAGGGGAAATCATTTGAAATGTAAATAAATTATATCGAATAAAAAAAATAATAAAATAAAAAAAAAAAGCAGAGGAGAGATTTCTAATCCCTAACTGAAAATTCTAAGTATAATTAAAAACAAATGCTTAATTTCATCATTAAAAATTGTCCCAGTTTCTTTACTCTGAATCTTTTCTTCATAGTGGTGATAGTGATCAACAGCTTCAGATGTACTGTCACAGAAATGTATGTAGGTATAAGAACCCATTTCCCAATTGTCCCATCAAAAAAAACAAAAAAACAAAAAAACAAAGAAGAAGAAGGAGGAGGAGGAGAAGGAGGAGGAGGAGGAGGAGGAGGAGGAGGAGGAGGAGGAAGAGGAGGAGGAGGAGGAGGAGGAGGAGGAGAAGCACAAAGCATATCAAGTACCCAGTCCTCCTTTTCCACTTGACTTATTCCATCAAAGCAATTTCCAACCTCTGATCCTAACCAGCTTGCCTATCTTCTCTTAATTCCTAAATTGGTTTATCCATATAAGGGTTAAAACTAACAAAATAATTACCCAGTTGCAGATATCAGAGCAACAATGTAAAGAACAAAAAAGATAAACCCGAATCCTCTCTCCAAAACTGGCTGTTCCTCTTGCAATGCTTGCTAAAGAAAATTACCAATATAAACCCTAGAACATAAGATTTAAAATAATGATCATAAATGTTATCAAATAAACAAATAAATTGACAGGAGTCACAAAAATTCAACTCAGTAAATCTGAAGAGAAGGAACATAATGAGAAAAACCTCTTAAATCATGGGCAAGCAACATGAACATAGGGCTGATGTATCAAATGGAGAAATCTAGGATATGAGAATGAATTTCTTTGGGAGACAGAAGTATTGAAGAGGAGTCAAGATGAAATGAAGAAAGTTGAAATTTTCAATAATTAAGTAGAAAATTCTAAGAAAATAATTACAAGTGGAAAGAACAAAACAAGATAGACCATCAGGTATTGAGGAAAAAGTATAAAGTCTAGATAAAATAAGTCAGGAATGCGAAAAATTTAAAACGTGGAGAAGAAGAAAACAGGAAATGTGGGGCTTCATGAAAAATAGACTAAAACATTCCAATGAATTAGAAGCATAGGTGATAGAGAAGAGTCCCAAGTCAATGCCTAGACCAGAGAGTCAACAAGTTCATAGAAGAAAACCTCCCCAAACTGAGGGAAGACTCAGTCATGAAGATGCTTGAAACACATACAATGGGAATAGACAAGACCACAGTAGAAAATCTCGGAGGACATCATAGTTAAAACACTAAGTATCCAGAACACAGCATATTGAAAGCTGCCAGAAAAGAAATCAAGTCACATATGAAGGGAAATCCATCAGAATAAAGATTTCTCAGTTGAAACTTTGAAAGGCAGAAAAGCCTAGAGCAACATATTCTAAGGCTTAAAAGACTCCCAGCCTAACCACTGCACTCCTGTACACTAACATGAGCAGCAAAACTATCCGGTATAATGAAAGGAGAAATAAAACCTACCCACAGCATAAATAACCTAAAAAGAATTTAACCACCAAGCCAAACCTAACACAAATACAACAAGCAATGTTTCATACTGAAGAGACAAATGAACATAGCAGGGAGACAGGAAAGGCACACAGAGCCATACTTATTAAGATACAAACTACCACTGAAAATTTAAACAGCAACATCAAATTTGAGCAATGTGACTGTCATAGTTATCACCCATTTCAATAACAAACCTAAATATACATTGTTTCAATTGATTTTTATCATATAACAAATGAATTTAACATATATCTGGACAAATATAATCACCAAATAACTAAGTAATTAAAAACATTAGTTAATACACATTTTACTCAGCAGCATTTCTATGCTTTACTAAAATAAATAACATCCTGAAACACAAAACTAACCGTTGTAACTGCAAAACTATTCAAATCACTCTTTGTATGTTATCTGAGCACAACGCTTTATTGCAATAAACAAATTTCTAATGAATATACAAATTATACTATTTATTTGCTGTTCTAGAATTTATTTATTTATTTTGACTTCTTCTTTAGAGGCATTTATTCAGTAATGAGGTATTTAATATCCAGAAAATCTAAAAGAAAGGGATGACTTTCTGGATTCAGCCAAACCAGAAAAACTAAACTAAGAAATCAAAAACCTAAACAGACTTCAAATAAATGAGAGGAAAAATACAATGATAAAAAGCCTAACAGTTTAGAAGGGTTTAGAGCCAGATGGATTCACTGTAGAATCCTTTTAGGTGTGCAAAGAAAATCTACTGTCTGCCAATAAACAAACAAAAATCCATAGACCAATATCGCTGATGAACACAGTCTCAAAAGTGCTCAATTTCAATATGGACTACCTCAAAAAGATTCTATGATGATGAACTTGGCTTTATCTTTGGATAATAGAGATGGCTTGTTTTATATAAGTCAATATACTTAGCAAAACACAAAAGTTGACTAAAGAAATTCATTTGATCATCTCAATAAAAAATTCTCAGATAAAATCCAATATGAGTTCATGATAATAATACTTGAAAATATATACTATTATATAGTTTCTACAAAAAATCAGAACATTTATTAAGTTTAATAAAAGTTGTATATTAAGAACCCATAGTCAACCTGATTTTCAATAAAGGAAATTTGAAATAATCTCACTGAAGACAGTATTGTGACAGGGATATGTGATTTTTTTTCCAATGTTTTTCAATATTGTGCTTGAAAAACACTAGCCAGAGCAATAATGGCATGTGAAGGAAATTAAAGGGAAAAAAGGAAGATTATTCCATTTTCAGAAGATATGACACTATACATTAGAGATCTGAAAAACCCTACCAGGAAAGTTTTAAAAATTTGAGCAAATTCAGTAATGTGGCAAGATAGAGAATTGACATTTATAAGTCAATAGCTTTTCTCTTAAAAAATACATATTTACTGAAAGAGATCATGGACACACTTCTATTCATGGTGGTGTCAAAAGCATTAATAGGAATAAATCTAATCAAGGAATGAAAAAAACATATATAATGCTTTAAATTTCTGAAGAAAGACATAAACAAGTCCACAGAAGATAGAATAACTCATAGCTTTGCATTGGTAAAAGCTATATTGTAAAAATAACCATTTGTCAAAAAGCATCTAAAGAGTTAATGTAACACAAATCAAAAATCCCTATCTCACTATTTAGATAAATAGAAAAAATAGTCTAAAATTTATAAGAAACCAAAGAGTAAAAATAATTCCTGGTATCCAAAATAATTGTGAGAAAATTGAAGAATATTGGTAGGGTTACCATTACAGACTTTATGATATGTTACTGAGCCATAGGAATAAAAACAATATTATACTGGTACAAAAATCAGATATATAGACCAATAGCACACAAACCAAAAATAATAAAACAAAATCCACAAATGACCTATCTGAAACAATGGGACTGGGTCTTGAACTGAGAGTTCTCTTTAAAAAGAAAGAAATAGCTGGGAAATTTCTCAACCTTGTTTTTTCCCCTACCATTTAACGAAATGAAAAAAAGAAAGAAAGCAAGAGAGAGAGAGAGAGAGGCAGGGGGGAGAGAACAAATTTCTTCTTAGCCATTCAGAAATAAATATATCAACTGAAGAACTGATAACAAACGATGCTGCAATTTTGTAGAACATAAGGTGTGTTTATTTGCTCAGAGCAAGCGAAAAAATAAATCTAATATATGACTCAGATATACTAGGCTTTTGTCTCAAGTCTAGATGGTAAGATGTAGGTGGACATATTGGAAGTTTGTCACCTTTGTTACTCAGCCATAGTCCCTATCTCAACCTGTCTGCCTATTAAGGGTTTTTTCTAACTCTTAACTCCTAGTCCTTTTATACTATCAATGATTTACTACCACCAAAAGAATTATTTGGGGGTATAAATATATTTTTAATTGAAATTTCCCATGTGGATATATAAGACTCTCGCTTAAAGCTAAAGATCACTTAACAAGAATTCCAACACAAGGCATGACAAAACCTTTTGATTTGTTGTTATCCAAGAGACTCTCCAAACAAGACAGACTATTGCTATTTCCCTTGTTTGCCCTTCAAAGGTAGAAGGTCAGTACCTATTGTTGAAGAAACTGTGTATTTCTGATGTGGGACCCAGAGAACCTGAGCTAGATATGACTAAAAGTCTCCTCCGTAAGGACTAGCTTTTATGTTACCAAAATTGTCACATATGCTTCCAAAGAAACATGCAACTAAACACCCAACCCAGGTGCAAGACACATGAACTATAATGACCAGCATGACATAATCACCCTAAAGGAGCAGTAGTAGTATGCATACTTTGGTGGTAACCAGTAGCTCTCAAATTGGGCATAAGATCCAATCAACAAGAAGGAATTCATGTTTGGTACTAAAATGTAGCCAACTAACTTAGACTAGTGAATTCATTGATTTTGGAGGAGAACCTATAGCTACTGCTTCACTAAAATAGTACAGTCCTTAAACACATTATAAACATTGGTCTCTATATTCACAGATAACTGTCCTTAACTTCATCATTCAGACGTCTCTTTTCCACAGATAAAAGACCACAGGAGACCACAAACAATTAAAATGCAGAGTTGCGGAGCTCAGTTCCAATGAATACTTCTGAAAAACAATTTCTACTCCTAAGGGTAAGATAGCATTGTAGAAAAGGGAACAGAAAGATTGTAAAAAACCAGAATATAAGAGAGTTTGCTGTAAGAGTGCAACCCCCCCCCCTCGGAATAGCAGAGACCTAGGCATAAATTTTCACTAACATTAGAGCTGAGCAAGGACAACAATAGATATGCTAAGGTGGGCAGAGCAAAGATAACAAAGTCTCAACCTTACACAGCGAACAACCAGCAGGGAGGGAATGCTGACAGACAGTGTGAGGAATAGTCCTCTCCAGGGAAGAGCACATCAATTGCTTTTCTAGCACCAGTCAACCTGAAAACATACATACAAATATCACTCACTATACAAGCAGAACAAGCTTTATTTGGGAATATTTAGGAAACATGTAAAGAATCAATTCTATATATAAAAAAAGAAAACATGAATTTGGCAGAGAACAAGGAACATTATATTGGAGTGTTTGGACAGAAAAAAACATGAAGGTATAAATGGTGTAATAATATAACTGCAAAAATAAAACAAATATGTAAGAAAAAATAGGGGTTAGGATGTAACGGGGCCCATAGGAGACTTGGGGAGAAAAATGGGATTGGATGTAATCAAATGCATGAATATATATGCATATACATATATACACATATTCACATGTTCACATATGCATATATACATATGTCACATTTGTCATGCATACATGTATGTATACCTGTATATGAAATATGCAAAAATGTTAAAAACATTTTTTTTAGAATGCATTCTGAACAAAACTATCCACTCACACTGGTACAATAGCTTTCAAACATCTTTTATAAAATAATGCATTTCAGACTTAGAGAATCTGTGCTGCTAGTTCTTAAATTACAACTTCAAACACCTTTAATAAGCACATGTCTGTGCAACAGGGTGTGATTCCTGTGGGTGCATGCCGAAGACTCACAGAGCTAAGTTACATGGAAGATTTGCATTTTACCTTTCTTGACCCGTCCAGCAGGTCCAGTTATTCCAGGGTCTCGAAGAGGCACTACCTGAGGGTCAAAAATGGGGGGAAGAGAGAAGGGGGGGCAAGTACACTAACAAAATCAGAGTCAGTCTGGGTTGTGTCAAGGCCTCATTTAATGTCGGGGAGACGAACTGGTTTTAAGGCTTACAGAGAAGGAATTGACCTTCACACAAGTACAAAGGAGGAAAGGGCAGAGACACCCCTAGCGATGGAAGCAGGAAGCGAGGAGATCATCCAAGTGGGGACACCCAGAGTTAATGCTGCCGGCAGGAACATTCCGCGGTTAGGGCAGGAACATCTTGTGGTATTCTCGGGAATCTTGTTGCACCAATAGCTCAAGGGGAAGTCTCTAGTTAATTGTTCTTCCTTCTCGGCAGCCGCCACCTTAGGGCTATGAGCAAGCAAGTCCGAATACCTCGGGATGGTTCCCCACACTTTCTGAGAATTTTCCCAACTGCTTTTCCTAGTGTCTGCAACAGTTTGCAATTCAATCAAAACGAGGGGGAGGGGTCACTTTACAATGCCCACACCAGGACTTGTTGTCAGTTCTACTGATCTTTGAAATTTTGACTAAGGAATACAAAATTTCAACGTTGTCTTGATTCCTAATTTCTAGGGATTATGAACACATTTTATGATATTTTTAGCATTTTTTCCTTCTTTTCTTTCTTTTTTTTTTTTGGATTTGCTTTTTTTTTTTTCAAGACAGGGTTTCTCTGTGTAGCCCCGGATGTCCTGGAATTCACTCTGCAGACCAGGCTGGCCTCGAACTCAGAAATCTGCCTCCCAGAGTGCTGGGATTACAGGTGTGTGCCATCACTGGCCCGGCTATTTCCTTTTTTTCATGAACTCAATTGAGGTCCCAGGTCCATTAATTGAATGGATCATTTGTATATTCTGGATACTCAATTGTCATATGTAGACCTGTCAAACATCCTCTCCAATTCTGTGAGCTTTCCTTTTACCTAGATGATTGCTCCTCGACTGTGCAGAAAAAATATTAACATCATAAAATCCCACTTGTCAATTATTTAATTTCATTATTGGGATAATAGAGTTCTCAAACAGGCCAGAGGAGGGCAGAATAGGAGTTACAGGGTTCTTAACTGTTGAGTGATCACTCCAACTGCAAATGGAGGCTTTACATATGTTACCTTCATTCTAGTTTATTTCAAAATTATCCTTAGTGTTGCCCCCTCTATGCTGAGTTAACAGGCCCTTTGTTTTTGAAAACTACCACAACAAAAGTCGTTGAGGTTATTTTTGACTACCACCTGTATGCGTGCATTTCAGTTGACACATTACTTCTATTGATACTTTGTCATCTTGGAGGAATTTGGAGTCTGGCTCCAATACATTTAGAAAATGGATCTTGGTTGTTCTTGTCCCTCATCACTGCAGAGGGCAGCAACATGGGGATGCAGCCACAGTCTGGCTTTAATCACAGCAAGCTCTGCTTTGTTTCTATGCTGTTTGCAGTGAATCACATCCATAACATTTTGTAAGTGAGCATACAAAAATGGATTTGGAAAGAAGTCTCGCTATGAATACTGCAGGTAATATCCTTTGGGCTGTTATACAAAATGTGTTTTTGGAAGTGATTGGAATTTCCTTCTACATTCTTATTGGTAAATATTATCTGTTTTCTAAAGTCATTAAACTTTTGTCCAGTTTATTCTGTGCACAATTATATACAAGATTAGAAACAGAAAACTATAGATCTAGCTATGCTGATAATTATGTGACCTTTGGCAAGTTGCCTCTCTGTCCTTGACCTTGGTGATGCTATCTGAATAATCTAGATGGGTTTGATTTGAAATGTCTGTTGTAAATACATGCAGTCTTCATTGCCTTAAGAAAGTTTTTGACAGTCTGAAAATGTCTTTTTCTTACTTGGAATAAAATTTAAAACATCCATGAAGCTCGTTGACATTTGGATTTGTCTTTCATTTCTTTTTTTCTCAAGACAAGATGTTATTCATATCTCTTCATCATTTTGAATCGTTGATGTGTAGGCATCAATGCCACTGGAGTTAATTGTCCATGCGCTGCATGCAATTTCCAGTACTTCTCTTATTTTCATACCACAGCAATGTGTTGGCCAGATGTTTCTCTCTGATGTCCCTATAAAGGGAAATGTGACAAAATCATCAAAGAGTAAAATTGCTTTGAGTCCAGAAAACATTTGCATGCTACTTTATTTTAGGCATATTCTTTGAAACATCTAGAACTTTGTGGTGAAATTTCAAAGGATCAGAGAAAACATGGAGCTCTAAATGTAGAATCATGTGATTTTAAGGTTCTATGCTCTTTTTCTGAAAAGATTATCATGGAGAGAAAAAGGCAGGAAAGCAAGTCAGGTAACAGAGACTGAGATAGAGAAAGACAGTGTTGTTACATACTTTTCATTCATCTTTGTCAGACACTGACTATAAACTTGTGTTTTGGACCTTAATTTATATAACATAATTAATAGAATTAAATTGAAAGAAATATCATTACTTTTGGCAAAATAAAGTATGTTAAGGTCAAGCAAGAATGATGGTATCAAAGTTTGACACAGCAATGTAACAGGAGAAGAAATAAAATGATTCCCAAAAGCATGCATAGACACAAGAGACAAAGACACAGTTCTAACAGTCAAGAGTCCCATGGAAATAGTACCATAAAAGCTGTAATGTATATACAGAGAAAGTGTCGTAGACTCACATAGGCAGTATGCTTGCTTCCTCTGTTTCTGTGAGCTCATGCTCTGTACCAATGCATTGAAGGCTATTCCCCACTTTTGCTTCTCTCAGGTGAAGTGTATCTGGTTTTACAATGAGGATTTAGGTGCATTTAGATGCATTGTGTTGAATGATAACTATGGACCTATTTGGAGTCTTCACCATGTAGTCATTCTGTTGGAGCTGCGCTATTTATGCTGCTTTGTATTTTTCCAATGTTAATTTCTGGCTTCTCTATAAGAGCTAAGGGTTTATGGGTGTGTGGATATTTGTAGGTTGACATTTGTGTTGAAACATTGATGGAGACAGCATGTACTCTCCAGACCAATTATAGTAGGATGGCAATCTCTACTAGGCTAATTGGTGAACATGGGAGATTTTTCTATCTTCTGATATCATTGTCAGTTTCTTCAAAGAGGAAAGAAAAGACAATTGGCAAGATGGAGGAGAATGTAGACATTGGTGAGAAGGAGGTTCATCACCAGGATCAAAGGATGGAGTTTCAGTTTTAAGAGCAAAAGAATTGGGATTATTTAGTGTCTGGCTCTGTTCAAGTGATGAAACCTAGACACTTTCAAAGGTGGTAAACTCACTAAGACAGGAGACAGACTTGAGTAAAACCATCCACATGTGGTACTTCTCTAAGTGGCAGTGAAGAAAGGTTGGAGAACTTGTCCCAGGTTCCCAAAGAAGAACTCAGATAGCTGGGGCCAAGCACTGCGGAGCAGTAGCACATTGGTCCTTTCTTTCCTCGTAGTTCAAGTTTTCTGAGGTCAAATTACAGCTTTCTGTAGATAGACTATACCACCAAACCTTTGGTCCTTCCAATATCACACTTCCCTGACCAGAGTCTCTCACCAGAACTCCCTTAGATCTATTAACATCAGAGAAAGGGGGGAGTACTTGTCAATTCCTCAGAATATTAACTAAACTAAAATTTTAGTTTAGATACAACTAAAATTTTTACATGAACATACTTGCACATATATATGATTTTTTTGGTACATCCACATAATCCCACATATGCCTGTGCCTACATAGAAGTACCACATTTAAAGTATTTTATGGAATTTTAAGTTTGTGAAATATTTTAATAATTTTAAGTGTATATTAATAGGTAAAATCCACTTTTGCTTTTGACACCATGTTATAAATAATATTATCTAATAAGAATAATATAATTAAATATACCAAGTAACTTCAAGAAAGAAATGTTGCTTTATACATCTAGTTCTTTTAAGAGGCTGACATTTGTCTGGTGTAAAACTTAACTTTAATTTCTTATCTAGACTGAACAATTGAGTGTGCAAAACATGTAGAGACAAACAAAGAAAATGGTTGGTTGATTAAACAGGATATAGCTGTATTTATTACTACCCAGAAGGGCACTTTAATTTTTTTTCTTACATGCCATCACTGTGTACTCTAATGGGGCTCAGGTGAAAATTTTCATTCAAGTACATCTCACTTTTATTTATGTCTTTTATAATATGGTCAACCACTTGCAACTTATGCTAGATCCTTAATTTCTCTACATGATTTGCTTGTATTTTTATCAGATATTTATGCTTTTATTTATCCTTATAAAATCTTGGACTAACAAATGAGAGGGAATGTCTTATTTATCTTATTTAAAGAACTTGCCTTCTTTAGAATAGGAATCTCTATCTGTACCTGTATTCTATATATTATAAAGTTTCATTCCTTAGTTGTGAATAAAATATCATTGTTTGCATATACTTAATTTCTTATCAAATCATCTATAATAGATACCTGAATCCAAATTTTCTATCATTAACTACCTGGTATATCATTGTAATATTTTTATTTAGTGTCTTGGGTATGTACTAAGAAATGGTACAGCTGAGACCCATAGTAGAACCTCCTTATTGATTTATATAGCAATGAAAATATGTTGATGCTACCAATGGTTTATTATTGTTGTTTGTTTTTTGTTGATTGTTTGTTTTGTTTTCATTGTTATAATGCTAGCCATTTAAGAATTTTAATATAACTTTAATTTGCATTTTCCTGATGTCTATGGTTATTGAACATTGTTCGTGTATTTACTTTATCTCTCTGAAGTTCTGTTTATGTAAATACTCCATTTATTGATTAGGCTGTTCATGTTTGAGGTATTTAAATATTTTGATTTATTTTAAGTCTTTATTTTATACTTACTTATCCTCTGTCAGATGTTTAACTGGCAAACATCCTCTCAGTTCTTTCCTGTTCTGCAATTGTTTGTTTGTTCACTTGATTTATTTGTTGTTATTGTTTTTCTTTCTGTTGGCTATTGTATTTTTCAGAAAGTTCTCTCCTATGCATACATATTGAAGTGATATCCTGATCACTTATGAGTTTCTGCTCTTACAATAAAGCCTTTGATATAATTCACACTGACTTTATAAAAGATGAGAATGGGAAATTATTTTTATACTTGAAATATATATATATATATATATATATATATATATATATATATATATATATATACCCAGTTTTCACAGATCCATATGTTAAAGCTTCTATCTTTCCCCCCCAAATTTTTAAAATACAAGTCATTAGCTTATTTGTTAAAATTCAGATGGCTATAGCTAAGAGGCTTTATCTTTTTTTTTTTTTTTTTAACAGTGAAGGAAAGCTTTATTTTGAATCAAGGATAGAAGCCAGATCAAAGTTATTACATTTCCTCGCTAAAATACCTTTTCTTTTTTCTTTTTTTATTGTTATTTTTCTTATTCGATATAATTTATTTACATTTCAAATGATTTCCCCTTTTCTAGCCCCCCCCCACTCCCCGAAAGTCCCGTAAGCCCCCTTCTCTTCCCCTGTCCTCCCTCCCACCCCTTCCCAGTTCCCCGTTCTGGTTTTGCCAAATACTGTTTCACTGAGTCTTTCCAGAACCAGGGACCACTCCTGCTTTCTTCTTGTATCTCATTTGATGTGTGGATTATGTTTTGGGTATTCCAGTTTTCTAGGTTAATAACCACTTATTAGTGAGTGCATACCATGATTCACCTTTTGAGTCTGGGTTACCTCACTTAGTATGATGTCCTCTAGCTCCATCCATTTGCCTAAGAATTTCATGAATTCATTGTTTCTAATGGCTGAATAGTACTCCATTGTGTAGATATACCACATTTTTTGCATCCACTCTTCTGTTGAGGGATACCTGGGTTCTTTCCAGCATCTGGCAATTATAAATAGGGCTGCTATGAACATAGTAGAGCATGTATCCTTATTACATGGTGGGGAATCCTCTGGGTATATGCCCAGGAGTGGTATAGCAGGATCTTCTGGAAGTGAGGTGCCCAGTTTTCGGAGGAACCGCCAGACTGCTTTCCAGAGTGGTTGTACCAATTTGCAACCCCACCAGCAGTGGAGGAGTGTTCCTCTTTCTCCACACCCTCTCCAACACCTGCTGTCTCCTGAATTTTTAATCTTAGCCATTCTGACTGGTGTAAGATGAAATCTTAGGGTTGTTTTGATTTGCATTTCCCTAATGACTAATGAAGTTGAGCATTTTTTAAGATGCTTCTCCGCCATCCGAAGTTCTTCAGGTGAGAATTCTTTGTTTAACTCTGTACCCCATTTTTTAATAGGGTTGTTCGGTTTTCTGGAGTCTAACTTCTTGAGTTCTTTATATATATTGGATATTAGCCCTCTATCTGATGTAGGATTGGTGAAGATCTTTTCCCAATTTGTTGGTTGCCGATCTGTCCTCTTGATGGTGTCCTTTGCCTTACAGAAACTCTGTAACCTTATGAGGTCCCATTTGTCAATTCTTGCTCTTAGAGCACACGCTATTGATGTTCTGTTCAGAAACTTTCTCCCTGTACCGATGTCCTCAAGGGTCTTCCCCAGTTTCTTTTCTATTAGCGTCAGAGTGTCTGGCTTTATGTGGAGGTCCTTGATCCATTTGGATTTGAGCTTAGTACAAGGAGACAAGGATGGATCAATTCGCATTCTTCTGCATGCTGACCTCCAGTTGAACCAGCACCATTTGTTGAAAAGGCTATCTTTTTTCCATTGGATGTTTTCAGCCTCTTTGTCGAGGATCAAGTGGCCATAGGTGTGTGGGTTCATTTCTGGATCTTCATTCCTGGTCTATTGATCCTCCTGCCTGTCACTGTACCAATACCATGCAGTTTTTAACACTATTGCTCAGTAGTATTGCTTGAGGTCAGGGATACTGATTCCCCCAGATTTTCTTTTGTTGCTGAGAATAGTTTTAGCTATCCTGGGTTTTTTGTTGTTCCAGATGAATTTGATAATTGCTCTTTCTAACTCTGTGAAGAATTGAGTTGGGATTTTGATGGGTATTGCATTGAATCTGTATAGTGCTTTAGGCAAAATGGCCACTTTAACTATATTGATTCTACCGATCCATGAGCATGGGAGGTTTTCCCATTTTTTGAGGTCTTCTTCCATTTCCTTCTTCAGAGTCTTGACGTTCTTGTCATACAGATCTTTCACATGTTTGGTAAGAGTCACCCCAAGATACTTTATACTGTTTGTGGCTATTGTGAAGGGGGTCATTTCCCTAATTTCTTTCTCAGCCTGCTTATCCTTTGAGTATAGGAAGGCCACTGATTTGCTTGAGTTGATTTTATAACCTGCCACTTTGCTGAAGTTGTTTATCAGCTGTAGGAGCTCTCTAGTGGAGTTTTTTGGGTCACTTAGGTAGACTATCATGTCGTCTGCAAATAATGATAGTTTGACTTCCTCCTTTCCAATTTGTATCCCTTTGACCTCCTTATGTTGTCGAATTGCCCGAGCTAGTACCTCAAGTACAATATTGAAAAGATAAGGAGAAAGGGGGCAGCCTTGTCTGGTCCCTGATTTCAGTGGGATTGCTTCAAGTTTCTCTCCATTTAGTTTGATGCTGGCTACCGGTTTGCTGTATATTGCTTTTACTATGTTTAGGTATGGGCCTAGAATTCCTGTTCTCTCCAAGACTTTAAGCATGAAAGGATGCTGAATTTTGTCAAATGCTTTTTCAGCATCCAATGAAATGACCATGTGGTTTTGTTCTTTGAGTTTGTTTATGTAGTGGAGTGTATTGATGGATTTCCGTATATTGAACCAACCCTGCATTCCCGGGATAAAGCCTACTTGATCATGGTGGATGATCGTTTTGATGTGTTCTTGGATTCGGTTGGCAAGAATTTTATTGAGTATTTTTGCATCGATGTTCATAAGGGAAATTGGTCTGAAGTTCTCTTTCTTTGTTGGATCTTTGTGTGGCTTTGGTATCAGCGTAATTGTGGCTTCGTAGAAGGAATTGGGTAGTGTTCCTTCTGTTTCTATTTTGTGGAATAGTTTGAAGAGTATTGGTGTTAACTCTTCTTTGAAGGTCTGGTAGAATTCTGCACTGAAACCATCTGGTCCTGTGCTTTTTTTGGTTGGAAGACTTTCTATGACTCCTTCTATTTCTTTAGGCTTTATGGGACTGTTTAGATGGTCTAGTTGGTCCTGATTTAATTTTGGTGTTTGGTATCTGTCAAGGAAATTGTCCATTTCCTCCAGATTCTCCAGTTGTGTTGAGTACAGGCTCTTGTAGTAGGATCTGATGATTTTTTGGATTTCCTCAGTTTCCGTTGTTATGTCTCCCTTTTCATTTCTAAGTTTGTTAATTTGGATACTTTCTCTGTGCCCTTTGGTCATTCTGGCTAAGGGTTTATCTATCTTGTTGATTTTCTCAAAGAACCAGCTCCTGGTTTTGTTGATTTTTTGTATGGTTCTCTTTGTTTCTACTTGATTGATTTCGGCCCTGAGTTTGATGATTTCCTGCCTTCTACTCCTCCTGGGTGAAATAGCTTCTTTTTGTTCTAGGGCTTTCAGGTGTGTCATTAAGTTGGTAATGTATGCTCTCTCCATTTTCTTTTTGGAGGCACTCAGGGCTATGAGTTTTCCTCTTAGCACTGCTTTCATTGTGTCCCATAGATTTGGGTATGTTGTGTTTTCATTTTCATTGTGTTCTAAAAAGTCTTTAATTTCTTTCTTTATTTCTTCCTTGACCAAAGTATCATTGAGTAGAGTATTGTTCAATTTCCACGTGTATGTGGGTTTTCTATTGTTTCTGTTGCTATTGAAGACCACTTTTACTCCATAGTGATCAGATAGGAGGCATGGGATTAGTTCGATCTTCTTATATTTGTTGAGGTCTGTCTTGTGACCAATTATATGGTCGATTTTGGAGAAGGTACCATGAGGTGCTGAAACAAAGGTATATTCTTTTGTTTTAGGATAGAATGTTCTATATATATCAGTTAAATCTAATTGGTCCAAAGCTTCAATTAGTTTCATTGTGTCCTTGTTTAGTTTCTGTTTTCCTGATCGGTCCATTGAGGAAAGTGCAGTGTTGAAGTCACCCACAATTATTGTGTTAGGTGCAATGTGTGCTTTGAGTTTTAATAAAGTTTCTTTTATGAAAGAGGGTGCCCTTGCATTTGGAGCATAGATGTTCAGGATTGAGAGTTCTTCTTGTTGTATTTTTCCTTTGACCAGCAAGAAGTGTCCTTCAGAGTCTCTTTTGATGACTTTGGGTTGAAAGTCAATTTTATCTGATATTAAAATGGCTACTCCAGCTTGTTTCCTGAGACCATTTGCTTGTAAAATTGTCTTCCAACCTTTTACTCTAAGGTAGTGTTTGTCTTTGACCCTGAGGTGTGTTTCCTGTAAGCAGCAAAATGTAGGGTCCTGTTTACATATCCAGTCAGTTAGTCTGTGTCTTTTTATTGGGGCATTGAGTCCATTGATGTTAAGAGATATTAAGGAATAGTGATTGTTACTTCCTATCATTTTTGACGTTATTTTTTAAATTTGATTGCTTAACTTCTTTTGGGTTTGATGAAAGGTTACTATCTTGCTTTTTTCAGGGTGAAGTTTCCCTCCTTGTATTGGTGTTGTCCTCCTATTATCCTTTTTAGGGCTGGGTTTGTGGATAGATATTGGGTAAACTTGGTTTTGTCATGAAATATCTTAGTTTCTCCATCTATGGTGATTGAGAGTTTTGCTGGATATAGTAGTTTTGGTTGGCATTTGTGTTCTCTTAGAGTCTGCATGAGATCTGTCCAGGACCTTCTAGCCTTCATAGTCTCAGGTGAAAAGTCTGCTGTGATTCTGATAGGTCTTCCTTTATATGTTACTTGGCCTTTTTCTCTTACTAACTTTAGTATTCTTTCTTTGTTTAGAACATTTGGTGTTTTGATTATTATGTGACAGGAAGTATTTCTGTTCTGGTCCAGTCTGTTTGGAGTTCTGTAGGCTTCTTGTATATTCATGGGCATCTCTCTCTTTAGGTTAGGGAAGTTTTCTTCCATAATTTTATTGAAGATATTTGCTGGCCCTTTAAGTTGTAAATCTTCACTCTCATCTATGCCTATAATCCTTAGGTTTGGTCTTCTAATTGTGTCCTGGATTTCCTGGATATTTTGGGTTACAAGATTTTTGCATTTTGCATTTTCTTTAACTGTTGAGTCCATGGTTTCTATGGAATCTTCAGCATCTGAGATTCTTTCTTCTATCTCTTGTATTCTGTTGTTGATATTTGCATCTCTGTCCCCTGATTTCTTCCCAAGGCTTTCTATCTCCAAAGTTGTCTCCTTTTGAGTTTTCTTAGTTGTTTCTACTTCTGATTTTAGATCTTGGATGGTTTTGCTTAGCTCCTTCACTTGCTTGTTTGTGCTTTCCTGTAATTCTTTAAGAGATTTTTGTGTTTTTTCTTTCATGACCTCAGCCTGTTGACCAAAGTTCTCCTGTATTTCTTTAAGAGATTTTTGTGTTTCGTCTTTCATGACCTCAGCCTGTTGACCAAAGTTCTCCTGTATTTCTTTAAGTGTTTTTTGCATTTCCTCCTTGTTGGCTTTTGTATTCTCCTGGATTTCTTTCAATGATTTTTGTGTTTCCCTTGCAAGGGCTTCTAACTTTTGATCCATTTTCTCCTGAATTTCTTTATGTATGTCCTTCATGTGTTCCTGTACCAGCATCATGACCAGTGATTTTAAATCCAAATCTTGTTTTACTGGTGTGATGGGGTATCCAGGACATGCTGGTAGAGGAGAATTGGGTTCAGATGTTGCCATATTGCCTTGATTTCTGTTAGTGACGTTCCTGCGTTTGCCTTTTGCCATCTAGCTCTCACTGGTGTTACTTGGTCTTGTCAGTGCTGGACTCACCAGTGCAAGCTGCCCCTTCCCCGTTGGCCTCTGGTGCACAGCTTACACCCTGCACTGCCTGTAGACAGGGTGCTGCTGTCTAGGCTGTTCAGATCCCGAAGCAGGCACCTGAAGGCTCCCGCTGGGGCCCGCAGGATTTATTGGGGCACACCGATTTCTCCCAGCTGGCCGCCCGGAAGCCCCCACTAGCCTCTTGAGGGACCTGGAGATGTGGTGCGGCCGCCCAGGCTGATCTGAAGCGGAGAGAGTTGACCTGAGGGCTTCTGCCTGAGGCCTTGCCCCAGATTGTGTCTGTGGACCAGATGGAACCCGTGTGCACCCCTAGGGAGCTCTGAAGGTGCATGCTGCTGTGACCACCCCTGTGTTCCGCTCACTCCGCTGGGTAGCCGATTTCCCCAACTGTGCTGGCGCACACTAGGTTAGCCTTGTCACCCAGGCCCTGAGTCCAGGCAAAAGCCTGGGAGGCCAAGGTCTGAGCAAAGTTCCCCTAGGGCTATGACTGTTAATTGGGTCTGCCACGTGACCCGGATGGCGGGCGTGCGCGTCTGCGCTCCCCGAAAGCACCGGGAGAGTCTGTTGTGCTAATAACCTCCTGGGCGGGTTGACACACAGATGGCCCACCAAGCCGCCCAGTTCTTGGGGTCAGTCCTGTGCCTTTTGGGGCCTAGACCCCCGTTTTGTTAGCCTCAGGCTAAGCTTGTTAGCAGTCTCTGCCCTCCCGAGCACTCTGGGTCCTGTAGGCAAAATGGCGGCTTGTGCGCCGGCCAGGGCAAAAAAAACTCCTGGCTGGGTTGGCGCCCAGATGGCCACTCGAACAGCCCAGGGCCTGGGTGCAGGCCAACGCCCGTCAGGCTCAGACCCCTGCGGTGTTGGGCCTAGGATTATGTTTGTGTACCTCAGTCTGTCCGATCTCTGGAGCCCGGAATCAAGATGGAGGTGAGTCTCTCCTGACTGGCGGGAAGCCGAGTTCTGAAGTGAGGCTTTTTCATTGATAGAGATTCATGGTTTTGTATTAGTACAATGCTGTTTTGTTATAATGGCTCTATAGTATAACTTGAGGATATTATCTCCAGCACTATTTAGGTCTATAATATAGTTTTGCTATTCACTGTCTTTTGTCCATCCATAGGAATTGTAGTTTTTTTATTCTAGTTTTGTGAATGTCATTGATATTTTTAATATAACATTAATATATTTAATAGAGGATTTACTGAGTCTTTATATTGACTTTGATCATATATATATATATATATATATATATATATATATATATTTCCATCTTTTAATATTTTTCTTGAGTTCTTTTATTATCTTAACTTTTTTATCATAAGGTCTTTCAATGCCATTTTGGAATTAGTTTTAGATATTTGATATTTTAGAAGCTGTTGTAAGCAACTTATTTCCTGATTTCATTCTCAGCATGTGTATAATTTGTTTACCAGAAAGCCAGTCGTTGCTGTCTCTCAGTTTTGTGGTCTGCTAATTTCCTAAAGTGCTTATAATTTCTAAGTGTTTTCTGTAAGAGTATTTCTGTCTCTTGTATATATTATATTATCTTCAAATAGAAATAATTCAACTTCCTCATTTTTCTATTTACATTGCACTCATTATTTGGCCCTTTGCTCCACTTAAGGCTTTGCATACCATGTAAAACAGGATCTCTTTTCTCATACATAAATTTAGGTGAACTGTGTTACATTTCCCATTTATTATAATATAGTTTTAATACATAATACTTAATGTATTAAGGTATGCTTCTTCTATTTATATATTATTTGGGGGTTAATGATTACTGTATTGACCATAATAATTTGGAACGCTGACCCTTCCTTGCATCACTGAAAGAACCCAACTTAATCATAATACATGTTCTTTGTAATGCACACTTAAATTTGGTTTGCAAATATTTTTAGAATATTTGCATCTGTTATCTTTGTTTCTTTTCTTAATTTCTTTGTTTTTTCTTTCTTTTGCTGTTGTTTCAGTGTCTGATTTTGTTGCTAGTATAATGTTGTCATTGTAGAAGCTGTTTAATAGTGTCCCTTCTTTTTCTATTTGGTGGTACAGTTTAAGGAGCATTAGTGCTTTTCTTTTTTTTAAGGTTCAGTTAAATTCCACAATAAATCAGTATGGGTCTGGGCTTTTCTAAATTAGGAGATTTTGTATTGCTGCTTCAATAGCATTGGTTGTTATAGATCTTCTAGTTAAACTTTTGATAAAGGTTAGGATCCTGTAACTTGGCGTGGTGATACATGGGAGGCTGAAGGCATTGATTTCTGTTACTGATGGATTTATTTTCATTGAGTGTATTCCTAACCTACTCCTTGAAGCATGGATTTCTCTCCCCTTTTCTGAAGCAATTATGTCCGCATGTCTATGAAACAAGCAATCCTATTTTCTTAAAGATCTGCAAACTGAGTCCTTGATGCTACCTCAGGGTCCACCCATCTTTGTCATTAAACATAGTCCCTGTTAACCAGAAACTGAAATGTAAAATATCTAATTGGAACCAAAAATAGCCAGAGCCAATTGAAAACACTGAATTAATAAAGCAACATGAAAATAGTTTTCAGAACAGAGAGTACAAGCAAAGCAATATTGATAAAGGTCTGATTTGTGTATACCTTTGATACTGGTTGGTTAATTGTGGTATTCCCAGATGGGAAACAAATAGAAAGCCTATTAATTTATTGTTCCTTTATCAACATAGGCAGCAATATTCCAGAATGAACTATTGAAAGGCTACATTGAATCATAGCAGAGAGAATCATGGATAGTTAACCATTTCCTAGATTTGAGCTAGGAAACAAACTAAAATCCAGTTATATGAAGAGGAAGGCATTTACCCTTAGGAAGTACCTTGCTACAATATAAAAACTATACAATTAACTTAATCTGTTCACAAAAGGACATATAGATTTATTGTTTGGTAGAATAACCAGATGTTAAGGAAAAATAACTAATTATATCTTTCATGGCCTGATAGTAGATCTGAACTGACATTGATTTCAAGAAACCTCAAATAGCATTAAAGTAGGTGGTCATGTTGCTGAAAAGATTAATGGTGTTTTAGCCAAAATATGCCTCATATTGGGTCCAGTGGGTCTCTAAATTCATCCTGTGGTTACTTGACCAGTTCCCAAATGAATAATTATGATGGGTATATTTACAGGCAGCAGGGATATTTATTCCCTGAATTATGGTGTAAGGGTTATTATGATTGGGAATGATAAATATAATCCAATAGAGATGACTCTATGGAAAAAAAAAACCTAATTAGGGAAAGCTAATATTACATCCCCAAAGGGTTTAAATAAATTAGTTCCACCATCAAGGCACCACCAATGTTGGTTCCAACCACAACTCCCAGCATTTGGTTCTAAAGATGGTTGGATTATAAAGAATGAAGGCTGATTACCACAAAGTTAATCAAGTAGTGACTCCATTTCCATCTGCTGTACCAGATGTGGTTTATCTCCTTGAGTAGACTAAAATATCCCTTGGTACATGGTATATAGCCATTGATCTTGCAAATGTTTCCTCTGTAGTTATTCATAAATACTGGAAAAAGAATTTTGCTTTCATCAAGCTAGGTTATCAGTATACTTTTAGTGTTCTACCTCATAATTCTACAGACCCACATCTTAACTGAGTTTGCAAGCATCTTGATTACTGGTCTTTCCCACAAGATACCATTATATTTATGCCCCATTATATTTATGCCATTAAGCTCATTGGACCAGGTGAAATGGATAAAGCATTCACTTTGTATTTGATGCTAATATATATATGTTCGTAAAGTATCAGAAATAAATTCTATAGAAATCTAAGAAATATAAGTCTGTGATTCCAGTGCTCTGGAATATCTACATATTTGTGTGAGATATTCCTTCTCACATGAAGACTCAGTTGCTGTACCTGGTTCCCACCAACAAAGAAACATGGGCTAAGTAGGATTTTCTAGGTTTTAGAGGCAGCACACTCTTCACTTGAGTGTGTTGCTGTCACCCACATATTAAGTGACTTAGAAAGTTGCTCTTATTTAAAGGAGTCTGGAACAGAAATCTCTTCTAAAGGTAGAGCCTATACTCTAAAGTAGATTATATGATCCAAAGGCCCAATGTTACTCAGGCTATTAATGTCAGAAAAGAATATTGTTTGGGGGAATTTCTTTCTTCCCCATAGGTGAATCACAGTGAAGGCCTTGCAGTTTTGAAGCACAGCCCTGATAATATTTGTAGCCATTCTTAGCATGAAAGACACCTTTTGACCTGCTAATGAGATTTTGTTGAAACTACAAGTATGATACCGGGCCACCAAGTTACTTAGTTTATCATGCAAACTAAGCTGCCCAACATGACTCTGGGTTTGTCTAATCTACAAAGGCACAAAGTTGATCAAGAACAGCAATCTCTCTTCAAATATAAATAGTGTGTATGTGATTTGGTCTAAATTTGTCCTGAAGTGACAAGAATATTATATGAAAAAGTTGTCCATTTTCCCATGATTCCTATTCCTGTGATAATGATTTCTACCATTATTATGTACTAATGGCCTCATCCGGTATGTCTTCTGATCAATAGACAGAAAAAGGCAAAGGTAGATCTTAGTTGACATTCAGTTCTGCAAGCCAGACAAATATCACCAGAAATAAAAACTGTTGCATGACATTATTTCTTGGGCAACACAAAGGGTGTGGCAAAAGAAAATATTCACAGTAGGTAGAACTTTAGACAGTACATATATCTGTGTATTTCATTTGCTGGAAAGTAATGCCATTGAATATGTTGTAGCCAGTGAGTGATTTAGCTGAATGATCACAGACTTGGAAAGTGTATGATTGGAAATGTTGTAAGAAAGAGACATTTCAGAAGTGGAATGCAGATAAATATCTCCAAATGGCAAAGGAAGTAAAGATACACCTTTTATATGTGAACTTTCATTCACTGATATCTCTGGACAGGTATTTTATCAAGCAGAAAGGATGACTGTATTGATTTGAATATGCTTGTCCCAAGGACTGGCACTATCAGATGTTGCCTTGTTGTAGTAGTTGTCACATTGTTGGAGGAAGTATGTCACTGTGTGAGTAGGCTTTGAGACCGTCTTCTTAGCTGCCTAGATCATAGTCTGCCCATGGATTCCTTTAGATGAAGATGTAGAACTCTCATCTTCTCCACCACCATGATTGCCTGAAATCTGCTGTTTTTCCTGCTGTTATGATAATGGACTGAACCATGGAACCTGTAATCCAGCCCCAATTAAATATCCTTTATAAGAGTTGCTTTGGTCATAGTGTCTCTTCACAGCAATGGAAACCCTAACTAAGACAATGACCTATTCTCTGATGTTAGATAATGCCTTTCTTAGATCATCCGTATCATTGCCCTTGAGCAAAATGACCTTTGCTGCAAGGAAGGTAGTTATTCATGGGCTAAACAACATATACTGCCCCTCATCAAGGCTGATCTGGATATGGTAACTAAGTGTCAAATCTGACACCAGTAGAGACTAACACTTATCTCTCAGTATTGTACCAACCCCTGGGATAAATAATCTGCTTAAACATTTTCTAACATTGGAACACTTTCAGTATAGAAAGGATGGTATTTTATTGTTGCTGAAGTATATTCATATTATGGACATGTAGTTTCTTTTCCTTATTATACTCTTTCTTCCAAAATTACAATCCATGGACTTAGAAAGTACCATATTCATATTCATTGTATTCCACAGAATATTGCTTTTGATCAAAGAAATCAAAACTGTAACTCTAGGCTCACTCTTACAGAACTCACAGGTCTTACTATGTTCTTTACAACCCCAAAGTAGCTGCATCAGAAAGCCCACCTTGAATCTGTACCGGGATGACCCTTTATTTATTTATTTATTTATTTATTTATTTATTTATTCATTCATTCATTCATTCATTTATTTATTTATATATTTATCTATCTATTTTAGAATAACGTATATTATGTATATCTATAGTAAATATATGTATGAATATTAACCACAAGAGTTGGCATTCAGTAAGGGATAAACATCATAATTATTTGTCCCAACATTTGCTTAAATAAATATATTTATTTATTGATATTACATCGAGATTTCTACCCCCTTCCTCTTCCCCCCTCATACAGTCCTCCCCCTATTCCCCTTCATTTTCCCTTCTTAGAAGGTGGAGGCCACCCCCCGAAGTATTCCTCCCTACTCTGACACATCAAGTCTCCGCAGGGCTAGGAACATCCTCTTCTACTGAGGCTAGAGAATGAAGCCCAGTTAGGAGAATGGATTCAACACACAGGCAACAGCTTTAGGGATAGCTCTGACCCAGCTTCCATTGTTAGAGGACCCACATGAAGACCAAGCTGCATATATGCTATCCCTCCACTGGGGTTAAGGTTGCCTCTTCAGGTTCCATATTCCCAATGCTTTGGGTCCCATCTAAGGTCATCCCCATTGATTCTTAGAACTTTCCCATCTCAGGTCTATGGCACATCCTTGAGGTGACTTCTGTCCTTCAACCCTGCCAGCTGCAGATTGCCATTCATTTTCTTGGTTCTGTGGCCCTCTCTTCCCACACCTGATCCTTACCCAACCATTTACCTTCCCATCCCCTCTTCCCACTCAAATATCTCCCTCAATCTGCCTTCTAGGTCTATCTTATTTCCCCTTCTAAGTGAGATTCAGACATACTTGCTTAGGCCTTAGTTTCTTTAGGTGTGTGGAGTGTAGTTTGGATATCCTGTACTTTGCGGCTAATATCCTCTTATGAGAGTGTATATATACATGTCTTTTTGGTTCTGAATTAGGTATATTTGTTTGTGTTTGGTGAGATAACCTTATGAAAGTAACTAGTTGTGAAGCCAACTAGGTGGCAGTAAATGGTCTTGATATCTCTGGCAGAATTCTCCAGAGGCTAAATATACTCTAAATCAGTATCTAATACATGGTGCTGTTTTTCCTGTAGCCAGGATTCAGGGGCTAGGAACACACAAATATAAATATGAGTAGTATGTCTCACCATTACCCTAGTAACTGATTATCTTATTTTTAGCTTCCTGTTTCTATAATCTTAAGCTCTGTTGCCCAAGAAGATTATTATTGTTTTGTAATTTTTTCTACAATGAAAAATATTACTGCCAAATGCCAAAATAAACAAACAAACCAACAAATCCATGAACTTGGCCTGGGGACCTAGGCTTCATGTTGACCATTTTGGGGTCCTGATATACTTGTGATAACAAACTATCCAGGCATGACCGTGTTAACTAGTTTACAGATCCCAATTATTGGAAAAAAAAATGGAATGATCTCCACAATAAGGATAAAGAAAACTATATCTGGGATTCAAGAGGTGCTTTTAGGAATCTTTTGTATTCCCTTGTCCTGTGAGTACAGTCAATATTAAACTATAATAACCCAATCAAGGCAGGATAATAAATGGCATAGGCCATTCAAAAATAAAATTATGGGTCACCTCTTCAGATAGAGAACCAAGAGCTATTGAAATATTTTCTGAGGAGAGAAGAAAAGAAAGAACTTTTAATACAAGAAAACAGTTTTAAAAGTTGTTAAACCTATATAATAAGTTCTAGAAATGAGGGTTGGTATTGCCCTGAGTATTCCTCAATTAACTGCTAAAACATATTTGTCCATGTATGCAAATGTGCTATGTAGATACTGTTTTCCTTCTTTTATTGATTTACCTTGTAATGCATCATAAATTAAAAAATATTAGAATTTAAATGTTATGAGGTTTTAGACTGTAAAACAAATAAAGCAGTCCTTTAGGGACTTTGCCATCTATTATCAGAGAAGACTAATATAGTTTTGTTGATATGAAGAAAAGTTTGATCATGTTATATAGAACTATCACCCTGATTTTTGTCTCTATTTTGAAATTAAGCACAAACTAAGGGCATAATGATAGGATGTCAGCTTAACATAGTCATGATTTAGTCATGGCTAACATTGTTTGTTAACATGACTGGATATAAAAGAAATACCTCTAAATAGGTATTAAGTTATCTCTTTCTGTCTGTTTATATATTTTATTGAATTAATTTACATCCCAATCACAGCCATCTCCTAGTTCCTCCAGCCTCTCTCATCTCTTCTTTTCTGAGAAGTTTGAGGGTCCCCATGGGCTCCAATCCATTCTGGCATATAATCAACTGACTTATTTGGAAGATTCTCCCAAAGAATAAACCCAAGTATAAGAAACCTAATTAGAAATATGGACTGCTTTTTGCCTGACCAACTTTCCTCCTTGTTTCTTCTCAGGGCATCTACCCTGTTATAGTCCCTACTATTATGTTTCATGGGCATCAGAAACCAGTTTCTTTAGCCTCACAACATGGACTGAAATGCAACGATTCATCAAGAATCTTCTAGGTCTTTAGTGTGAGATTAGTATTGCTAGGCATTCAGAACTGTTGACTGAGCAACTATTCTGTTGTGTGCTCTCCAATGCAAAGTGGTTGTTCCATTCACAAGTCTGTATCACATAAGCCACTTAATGAACTTTCTCTGTAATATGTACTTTACTCTGTAAACGTTCCTCTAAAGAAACCTGACAATAATAATTGGTCGTATGTGTTTCAATGCTTTGAATTTTATTGGTACCATTGGTAGTCCTTATGTTTCTATATGTAATTTATAAATTTAGGTATTCCTTCTTTTTTGCTTAGCTTTATGTTTGTTTCATTCATTGACTCATCTATTTTTTGCATTGTCATTTTTATTTCAATTTCATTAATTGTGCCATATTTTTTATCATCTGTTCACATCTACTTATTTGGGCATGGTTTACTTTTGGTTTCTAAGGTCTTGAAGAACATCATTAAGTTTTGCTTTTAACTTCATCTATAATGGTATAAAGTTATTGAAATGGTTGAGTTGGGCTATGATGTACAAGGGTTAATGCATCATTTATGTTAACTCTATTGGAGGTATCTCTCATTAGGTAACCCCTAATCATACATGAGCTGGGCTTGGTAAACAACACCCTAAATCACTCTGTGATTAGAATATTAGCTATAGGAACAACTGTGAGTGATGAGTGGATCTAAATGACAGTGCAGTACTAATTAATTACAGAAGAGTTCTTCCTCTTCTGATATCTTGTTAGAAATAAAATAAGAGTGCTCGTGTGTTGCATCCTTTGATGTTAGTTAATAAGGGTAAAAATAAAAAGAAAATGAACTAGAGTAACAGTTAATGGCAGAATCAAAGGGAAATGTTAGATGAAGGAAAAGTAAATATGAGAATAAATCCTTAAGGGAGAAGCAGTAAAGCAGCTCACCTGAAGACAGCATTAAAAAAGAAAGAAAAGAGCCGGGCGGTGGTGGCGCACGCCTGTAATCCCAGCACTCTGGGAGGCAGAGGCAGGAGGATTTCTGAGTTCGAGGCCAGTCTGGTCTACAGAATGAGTTCCAGGACAGCCAGGGCTACACAGAGAAACCCTGTCTCGAAAAAACCAAAAATAAAAAAAAAAAAAGAAAGAAAACAAAGTAAAGAAACACAATCACTTGATGTAAAACAATCTCCTCACTTGTGACAGGCTGTCAGGAAAAGCTCAGGACACAGGATAACTGTGCACTGAGTGACAGCTCAAAAGCTTAGGAGAAAAACACAAGACAAGCAGCCTACAAACAGTATGAGTAGTTAACAGAGTCTCTCTTTACATTATAGGCACAGTGTTTGCCATCTCTTCCATGACTCAATGCAGTTGCCATTCCTAGCTCTAGGCTACCTTATGTTTTTTTCTACTGCTACTTGGTTTGCTGTTGCTGATGGGAGCTCAGCCTTTATTATCATAATCCCTGTTTGTCCAACACCTGAAGAGGGTAGATAATGAATCGCATAGCATGCATTCTGACATAAAGAGTGTTTCAGTTAATCTATCTATCTATCTATCTATCTATCTATCTATCTATCTATCTATCTATCTATCTATGAAAGCTTTCCATGGTATGTCTTAGACTTTAGTTCCTTTAAAAACTTTCCACTGTTTGTTTCACTCCCTTGTTCAAGTCTCATACTAGAGTAAGGCTTCAACAATATTTCAACCCAATGTTACACTGAGCAATATTGACTCAAATGTTTTCTCTTTTAGTGAGACAAATTTGACAGGTCAAGACCCGATGAGTGCAGTCCTGTAATGTACCCAGAGTTTTCATTTACTGTGAATGAATGAACTCTGGCCTCTATAATCGCTTAACCACTAACTTGTCATTTTTAAAAATGACATCTTGGAATGGTAATGTGACTTGGAGGGACAAATCACTTGACATGAAAGGCTAAGATCTTGAGTTTTAGCCCTAGTACCTACAGTAAAAGGAAAAAGGCATCAACTTCTTAAAAATCTAAAATGTAGTACATATTATGGCACAAGTATTCCACACTCACAGTTCGCACACACAGACACACACACACACACACACACACAGACACACACACACACACACACACACACACACACATACATACACACACATACACACACACAAAGACACACAATTTATTTTCAAATATACCATAATCCTTTTCTTGTCAGATGCCTCTGTTCACTCTGTAAATAACATGGAACTAATTGTGGAGTAGAATTTTTTAGAGTTTTGTAGGTGCCTTCTGTCTTTAGTCATTAGTTACAACCGCTTCACACTGAGAGCAAAGCACTCCTGAGCTGTGGCTAAGCAATCTGGAATGGATTCTAGTGGCCATGCTATTCTTCTCCTCCTCTCTCTACAGTTCCCAATCTGTTCTCTGTTTTATAAATTAATATTTTTTCCATTCCCTTCCACATAGGATAGCTACTCTCCAATTGTTCCTGGCTTATTCTCTTTCAGATTCTAGCAAATTCCAGTAGCCAGTGCAGGGGTGTTGTTCACCATCCTCCTTAAAGCAATTCTTTAGTAGATTTCTATAAAAGACCTTAAAATATGTAAGGTCAATTACTTAAAAAATTTCATCTAAATAAATTTCATTAGTATCATTAGATGTTTAAATATTGCCCTTCACTATAGACCAATACATATTTCCTGTAGCAAAGACTGTCCTTAAATCTTAGCTACCAAGAGGAACTATAGTTCTACTTTTCTAAATCAATATTGTATTATTGATACTTTGTAAGTCATTATGTTGATTTCTTCTGACACGAGGAATGAATGGTAAATAAATTCATGTCTGTTAATCTGTTAGATTTGTTGTGTAATTCCTTCAATATATCTGCTTTGCCTTTCTAATTCATGAATAGGTCAAGAGCAGGGGATTTCAGATAAAGACAATAAGGTTTTTATGTACTCAAATATCTAGTTATCTACTGTAGCTGCTCTTTAGGGAAAGGAAAGAAGGTAAATACAGGAGAAGGTAGGAGAGAGTAAAGGAGCTTAGCTGGATACAGTGATGTAACTGGGAAATGACAAAAGAGCTTCTCTTTGTAAGGAAGGCAAGGAAGGAAATACAGAAGGAATGAGCTCGATTAAATAATTAAAGGGAATCTGAAAAAACACAGAAGGAATCATAATATGAATTATTTATATAAAACTACAAAACATGCAAATTTTTGTATAAAGATACATACATAGTACCATTAAACTTTTTTCATCTGTGTTGGTGATATTCCCTACAAGAGTCAAAGACCACCTAGTAAAAACCTCAGTTGAAGACAGGTGAAGTCCCCTTTTGGTTTGTAAGGCAGGGTTGTCCAAAAGACTCTCCAAACAAAGAGCCTATTGCTATCATCCTCCATTACCCTCCCCCACCCCAGAAATAGAAGGTCAGTACCTATGACACCATGTACCTCAAAAATATAAACCAGAAAACCTAGAGCAAGAACTAACTTGAATGCATTTTCTCTGAGGACTAGCTTTCATGGTATCAGAAGATATCATGTAAGCATTCAAGCACAGAGGCAATCAACAGACCTACCCAGCTATTACACTTACGAATTACAACAATGACCAGCATGGAAAAATAAGGGTACAATAGTGGCACTCATACTTTGATCATAACTAATGGCAATCTAATTAGATTTCTACCATTAGTTCAACTAGAAGAAACCACGGCTGTTACTGGAAACGTAGATAACTACTCAGTGCCAGTGAATTCATGGTTATTGGAGAATTATCTATGATTCTGTAGTTAAGAGTCTTTCATGCAGTTTAAAAATCATTTCATTTTTTGAGATTATAATATAATTCCATCATTCTCCACTTTCTCCAAATCTTCCATGAATCCCTCATTGTTCTATTTCAAATCAAAGGCCTCTATTTAGATTTAACTATTGTTACCTATACACATATAAAAGTTTCAGTATTTTTCCAAGGTTCAAAGTCCTTCTTGAGACTTCAGACACACTCCTAAGTGTGCTCACTTCTTCAGTTAAACCAAATTATATATTTCCAACAAATAATTTCCAGGAGAGTTCCTGGCATGTTGAAGTTCTTGTTTTTAATCCATTGAAATCTACAGATAGCCTCTTTCCATGTGTTACTCTTACTTCATATCCTTGGGCATGGCTATGTCCTGGTTTGCACAGATCAGAATAAATCTGAGATAATGAAGCCTAAGAGTTATTTTTTTCGTTTCCTCTACTGATCCCTAGTAAGCAAGCCCCAGAAATAAATAATCTTCAGGCTCCTACTGAGCAATCCTGAAATCATTCCCATGGACCAGATGGACAGATATTCTTATCCCTCTTAGAAAAACATAAAGACTCAGTGGACTAAATAAAACCACATTTAGAGTATAACTTCTCTAAAGTTCATAAATCATAATCTACCTTTTCCTCCTCACAGTAAATAGTAATGCAGAAAATCACCATCATCATTTAATGATTTTCAAGGGGCAAAGCAGAATGCTAAAAATATACTTCTGAAAACGTAGAAGTTTAATTTATCCTTCAAAATTTAATTAACAATTTTTCTCATGTGGGATTATTTTCTCCCTGGACTATTCATAAAATCTACTTAGTAAATGATTAAATTATTTAATGTGTCCCCATGTCCAATCAATTATTTTTGCTTTTAAAATAAATATGTAAATCTCTTCAAACTTTTCTTGACACAAGCATAAATGATGTAATACATCTTTTCTGTATAGAGGGAATTTCTTAAAAGGTTTCTTTGTTTTTTTCTGTTTTCCATCACTAGGCCCTGAACTCTGATATACGAATATATGCAACTTTTGCATGTTCTAACAATTTCTTCATTGTCTTTGTATATATTTCACTGCAGGCAATGTTCCTAACCTAGATATTCTCTTCAGTTTCTCAGGTTCCACATTTGAGAACTCTATAAAAATGACTGTATAAATCAGAATCCAACAATTGCAAATAACAAGACATCCAAATCAAACTGGATTTAGTAACAACAAATTATATAACTGTTGGATAATTGATTTCCACATTCCCTCTACATCGCTTTACCCTAAACTAATACATCTATTTTAATTCTCAAAGAAAAGCAATACAGACCTGTCTTATTTCCTGTTTTATTTTGTCCATTGCTGTTAATTTTACTCTTCTTAAAATTATATCAACCTTAATATATCTCATCAGGACAAGGGAGAACACACACACACATACACACATACACACACACACACACACACACAAAGAGAGAGAGAAAGAGAGATTGTCAAAGGCAGAGACAAAGAGAGGTAGACAGAGAGAGAGACAGAGAAGATAATATGGGTGACTGACCATCTACAGAAGAAAACATTTTTGTGTTCTGGACCTGTAACAAAAAGAGAGTGCTATTTAGGAAGTATGGTTTTCTATAAAAATAGGCTCATACTGATTTTGATGACTTTACTTTTTTCTACTCCAAGCATCTGGGGAATATTATTATTGAGTTAAAACTCAGCATCGTGATACAGAGAGGTGACTTTAGTTCAGTGGCTATGCCAACATTCGTCCGAGTAAAAATACCCTATATCATACTTAGTAAATGATTAAATTATTTAATGTGTCCCCATGTCCAATCAATTATTTTTGCTTTTAAAATAAAAGCGTAAATCTTTTCAAACTTCTCTTGACACATGCATAAATGATGTAATACATCTTTTCTGTATAGAGGGAATTTCTTAAAAGGTTTCTTTGTTTTTTTTCTGTTTTCATAAATCTCCAAGTAAGAAACTTTCATTAAAGGTTTTGTGGCCTTGTATGTTCCATTTTTAACCTATATTTCCTGGCAAAACCAAACAAGGACATAGACAAAAAAATGTTATGGTATTTACTGGAAAATAAAATATTTCCCTACTGTGAGATTTTTAGAAGTACAAATTTCTTTATACTAGCAGACAACACAGTTTGTTACCATGCAACTCTCCCAGAAATAATGAATGTATATATTTTTAGGGTTCCAATTTATAATAGTGATTATAAATATAAATATCTATACACATATTGCATATATATATATATATATATATATATATATATATATATATAGTTGTGTAAATTTTACTTGAGTGAAAAATGATCATTAATGTAAAAACATTTAAAAGTCAGGAGTTGGGGATGATGATGAAAATTGTGATGATATTTCAAAATATCTATTTCTAATTAGATGACATGAATTATCGCTATTTTGTGTTTAAGAGACTCTCTAAAGACTCCATAAAGAAAAAACAAAACAAACAAAAACCTCTTAGAACTGATACATAAAAATAAAAATCTAAAAATCAGTAAGCTTTCTACTCACCAAAAACAAACATGCTGAGAATGAAAGCAAGAAAATAGTATAATTCATTGGAGTTTCCAAAATATCCCAAAGAATGGACCTAAAATGAACACTTTAAAACAAAATTAAATGAGGTGTTCAGTTCCATTAATAAACACTTAACACACATAGTCAATGTACTGTGCTTTCTTGTGTGTCACCAGCATGCTGCCACCCAGCAAATTATTTCTTGAACACCTACTAAGAATCAATCACTGAGACAGAGATGAGAAGGGGTCTGGGGTTGGTTATGCCCTTGAATAAATCACATTCCAGTGACAAAAGATGGACATGGAGACGATGTGTGAGGCTCATAGTGTGCCCTTCCTCCAACCTTCAGTGGGCTAAACAGACCTTAATTGTTTGCCACAGTCAGTCTCCTGACCTAGATGGAAGTTTCCTGCCTTGCCCACCTGCAGCTTCCTGTAGAAGCAGACTGCCCACTGAGCTTGATTTGCAACAGAAGCCAGCTGAAACAAAGCAACAGAATCCAGCCAAAATAGGGGACAGATCCCCTAAATATTCAGAGCAGAAAATTAAACTTTGAGCTTTATTCAGAGAACTTTTTTCTTGGGTCCTTAAATCTCTCATCTAGCCATTCTATTCTATTACCTGCTCTCCTTCCAGGTATACCCAGTTTTCAGTGGCTGCAGAATGGCTACACACAGGATGTTAAATGACAAAGAACAACAGAAAGGAAAACACAGCAGGGAACAGTAATGATTGGCAAGTGAATATACCTGTTTCCATTGTAAACTGGAAAAGACTCACATAGAAGGAGACAGATGAAGGAGAAGTGTGGAGTCAGTGTTCTATTGCTGCGAAGAGATACCATGACCACAGCAACTCCTAAAAATAAAGCATTTAGCTGGGCTAGAGATTTGGTGCATTGTCACTCTGGTTGGAAGCAGGCATACATGGTGTTTGAGAAGTGACAGAGAGTTCACCATCTCCATCTATTGGAAGCAGGAAGAAACAGACTCTGGTATTAAAAGGCCTTTTTGAAACCAAAAAGCCCACCCCCCAGTGTGCTGATTTGAATAATAATGACTCCACCCCTACCCCAACCCCTAGTAGGTCCATCAGAATAACACTACTAGGAAGTGTGGCCTTCTTAGAGTACAAGTGGTTTTGTTTGTTGGTGAATGTCTGTCAGTGGGGGAGGGGTGGGCTTGAGGTTTCCAGAAACTCAAGCTAGACCTAGGGGCTCTCTGTCTCACAGTGCTACTTGTGGTTCCAGATGTAGATCTCAGCTCAAATTGTCTGCCTGAGTACTGCCATGCTTTCCACCATGACATAATAGACTAAACCTCTGAATGTACACTAGCCCAATTAAATGTCTCTTTATATGAGTTGCCATGGGATAAAAAACTGAGAGGGAGGGGGAAAGGGACAGCAAAATTTGGGATATAAATAAATAAAATAGATAAGAAAAAATGTTGCCATGGTTATGGTATCTCTTCATAGGAATAAAAATCCCAAGACACCCCCCAGTGACTCACTTCCTCCAACAATACCACACATTCTAACCTTTCATATACTGACATTCCATGGTGACAAAGTATTCTAGCTTTGTGGGCCATTCTCATTCATAGAAATGTAAATGAGGAACATATGCAACAAAAGAGTAATTTAGGAAAAATGGAAGACAGCATATCAATATACACAAGAAGAATTTTTCAGTGTGTTTTCAGATCCACAAGACAGCCACTGTTACTCTGACATAAGTAGACTGGAACAGTAGTTGTAGAAAACGCATACTTCGGGAAATGGGGCTAGGGAGATGTCACATGTGGCTGTCAGACCAGCATGTGAGCTTTGTGGTCACTCTAACTCTACATGGAACTTTTGATTAAAGATGAGTCAGGGTAACAATGTAGAGTGGTACACTTGCTCAACATGTAGAAGGCCATAGATTTGTTTCACAGTGCTGGGAAGTAAGAAGGGGAAAAATGGGAGGAAGAGGAGAATAGAGAAGTGGAGATGGGGTGAAAAGTGGAGTAGGTGGAGCTAAAGAATGCTGAAGGGATGAGAAAGAAACAGATGTAATCTATTAGACAGTAGCTCTTTAATGGTTCAAGTACAAGGTGGTAGCTTAAAAAAGATGAGGGACATTCTTGTTACTTAGCCTCTTTGGCTGTATGGATTATAGCATGGTTGTCCTTTATTTTGTGACTAATATTGACCTATAAATGAGTGAATACCAGGTTTATCTTTATGGATCTGGGTTACTTTACTTAGGATGATCTTTTCTAGTCCCATCCACCTGCCTGCATATTTCATGATGTCATTGATTTTAGTAGCTGAGTAATATTTCATTATGTAAACACACCACAATTTCTGTTCTGTTTTTGTTTTTTTCTATGAGATAATTCTCTTTAATACTGCTTTCCCCAACATCTGGAAAAGTTCATTATTTATTTTTTTATTGGATATTTTATGTATTTACATTTCCAATGTTATCCTCTTTCCCGGTTCTTTATCTACCCTACTCCTTTACTTCCTCTCAGAAAAGAACAAGCCTTTCAGGGACATTGACCAGATATGACACTAAAACCTACAATAAGACTGGCTCTTATTTTTGCAACAAGGTTGGAAGAAGCAATCCAGGAGGAGAGAGAAGTGCTAAGCATAGACAAGAGTCAAAGACAGTCCCAGCTAGCACCGTTAGGAAACCTACAAGAAAAATAAGATAAACAACCATAAGATATATGAAAAGGTTCCCTAATATCTGAAAGCTTACTTGATTTGGAATCAACTAATTATATGGACTATGTTCTCATGGTGCCATTGATCACTCTGTTTCCTCCAATAGTTCCTACTTCTCCTCCTCTTTCTTCTCTTCCTCCTTCTCCTCCTCCTCTTCCTCTTCATTTTCCTCTTCCACAGGACCCCTTGGACTCTCCCTATTATTTTTTAAAAATCAGATGTAAAAATGGAAATACTTAAAAGTTTTTTTGGCAGTAGACATAGTAATTGTTTCTCCATTTTAACACAAAAGAAAATAGACAAATATATCAGGAGATGCTTGAAGTTTGTGACATATTTACATTTTAGAAAAAAATATGGTTTTCTTTGCAGGATTGAATGTACTTTTTGAAGCTATACAAATACATCTTTTTGACAAAACTGTACTCCAGATATGTTGAGAAGAAGAGAATTTAAGTATTATTAATATATTTTCCCTAATTTTCTTGTGTCCCAATCTAAGTTCCGACAAGCTAAAAAGCAATATGTGCTTCAGTTTTGGAAAAGAAGACTGAAAGAGAAGCTTTCTAAATTACAGGACATATGCGTGTAATGCTCATAGAAATCACAAGCAACCTATTATTTTATTCATTTAAAATTATATTATTTTATTATTAAATGGGGGATAGCTATACTAAAATTATCTCTTACATAAATTCTAAATTAAATGGCAAATACTAATTCACTTTTTTATTGGAAAAGTTTTATAAAATATATTCTTATATGTTTCTATTCCCTTAATCTTTCTAAGTTCTTCTTACTCCCACTATTTCTATGTTTTTACTAATCTACTTATTTTTATTCTAAGTGAAGATTGGTAATTTATAGTTTTTAAGGACTGATCATTGCAGCTTTTAACTACTTATTAAAGTTAGTCTTTCCTTCAGTGATTGTATATATTAGTTTTGTGCTTCTTTGTAACTTTCTTGAGTCCTAATTGAAGTTTACTAACTTCCCTTTAAAAATTAACTTCTATTTTCATTAATTTTTCTATATGATTTTTATTTTTCTTTATTAGTTTTATTCCTATTACTTTTAATTATTATTCATTTTAAGATATGCTATAATTTTAAAACTAGTACATTACTTTACCTTCTTTCTTTTCTTCTTCGAGAACTTTCAGGACTCCCTCTACTCTCATATTGATAGTTTCTCTTTATTGTTACACACACACACATATAGTGTGTACATAAATATATAAATACAATCTGCTAATATGACCCGTCCAGCAGTTTCGGTTATTCCAGGGTCCCGAAGAGGCGCTACCTGAAGGTTAAAAGTGGGGGGAAGAGAGAAAGGAGGCCAAGCACACTAAGAAAGTCAAAGTCAGTCTGGGTTGTGTCAAGGCCTCATTTAATGTCTGGGAGCTAAACGAGTTTTAAGGCTTACAGAGAAGGGATTGACCTTCACACAAGAACAAAGGAGGGAAGGGTGGAGACACCCCTAGCAATCGAAGCAGGAAGCAAAGAGGTCATCTGGTGGGGACACCTGGAGTTAACGCTGCTGGCAGGAACATTCTGTGGTTAGGGCAGGAACTTGCACTCGCACTCTTCTCGCACCGACAGCTCATTGGGAAGGCTCTAGTTAATTGTTCTCATATTTTAACAGCCACCACCTTAGGGCCATGAGTAAGCATTAAATCTGAATAGCTCAGGATGGCTTCCCACATGCTAAATTCATTTTATATTTATATTTGATTTAGAGATGACCCTCTTTATTTGAAAATCAATAAGTGGGATCATATTCCAAAGGGTAATTTTCTCATTAGTTGCCCATAGTTCTTCATTAAGGGATAATTTTTCTGGTTTACTTTTCTCCTTAGTTATTGATCAAGTATATTTTTGAAAACTATAATTTAATATTAGCATATTTTTCCTAAATGTTCTTTTGTTGTAGACCTCAAGTTTTGATATTATGCCTTTTTGTTTTTTAAATTACTTCATTTTTTTTTCTGATCAGCCAAAGTTCTCTTCATGCTCTTGGACTTAGAACTGACATTTTTTTCTCCTTGTTGGACAAATACTTCTCCCACTTCATTGGCACATGTTGCAGCTCAGAACATATCAGTGGCTTTCTATTGAAATGAAATAGTAACAAAACAGAAGGTATTGAATCAGAAAGGTTTACCATAGAGTTTCAGTGGTCCTAGCAATGATTTTCAGTGCCTTGTTTTTATACAGTCAAATCACCAGACCCAATCTAGCCTCAAGGTGAATCTGAGATGAATGTATGATCATCTTGGCATCATAAAGAGAGATCTTAGAATTTGCAACTGCACATATAAACACAAAGCAATTCAACCAACCAGAAGGCATTGACAAGTGAGACTCTTGCAACCAGAAGTGCATATCATTTTATTCAAGTAGCTTAATCATTGAGCAGATTGTCTTCTGGCTCAACATGCATTCTTTGCAGCATTCAAGGAAACTTTGTTGCACAATGTTCTTTTAGTCTTCTGACCTGCCCTTGACCTGTGCAGTCATAGAATTATCAGCATTTGCACTTGGTTGCTTTCTAATTTCAGAAGCTGGTTCAGCTGAGCTTTCTTTCATTTGATAGGAAAAAAAAAAACTCTATGCCAGGCTATTTTTACTTCCTTCCAAATATCGACGGCTCTGAGTCAGGGAACATGCCATGCCCATGGGACAGAGAGCAGGACAGAGATACTGAAACTCAAGCAACTTCAATCCACATGTAAACACAGCCAAGCAACTTGTGCTGAGTCAGTGCAATTGCTCCCCTGAGTCACATTACTGGAAGAATCTAAATGGAAATAGCAGCGGCCAGATCCCTGTTTCTTTCTAGCAAAAGCAGACTGAGTGCTAGGATTTTGAAACAAGTACTTGAGCTGGACGTAGATTTTCTGCTTTTGCAATCTGTTTGTCAGGAGTTTTCATGTTTTTATGTACAGAGATATAAAAAAAATTGCATACTAAAAGTGCTCACTTCACGCTACAGATTAAGTATCGTTGTATTTAATTACTCAATGGCATGCTCATTGCTGCTGCGTGTACTGTTCAGTGCAATTCTTTCCAAAGAGATGATGGTCTGTGCTTTACTTTACATATATTACACAATTAATTTGTGCTGGATAGGTGAGGCTAATCCATGCTTCTTTATTTTAAAATTTATATTTTTTTCTTTGGGAATTCGAGTAATACATTTTCATCATATTATTTCTACTCATACTTCTTCAAAATTTTTCTGCATTCCTATCCATACCGATCTGTTTTCTTTTTCTTTGCACAAGTACACAGCCAAAAGGAACACACACACACTCACATACACACAGGGGAAGAACAAGAAGGAGACTGAGATGGAATAGAGGGAGAGGGAGATGCAGAGAGGGAGGGGGATGGGGGAGGGGAAGGGGAGAGGGAGAGGGAGAGGGAAAAGGAGAGGGAGAGGGAGAGGGAGAGGGATGGAATTAGGTTTATGTTTCACAATCACTCTTGAGTATGGAGCCAGCCCTGTCATATACATGATATGCCTAATATCACTGTGTTGAATTCTTTCCTCTAAGTCATGTTTCTTATGAGATATTTGTCTATTATTAAATTAGAATATTTTGGTTGAGTTAATATTTGCTTCAAGAGGGAGTTTAATAACAAATAGGTTAGAGATACTCCATTTGATTTCATAGACTCTGTTGATACTATTTTTGGAGGATTATATAATAAACTGGACACACCAAAATTAAAAAAAATAACTTTACAACTGAGTTTGAATATATAATATCTACAGAAAATTGTTAACATATAAACATATGCCATAATACAATGTGACAAGAACTAATAAAATAATTCTAGAAAAGGTATTGCTTAGTAAGACCCCTAAAGCTTTTCAATTTAGCATTCTAATATAAGTAATATAAAGCAGGCAAGTATTATTTGGCAAAAAAGGCTAAACTTATTCAGAAAACATCTCTTTGCAACAGGCTTATATCATTACAGAAAACTACAATCAATCCAAATGCAATGTTGTGGTGCCAAGACCCTACAGATATGTCTGCATATCAACTCCCTTACCTAAGCCTGAGGTACCATTGCAGAAGAGGTGAAAGAATTGTAAGAGCCAGAGGATTAGGAAGCTTGCAGTGAGAAGATAACTCCTAATACTGTCAGAAGCTACACTCATAGCATTGCCAACAGGACTGTGTACATATGAACTGAACAAGGACAAGAGACATTCTAAAGTGGATAGGGGACAACACCAAAGCCTCGCATCTAGGCAAAGAGCTACAGGAAACTAATGAAAAGGTAAGAGTGATTGAAATAATCTTTCCCACTGGGCAGTGGTAGCACATGCCTTTAACTTCAGCACTTGGGAGGCGGAGACAGGCGGATTTCTGCTTTCAAGGCCAGCCTGGTCTACAGAGTGAGTTCCAGGACAGCCTGGGCTACACAGAGAAACTCTGTCTCAAAGAAAAAAAAAAGAAATAGTCTTTCCCATGGAAGAGCATATTGACTCATTCTCCAATAAAAAAATAATCAGCCCTGAAACCAACTATACATGGAAGTAACATTGTATAGACTAAGTAGAATATATCCAGAATAATATATATGCATACATATATGCATATCACAAGAATCAATGAAAAAGATACCATGAATTTCAAAGAGAGAAATGAGGTGTACATGGCAGGGTTTGAAGGGAATAAAGGGAAGAAGAAATGATATAAATATATTATCTCAAAAAGTATTTAATATATGTTAGAGAACAAATTAATGAACAGATTCTACAGCCACGGTTCTTACAAATATTATAGAAGTGAATGATGTTGTAGTGCCATTAAAGTATGTTTATTCATATGCTTATCCTAAATAAATAACTCTAGTAATGTTTAAAGATATCTGATTAATGTCTAAACAGAAGCAGATCCAAACACATTAATTAGATGTCGATAGTATTTTTTAAAAACTAAATACAAACATTTGTAATGATAATTGAAGTTGAACTTGCTTTGATTATTTATTAATTCTGGTTGTCAAACATGGTAATTATTATAGCTGAAGTAACACCACTTAGTATTCAAGTGTTTGCATTAGCCCACCCCTGCTTGGCTGAATAGGAACTCCCTGCAAGGTGGTACAGCTTGAGTGTATTTACTGTCTACTGCTAGATATATTTAATTACTTGTTTCTGGGACAATTACTTGAGAAGATGGCCACCTGGAGAATAAAGTTTTGAAGGAAGTAAAATAAAGGTAATTGGGCAAAAAGAGGTTTACATCTACTATGGATAAACACTCACTACATAGCAATTATTGCTCAAACCCCTTTCACAGTCTCCAGGTAAGATCGATTTTCCAATAACAAACTGCCCAGATTCACCAACTCAGAGTCAGCTATATATGTTGTGTACTTTCACAACAGAAAACTTACCTAGAATTGGCAGTTCCTCTTTCTTATGTCTTCTCTTAGTCAGAACATGTTATGATTTAGATTCTAAGGTATTTTATATGTTATAATGCACTTCAGCCTTATATAATGGAAGTGATAGACATTATGTTAAGAAGTTTTATGCCTCTTTTTATTTTGTAACCAAATATTTCATCTAATACACCTCAGTTTCAACCATGGCTACATTCATAGACATGCCTGAGGCATGAACAAGCAAATCATGCTGTTTTTCAGAGAGTTGTAATATACTCAGCTTCCTTTGTTTTGACAGCATCAGACAGCAACTGCCCAAGTCTGAATGTATAACAAAGACATTTTCTGGACTTCCATCTTACTTTGCTTATATTTTCAAAGATCAACATAGTACTATGGGTTAGAAGATATTTTATGGTCATATCACTGGTCTCCCTTATATATTATATTCCTTGTGAAAAAAAATCAAGATTTTAAAATTGTGTCTTGAAATCACACTTATCAATAATGGAAAATGATTCTAGATTTAATTCATATTATAGCAGTTAAATGCCTTGAGTGAAGTCATATGATCCTAGGTACTGGAATTAAGTCTCAAAAGCAAGAGCTGTGACTCGGAACCCTTGTTCTCTCCATGTGCCCTCTTTGTCTCCATTCATTTCACCTACAAATTATTTTATTCATAACCAGGAATTTATAATGTTTTCCAGCAAACATTTGAAGCAATTTTTTTATTAGAATGTGTTTTATGCTTAATGGTGTACAAGGACTGCACAGTAAAATAATTAACAAATGGAATATAGTTTAGACTTGTATGAGTGTTTTCTGTGGTTTTTAAACAGAGGCCATATGCAAAAAATAATTAATATTGTAAATAAATAGATGTGTAGGTTCTATTTCTGATAATTTGTGAATGAAACCTAGAATGTTTTATCACTAGATAGCATTTGTTCAGTGTTGTCCACATACACAAACTAGGTCACTTGCCATACACTGGACTAAAGAAAAATTTAACTCTATCTATCAAATGACTTATCTGTAATACGTGATTCAATAAATACTATAAAATACTGATGGGTTCTCAAGAGAAAAAGCAAAACATTTGCTTTGGATTGAAAGGAGTCTTAAAAGAACATTTAATTTCAATAATTTAGTGATGAAGTATTTTTGTCTGCTTCCAACCTATTTTATAATTGAGTATCATTCTAGTGTTACTTTACTTCTTTTATTTGTCAGAAATATGAATACTATATCATTTCACCCCCATTTTTATAGAAAAGGGATTCTATTTTCCTGTGAAATTTAACTGTAGAGAATACAGATACATAGACTCTTATATAGTGGTGTATGATAAACACACGTAATTTTTCAGAGTGAGTTCCTGGATTTAGATATCCTGGAGAATTACTGAGGATGTCATCATGTCAGGCACCTTTCCTCTTCTTTTGATCTTGCATTTGCATTGTCAAATAAACTGAACAACTTGTTCAATGCATACCTGACCAGAGTCATCAGGAGGCACTACATTACTTTCTCACCATTCCTGGGGCTCTTAAAATTAATTGGCAAGATACTTTGCAATTAATTTATGTATCTACTTCTTCTTTCAAATCGTTGTCTTCCCAAGGGTTCATACTCATTCATGAGTAAAATCTGTACTCATAATTTACCCAAAAGCATACCCTGTCCCTCAAATTGCAGTAATTATTTCTCTACATAAGTGTATCCTAAATACTAAATTTCAAGACCCTTTTTCATATAACCAACAGAACTGACAGCCATTTGCCTTTCATAGAAGTTTTTTTTTTGTTATGTATTTAAATTCACTTTTCAATTATGTCATACAAGGGGGTGGAAGCTGTGCTTTCCACTGAATTCTCACTTGCATTAAGTACAGCCTGCAATATTTGACTTACGCTGCTGCATCCTACCTTAAGGAAGTGCGTAATGAAACACTTATTGATATTCTCATTCAAAAAGAGAGAGGTTAATGTTTGTCTCCTCTTTATATAGCAGGATTATCTCCCACACCTGTTTAATAATCCAATGCCATTTGAGTTCCAGTGTCAATTGAGTTCCATTGCAAATTCCTACTTGGCTTTTATTTTTCATTTGTTCCTTGGATTAGATCAGTGTCAATTGTCTCAAATTTACCTCACACCCGGCTGAAGAAATGTATCTAGACAATGCCTGAATTCTTTTCCTCTGTAATGGAACCACTCCACACTTTCTCTCAGGAAAGGTGAGATGATAAAGGTGCTTTTCACCAAGTCTGAGTACCTGAGTGGAGTCCTTGGCATCCACGTATTGAAAAGAGAGAGTAGACATTTTTAGTTGTCTTCTCACCTCTGCAAGTGCAGGGTGGCACAAGTACCTTTGCTTCCGTACTCCATGTATACAAACAAATACACTTTAATTAAATTCCCCCCCCTGAGTTTTCTCAATGAGCGTGTGCTTCAATTTTTTTAACTTTAGTGATCCTTTAGGTGCATCATTTCTTTATTTATACTTTTCTGACTCTCACCCTTTCCTATTGGCCTTTACTTGGATGCTTTTCATATAAATTCTTATCTCAGTGTCTTCTTGCAGTAGGTATCAAAGTAATGCTACTATTAAAGAGAGCACTGAGCCATAAATCTAGCTCCAAGTGCAGAGCCCTCTGATGCCCGTACCACAGTAGTCAATTACAATTTATCCAGCGTGTTCTTATGCTTCTTTCCCTGGCATAGGGTTTTTCTAATTTTTTTCTATATTCTATGTTTACCCTTTCCCAGTCCCCCCTCCCCATAAGTTCCCTAAGCCCTCTTGCCTCAGCCCATTCTCCTATCAACCCCCTCCTACTTCTCTTGCTGGTACTCCCCTACAATGCTGGAGCAAGTCTTTTCAGGATCCGGAACCTCTCCTTCCTTCTTATTGGGAGTCATTTAATATGTGAATTGTGTCATGGGTATTCAGAGTTTCTGAGCTAATATCTACTTATCAGTGACTGTATTCCATGTGTGTTCTTTTGTGACTGGGTTATCTCACTAAGGATGATATTTTCCAGATCCAACCATTTGCCTAAGAATTTCATGAATTCATTGGTTTTTAATTGCTGAGTAGAATTCCATTCTTTAAATATACCACATTTTCTGTATCCATTCTTCCATTGAGGGGCATCTGGGTTCTTTCCAGCTTCTGGCTATTATAAATAGGGCTGCTATGAACATAGTGGAGCATGTGTCTTTATTGCATGCTGGGGAATCCTCTGGGTATATGCCCAGGAGTGGTATTACAGAGTCCTCCGGAAGTGTCATGCCCAGTTTTCTGAGGAACAGCCAGACTGATTTTCAGAGTGGTTGTACCAACTTGCATTCCCACCAGCAGTGGAGGAGTGTTCCTCTTTCTCCACATCCTCGCCAACACCTACTGTCTCCTGAGTTTTTAATCTTAGCCATTCTAACTGCTATAAGGTGAAATCTCACGGTTGTTTTGATTTACATTTTCCTAATGACTAATGATGTTGAACATTTCTTAAGGTGCTTCTCAGCCATCTGAAGTTCTTCATGTGAAAATTCTTTGTTTAGTTCTGTACCCCATATTTTAATAGGGCTATCTGGCTCTCTGGCATCTAGCTTCTTGAATTCCTTGTATATATTGTATATTAGCCAACTTTCGGATGTGGGTTGGCAGAGATCCTTTCCCATTTCAGCAAATGGTGCTGGCTCAACTGGAGGTCAGCTTGCAGAAGAATGCGAATTGATCGATTCTAATTTCCTTGTACTAAGCTCAACTCCAAGTGGATCAAGGACCTCCACATAAAACTAGACACACTGAAACTAATAGAAAAGAAACTGGGGGTGACCCTTGAGGACATGGGCACAGGGGAAAAGTTCCTGAATAGAACACCAATAGCTTATGCTCTAAGATCAAGAATTGACAAATGGGACCTCATAAAATTACAAAGTTTCTGTTAGGCAAAAGACACTGTCAAGAGGACAAAATTTCATAGAGTTTTTCAAAGGCAGTGGATATTGCCATGTTAAGCAGAAATCAGTAAGAGATGGCATCTAGGAATTATCTTAGAAAAGGCTGGCATTTTATCAGACTCTTGCTTTTATTTAATTAATTTATTTATACATTTTACATCTCAATATCAGCCTGCCGTTTCCTCCCATTGCCCCCTCTCAATCAGCTCCACCATTAAGTGGCTACTCTACCACCCCTACCCTTGATATCATGCTACTCTGGCACAAGTCACTGCAGGATTAGGCACACCATCTTCCAATGAAGACAGACAAGGCAGCCTACTTAGGGGAATAGGACTATGAGATTCAGACATAGACTCCACTCCACTATAATCTTGGAAGTAAAAGATGCCCCTTTTCTTAAGCAGACATAGAAAAGCTTGCCTTTTGAGAAGCCAAAGTACCATGTTTCTGCCTCTCAGATTTCATTACATAAGGCCAATGAGTAGTCATTGAGATGCATATTAAATCTAAATAAATAATTTTAGCCTGTCCTTGGTCAGTACTGAAGCTTGTAACACCAAAAGCAATGGCTCAGATCGCTCATGTAAGCAAGCACTGAGGCAGCAGTGATGGCACTTGGCTAATCATTCTTTTGGAACAGATAAATCTTTAGGCTGCTTTTGAACTCTTGATTGTCACATGGAGATAAAAATAGATAAACAGAGAGACATAGCACACATTTTACTGCAGTCACTGAGAACTAAGAGAATACTCTCAGAAGTTCTTTGAAGGTTGTATTTTTAATACTGTCATCGTTTATTGAAAATAGATGACTTGAAGAATAGCAGAAAATAACATGACTTTCAAGCACATTTGTGTATCACTCTATGTGTTTTAAAGTCTAAATTGTTTGGACCACAGTAACAAATCTAGAGGAAAAGCATATTACTTCCAGCTGAAGAAAATGAAGTATTAGGTGAGGTTGGATCTCCTAAATTAATGTGATGGAATTTTGCATGGGGATGAATAGTAGTAGAAGGAATTGAGATGTGTCAGGCCCTTCTTTGAAATTATGGGATTTATGGAACAATATGGCTTGGCATCATTTTTAAAGCGATATCTGGAAAGATAATAGTCACTGAAAAGTCTCACTTGAGAGAAAAAAATGTCAAATTCTAATATATATAGATTATAGATAGAGAGATAAAGATATAGAGATATAGAGACAGATATAGAGACAAAGATATAGAGACATATAGAGACATATATATACATACACATATACAAATATATACATATATTTAACATACATATATACACACATATATGGGAGAAATATAATGCATATATATGTATATATTTAAAATTTTCTAGTGTCTGTGTGTTCTTCATTGTTTGAATGCAGAGTTAATAAGAGACATACACATAAATGCCCTAAAAAAATTAAATGGCTCATAAAATTCTTTACACTTTATCCTTTTCCCCTGTGGAGATTCAGATTGTTTCATTGTGTGAGCTGTAATTAAAATTATAGTTAATCCTGATTGTATTAGAATTAATTATTTCTATTTCAAAATGTTTTTTCATCTAGACAACAGGATGCATATTATTCTGCAAGAGAACTATACAGTTAATCACAGAAGTGATATTAAGTTTTTCTGGCATATGTTTTAACATCTCAAGTTGTTAGAATGTTCTAAAATTGCTTGATCCACTTAATAAATTTCAAATATTCTAAGAGCTAAGGGGTTTGTAGAGAACATTTGCAGCCATCATTATTCCAAGTTCAAGACAGCACAGTTGAATAAGATCAACTTGTGCTTCATAATTTAGGAGATGACTATGGGTTTGATAAGCATTTAATACATAATTTTATTCTTTTTGTGGTAAGAGAAATATACACCCATAATGCTGCTGATGTTAATAAAATGTCATTTGAAGTTTTCATTTGATTACCATAAATAGAACTTTCTTCTGTCATTGCATACATGGTTTATATAGTTGAGCATATACTTTTTCACATGAATTATCTATAAAAATTAATATATCAATTTTACATCTCAATCTCTGCCCCTACCCCTGGTCTTCCTCTTACTGCATCCCTCCCCCAACTGCCCTTCCATAGATGAGACTCTGAGAGACAAGCTTCTAAAATCAGTCTCATAGGTTGACTAGGCTGTCATCCTTGAGTGGTTCAGTTGAAAATCCCTGTGCTATAAAATGAAGAAACTATAATGCCCAGGTAGTGCTTGTAGCTTTAATGAAGAGTTCATCCAAAGAAACTTAGAACCTATTACCTGTCTGTGCTATGCCTGGTACTTGGATTCCCGAGGTAAAGAGAACTTCCTCATCTGTAATGGACTAATAATAGCACAGAGGATTGTTAATAGACAGGGAGATGGGTGTGGTTCAGAGATAAAAAGGCTTGGACTTGAATCACATCATTTAGCAGTCTTGTACACATGACCCTTTTCAGCATCATTCACATTTTAAGAATTTCAAAAAAAAAAAAGAGTTACTCAAAAACATTTTCAAATGTCACTCTACTGAGCTGATGCGCAGACTTCTCTCACTATGTTTCTTATTAAAGCTCTAGTCTAAGTGTTATATAGCACCATTTTGAAAGAAACATTGCAACCTCTGCTTCATTACACAGAAAACCTGCACTTATAATATATAAGACAAAGGAGGAAAGGAGCAGTTGATTTTCTCAGGACCTCCGAACACATAACATATTGATTTTTCTCTGTGTTAACTCATCTTTCAGAAATAGTTTATATCCCAAACGCTGGCAAGTCTATGGAGGTGGCTTTACCTATTATAGTGGTTAAACCCTGACAGTGGCACATAGTGAGCTGGGTATTTTCTGATTGTTCCAAAATCAAGAATAAAGCATGTCAGTAAAGTACAACTGCAGCAATAGGAAAGTAGAACATTAGCAGAAATCTAAACATGACATAACATTTATAGGACAACCTTCACATCTTACCTATTATTTAATTACAGAATGATGTGAGAACCTATGCTTCTAGAATAGCCCATTCTTTGAATTGAAATAGGAACTAATCCACTTTTTTTTTTATTAAATCATTGTTAATATTGAAGCAGATAATCTCAGTCAAAAGCTCTTCATGAATGAGAATGAATATATAGACTTTCTTTAGGGTAATATGTAACTGATAATAGGCATTCAGATGGATTCTGAATGAGTAGATGGATTTATTAAAGGTTTTATAGACATAGTCCATTTAATGACTTCTTTTGGAATTGAGAACTAGCTCTATTGCTGAAGCGCTTACTCTGCCAGCAGGAGGACCTTGGGTTGTTCCTGGAACCTGTGTAAAAATATTAGACACGCTACAGTAGATTGTAATCCCAACTTTAAACAGGAAGAGATACCACAACTATGGGAAATCAAGAAAAATTTAAGTGTTGAATAAAGGCAAAATACTCTTCAGTCATTCTACCATCTTAGGCAAGAAAAATTACTCATATTTCTGTGACTGGGCTACATATTCAACTTGTAGACACAACAAGAATAGCTTAGTCATCAAGAAGTATTTTAGAATTATTTTTTTTTAAAAAAATGACATTTTAAGGAGGTCTGATAATTAAAAGTCTAAGAATTGCTGTACTGTTTTTTTCCCAATACCTTTTTGTGTGTATTGTCAAGAAATAGGATATCTAGGTGACTTACAGGAGGTTTAAAGACACATAGACAGTGATTTGAAAATAAATTTAAGAGACAGTATCAACTGGGCTAAGGAAAATATCACATAAAAAATGCAAACAAACAAACACCAAAAAAACCACTGATTTCATATTTACCTGGTAAGAACTGACAAATTTTTATGTAACTAAGAATTAACTTATTTTAATTTTTAGTATTATCCATTCATCATATAAAAAGAAATGTTGTAGTCCATTAAGAAGCCTGAAGTAACTATAACTTTTTTTTGGGGGGGGGGTTGAGACAGTGTTTCTCTGTGAAGCCCTGGTTATCCCGGAACTCACACTGTAGACCAGGCTGGCCTTGAACTCAGAAATCTGCCTGCCTCTGCCTCCCAAGTGCTGGGATTAAAGGCTTGTGCCACCCACCACCTGGCTCTATAATTTGTTTAACATTAATTGTTTTCTATTTGTGCTGACTCTATAATTACCCTTAAGTCCAGTGACATATGCATTGCCACTAAATAAACAATTGAGTTTTATAAAAGCTTTAAAGTAGCATACTTATAATTAGATAAAATATAGTGGAAAGGGAGTCTGATTTTAGAAATTTAAGCTTTTTATTTATATGAATGCTGCTATACCACCTTCTATAATCTTACATTGTACATTTATAATTTATGCTTTATGATGACAAATAGAGTAATATGCTATTTTGAAATGGGTTCATGATGATGAAGTGTAAATCTGATGGGACAATGAAGAAATTAACATGTAACTAAACATATTCTTAAAGTAGTTGTTGGCAAACCAGTCTATAATGATATAGAAGTGGTTTTATTAGCAATAAAAACATTTTCTTGGTAAGTCTAGGTAATGGAAAGAGTACTCAGAACTTCATGAGCTAACAGGAAGTACTCAAAGATAGTGATAAATAAAGGCTTAGTGAATAAAAATAAAATATTTATTTAGTACATTATTTAGAAATTCTATACAAAACAAGGCTTTTGCTAGCCAAACTTAGGAGACTCTCTAAGAAAGTCACCAAGTCAGTATGAAAACAATAGAACAGGAGTCTCTCAACAATGCTCCCAACAGATCATGGAAGTGAGCATGGTACTTTGAGGTTTTGAAAGTTCATCATGCAGCAGAGGTGCAGAAGGTCCCAGATGTTCATGACCACATCCCCAACATTCACAGTAGTGTAACCACTGTGCAAAAGTGAACGATGCTGTACAAAGGAAATATATTCAGGCCTTGATTAGCTGTAGATCATGCTTAACTTGGTGGGGTATCACATCCTCCGATAAAGGGGTTCACAAATGTTTGTGAGCTACTATGTCAGTGATTGGAACCAAATCTTGGTTCGCTGAAAGAGTAACAGATGTTCATAACCACTGAGCAATCTCTCCAGCCACATTGCTTTTATTCTAAGTGAAGGTATTTTATGTGTAAACCATGACTGCTACTGGCTACAATATGGTGATAAGAAGTTCTAAACAAGGCTCCGACTGTAATTATGAGGGCATGCTATGCCCTGGTACTGCTTCAATCTGTTTTTTTTTCAATGACCTAAAACTATTCTGTCGTCCAAATAATCACAAGACTCATATACTTTACTTGAAACTGGTCTTTTCTTCAGATCAGAATCTGATATAGCTGTCTATAGTTGTCTCCTGAGAAGCTCTGCCAGGACCTCGCAAAGGCAGTGGTGGGTGCTCTCAGCCAACCATTAGACTGAGCATAAGGTCCCCAATGGAGGAGCTAGAGGAAGGACTGAAGGATCTGAAGGAGCTTGCAGCCCCATAGGAGGAACAACAATATGAACCAACCAGTACCCTCAGAGCTCCCTGGAACTAAACCACCAACCAAAGAGTACACATGGAGGAACCCATGGCTCCAGCTGCATATGTAGAAGAGGACGGCCTTGTTGGACATCAAAGCGAGGAGAGACCCTTGGTCCTTCCTGATAAGACTCCATGCCCCAGTGTAGGGGAATGGCAGGGCATGGAAGTGGGAGTGGGTAGGTTGGTGAGCAAGAGAGGAGAAATGGGATAGTAGAAATTTGGAGAGAAAAACCAGGAAAGGGGATAACATTTAAAATGTAAATAAAGACAATATCTAATAAATTTTTTATTTTTATAAAGCTCAGTTAGTTCTTAGTTTCACCTTGTGGAAGGAAATTAACTCTACCTTTCCACTGTAGCGTTTACGGCTGTTCAAGAACAGAAACTTCTGAACTGCTTGTGAGCTACATGAAAATACAAATTTCAAGAAATCAGTCTGTCTTTCATCCTGTTTGTTTGCTGTATCCCATCAGCAAGGCTTCTTCCCCATCAGTGTGTTTCAGCCCTCACTTGATACATTCAACTTCTTTTCCTTAGCATTAGTTCCTGCTACCTTGAGGGAAAAACAAGAGGTTTTAGGACCTGCATTTCTTTTTTTTTTTCAAATTATTCAAAATATACTTTACATCTAACATTCCAATGACTGAGTCTATCAATGTAAATAGTTTGTATTCCTTTTCAGCCACTTTTGCACTATTTTCTGACATTACTGTTTTACGTCCATCTCAGTGAATGTTAAAGATAATAGGCCCAAAGTACAAGAAAGAATTGCACTGCAGTGAGAAGCATAAAATTAGGGAAGATTGGCAGGTAGCTTTCCATTTTAATACCTACAAAAATGTGTTCTGCAGTGGCCATTGCACAATTGTGCATACATAATCTCAAACCCCAGAGCACATCTATCAGCAATAATTTCACGGAAGCAAGCTCTAGCTAATATGTGCAGAATCTTATATTACTTTATCAAACTGTCTTTGTGTAATTAGTCTGTCTCCAATGCTGGGTGTATAAATTAAGCATCTAATTTATCTTGACTGGCCTCCGGATTACTTGATCAGTCTATTCTGCTCCTTCCTGTGCCTCTTTAGTTAATGCCAAGTACTGCAAAGGACCCTTTGGCAGCAGGGAGTGTGAAGATGCAGGGATTTTCTCCAAGGTCACAGACAATTTCAAATTTACTTATCAGTGACACTGGGCACTGTGAGTGTCATCCCTTCCAATGACAGTGTTCTTTAGGGTGAGTATAAATTATGTCTTTAGTGACATGTTACTTTGTGTTGCAGTTGGTGGATAATAAATTACTGGAAGTCAATGCGTAAAGTGAGGCTTATTAACAGAAATCAAATTAAAATAAAATTATACTTCATTCTCCATTCAACTTCATTTCTCATAAGCCTACTTCTCAATAGCATCACAAACTGTACAACTTTAAGGGGCAAGCTACACAGCTATTCAGTCCTGATAAAAACAAAATAACTCCTGTAGCCATAATCATTCCTCAAGAGCATTTAATTTGTTGGCTCTTGCATTATTGCTATCAAAACAAAATCTTGCAGCTTTATTGGAATACATAAATCTCTTTGATTTAAGCACACTTTATCTCTCTTTTTCTCAGATGAATTTGAAATGATGCAGAGTTAAAATTTTATGGAGTGATTTCTGGGGAGAAAGGCTGACATAATTTTCAACATGGGACTTTCTGTTCTGCTGACAACTCAGAAAGTTTAAGGAAAACGTGTTGCTTTCTGATAGTTTTTGTCAGAGCATACTTATTCTTTTATGGTAAATGCACAGTCAGAAGAGTTGTGTGTTCATTTGAACGTGAGTAGGCAAATATATGTTTTCTTTTCTCAAGATCACAATGAATATGGAGTGGGTTATTGAGATACCAAGTTTCATGAAATAAGATCTTTTAGACAATAGTTTAGGGATTTTTCTACAATTATTGATAATCCACCATGATTTTCAAATTTATCATAACTCTATTGTAATTTCTTTGATTTTGCCTCATATATATCATAGTGTGTATTGAATTATGTGATTTTCTTGAGGCTGTGTTGCTTTTTCAAATAATTGGGGATGGTCAAAACACTACATATTCATTCTGAAATTTTCTTATTAGTATTAGAATAGTGATGTCACATGATGCTTTTAAAACTGTATTAGAAACAAGAGGATATGCTGTATATAAATGCATTCTAATCAAATGTCCATTTGATGGATGCTTTGGTCATGGCATGTGAAGATATTCTGTGTGGAATTGTGGTTGTACCTGATGTTTGATGATGTTTAAAGTGTTTTATTTCTATCCTAGAATTATATAGAAGTATAATATGTAAATAATGTAGAAGTGGCAATGATTTGAAACTGTAGATATAAATTAAGATCATACAGATTAAACTGTCAAATTATACAAACATGGTGTACCAAAGATTCATTTAGAGTGTTTGGATTTATATGAGGAGATAAAGTTCAAATGACCTTGTAGGGCTTTTTGTCTAATGACTAACATGAGAAACTAAGACTCATAATTGGAAAACTTCCACCCCAGATCATGAATCAATTTGTAACATACCTAGAGTGAGAGTTTTGGAATTGTCTTAACCTTGGAGACTATTACACTCCATCTTTTGTTAATTTATTCATCTCTGTATTCGATACTTTGTGAGGGATTGACATTCAATGATGGTAGGTGAAAACAGATATAATCTCTTTTTCTGCTCTACTGTGAAAGCCAAACATTAATCAAATGGTCACCCAAACAAAACAAAGTTAATTACATTGAATATAAATCATAAGATAAGTAATAAATAAGAATAATAAAGGAATCACTAACTGTTGCTAATTTATGGAAGGAAAAAATTCATTATAATGAACAAACTTGCATTTTTAAATCAAATTTGCAAACATCATTTAAGACATATCTTAGAAAAAGATCCATCTTTTATGAAAGCCATCTTTGACTTCCCTAAAGTGAATAAGGCAAGATACCTCAGTTCTCTTATTTGCATACTTCTCTATTAGCACTTCATATTTATATAATGTGCCTTCCCCACCAAGTCATGAGCACATTGATGACACATGACCATATCATGCTCATGTTCTGTTTTTATACAGGTCAGGAACCATATTTTTTTCCTCACGCTAGAGAAAGAAAAACAACAAAGGAGAGAAAAAGAATATTCTGGAAAGACTCAGTGAAGCAGTATAGAACAAAATCAGAACAGGGAAGTGGAAAAGGTTAGGTGGGAAAACAGGGGGAGGGAAGGGGACTGATGGGACTTTCGGGGAGTGGGGGTCCAGAAAAGGGGAAAAAACTTAAAAAAAAAAAAGAATAAGAGTAAATAAGGCCCTTGCCCATTAAGATGTTCAGAGTTTTCCTTTTCCTTACTCACTACATTTCTGCAAACTTGTTTTTTGCTACTTGGCAAATATAAAGCATCCTACTTCAAGTCAAAGGACAACTTTTAGGCTTCCTCAATGTCATCCTGCCACCTCCCTGGTATTAGAGAATTATACAGACTGTACAGGCAGGATGGAGTTAATTCAGCATCTCTCAGTCACCAGCTGCATGGTTTATTGTATAAATAATTTAAAAGAACATTTTGTGTAGTATATACATAGTTCTACAAACAGTACATTGCAGTTTGAATTCCATTTGTTCACTAGGGTAATTGTTGATCAATGCATAGTTTATTAGATTACTTCCATTGATCATTCTCTGTACTCTTTCACTTTCCTTCCTAAGAAAAAGTTTTTACAAAGAAACTTCTTATACTCTTTGTGTTTCATACACTGTAGAGAGTGAAAGGCAAATAAATTGAAGTGAGATAAATAATAAATTAACATCAGATCTCATACAAGATTCTAATGAGTCTATTATTAAAGATATGTCCAGTACCATTTAAAAACTATCTTCAAGAAAGTATGATCTGCATGTTTAAAAGAAAATAAAATAAAAGATAGAGATTGGGATATAGAGAATGTAGGATCATAATCTATTAGGTTTCAAGTATGATGAATAAAAACAATGAATGTATTTTAATTTGTGGTAATTTAGGCCTGCAAGTAACATACCTAGCTGACCTCTGCAATAGCAGAAATCAAGAGTCAACAGAGTCCAATTTTCCAGAAATGATTTTGATGTATAGCAGGGTTTTTAATTACTTAAACACTATTATTCAGAGGTTTGATGTGGGGAAAATTTGGACATTTGCAAAATAAAGTGACAAAGTGTTAAAGATCACATGCTCATAAAGGAAGAGACAGTAAAGAGGAGATCTATAGCAGAATAATACACTTGCAAGTTATAATGCATTCATAAAAATAAGTTTAAAATTACATATAATGAGACAATGATAGACAGAGGCATTTTAGAATAATTACCAGAGGAAATATGAAGGTGTTCAGAAAGGATAAGAAAAAAATGGTTCTAACAAGAGGCAGCTTTTATTGATCAGTGAAAGAGTGCACGAACAAGGATACAACTTATAACCCTTTTATCTTTTATATCAATGCCCCTATGTAGCTACCTGTTGAAACCCGAGAACAGATAATAGTCACAGATTGTATTAGGTCAATTGTGTTGAGTATGTTTATACACTGATCCAAACACAAAGTGGGAAATCGACATAGATACACAAAAACAGAGAATTGAAAATCCATAGTTCAGTGGCTTTCATGGTTAAACGACCATTGTTGTTGATCAATAATAATCCATGTAAAACCTCCAATGCATTTAAGTAAAATCACAATTGGGTATAATCAGTACAATCTTAGTTGTAAAGCAAAGCAGTGATAGCCAGAATTAATCCAGTGCTAAAACTGAAAAAAAAATGTTAAATTAGGATGAAATCAGATTAATGAAGTAAAGATGGCTCTCATATAACTATTGCATAGGAAATAATGGTGTTTGAGATACGTAGAATACATCGTTTTCCAAAAGAAGTGATACTGGACATACTCAGGATGCATACTATATAATACACATATGTCTGTTCTGGATTTCAATATCTATTTAAAACGGACAGTTCTTTCAATTCTTTCCAGAAATCCATGGTGTTACAAATCTGAGGTGTTCACCTTCTAGAGGTAAAAGTTACTGAGTTACTTGATATTTATTTGGCTTCTAATCAACTATATGTTTAGAAAAATAAAAAGCACAATATTTTCGGGGAAAATAGTAGAAAAATAATTATTACAGTGAAAGCTATTTTAACATATCAATTAACCATTTGGAGAAAATATTGAAGATAATGTATATGGTTATAATATTCATGACTAGGTCTTTATGAAATGATACATGTGAGTATGATATGCTAGTTTCTCTTAGAGCACTAACCTGTTATATTTAAGAAGATAGTTTATAATTTTCAATTTTTAGTGAGGAACACCAAAGTTTATATATGTGTTTAACACTAAAGTTTAACTTAGTAAAGTTTAAGTATGTGTATATTGATTATACTCCTTCAATCTGCAATGTTTAGATTCATATGCAGGGCACTAACTAAGCTTATCACATCCTAATTTCAAATAATCAAACTACTTAAAATTATTTCAGCGAACTAAATTCCATTTAACTAGATTACATATCGTCTGAAGTGTTTGAAGTACTAAGAACATTTGCAAATATTCCAAATAATAGTTCAATACCTATTCCCTGTCTGCCATAAAATATTAAGGAATAATTTAAAATTATCTGTCATCAAATCTTAATGAAATCTAAAAGGATTGTTTACAAATGTCATTTTTGTGGCTATTACACTTATAATATTCAATGCACTTACATACTAAATAGAAAAACATGCTTGTAAATGTGCACTTCTGATTTTTGTTGAAGTGATATAATAAAGATGTCAAATTATATAAGTATACAAAGGAGGAACTGATGATTTGGATACTATCTGCATTGGACACTATTCTATTCCTAGACTAATTTTAAAATGGAGCATTTACCACTTGGACCATTTGGAACTTTGTAACAGTTCCAGGTAAACAGAGCAATTGAAGATTTATAGGACTATTTCTAGCCTGTCACTTCTCCCTTTAGGAGTAACAATAGTGAGGGAGGAAGTGCCACTTGGGTGGAAATTAAACCAGGTTTCCATGCATAGCTTAACACTAATCAGAAGTGTGTTTGGATTCTGCAGATAAAGCAAAAACGAAGTCACTGTGAAATATGCTGATTTGACTACAAAGTAGTAGGCTTGATTTTTTCACATGTACAACAACCTCAGCTGGTTAACAACTTGAATTTGAAGCTGACACAACTTTCTAGGTGTCTCCTCTATGGGGAAGGAAGTATCCTGGACTGAAATGTAAATCTCATTCCAAGGTAGCTTAGTGGTCCTGTGATATGAAGAAAGAAAACCAGAAAATCAAAGAGATAGAAAAAGAAATGATGTGATCTTGATGAGGATCCATTGAGATACTATAAAATATCTGCAAAGCCCTGTGGGTTTGGAGTCTGCATGTGGAATGGGAGCCACTGTTAATTGAGGAAAGAATTAAACATAATTGGAGGAGAGCCTGAAATCCCTAGGGATATTAGGGAGGCATTGTGGCTAGGCATGCAGTCATGGCAATACTCGAGCCTCAAATTCCAGAGTATTGTCCAAGGGGGAGTCACCATAAATGGGTACATTACTAATTGGCATTTCTGAGATAGCTTCATAATTACAAGCTTTTAAAAGTATATGACACCTCTCCTCATCCTAATCCTCATCCTTATCCCTACTCCATATAAGCAAGAAGCTGATGCAATAGAACAAGGCTCTGCTTTAAAAGTATATATATATTATTAAAGTATATATCAAACATTCTATATTTTTAACTACATCTTCGGATATGTAAAGGAATATGAAATCATGTTAGATATATAAAAGCATTGCTCTTCACATGTCAAGCAATGGAAATAAACTTATCCGTGTGAAACCAGGAGGGGTTTTCATGACAGAATTTCATTTCCAGTCATAATAAGGACCATCATATGTTTAATAAAAATGTATCATTGAGAAGGATAAAAAAATCTGCAAGCATTTAGAACAGCTTTATATTTGTATTATAATTCACAGTGTACAATCTTAGGAAAGGATAAGCTTTTACTTAACAAGTAGAGTATACATTCACTTTACGGTTAAAGTAAGGAGATATTTGCAGCATGCTGAAGCAAATTATGTCATCTATTAGTTAAACTATAGCAATTACTCACTACTTACCAATATATTGAAAGATTAGAAAATTACACTCAGGATTTCAACAATACCTAATTGTTGAATAAGCAGTTATTAATTGTATCTCTTCAGATGTGAACTACAAATTCCTAAAATATCTCAGAGAAGTTTAATCATTTTTAAGTTCTGATTCACATCCTGCAATCTAAACATCAGAGGTGAGACTATTTCCAAGAGGCACCTGATAATCACTTAAGTGGACTTCACTGCTCAAGATGACTTGGGAGTCACTGGGCATTTCAGCTGCATCTCACCTGTTAACATGAGGTTGAGATTTTGAATATTAGCATGGCCGCAGTAATCACCAAGCAATGTTCTCCTGGGATTTGATCAGATGTTTCCATTAAGAAAAATCAGTGGTGAGGTACTGCTGCCCAAGGATACCATTCACCTCAAACATTTTATGCTCTAACAAGACAACTTTCATTTGATAAATTTGGAAATGCCAAATCTCTTTAATCTTTCCTGATTTTTTAAATTTTCTAAATTTATTGCTAAATAGAGAATGCCCCAGGAAAGATCAAGCATTGCCCATGAGGTTGAGGAAATGAAGAAAAGATAGATTTCACAGAAGAACTGATAAAGTGTTTTACCAAAGAACTTTAAAAACACAAAAATATATAACTAGTCTTCAAGAGTTGAAACTTTTGCTTTAAAAAGGATCAGTTCAAATCAAACAACAACAAAAATCTTTGTTTAGAAATCCATCAATGTATAGAGGATTCACTATATAAACAAACTCAAGGAAATAAACTACATGATCATCTCATTAGATGCTGAGAAAGCTTTTGACAAAATACAACAACAATTCATGTTAAAACGTATTTGGAACATCATGTATTCAAGGTTCAAACCTAAATATAATAAAAGCAATATAGAACAAACCAGTAGCCAACATCCAACCAAAAGGAGAGAAACTCAAAGCAATCCACTAAAATCAGGGACAAGACAAGGCTGCCCACTCTCTCCCTACCTATTGAATATGTTACTCAAAGTTCTAGCCAGCACAATTACACAACAAAAGGAGATGAAAGGGATACAAATTGGGAAAGAGGAAGTCAAGATATCACTATCTGCAGATGATATGATAGTATGCATAAGAAATCCCCAAAATTCTTTCAGAGAGCTCCTACAACTGATAAACAACCTCAGAAAAGTGACTGGATATAAAATTCACTCTAACAAGTCAGTAGCTTTCCTCTACTCAAAGGTTAAATGGGCAGAGAAAGAAATTAGGAAAACAAGACCCTTCACAATAGTCACAAATAACATAAAATATCTTGGTGTGACTCTAATCAAGCAAGCAAAAGACCTGTATGACAAGAACTTAAAATCCCTGAAGAAAGAAATCCAAGAAAAGTTCAGAAGATGGAAAGATCTCCTATGCTCATGAATTGGCAAAATTAATATAGTAAAAATGGCCATCTTACCAAAAGCAATCTACAGGTTCAATGCAATCCCCATCAAAATTCCAGTTCAATTCTTCATTGTGTTAGAAAGAGCAATTCTCAAATTCATTTGGGAATAACAAATACCCAGGATAGAGAAAACTTCTCAACAATAAAAGAACTTCTGGGGGAATCACTATCTCTGACCTCAAGCTGTACTACAGATCAATTGTGATAAAAAACTCATAGTACTGAAACAGAGACAGGCAGGTAGATATAGAAATGAAATAGAACTGAAGACCCAGAAATGAACTGACACACTTATGGTCCCTTGATCTTTGACAAAGTATCTAAAACCATCCAGTGGAAAAAAGACAGCATTTTCAGCAAATGGTACTCATTCAACTGTTGGTCTGCATTTAGAATAATGCAAATTGATACATTCTTGTCTCCTTGTACAAAGCTCAAGTCCAAGTGGATCAAGGACCTTCATATAAAACCAGATAGGCTGAATCTAATAGAAGAGAAAGTGTGGGAGAGCCTTGAATACTTGGGCACAAGAAAAAACTTCCTGAAAAGAAGAGCAATGGCTTATACTCTAAGATCAACAAACTACCAATGTGACCTCATAAAATCGCAAAGCTTCTGTAAGGCAAATGATAGTGTCAATAAGACAAAACAGCAATCCACAGATTGAAAAAAGGTTTTCTTCTTATTTTTTTATTAGATATATTCCTTTTTTACATTTCAAATGTCTCCTTTCCTGGTCCCCCAACCCCACAAAAATCTCATAAGCCATCTCCCCTCCCCCTGTTCCTCAATCAACCCTCTCCTGCTTTCCTGTCCTGGTAGTCGTCTACACTGCAGCACAGAGTCTTTTCAGGACCAAGGGCCTCTCTTCCCTTTGCTGTCTAACAAGGCCAAATGGGGACACTCTCAGCCAGCCATTGAACTGAGCACAGGGTCTCCAATGGAGGAGCTAGAGAAAGGACCCAAGGAGCTGAAGGGATTTGCAGCACCATAAGAGGAACAACAATATGAGCCACCCAGTACTCCCAGAGCTTCCAGGGATAAAGCCGTCAACTAAAGAGTACACATGGAGTTACCCATGATACTATGCATCTCCAGAAGCATAGGCATCAGGGGAAAAGGTTTTTATCAACCATACATCTGATGGAGAGCTAAGATCCAAAATATATAAAGAACTCAAGAAGTTAGACTAGAGAGAACAAAATAACCCTAAACCAGACTCCCTAGGGCTCCCAGCGACTAAGCCATCAACTAAGGGGTACGCATGGTTCCAGCTGCAATTTTGGTAGAGGAATGCCTCATCAGGCATCCGTGGGAGGATGGAGCCTTGTCCTATGACGGCTCTATAGATGCCCTAGTGTGGGAAAATTGAGGGGGTGTAGGTGGAAGTGGGTTGGGCAGAGGGCTATCTTCTTGGAGGCAGGGGGAGAGATGATGGGTTGGGAGTTTTCTGGGAGGGGGGAACCGGGAAATGGTATAACATTTGAAATGTAAATGAAGAATATATTCAATAATAAAGAAGGTGGGGTACATAAAATTCTCAACTGAAGAATTTCGAATGGCTGAGAAGCACTTAAAGAAATGTTCAGCATCCTCAGTAATCAGGGAAATGCAAATCAAAATGACCCTGAGATTCCACCTCACACCAATCAGAATGGCTATTGTCAATAATACATATGACAGCAGATGTTGGCAAGGATGTGGAGAAAGAGGAACACTCCTCCATTTCTGGTGGGACTGCAAGCTGGTACAACCACTTTGGAAATAAATCTGGCAGTTCGTGAGAAAATTGTAAATAGTTCTACCTGAAGATCTGGCTATACCATTACTGAGCATATAACCCCCCCCCCCCCCAAAATGTTCCAACATATAACAAGGACACAAACTTCACTATATTCATAGAAGCCTTATTTATAATAGTCAGAAGCTGGAAACAATCCAGATATCCCTCAAAAGAAGAATGGATACAGAAAATGTGGTATATTTATATAATGGAGTACTACTCAGAGAATAAAAGCAATGACTGGATGAAATTCTCTGGCAAATGGAGGGAACTAGAAAATATCATCCTGAGTGAGGAACCCAGACAGGAAAAAACACACATGGTATATACTCACTGATAAGTGCCCAAAAGCTCATAGTGCTCATGATTCAACCCATAGAGCATGCGGACCTTAGGAGGAAGGAAGACCAGGGTGTGGGTGCTTTAGTCCTGCCTTGAGTGGGGAAAAAGTTCATCATGGGAAGTGGAGAGAGAGGAGGACCTGGGAGGAGAGAGGAGGGAGGATGTAGGGAGCAGTATCAGGTACTAGAGGGGATGGGAGAGAGCTATTGAGGATCAGGAAATCGAATAAAAATATGTAGCAGGGAAGATAGGGGAACTGGGGATAACCACTGGAGGGTCCCAGACAACAGGGAAAAGATAGACTCCCAGGACCCAACCGGAGTGACTTTAGCTGAAATGTGCAGAGAATGAAGAGATACAACCTATAGAAAACACCTCCAGCAGATAGGCACCCATCTCAAAACTTTTAACCCAGAAATGTTTCTGTACAAAGGAAGAACAGGGACAAAAAAAAAAAAATGGAAAAGAGACTGAAGAAAGGGCCATCCAGGGACTGGTCCACCTGGGGATGCATCCTGTCTCCAGACACCAAATCCACTGACACTGTTGCTGAGGTTAATAGACACTTGCTGACAGGAACCTGGTGTGGCTGCTCCTTGGGAGATCGGGCCAGCAACTGGCCAATGCAGATATGGATGTTTGGAGTCATCGACTGAGCTCAGGGACCCTGTAGTGAGCTTGTGGAAGGACTGGAGGAAAGGAGGGACGTTTCAACCCCATAGGATGAACAAAATGGGCTGGATGGAACACCTAGTGCACCCAGAGACTAGACCACGAACCATGGAGTGTACAGGGAGGGATCCATGACTCCAGATACATATTAGCAGTGGATGGCCTTGCTTGACAGCAATGGGAGAAGAGGCCCATGGTCCTGTGGAGGTTTGATGTCCCAGTGTAGGGGATGCTGGAGCACCGGGGCAGGAGAGGGTAGGAGGGTGGGCGAGTACCCTCATGGGGGCAAAGGATAGTGGGACAGGGTTGATGTGTGATGAGGGGCTTCTGGGGAATATCATTTGAGATGTATAAGAATGGAATGATTAATACAAAAAGAAAATAGTACTTTAAGTAAATTTCATGAATCAAGCTGATGGAGAAATATAAAAGTTAAACTATTGTGGTGTAAAATTTTAATTTACTTAAACATTTTGAAGAAAATCAAATTATTAGATAATTTGTGAACAGTATAATAAAAGTAACATGTTAGTAATGCCAGATGTATTTACATATATGAAAATAATTCACATTATTAAAAATTCTAAACAATTATATAAACAGTTCAGTTTGTATCTGCTTCATAATATTACCACTTTTACCCCCATACTTTTCAGAAAATTTCCTGTAATAGAACAGAATAATTTTTACAAAATATACTATCATATTACTTAATAAAATTTATTAATTTCAGAGAACATAAATGTAAATAGATATAAAATTATGTTGATAATTATGTTGAAACATGGAGGCAAGGAAAGAAAGAACTGTGCATCATTCCCCAGGTACTTTTTCTAACAGCATTGAATTAACTAACAGCCCCAACCATCTTCCCAACTATCTAGGCAAAGCTGAAGCACATAGAAGAATATTTTTCTGATTGATTTTCTTTACAAATAATATGTTATTCTGTACACATTATTAGAATTAGCTTTCTATTATCTTGTCCTTGAATTGAATATGTCACCTGATAAAGTTATGCTACTATTTATGTTGTTAATATACAGTTGATACCAATGGCTGAAACACTTAACTTTATAGTGAAAATGTTTTTAAGGTTCATTAATAAAATATTTTTGTCAGATGCTAAATTTAGATTACTAAAATATTTTGTCAGTCAATTATTGAATATAATTCTAATAAAAATATTATTTTGGAAAAGGTCTACCTTTAGTGTTTTTTACTATGCCAGTAGTTAATTTTATGTTTAAGTAGCTGTTATCTGACAGTACAGAAATTCTTAGGCAAATAGATGGAACTAGAAAATATCATCCTGAGTGAGGTAACCTAATCACAAAAGAACACACATGGTATGCACTCACTGATAAGTGGATATTGTTGGCGAGGATGTGGAGAAAGAGGAACACTCTCCACTGCTAGTGGGGCTGTAAGATGGTACAACCACTGTGGAAATCAGTCTGGAGGTTCCTCAAAAAACTGGACATGAGACTTCCAGAGGACCCTGCTATACCTCTCCTGGGCATATACCCAAAGGATTCCCCCGCAAGCAATAAAGACACATGCTCCATTATGTTCATAGCAGCTTTATTTATAATAGCCAGAAGCTGGAAAGAACCCAGATGCCCCTCAAAGGAGGAATAGATACAGAAAATGTGGTATATTTACACAATGGAATACTACTCAGCAATTAGAAACAATGAATTCACAAAATTTTTACGCAAATGGTTTGATCTGGAGAATATCATCCTAAGTGAGGTAACCCAATCACAAAAGAATACACATGGAATGCAATCTCTGATAAGTGGATATTAATTAGCCCAGAAGTCCTGAATACCCAAGGCACAAATTGCATAACAAATGACTCCCATGAAGAAGTATGGAGAGGGTCCTGATTCTGGAAAGGATTGATCTAGCATTGGAAGGGAATATAAGGACAGAGAAAAAGGAGGGAGGTGATTGGAGAAGGGATGGAGAGAAGAAGGTTTATGGGACATATTGGGAGGGGGGATCTGGGAAAGGGGAAATCATTTGGAATGTAAACAAAGAATATAGAAAATAAAAATATTAAAAAAAAAAAAAAAAAAACCTGGAAGACGGAAGCTGGGCATGGTGGCGCACGCCTGTAATCCCAGCACTTGGGCAGAGCAGGCGGATTTCTGAGTTCGAGGCCAGCCTGGTCTACAGAGTGAGTTCCAGGACAGCCAGGGATATACAGAGAAACCCTGACTCAAACAAACAAACAAACAAACAAAAAAACCTGGAAGACTAAAGAGTGCCCATAGCCACCCACAAGAAAGGCTGCTGATTAGGCAGTGGGGAGGTGTCTGGCAAACTCCTCCCCTTACTCTAAAAGCTTAACAGTCACTATAGCTTCAAGAGAGATAGATGTACTGTTTATGGAAGGCTGTCTTGTGTTGACTCTGTGCAGCTGCATTCAATAGATTTCACACCCGAAGTAGTTGCATCTTCTGAAGAGCTTCATGAAATTTCCCTTTTCACTTCTGATCACTTTCTACATTTGTTCTTTATACTTCTTTACAACTAAAGTTCCACTCTCCAATTGAAAAAAAAAAGAGAAAGTTTGAACGATCTTATTTATAAATGAAGGAAGATTTGTTGTGTTCATTTGAAATAACAGTCTTCCTGGCAGCTAGTATTGAACATCCCAGATCTTGGTGTTTTCTTAACAAGGAGCATTATGAACAATGGGTAGTGTTTTCTTCAAATGTTAAGGGTAAAAATGGTTAATTAAGCTGTTCATATGTCTACAGTGAGATAGAGTAAACCACAAATGACTAGGAGGAAACAATAACACACTTCACATAACGTTTGTGTGACCGCTGCTTATTATTAATAAAGACAAGGCAAATATTTATCCATTATTTGCTTGAAAGAACTATGTAAAGAAATGACATGATGTAAAGATTAAAGTGTAGACATCTTTTCATTATCTCTAAAGGTGAAACCTGGGGTTTCTGTTTGTTCATTTTTATCAAAGTTTCACATGTTTACAACTTTTTTATGTCTCCTAATAGTTATTCAATCTCAGAAATCTCTTTCATCTGTAAAAAATATTTTTCTATGCTTACTTCCTTTGCCTATATCTTCTTTTCACCCACCCTGAGCTACAGGATGAATGATGATAGTTTATCTAATGACTTTTGTGGGTTTTTTTTTTCCTTTGCTTCTAATAAATTTCTTTCTACTTAAAAAAATCTCCATTTATATTTTTCTTCATACTTTAAGAAGAATTACTTTTCAGATCTCATATGTATTGATATCAGATGACATTTAAACGTCTTAAGAGTCACAATAAAAATAATTTGAACCATTTCATTTTATAGGTAAACTATAAAACTTTGTAAAATTGAGTGATCCAAAGCACACAGGTAATGGTTTGGAATATAATGAATTTGCTATCTTATAATCATGCCCTTGGCTTTCATCCAGAGACAGCTCAAACATATTTTCTAGGTTATGTAGTTTTGTTACTTAAACACTTTTATGTGGTGCTGAGAAATAAATAGATTCTAAGGCAAGAATAATGTGTTAGTATTTTATGTCAGGCAGTGCAAAGGCTAATTGATTTTCATGTGACTGTCTAACTAATAATTATGATTAATACTTGTGGATTGTTAATTATCATCATTAATGCAAGATATACCATCTAATATGTCATAATAACTCTGTTCAGCTTATGCAAATATACAGCCATCAGCTTTGACTATGAAAAATCAGAGGATTGACACCTACACATATTCTCAATAATTTATCTGCCTAATCAGTGCACATGGGCATCTATTTAATGGCCATTCCAGCTACATAGAAGTCAATATTCTCTCACAAATACAGTCTTCTTAAATGGCCATGCCATCGCTGATGCTTAAAGTGCCTCTGTCAATAGTAAAATTTATTGAGGGTTGATATAAGTCAGTATGTGTAAGTCACTGTGTCATTTCTAAATATCAATTTTATTTATGCTTGTAGAAATAAATAGACTGCAAAATTTAAGTGACACTGAATTACCATGAAAAAAAAGATCTGCTAAGATAAGAATGATGGCCTTTTTTATTAAACCACACTCTCTCACTTTTGCAACTTGTTTTATTTTCCACACATGTAACATGTCAAAGATACTCTTAAATAATTTCACATCCTATGAAATGAATCTAGATACAAGCTTGATTTCATACCAAATCATAATTCTAAGAAGTTTTGAATGAACTAACTTTTAATTAACTGATAACCCTCGAAAATGATAGCATCTTAATGTGTATGTGATGTAACTGGAGCTAAGAGAGATTAACTAAATGAAGTACTGATGGGGAAGTAATAGAAAATTTCCATAATGATGCACAAACTCTTAGAAGCTAACGTAACTGACAACTAAAACCTTAAATATAGAGACAGGAAGCTTTCTCAGTCAGCAGTGTTTGTCATACATGAGTAGAAACCTGAATTCAAATCCCTGTAAGTATCATAAACTAGTATTGTATGTCTGTAATCTCAGGGATACTAGGGTGAATGGAAATTAGAGACATTCCTGGCATCTCATTGACAAGCTAGCTTGGCATGTGCCACAATAAACAGCAAGAAGACTGTCTGAACCAGGAAGTATAAGATATGTATGGTTGTTTTTAATATCTGTAGTCATACTGTGGCACACTCCTTTCTGTTATCATGTCACACAAAAATTCTTCACAGATATACACAGAAGAAACATAGATTAATAAACAAAACCTAGTTTTGTAATTAGATAAAAGTTTATATTCTTCTTGTTATGGAAGTGATACGCAATTATTTCCATAGTCTGTGTTTGGGAGCAATGACAGAGTGTAACATTCAGGGAGTTTTTTGGTTTTTTGTTTGTTTGTTTCATTGTTTTCAGAGCATGCATATCTCTACTGCAGTACCCTTTAATGAAACACCACATCATTTTCTGTCAGTTTCTAAATAGCATATCTTTTCACAAATTTAGAAATCTAAAATCAAGGTACCCAGAGTGTCTGAGTCTGATAAAATACCGATTTTATATTACTTAATTTTAGTGCATTTCCTACTTACCTCCTCAAACTCTCAGTTTCTAATACAATTAACTTTGATGTAGACTTTCAAAATATGATTCCTGTGGGTCCATGAATCTAGACAATAGCATTCTGTCTACCCTCCCCAAATGTGCATCTTTGCATTTAAAATGTATTTATTTTTCTCTGGTTACCCTAGCTTTTATTCCATGAACGACTCCAAAGCATAAAGACAGAAGTCTTATCTAGGTAAATTTATATCAGATAGAAATGTAACTTAAAGTAAGATTTACTCTCAGGACCAGTCCTTTGTAGCTATGAACCTGAAAAATCAAATATAGAATGTGTTTTCAGCATATGATAGTGAGACACACATAGCATAAATACTCCCATTTGATATCCAAGAAACATATGAAAGACTTAACAGTCTTTCCACAAGATTTGAGACTTACATACCAAGTCATGATTTTGGCTTCCTTCCATGCACGCTGGAGCTGACACCCCTTATATCAACTAGAGCAGAAGTTTTCTCCTCTCTCCTAGAACATTGCCAGATAGTCATAGGTCCCCATGACTCTGGAGAGCTCTTTCCTCATGGTCTTGAGCCACCCATACCCACTATAGCACTGTGCCTACCCCTATGTCTATCAAGGTTGTGTTCCTCGGCTGAGTGACAACATTTGTCTGTAGCTACAGGGCGTTGCTAGTGACTTTGTGAATAATATCATGATTGTAAGAAACTCTATACCACAGCTGCTCTTAGCAGTAACTCTGGCTAGGTTTCTACAATGATTTATGCTCATGGGGCTCTGACATTCAGGGTTTATGATGAGAGGGTTAGTCTTTATTTATGGGCTACTTAGTGTTCAGCCATTGTGTTTGTTGTTTGGTCTAGGCTTCTTTCAATTAAATGGCTACACAGGTTGCTTTAGCTATGAACTATAGGGCATGTGGACTGGCCAACAGAGGAATTGGTATGGAACAGTGAAATTGAGAATATCCAAACTGCAGAAATATATATGAGATTAGAGTCTTGTTCTCTGACTGCCAGGAATAGAGCTAATTCCTACCCTGTTTCCTTGCCTGCCCCAGAGGGCATAACAGAGTGACCCCCCCTACTCATGAATCAGGAATGCCTCTCCATGCTAATGAGGCATCTCCGTATCATAGCAAATCATGCTTTCCTCTACTGGATATTATCATCCTGCCCAAACTATATAACCCTTGGTTCACCCTGAATAAAGGGTATGCATTCAAACCGATCCCAATAAAGAAATAGGTGCAAGATCATCTCAAAGAGTTGCTTCATTAAAGATCTGAGAAAGCCTTTACTAAGATTCACAGAGAAGCAATATCCCCCCCCCCACACACACACACTCCATATTTTTTTCCCAACTAGACCAGGATCCTGTTTCTACAGGAGTCTGCTTCAATCCCTCCTGACTTGGCAGGCAGTGGCTCTGACATCCTGGAGCAAGGTAAAAGGCAGACTACTGACCCCACAAGAAACCCTTCACCTTGCCCTCTCTGAGCTGGTATATCAGCAACACCTGGACAACCTAAGAGAAGATTCAGAACCCTGTACCTCAAACCGCTATATTTTCTCCCAAACTGCTTCTCCCATTGTCTTTCAGTTCTTATATTTCCTTTTGAATAAGACTCTTTAATTTCTTCATTTTTAAATTTGACTATGTACAGAGAAGGAAATATTTTTAATGCTTGGCTTAGGATTTATCTCACTAAAACATTCAGCTTTCTTGTTTGTGAGGTCCTCCCTGTAACAGTAGAACCTGAATAAAATTCAGTCAAGTTTGTAACAGATAGCTGCTACTTCATTGTCCAATATCATGTTCTTCTTCTTAACTAAGATTTCAATAGAATTTTACTTTCAATACCTCTAGCAACACTCCATTCAGGATTTCTCACTTGGCAAGAAGACTGACACTTTCTTTAGAGTTTATATGTCTTCTTCCTCACAGCTTTGCATTCTTAAAATAGAGATGATTTGCTATTAGGTACATACAAACTCCTCTAGTCTTTATATAGCTTCACTTCAATAGTTACTTCCACATTTTTCTAGTAGTTGTTACAATACCACTGTACAAATTCTTAGTTCCAGATTTCCATCTCTGCTTGCTTGAGGTACTATAAAAACTGGAAAGGGAATAAGCACTTTCAATGCATTTCTTACATTGTTAGAGGCTAGGATGTTTGAAACCAAAGAGGCCACAAATTCTATGGCTTTAATGGAATGTTTCTACCTGATTCCTGAATGGTCAGCTATTTCCTGTGTCATTAAAAGCTAGATGTGGTAAAGAGACTCCCTGGATTCTTTTGTAATGATTACAGTCCAATTTCTTAGGGCTCTGACTTCAAACATGGTATGATTTCCCAAGGGCACCACATCCTATTTCATGACCTTGGCAGTAGTATCACATACTATGTATTTCATGGAGAAATAAACATTGGAATCACTGTATCTTTAGAGGTAAGAAAATGTTCCTTAGTCTGTCTGGTCAACTCCAGTTCTCCAGCAGGCTATTGCTTTTTGAACTATATTTTTCAGTTCTTTAAATGAAGTCCACCTGCAGTAAGGAAAGTGGTGGTTCTAATCTATAGAAGATGTATTTGCTCAATTAATACATGGTACTCATAAACTGAAGAAACTATTTCCTTTTCATTGCCTTAGGTTTAATTTTAGTTATTATTTATTTGTGATTCTATATATCGAAACTGTAGTCTCCTACATCCTCGTCAAGCATTTTATGACCGAGTCATTGGTCCATCTCTTACTAAAAACAAAACAAAACAAAACAAAACAAAACAAAACAAAACAGAGGAAATAAACAAACAACTCCTCCTGTGACCTAAGAAGAAAGGACTAGAGCAGAATATCTCCCTTTAAGTTTCTTAACCTCATATTCGTACAAACACACATATGCATCTTACTAAACAAAAACACTTTAAGAGGTATTGATTGTTAAATAGAGTTATTGTCTTCAACATGGAGATCATATTATGAGTGTTTGCCTATTTCCCAAACAATCAAATTGCACATATTAAATACATGAAGTTTCCTACATATCAATTATAACTCAATAAAACTTTTAATTTTTTCTAGAGAGAAATGATTAGAAGGAAATGTAGATGCGAAACTGGGAACATCTGCTAATCTAGTAACAAATTGCCTTGAATGGATTGAGACAGAAAAAGCCTTTGAGTTGTGTGTGGGTGGATGACTGGAATGAACAGCTCCATTTGAGAAACTGTGGTGGTGTCATAAAATGTGGCTCTATGCTTCACAGTGGGCTGAACTGATCTGTATCAATGGATAGGAGTCACTAAGTAACAGTTTCTTCCTTGTAAGGAGATGTTTTCCCAAAAATAATTTTAGCTACATGAGAGCTACATGCATTAACAACTATGATTTCTGAAAGTCAGAGTTTCTGCTTGGAACACTTTCAGGATTTTTCAGGGAGGAGCAGAAAATCATTTATTGGTAAATGCTGCTTTATTAACAGATAGAACTTATGGCTTTTTTCATACATAAAACCTCATTTATATTTTCATCTCACAGAAGCACTTTTATAGCTTTCCCATTTTAACAGTTATAAGTTTATGTTTATTTAACATTTAAAGAAGTTAAAACATAAAAAAAGAAGTTAAAACATGAATAGACTCATGTTTACACCAAAGTAAAAATTCTATAATTTGGCCTACAATACTAAGGGAAAACCTTGAATTAAAAGTTTGCAAAGTCAAACATGCTAGCCTATCAGACTCCTTGCTTAGCACTGGGATATTATTGCCCATAAAGATCTACTGAAAAACAGCTAATCAGGAAAACAATATTAAACCTATATGAATATTCTTATCCAGCATGCCTATTTCAAGCTGTATCGTAAGTATCATGTTAGATTATATCATAGGGGACTTCCCAACAAATTCTGATTGTACAGTTGATAGCAGTTGGAGGAAATAAAAGCTTTAGAAATTCTGTTTCAGTATCTGCTTTCCACATAACATGTAGCTCAATCTCAGTCCATATCCAACAACTCCTGGCCGCTTCCAGGCTTTGACAGTCCTCTTCAAATGGTTGTTTTTAAAATTAACTTTTGACCATCTCATAAACTACACATTTTAAATGCTCCAAATTTTTATTTTCCTTAATGTCTAACAACGTTTGGCATCACTGACAACTTCTGTCTTTGACCTCGTAAATGCTCATCAAGTACACTAATAGAATATCATGATATCTAACAGATATATTTTATGATCAATGGTATTTTCTCACTTTCATAACATTTGGGACCTCAGATAGTATCTTATTCTCCCCTCTTCCTCTGTCTAGCTTACTTATTTACTTTGTAGCTCAGATTGGCCTGGTCATCAACTTCACAAATATTTGGATTACAGGTGTAAAACATGTGCAGCTCTACTTTGAAAATTGTTAATTTAATTTATTAATTAGTATTTTCTTATATCTGTTGGAAATAATTGTCAGTATATTCAATATTAACTATTTTAAACAACAGCATATATCAACCATTACATGGCAAGCATGATCTGTCCTTCCATAAAGTATCTTAATATTGATCTATCTTATTGCTAAAAATCTCCATGACATGCATAATACACCAAATACTATATTATGTTTATTGTATCTAATGACTGGGGAAACATGAGTTCCCAGAAAATGCTAGGTATTAATAGAGAGGTCAAGATATGAAGACTGTTTTATGATCCAATGTCTTCACTAGGTTTTAACAATGAGTCAGTATCTGGGGACACATTTTAAACAGTCTCTTCTCTTTTTGTTGAACATAAAGACTCAGCCTGAAAAGACATTTCTACTTTAAGCCTCCAACTACATTTTATGAATGTGTTTAAATGTTATGTTCATATTTCATCCATCAATTTGCTTCTTGACAGGTTTGCTGTCAGATGAATATAATGTAAAGTTCCAAAAAGACCTCTTTTAGTATGGAAAGATTCATAATTCTTACCTTATTATCAGAGAAAATCACTTCCAATGAAATCTAGAAATATTTATTGCTATAAAATGGATATAAACCTGAAATTTTTGAAATGATATTGAACAGATGTTGTGATATTAATAGAGATTGACAACTTGACAGAACCTAGAATCACTTAGTAGACAAGTCTCTCAAAATGTCTGTGGGGAACTATGTGGATTATGTTAGTTTCTGGATATGTCTGTGAGGGGTCATTTACATTATTGTGATAGTTTGTACATGCTTAGCCCAGGGAGTGGCACTGTTAGAAGGTGTGGACTTGTTGGAGTTGGGCGTGTCACTGTGGGTGTGGGCTTTAAGACCCTCATGCTATCTGCCTAGAAGCCAGTATTCTGCTAGCAGCCTTCAGGTGAAGATGGAGATCTCTCAGTTCCTCCTGCACCATGCCTACCTGGATGTTGCCATGTTCCTGCCTTGATGATACAGGGCTATACCTCTGAACCTGTAAGCCAGCTCCAATTAAATGCTGTCCTTATAAAAGTTGCCTTGGTCATAATGTCTGTTTACAGCAGTAAAACCCTAACTAAGACTATTAGCTTAGTTCAGATGGAATGGTACCACTTGAATGTGGACAGCAGTATATGACTAGCTCCAGTTCAGGACTAAATAAACAGGAGAAGACAGGCAAACATTGACAATCTTGTCACACTCCTTGATTGTGTATCTAATTTCTCTTCCCATGCTTTGCACAACAAGATGGTCTGACTGTACTCTCAAACTGAGCAAAATACGTCTTCCATCTTCAGGTTGGATTTCCAGGTATTTTGATCCAACAGTGTGGACAGTTACTAGTAAGAGATGATTTCTTGAAAGGCAACACAGATTTTCTTGCTTTAGTTTTCCCAATAAACTTCAGTAGCTTATGTACAAAACTAACAAAAAGCTAAACGTTCAGTAGCTAACAAAAGAATTTATTTCTTTTCATGTGTTCTGTGACAACAACCTTTACATGTTTCCTCCCATTTCTTAGGATCAACTTGGGTGGCCTGGATCCTAAATACAGGACACATTACCTTCCCAGTACTGAAAACATGATTCTAGAAGACTCTTTCTACAGAATAAATTCTAGGAAAACACAGTGACACAAAATTCAGGGGCCTTTATAGTTGCTAGGATAAAATGGAGTTATGTGTTCTATACCTCCAACTCAACCCCACATTCAGCAGATTTCTTACAATTCTTGATATAATATGAATACCGTATAAATAATATTTACATTATATTTCTCATTTCTTATGCTTATTTATCTGTAGTCACATCTTGATTTTAAAAAATGTTTATTTTGGTCCAGATTTGATGAAATTCTGTTGACATGGTAAATTAACCACAATGATTTGTCTTCGGTATTCACATTTCTTACTTAGCAACACTTTATGATTCCTAACAGTAACTCTCATGTCAGAATTTTATTTTCAACAAACTCTCACACAGACTCAGAATTCTAGAACTACACTACACATTACACTAGACACCAGTCACATAGAAAGATAATGCATTTGAAACATCCTTTTTCCAAGCCAAGAGATGATGTGATTATAATAAACATATTACTTTTCAATAAATGGCTAAGAAACATTTCACTGATCATTTTATAGCACTCACACCTGAAAGACACTAATTTGGATATTTTGAGTTATTCAAAATGCAGAATTATTAACTTCAGGATTTTACTTTTAAAAATTTATTATTGTATGTGTGAATGTGTACATAAGCTTACCTGGAAAGCAGGTAAGTTCTGACTCTTTTCAAGTATACATCCTCATATAGGATAATATATATGTATACACATGTATACACACACACACATATATATATATATGCATATGAATATAACAAATATAAAGAAAATAAAAATAATTTACAATAAATTCCCCATCATTTCATATAATTACTACCTAAAATTTGGATTTTATTATAATTTCACCATGAAAACATATAGTGGTCTGAATACATTAACATTGAGAAAAGACAAATTAGGTCTCTATATTCTGATTTTCTTAATATTAACACTATTCATATAGTATAAAATATGTTATAAATATGTGAAAACATTTTAATGTATTGTATAATAATTAATTTCAGTATGAATATATAATCTGTATTTTTTTTAAAAAAAACAATGAATTCATGAAATTCCTGGACAAATGGATGGAACTAGAAAATATCATCCTTTGTAAGGTAACCCAGTCACAAAAGAACATACATGGTATGCACTCACTCATAAGTGGATATTAGCCCAGAAGCTCAGAATACACAGGATACTATTTACAGACCACATGAAGCTCAAGAAGGAAGACCAAAGTGTCGGTCCTTCAGTACTTTTTAGAAGGGGTAACATATACTCATGGGAGCAAATACGTAGACAAAGTGTAGATCAGAGACTGAAAGAAAGGCTATCCAGAAACTGCCCCACCTAGGGATCCATCCCATATACAGTCATCAAATGCAGACACTCTTGTGGATGCCAAGAAGTACATGATTATAGGAGCCTGATATAGCTGGCTCCTGAGAAGCTCTGCCAGAGCCTGACATATACAGAGGTGGATGCTCACAGCCAACCATTGAATTGATCACAGTTTCAGCAATGGAGGCATTAGAGAAAGGATTGAAGGAGCAGAAGGGGTTTGCAACTCATAGGAAGAAAAACAATATCAAACAACAAGAGCTCCCAGGTTCTAATCCACTGACCAAGAGTACACATTGAGCCACCTATGCCTCCAGTCGTACATGTAGCAGAGGATGCCCTGGTTGGCATCAATGTGAGAAGAGGCCCTTGGTACCATGAAGGCTTGATACCCCAGTGTAGGGGAATGAGAGGGCAGGGAGGCAAGAGTGAATGGGTAGGGATACACTCTCATAGAAGCAGGAGGAGGTGGGATAGTATAGAGTGTTTCTGGGGGGAATTGGGAAAGGAGATAACATTTGAAATGTAAATAAATAAAATATCCAATAAAAAAGAAAGAAAAAAAGAAAAAGAAAAGGGACCAAATGAAAACAGAATGATATTCATTGTGCTATGATCTTCTGCAGAGGAATCTACAAGTGAATTATTCCATAAAGACACATTTAAAATAATGCTCACTTGGTAGTAAATTCACTACTGTATTATCGGAGACTTTCCAAGAGGCAAATTCTGTGCTTGTGAGCAAATGAAGAAAAATGTGGTAGAGAAATTTAATCTGCCTAGTGAAGGGGGCTAGTTAGTTGTAAATAGCTTAAAATTAATTAATCTGTGGACTTTTAATAAGCTAATTCTCGATAATTCTGTGTATACATGGAAGCCTGTTAATTGTATTTAATTTTTATGTATGAAAAGAAATGCAGCCAATTCTCTTCACATCAGTTTACATCTCAGTGTCTGGTTGAGACTTGAAGCATCTGTGAAGGCAGGTGTTCTGCTTCTGCCTTCCAATAAGATGAACAAATCAACACAGGATCCAAGCCAGCAGATGTTATAAAACAGGGAGAAAAAACCCAAACAAACCTAAAATCCATGTGTGCAGGTGATAGTGCATTCTGGTCTGGAACATGCTATTGCAGATGGTGACCACCCTGAATGACTTTTTCCATTACTCTGACAATTGTCACATTTTTTTCCCTCAGGGGCAAATTCGAATGGCTTTGGTGATATTTTGAAGGACATAGAACATTTATTGCTTTTGCCTAAAAGAAGTGCCCCTGATAAGCTGTGGGATAACATTTTCAAGGCAATTAGGTCTTCCTTCTCCAGTGAATCAAAGATATCATAGAAATTTCTAAAGTCTTCACATAGTTTTACATATACTGAAATGCACTCAGAATTGTCATAGGGTTTGGTGTCAATGTGTCTTATCAATTTAAACGAATCTACTTTCTGTAAACTAATTATTATCATTTGATTCTTCTTAATAAAATCAGTAACTTCATATTTCAGGAGGACAGATAATTAGTAATGTTATAAAATGTACAGTATCAATCTATCAAACCTTTATTTAGCACTTCTGTGTGAGAGAATTTATTCTATATATCAAATACTTGAGGTTATGGCAGCTAAAACCATGAAAATAAGACGAAGAGTTGTCTACTCTGTAGAAAGTATAACAAACTAATTAGAAGATGAACTAGAGAAGTTCTTTGAATTCATGTCTTGTTTTCTCTGTGATTGTCAGAAAAATTTTGTAGGAGAAGCAAATACTAAGTTCAACATAATGCATCTGTAACAGTTCACTATGAACTATTAGGATCATTAGGTCAATGATTACTGAAAACAGAATCAAATATGAGTGAGATTAGTGCTTTTTCCAACCATCATCAGAGGTGCTCTTTCTTTTATTAGCTTGAAATTAACACAGGTCCATGACTGAAAAGATAGTAGAAGAGCCATCAAAAGCCTAAAACTAAAATGAATGTCTTTATCTCATTCATTCTTAGGAGGCTTGGCTATATTAAAAAAGTGAGAGGAGGTAGGTGACTTGAAGAAAACTATTTTCTTGAAACAACAGGTCAAATCATAAGCTCTCAGTGATTTTGATCTTATACACGAGATTTTCCCAAGCTCAATCCAAAAACAAGTCACAACTGGAAGGGGAAGAAGACAATAAATCTCACTCCTTGCTGCAGAGCTTTTACCATTTATTTGATAGTGCCCATGTGAATAAGAGTCAGTTTCCTTTAATGGTGTTGATTTTGCATTCTGATCAAATGTGTTAGCCAGACATAAACTGGACTTGATGTATTAAAGATAAACTAACAAGAAATAAGAATACACAAAATTGGATGGATAGAATGGTGCAGAAAGAGATAGCAGGAGCTACAAGTGGTGAATATATTCAAAATATATCATATGAATGCTGTTCAATTTCTGTAATGACATAGTAAGGGCAAGGCAATTCTTAGAAAACAAACCATTTAATTGGGGGCATGTTTACAGTTGTAAGGTGTTAGTCTGTGATCATCATGGTGACAAACAAACAGCTATAACACTGGATATTAACTGAATTCTTTACATCCTAATCTTCAGGCAGAGAAAGAGAGACTGCACCTGGTTTGCGTTTTTGAAACTTCCAAGTAAAAATCCCAGGTACAACCATATTACCTTTGAGAAAAACACATCTACAACAAAACGGACATAAATCCTAATCCATCTCAAATAGTTTCAGAAACTAGCAACTAAACATGCAAATACATCAGCATATAGGAGAGATTTTCATTGAATCTACCAAAATTAAATTTCAAAGAATTAGTAAATATATTATTATTAATAATTAAACAGAAAATTAAAATATGAAATCAAATCCAATGACAAATCTTCTATTTTTTACCTACTGGTAAATCTTTTACATTGTTTCATCCAATGCCAAATATTCTGTATATTAGACACTGTTTCACCCATAACAAATTGCTGCTTTGTGAGATATTAGAAAAATGTGGATTAAAACGATAAATTATGTGCAATCTTAGTAAATATCAGCCTCTCAAAAAATTTTTATCATGCATGCCATTATAAATTCATCCAACAACATTTTTACAGATGATATTGGTTATCTAATATGAGAATATCATGAGGCTCACTAGCAATAAGAAAAAGTATTTTATAAGGGTCTCATCTCACCATAATTAAGAAAACATTTCACTGGTGGTCCTAACCTTTCCTATATCTTGCTTTCCCTTCTCAAAAACAAAAACAAAAATAAAAAAATAAAAAAAAAACAAGGAATAATTATCATGTATCCATATGTATGGAGACTTATATCTGGGTCTTCAATTCAATAACATTTATTCTTGTATCTGTTTTAAAGACAATACCATGTGTTTTTATTATAATAGCTCTGTAGTACTACTGGAAATTTGGAATGTTAGGGGCATCCATCAATTTTTTATCATTCAGGTTTGTATAAGATAACTTGTTTTCTTTTTCCATATGAAGTTTGATGAAGTTTGGTGTGCTGGCAGTGGGAGTGAGTGGGTGGGTTGGAGACCACCTTCATGGAAGCAGGGGGAGGGGAACTAGGAGGGGGTTCACTGAGGAAAAAGCAGAAAAGGAGATAATATTTGAAATATAAATAAATAAAATATCCAATAAAAAAGAATTGTCCTTTCAAGATCTGTAAAGAATTGTATTGGAATTTTGATAGAGAATGTGTTCAGTCTATAAATTGTATTTCTAGTAGGATGGCAGCTCTTACTATGGTAACCCTAAGTTAAACCAAATACTGCTGATTTAAAAAAAAAATCCAAAAAATGACCCTGAATGATAATCTGGTTTAGTAAGAGATCAGTGCCTTATCCTGGGTTATTAGAGGGGATTGCTCTGGCAGCAGATGGGAACAGGTAAAATTACCCACAGTCAGACATTGTGGAGGGGAGACACACACACACACACACACACACACACACAGAGAGAAAGAGAGAGAGACAGAGACAGAGACAGAGACAGAGACAGACAGACACAGAGAGAGACACAGAGAGAGACAGAGAGACAGAGAGACAGAGAGAGGGAGAGAGAGAAGAAGGAGGAGGAGGAGGAGGGGGAAGGAGGGAGAGGGAGGGAAGGAGAGGGAGGGAGGAAGGAAGGAAGGGAGAGAGAGGGAGGAAAGGAGGGATAGGGAGAGAGAGGGAAGGAGGGAGGGATAGGAAGAGAGAAGAATGGAGGGAGGGAGAGAGGGAGAGAGGGAGGAAGAGAGAGAGAGAGAGAGAGAGAGAGAGAGAGAGAGAGAGAGAGAGAGAGAGAATCAGTGTGAAGTCTACCTCAAATCCTGAGAAGTCTACCTCAAATCCTGAACCTTAGATCTCAGAGAATCTGTGTAAGAGGAGGCAGAATTATTTTGAGAGCTGGAGGGAATGGAAGACACCAGGAGAACAGGGCTCTTTAAATCAACTAAGCAAGACACATATGAACTCACAGAGCAGCAAGCACAGGACCTATAGGGGTCTACACTGTGCCTTCTATGTATATATTACAGTCATTAGCTTAGTATTTTTTTTTTCTTTTTGGACATCATTTAATTTGTGGATTATATCTTCGGTATTCATAGTTTGTAGGCTAATATCCACTTATCAGTGAGTGCATTCCATGATTGATAGCTTAGTATTTTTATGAATAATAATAATGTGAACAAAATGGTCTCTGATTCTTGTGCCTGCTCTATGAACTCTTTTCCTCCTGTTGCGTTGCCAAGTCCAAATTTGATATACTATATTTTACTTCATATCATTATATTTTCTTTAATCATGTTTGGCTATTATCTATTTTGTAATTTATTGTTTTGTAATGAGAGACAAAAAGGGAGGAAATCCAGATATAAGGGGAGGTATCAAGGGACTGGAAAGAGTAGAGTGAGAGGAAACTATCATCAGGATATATGACACAAAAAAATTTATTCGCAATAAATAAAAAGCAGGGATAAAGAATACATGTTTCCAATGATTTTGTAAGGAAATCCATTATTAGCACTTGGTACTTTCGTTATTTGTGGATGGTTGTAATATCAAGAAGCTGCTGGACGGAAACTAATAGAAAAAAAATTGCACAAGAGCATTGAGCACATGGGCACAGGGGAACAGAACAGAACACCAATAGTATATGATCTAAGACCAAGAATTGACAAATGGGAACTCATAAAATCACAAAGTTTCTGTAAGACAAAGGACACTGTCAAAAGAAAAAAATGGCAACCAACAAATTGGGAAACGATCTTCACCAACCCAACATCTGACAGAGGGCTAATATCCAATATATGCAAAGAACTCAAGAAGTTAGACTCCAGAGAACCAACCAACCTATTAAAAAATGGAGTACAGAGCTAAACAAAGAATTTTCACCTGAAGAATTTCGAATGGCTGAGAAGCACCTTAAGAAATGCTCAGCATCATTAGTCATTAGGGAAATGCAAATGAAAACAAGCCTGAGATTTTACCTCACACCAGTCAGAATGGATTAAAAACTCAGGAGACAGCAGGTGTTGGCAAGTATGTGGAGAAAGAACACTCCTCTATTGCTGGTGGGATTGCAAACTGGTACAACCACTCTGGAAACCAATCTGGCGGTTCCTCAGAAAACTGGGCATGACAGTTCCAGAGGACCCTGCTATTCTAGTCCTGGGCATATACCCAGAGGACTCCCTGGCATGCAATAAGGACACATGCTCCACTATGTTCATAACAGCCTTATTTAGAATAGCCAGAAGCTGGAAAGAACACAGATATCTCTCAGTGGAGGAATGGATACAGTTATGGTATATTGTGGTATATTTACACAATGGAATACTACTCAGCAATGAAAAACAATGAATTCATGAAATTCTTAGGCAAATGGTTGGAACTGGAAAATATCCTAAGTGAGGTAACCCAATCACAAAAGAACACACATGGAATGCAGTCACTGATAAGTAGATATTAGCCCAGAAGCTCTGAATACCCAAGGCACAATTAACATATCAAATGATTCCCAAGAAGAAGAAAGGAAAGGGCTCTGGTCCTAGAAAGGCTTGATGCAGCAATGTAGGGAATTACCAGGACAGAGAAGTGGAGGGAGGTTGATCAGGCAATGGGTGGAGGGAAGAAGGCTTATGGGAGTTATGGGGAGGGACAACCAGGAAAGGGGAAATCATTTGGAATGTAAACAAAGAAAGTAGAAAATAAAATTAAAAAAAAGAAGCTGCTGGAGGATTCAGTGTTTAGAATATAGCCCACTTATTTCTTATGGAAAGCCAAGAGAGTTGCTTCAGAAACTCATTGTTTATGCAGTCATTTTTATGAGAGAGACAGTTTCATGCAGAGTTCCTAATGTTCTGGCTATTACAATTTTTTGTATCCTCTTCTACAGTATTACCTGACCATAGTGCAGATTTCTACTACAAATGTCCAAATTGGACTGATGTCATCATGATTTATTGATTTCTGCATTGCGGCAAATTATGGATTTCTGTGAAGGTCTTCCTTTACAGTAAAGATAAGTTGTTTATGAATGCTCAGTCCTAAAAAGAGGTTATATCAATTAAAGTAGACTCATCTGGTTTTATGTACATTCAAAGAGAAGAAGAGGAAGAGGAGGAGGAACAGGAGGAGCAAGAGAAAAAAGGAGAAGAGGAAGAGGAGGAAGAAGACAGGAGAAGGACAAGACAGAAGAAGGATGTAGGAAAAAGAGGATATTAGCAATATGGAAGAGAACATGGCAAATGCTGGTGAAAAAGAATAAAGGAAAGGGTGGATAGAGTAAGAAAAATTAGGAAATGATGAATTATATTTTAATCAAAATGTACTAAAATAATAAAATCTGTCAGAAGATGTCATGGATAGAAAATGGTTAGAAAAAAAGAGAAAAAAAGAAAGAAAATGGTTAGAATTAGTAAACAGAGAAATCCAAGTTGCTTGGGAACATTCTGAGATAAAAAAAAAAAAAGTGACAGTTAATGATGGTAAGGGTGTGAAGTAAAAGGAACACTCATCTATTTCTGGTGGAAGTAGAAAACTCCCAAAACTGCAGAACTACCATGGAAATCAGTATGAAAATCTTCTAGAAGACAGGACTTGTTTCACCTCAAAAGCCAGATATACCACTCTTAGGCATTTAGCTCAAATAATTCTTCTTCTTCTTCTTCTTCTTCTTCTTCTTCTTCTTCTTCTTCTTCTTCTTCTTCTTCTTCTTCTTCTTCTTCTTCTTCTTCTTCTTCTTCTTCTTCTTCTTCTTCTTCCTCCTCCTCTTCTTCCTCCTCCTCCTCCTCCTCTTCTTCCTCCTCCTCCTCCTCCTCCTCCTCCTCCTCCTCCTCCTCCTCCTCCTCCTCCTCCTCCTCCTCCTCTTCTTCTTCTTCTTCTTCTTCTTCTTCTTCTTCTTCTTCTTCTTCTTCTTCTTCTTCTTCTTATTCTTCTTCTTCTTCTTCTTTCTTCTTCTTCTTTTCTTCTTCTTTCTTCTTCTTTCTTCTTCTTCCTCTTCCTTTTCCTCTTCTTCATCCTTCTCCTCTTCCTCTTCCTCCTCTTCCTTCTCCTCTTCTTCCACTGCTTCTGCTTCTTTAGTTTTTTCCTCCTCCTTCTGACCCCCGTTTTCCTCCTTCTGATCATCCCCCTTTTCCCTCTTCCTCCTACTCCTTCTTATTCTAGAGATAAAAGGAGAAGTAGACACGTTTCCACCTCTAACCTAGTTGTAATGCCAAATTTAAGCCCACTTACAAATGAAATTTTAGTTTACTTAATGGAGCATAACTGGAAGATCAAACTACTCTTTAGGGAGGATGCATACCCAGCAGCAGGTAGCCTACAGAAATTTAACTTCATGATCCCTTCATAGGTTCCTCTTACATAATGCCATGTCAGGGCATTTCAATTTTTTTTCTCTGTAATTTTGTTAGTTTTTATTTTCATTTATTTACAATTTTTCTCTCATTTTGCCCTACAAATCCTTTGCTGTATATTATGGGTTCTAATTCAGTTTTTCTATGGGATACCTGAGTATGTGAACAACTGAGTTTGCATATCTTGTATCATTTCTTAGGCTCTTTCCTTTTTATTTTGTCCACTTCCAATGTATTAGTTTTTATTTTATTTTATTTTATTATGGTCCTTTAGAGGTCTGCTTATTTTCTAATAACAGATAGAAAGGGAAGGGAAAGTGACAGATAGAAAAGGAATAGAATTAGGGCAAAATACAATCTGAACATATTTCATGAGGAAAAATGTTTAATAAAAGGGGAAATTTTATAAAATTTTACAAAAGAAAAAAATCTGTTACCAAATTTATTATGTACTGTATACAACTGTATTAACCACAACTGAGTAGGGAAGTCTAGAATCTGAACTGCACACTAAAAATCCCTAGAGCTTCTCTTATTTATTAGTGGTACCATTTAAAATTTCTCACTTAGTACAGATCTTTGGAGATGTCCCTTTCTTCTCCCTGGATATATAGATGTCTAAGTAAGAGCATCTTTCACCTACCCTCTTAAGAATGTTCTCTAACCTCCTCATCTTAAAACTCATTTTGCTTAAGGAAGTATTTATTCCCACATTATTACCACTGGCCCACTCTTGAAACATATAACATATAAAGCTTACAGATCCAAATTGCTGTTCATCACCAAAGGAGGTCAGGACTGGAACTCAAGCAGGTCAGAAAGCAGGAGCTGATGCAGAGGCCATGGAGGGGTGTTTCTTACTTACTTGCTTCCCCTGGCTTGCTCAACCTGCTCTCTTATAGAACCCAAGAATACCAGCCCAGAGGTGGTACCACCCACAAGGGACCCTCTCCCTTGATCACTAATTGAGAAAATTCCCCACAGCTGGATCTCATGGAGGCTCTTCCCAAACTGAAGTTCCTTTCTCTGTGATGATTCCAGCCTGTGACAAGTTGACACACAAAACCAGCCAGTACATTGGTGTAAGCCGCCGACCTCAAAGTATCTAGGCAGTTATCTAATCTGAAAATATTATTGGAATACTTGAGGGTTCAGATATTAGTTGGAGATGGGGTTGAGTTTTCACTACATATATCCTCTTTTATTCTGAAAGCACACATCAGAATATATAGGCAATGGTGCATGCAAACATACTAAAGTGAACATCGTCCAAAAAGAGCTTCATTAGCAAGTTTGACATTTTCCCAAACATTTGTCATAAATAAAAAAAAAAGACAGAAATAAAGATGACTTTAAGAGCCTGAGTTCTGAGGACTGACACAGTGTACATAGCAAATCAGGCCATCTCAGTCATAGAATGAGACCTTGTCTTAAAATTGATTAAGTTAGATGAGAATGTCTGATGCTAAGTTTTGATACATTCCACCCTTTTTCATTGTTTATTTTTGAATTAAGTGTTATATCTCTAATATTCATTAGCATAATGATGTCTTTGTAGTCATAAATATGTAAAACCTAAATAACTAAATCTATCTAACCCTCAGTAGTCAATATGAATGATGATTAAGGGAAGCATTAGATCATCTCTACCCGTATCATAAACAGAACATTTGATTTTGGCTTTTTTTTGGTAGAAAAAGTTTGACATACATTTGAAAAGAATCAAGTTACCACATAAAACTGAGGGTATTATCAAAAACTATAAATCTAGCAAGTCACTTAACCTGTTTCTATTTGTGGTTTAATTATATTTACCTTTTCCCTTTTCTTCTAAGCCCTTTTAAAAATTTTCTTCAATCTTGACATACAGCCAACTGTTATTTTTTCTTGAGGCATTCTACATTCATATAGGATGTCATCCAAATGACTCTTAAGATGTCTAGAGACACAGTTCTGAAATAAAATGCTAACAAAACTAATAGGAAGGGTTGAAGGCTAGAAGCTGAGAGCTGGACTCAAATGGAGAGAGAAGAAACAAAGTGTCTAGGCAGTTATCAAATCTGAAAACATTATGGGGGAATTGCATCATCATAACAATAGATACAATTTAAAAATATGTTCCTTGACAAAGCATAATTTATGATGCTATTGCAATTAGGTGTGGGGCAGAGTCTAGATTTATGCACTCAATATTGACACAATGGGTGTAATGACTAGCATCCCTTGTCTTCCTGAGAGTTGCTCTGGTTTTCTTTTACTGAAAAGTTGGGGAAATTCCCTTAGAATATTTGAGGGTTCAGATATTAGTTGGAGACGGGGTTGAATTTTGACTAAATATTTTCTCTTTTATTCCTGAAAGCACACATCAGGATATATAGGCAATGGTGCATGCAAATATACTAAAGTGGACATCATCCAAAAAGAGCTTCATTAGCAAGTTTGACATTTTTCCACACATTTGTCATAAATAAAAAAAAAGACATAGAAATAAAGATGTTCTACAAATTTTAGAGGAATGAGGTTTTTCTTGGGATTCCCATTCATATTCTAAACTGAAGTGAGGGGACCAAGATGAAGCTGCATTTGCTGAGGAGCTTGGTGCTAGGCAGTGGAGCTTGAAATCGCGGGTCACTTTTGATTAAATGTTGCTCACAGAAAATAAGCTCTGGCTTGCAGTGGCATCTTTCTCACTGTCATATGCAAGAATCTAAATGCCAGTGCTTATTAAAAGTAGCCTGAGCAATAACTGAGGGTTGCTCTGGGATGAACTATTAAAAGAATGAAAAAGAAAAATGGCCTGCAATTCCACTGAAAAGTAATTAAATCTTCACCAATTGGCAATGTGATTTTTAAGGAATATTTTCCTGCACTAGGGAGAGACAGTGAATGTTAACCCCTGCCCCCCAAAACAAAGCTCAATACAATCTAACTGGATCATATGTAAACTGGGATTTCACGTCAGAGATTCAACATCTCTGAGTTCATTCTCATTTTAAACATGGACATTAAAATACAGTCCTCCAAGGATGGCTCTAAGTATTAAATATGATAATTTATGTTAAGGAATCAGACATTCTGCCTGAGTTGTATCAGATGCTAGCTATATCCAGGCCCCTGGAGTAATCTAAATTTCCAACAAAGATCCTGAGATACAGTGAAAGCTGTCATTATTACTGATATTAATGTTGTTATTTACTTACATATGTTTTTGCTACTTTTTCCTTCTCTATTTTACTCCTTTATTCAGGATTGGGTAATGGGTTGAGAATTTTCTTTATCTATGTTCTTGCAGTGCCGCAAGAAGAGATTGTTTTTGATTATGATTCATTTCAGTTTTTAGCTTTCTCCATTGATTTTTATATTGGAATTCTCCCTTCAACATCTTTTAACCATAATCCTTATTTATGGGACCCAAGACCCTGGCATATCATAGTAAGTTGCTTATTAAAAGGTGACATGATTTTTATTAGAAAATTAGAATCAATGAATCATAATTTTTGTCCTTAGCAGAGGTTAAATGAACACATCAGTTACCAAATCAGGTTTTTTGCCTCATTGTGAAGCTTATTTTCTCAGCAATAAAATGGATTTCTTTTTCAGCTCGTGATGGCTAGTATTCGCTGGAAAACTTTATTGATTTTGTAAAAAGCCTGGAGGATACCAGATCAGAATACTGAAGGTAATGAACAATGCAGAATTTTTGACAGAGACACGGGAATCAGGTACAGAAAAGTCCTCGGGGTTTTAAAATGAAGTTTCTAGGGGAGAGAGTCAGATCTGAGAATGGGGCCCAACCTGTGGGTGCCCTTGGAAGAAGAATTGCTTTATAAAAAGCACTAATTTTAAATCATTCATGCATGCAAACCACACTTTTTGAACAAGAGGTGTGTCCCAAATGCTAATTGAGTCAATGAGTGTTTTGTGGAGAGACCAATATGGCCCCATTCTTTATTGAGTTTATAGGCTGAAAATGTATGTCAATGCTAGGAAATCAAATAGCAAAAATGTATTAGAAAGAAGAAGAGAACATTGGAATGATTTACAGAGCATGCTAAGTATTTAAAGCATGTTGATTTTAAAAGTGCAACAATAAGTGGTTATTTTAGATGTGTGCATGCATGCTGGAGGCTAGTGATTTATTGGTAAGTGTCTTTCTTGGTCACTTACCATCTTTCTGTTTAAGAAATGCTCCATATAGGCTTGGGAAACCACTGATCCCAGGTCTTCCTGGTACTCTTAGTATGCTACAGTACAGTATTGTTATTATACTCAGTTTTAGATGTGGTTCTTGCAGTCCAAATTGGAACTTAATACTTGCTCAGCAATAATTTACCAGCTTAGCCTTCCCTCCAGCCTTCAAAGCATTTTGTTTTTAAGGTTTCTTATATATTTTAAAATGTCCATAGTAGTTTTTGTGGTATATATGGTAGTACAATGAGTGTTATACATGCATAAAGGTGGAAAACTGACCATGCAGTTCTTCATGGGAAAACAGATTGCCTTAGCTCAGGTTGCATTAGGACCTGGAGAATTTGAGGTACTCATAATTAAGTTGGTGAGAAGGGACGTTTACCATGAGAAGAATATAACTGAAGTAAGAGAAACTAATTTATAGATAGGTTTAAACAGCATAAGCCCAATGCACAAAATATTCAGTATAGTGGCTTTCCGGTAAGTGGCAAACCTAGAGTCTTCTGTGATTATCAACTAAATTCATGGCAATAAGAAATAAGAAATACCATCTTGGAGATTAGGAAGAACAATGTAATGGGGAACTGAAGTGCACTGGTCAGTTCCAGGCATAAATACAATGGATATTAATGAAATAGAGCAAAATCTCAGGCATTAAGTAGATAGTGTAGTTGAGATAAAAAGTAATTTAAAATATAAAATCATTCCACCACCACCACCATTTTGGTCCCACCTACACACAGTCTTTTCCCCCCATCATGTTTCCCCTTCTCCTCTGAGAGGGTGGAACCCTCTGTATCCCCACACCATGGCACATGACGTCTCTGCAGACCTAGGCACAACCTCACTCAAGATAGCCCACTTCAAGGAGTGTAAGCCACTCCTAAAGGCAACAGCTTTAGAGATAACCTCTACTCCAGTTGTTGAGGAACCCATATGAAAACTGAGCTGCACTGATTGCTACAAATACACAAGATTCCTAGGTCCAGCTCCTGTACACTCCTTCTCTGGTGGTTTACTTTCTGAGAGTTCCTAAGAATCCTAGTTAGTTGACTCTGTTGGTCTTCCTGTGGAGTTTCTATCCCCTTGGGGCCTCCAATCCTTCCCCTAATTCCTCCATAAGTGTCTAAGAATTTGGTTTGGTTGTGGGTCTCTCCATCTGTTTCAGTCAGCTGCTGGGTGGAGCCTCTCAGAGGACAGTTTGGCTAGGCCTTTGTCTGCAAGCAATATAGAGTATTAACATTTTCAGAATTGGTGCTTGTATATGGAATGGGTCTCAAGTTGGGTTATTGATTGGCCCTCGGTCTCTGTTTCATTCCTCTCTCTGCAACTCCTGCATGCAGGATAAATTTTGGGTGGAAAGTTTTGTGGGTAGGTTGGTGTCTCTATTGCTCCATTGGGGTTCCTGCCTCTCTGTAGGAGGTGTCCACTTCAGACTCCATCTCCCAACTGCTGTGATTCTCAGCTAATGTTACTCCCATTGACTCCTGGGTGACTCCCCCATCCTAGATATGTGGCATGTACACAACAGGCTCTCCATTCCTGGACTCCTTCCTGCTGCAGATTTCCAGTCATTCTCCTGGCACTCCTGTTTCTCCCACACATGATCTGATGCCCCATCGCTCTTCCCATCCCCTCTCCCTACTATTTCCCTCCTTCTATTTGTCTCCTATGATTATTCTATTGCCCCTTATAAGTGTGATTCAAGTCTTCTTGCTTGGACATCTTGTTTAGTTTCTTTGGATCTGTGGAGTGCAGCAAGGTTTTACTGTAATTTATGGCTAATACCTACTGAGGAAAGGAAGTGGTTGATTCACGTATACAGCATCCATGTTTTCTGAATGAAAATCCCAGAAGACTAGCTTCTCTCTTACCAGCCCTGGTGCTCTGACAGATCCAACAGTAGAGACATCTTGGAGAAAAATGGGGGTAAGGTCTTGAGCCCAAGGGTAATTTTGACCCTCTTTCTGATTTAAAATTGTACAAGTGAACAAATCTTGTTTTGCACACAGGCAGAGACAGTGTTGCTACAGGCCACTCATGTCCCTGGCCAGGTTGATTCATAAAACCATGATTGTTTCCTTCTCTTTTTTTAAAAAAAAAAATTAAATTAATTTTTTTTTCTTATTCGCTTTTCATCTGGCTCACTGTCCTCCTTCTGGTAATCCTCATCCATAATCCTTCCAAGATGTCCCCCCTTCTCCTCTGAGCTGGTGGAGGACCCTTGATATCCCCCTACCTCAGCACTTTAAGTCTCTCTGAGGCTGGGAGCTTTCTCTCCCATTGAGTCCAGACAAAGCAACGCAGATAGTAGAACATATCCTACTTATAGTCAACAGCTTACTAGTTGTTTAAGACCCATATTAAGACCAAGCTGCACATCTGCTACATATGAGAGGAGAGGCCTATGTTCAACCTGTGTATGCTCTTTTGTTGATGGTTCATAGCCTGAGAGCCCCAAGGATCCAGGTCAGTTGACTCTGTTTGTTTCCCTGTGGAGTTCTTATCCTTTTTGGGGGCCACAATCCTTCCTCCTATTGTTCCATCACAGTCCCCAAGCTCACTCCACTATTTGGCTGTGAATATCTATATTTGTCTTAGTCAGATTCTGGTTGGCAACTTTCAAAGGACAATACGCTCACATCTCCAAGCATAACACAGTATCATTGTTAGCAATTAGTGCTTTCAAATGGGATGGGTCTAAAGTTGGACCATTTATTGGTTGGTCAATTTCTCAAACTCTCCTCCCTCTGTCATGGCTCCAATTCTTGTAGACAGGATAAATTTTGGGTTGAAAGTTTTATGGGTATGTTGGTGTCTTTATTGCTCCACTGGGTTTCCTGTCTGGCTACAGAAAGTGGCATCTTCAGGTTCTATATCCCCAACGTAGGGAGTCATATCAGAGATCATGACTATATATTCTTGGTTAACCCCAGGGCTCTGTATAGTCTTAGAAATGACTTCCAACTCCTTATCTGCATTAGTTGCTGATTTCCATTCATTTTCATGGCTATCTAGCCACCTTTCCTGTCTATAAAACCCCACACTTAAAGTTTTATATCCGACAATAAAATATATACAAAAACTGGAGGGTACATAAAACATTGAATAATTGTTACAAATCTCAACCTAGGGAATTATGTTCTTTTATTTCCCACAAATGTTTAAACATAGTTTAAAATTTAAATCTAAATCAGGTTTACATAACTTTGGGGAAGAATCAAGAAAGACGATGAGGAATTGATTACTGATATTAATTATCCAGAATATAGAATGACAGGGGACATGGTCTCTTGGTCATAGCTATAGAGGGTTATTTTGGTTTCCTTCATTGAAGTAGGAGGTTTTGACTCTGAGCAGTAGGCATTGTATCAGTCCTTGATATAGGGTAGATTTTCCAGTCAGATGAAGGAGGTAAGCAACAGCATGCTCTGATTGTTTTCTGGTTACTGTTTATGAATGAGATCTGACTGGCTAGATCAAGTTTCTTTTGCTTTAACATGACTGCCATGATGGTCTTGAATTGCAAACTATAATGAATCCTTCTCACCTCCAGTTGCTTTGTCAGAATGTTATATCATTTCCACATGAGAAAACAAAAGGACAGGTAGGAAAATGAAATCCAAATAGTAAACTCACAAAGCTTAGGGTAATGCAATTAAATATGTTTAGAAGAAAATGTTATGAACATGGACATTCTAGTTGAGTCCTGATTAATTTGAAATGGTATTGTCTATTCTCTTTATTTTATAAGTTCATAAAGAATTATGATATTCCGATAATAGTCATCCATGTACTTTCATCACACCTTGAGTCACATCCCCTTTTCCAAGATAATTTCATGGGAAGTATAAACGAGATAGAACCCAAATCTCCATCTCTACATTAGTCTTTCAAAAAAAACTGTCAGGAACTTGGCATTCCTTTGCTTCTTTTCCCTGCACATGTACCCAGAGTAACTGTAATTTTTCAAACTTCTGACAATATATTGTCCATTTATGGACAATATGTCTTTCTTCACATCCATTCCCATCAATAACTATTATAAATACACCATGATGCTTGAAAAATTATTAGCTATTTTACATCTCTTTACAACTCCATACTCATCTTAATCTTTCATTCTATTGACTTGGCTCTGGAAGATTCCAGAAATAAAGCACTTTCCTCTATTCTCTCTTTCTAATATTCAATAGCTATAGAGATTCACAAAATATTTTATAAAAAAGAGCAATCACAAAGGAATTCCACAAGAAAAATTACTGGCTAGAGTTTGGACACTCTGTGTCACAATCCCATTTCTTGGATTTGATGTGCTATATTAAAACAATCTCAGGACTTAGATATGTCAAGTAAGATATATATTTCAGACTTCTGCAGGTTCTAACCTTCAAGAGGAACATATAGCTCTAATTCAAACATATTCATGGGTACCTTTTTCATTTTGAAATTATAACACAATTACATTATTTCCATGTTTCATATTCCTCTGCCAAAGCAAGTCATGTACCCTTCTTGCTCTCTTTTAAATTCATGCTTCTTTAATTATTGTTGTGTGGTCTTTAATATATGGATTGCCTTTTAATTATAGAAGTGATTAGGTATGACTATCCTTCTATAGGAAACATATTTACAATCTGTCTTAACTCAAGGTGAGATGAGTTCCCCACTTAGATCACATTGTATTTAGTGTTTAATATGATTGTGTGGCTTCATCTTAAGTGATCAGTATCAAGGATTTGGAGGTGGTTCTGATGACATGGGATCCATTAGAATAAGTTTTTCAATAATGGATAACTGAAAAGAAAGTTTTAATCAGCACCTGTACTGAAAGGTTGCTAAATACACAGAAATTTAATTTTGTGTAGAAGTCTTTCTACAACTCAGTAATCAAGTGCAGAATTGTAAAAGGTGATCATTTAACTAATACTCATGTTCTGCCCTGTTTAGTGTATATAAAAGCTATATCTGCTCATGATCATAGTGTTTTCCAACCTTAGCACACAAATGTACACAATGAGAATGTAACCACTGACAGGGACATCTTTAAAAGAGGTAAAGCCCTCCTTTTAATGAGAAAATATCAAGGCCCAAACCCAAGCAACTGGGTATATCTGTGAGCTACTTTCTTGACTGAATTGGAAAGACCTACTTCAAATCTGGGCCACCTATTCTAGTCACAGTCTACATAAAACCATATGAATGAAGGGAACTTTTCTTTTCTGCCTGCCTGCCATCATTCTCTTGTGGAAGTTCCTCTATCTTGTTGCTGAGTCATTTCTTCACTGGTATTAGAAATTTCTTCAGTATTCCAATATAGACTGAAGACCAACAAGTCTCTAGGGACCATGCAGGACATCAGTAGCAGACCAAGGGTACTGAGTCATTTAGTCTGATGATCTGAACAGCTACTGGATTTTGGGCATTTCCATTGGAAGATATTCAATGTTGCACTGCCCATTCCACAGCTTGTAGGCCATTCTAATAAATTATCTTTGTATACATGTAAAATCACCCTACCAGACCTGTTCCTCTAGAGAGTCCTAATATGGAAGTATCTTTTTAAATCACACTTCACCATCCCACTCATACACCTGCATCTAACAGTAACTCCTGACAACTCTGTTATCTGAAAAACTCATGGTATACATGAATCATTCCCAATTTTGACAGGTAATACTTCATTTGGGTGTTGCTGCCTAAGTCCATGTATTCATTGTTCATTTATTTCCTTGTCTAATATGTTTTCTTTCATCTCTGAAGTTTATAGTGTTAGAACCACATGTACTCTCCTCCTCTACATTTGCAAATTGCTTCTGCTTGGCTGTCTCCACTTACATACAATATTTGTGACATGAATTATAAAACAAATGCTTTTTGAAAAACATTCCCAAACCTAAAGTAGTTAATACATCATGATTTCTTACCCAGACTACTGAAACATGATGCGGTCTGATTACCTTACCCTCTCCTTCATGCTTCTCCTTACTGACTGCTAATGATACCATCAAAGAGAATAAGTTGTAGCTGGAGATTGGCTGAAATATGACTAATAAACTTGCCCTTAGTGACAGCTCACCCTGAACCTTTTGCTTAGCTGTACTCTCACTGTAGATGGTCAATTGAGTTGTTGACCCAAGAGATTTACTGGAATACAACATTTTTTCTCTTATTTCAAGCAACTGAAACTGCTTTAATAATCTTGACAAAATGTTCCCCTTGTTCACTATTAATAGCCTCCAGGAGCTCATTCTGTAGGACATTGTCACTTCTAGGAAGTATTTATCTTAACTGTTTAACTGAGAAGGTGTTTCTTTTCTAGTGTACATGTTTTCCTTAGTCTCAGACTGCAGTTTTGTTTTCCATTTATTTGCTCAAACTATTTCTGGAAGTGAAAGCTCCTTGAGACTGAAACTTAATTTTCATTTTCCTGAGGTATTAAGGGAGGTCTCTTACCTTCTCAGGTACTTACTCCTATCATCTGGAGAATAAACTTAACATTCTTTGTTTTTTTTATAGCACTTGTGAAATCCAATTGAAATTTATAGTGCAAATATATTATGGAATATATTCTAATTGCTAGCAAATTGTAGAATCAAAATAAATGGATTTTTCTAAAATCATATTAGAATGTTCATTGCTTTCAACAAACACATGCTTGAGCTAATTGTTCTCAGAACGGCCAGTTTACCAAATGTGTGCTGGTGATAGAATTCAAACATGTTTGCATGAGAAAGGTGATTTCTCATTGGCTACACAGATTCCAACAAGACATAATCATAACTGGAGCGATTCTGTCCAGTAACCTCTATTGTTTTACCCCATAAAAACCTCAGTCAAAAAGCTTTTTAATCTGGTGGTCTAGAGACAGTATTTACTCAAAATTTCTATTTTGGTCTCATTTGCTCCTAAAGAGTACCATGAAGAATTTTTTCCCTGTGAGGTTTTTATTTTTATTCTACACATCTCAGTGCTCACTCATTCATCCTTTAATCATTTATTGTGAATTATGCAGGACCCAAGAAAATATTTAAAAGTCTAGAACTGTGTAATTCTTTCCTCTCCCCCTAACTCCCTCTGTCTCTCTGTGTGTGTATGTGAGTGTATCTGCATGTGAATGCACAAAAGAATGTTCAGGTATATGAATAGAGGTCAGAGGTTGACTTCAGATACCTTTCTCAGTCACCTTATACCTCATTTTAGAGACAATAGTTCACCTATGCAGAGTTTGTCTAGTGGCCTGGCTACTAAACTCCAGGGATCAACCATCTTTTACATATAGAGACATGTCCCAAGCTACTAGAATTTCCTTTTTGTTAAAAGGCATATGGATAAATGGAGGAAACAAACATTTTATTCTGAAAAGAAACATGAAAATAATCAAATAGAGGTGAAATTTCCCGGTTATAGAGTGCACAAGGTGGATGCTCATTAGGAGAAATACTTAATAAAAACAGGGAGATGGGGAAAGGAAGGAAAGTCATCATGATTAGAATCAAAGGAAGGCTTCACAGTGGGAAAATACACTGCAGATATCTGAAAAGGTAATCAGAAAAGTAGAGGGCGACTTTGACCGACATGAAAGCTGTATCCTCTACAGTATTTTTCTTCAAGTCAAAACAAAGCTATAAATAAATAAATAGCAAAGCTGAAAGACAGGAAAGGCACATTTTATATGTCCTTGTAGATATAGGTAATAGAGAAAGTAGGATTATTTTATTAATAACATCTCAGTGTTTTGTGTTCAGTACATGGATAGACTCTACTGCTCCTCTACAACAATTATTTATATCCTCTGAAAAGTGAGGCAAACTTGTAGCTATTTGTATTCTGATGCTAATTGTGTCCTCCAAAACTGTTAGCATAGGAGGTTCTGCAAGGAGCTTTTGGGAAGCTGTCTCCAATTAATTGTAATTGTTAAATATAAATGCCAACAGCCTATAACTGGGGAAAAGAGAGTGGTGGGATTTAAAGATCCTGGGCTGTAGACCTGGAGTAAGCGGAAAGAGGGAGATTCACCATAGGAGAGATGGCTCAGTGGTTAAGAGCACTGACTGCTCTTCCAGAGGACCTGAGTTCAATTCCTAGCAACCACATGCTGGCTCACAACCATCTGTAATGGGATCTGATGCATTCTTCTGATGTGTGTGTGAAGACAGCTTCAGTGTACTCATATAAATAAAAATAAATAAGTATATTTTTTTTAAAAAAAAAGAGTGTTGAGGAGAGGAAAGACAGAGATACCATGCCAGAGAAGAGTGCAGGACAGAGAGGCAAAACCTCCATGTAAAGGGGCCAAGAGAGCATGGCCCAGAGGTCTGTTCAAGTGGTCAGAAGCAGACAAGATCGAACATAGAAATTAATAAGTAGTAATTCAGAGTCACCAGTGGAAGGTAGTTTCTAACAGCATAGAGGTTAGGCAGTCACCCAGCTGTTGTGCTGTTTGGGGCATATTTAAATGTAGAGTTTGTGTTTGTGTCTTTCCTTCTAGAATATAAACCACTGAGGTGAGAAGCAACCCCACACTCGGATTAATCAAATATATAATTCTACAACACATAGCCACATTAAACCATGAAAATTCTAGCAATCAATACATTAAATCACGACTTAAGGAATAGAAAGTCACTTTAGGTCTAGAATCAGAGAGAGGGTGATATGAAGATGTCCTAAAGATCATAAGTAAGAATGAAGACAAGAATAACTTGCGATGATGATTTTAATGTCAGAAGTATGTTTTAAGCACTATTATTTCTATGTAATTGTTTTTATAAAGAAATAGTTTTATAAATGAAAAATTTGTAGGGTCCTTGCTCTTTAGGCATGGTTACAAGTGTTACTATGTTCAGAAGTATCTGAAGACACATCCAAACTCCAAAAGAAAAAAACAAAGTGTTTTAGTGATGATACACGTTTTAGACAAGAAAACAATAATGATGCTAAGATGAGACACATGATTAATATCCTTATTTCCTATGAGAAATATTCTAAATATGACTTTGCTCTTGTGGAGCACCCACAAGTACAGGCTTATATTTTTAGAGACCTTCTCCTACTTTAATAGGAGTTCTTAAATTCTTCAAACTCTCTTCTAGCAAACTGACCGAAGGTAGGGGAGAAAGATGGCTAATAGAGCAAGGGAGTGTAAACCTGTTTAGAGGTAGTTCTCTGGGACAATTCCAATCTTTATTTTCAGGATATTAACATTCAAAATCTAAAACATTAGTCAGGAATCAGTAGTGGCAGTGAAGTCTAAGTGGCAAACTCAAACATGGATCAGTAGCAGTATCTAGATCCAGAAGGAACTGTGAGGCTCTGCCAAATTGGCACAAGGCTGTGGAAGTGGCAAGAAGCAGCCAGAATACCACAAGATATTATTTGGCATGTTTCTTTCTACAAAGTCACAAGTGGAGATCAGTGGAGACCAGCAAAACAAATGCAAAATGCAAAACAAAGCGAGAATGTAATTCACTGTCTTTGGGTTCTACTTACACTCTTTCTAACATCATGGGTCCCCAATATCTGCTTCAGCAAAACTTCCTCTTACATGTCTGCATCAGTAAAACATCCTCTCATGTGTCCTCTTATAAAACAGCTTCCAGAAAAATATAACATGACACAACTGGGTCTCCAAAGAAACCAGAATTTTCCATTTCACATAAGGGTCTCCTTTTCTTCATTCATCCTCACTAACATACAGTCTACATTAGTAGTCTCCTAGAATATTTAAATATGTGATAATGTAAACTAAAAACCAAAGCTCTGGCTTAAAGATTCCTATTTCACAAAGGGTGATGCAGCTGTAGTTGCTACTTTCATGAAGGATGTCCTCAAGAGAAAGGTTAATGCTTCATTCTTAACTGATTAATTTATATTAAAAAAAAAACAAAACAGAGGGTGAAGAATTCTCATCTGTGTGGCTTAGAGAACACAGCCCCTGACTGATGAAATACCTTAGAAAGTCTAATTGGTTTAGAAGTCCCTAAGTTCATGGTATGTGGGGGAGATTTAAATAGCTCTGTTAAGTTTCCTTTAACAGGGTTTTAAACTTAATGTTTCTGCCTTGCATCAGGACAACACTGTTTAATTGCTCTAAATTATCAGTGATGTCTGCAGCATTTCCAGTGAACATAGATTGATTTCAATTAACTTTTTCAGGCTTTTGCACAAAACCAGTCTTCTTCAATTTGGCTAATTGGTTCACTCAACCTCTTGGTGCTGAGGAATGATAGACTTTGAGGGGTGGAAGTGAGGACAGAATGATGGTTGTTTGTAGCCTCATTGTCCCTTTGATAATTTCCAGTTGACCTACCTCATGTATGATCCATGATTTTAAATGGAAGTGAAATGTGCCTTCCTTCCTTCCTTCCTTTCTTTTTTCCTTCCTTCCATCCTTCTTTCTTTCTTGCTTTCTTGCTTTCTTTCTGTCTTGCTTTCATTCATTCTTTCTTTTTTCTTTCTTCTTTATCTCTCTCCCTTCCTTCCTTTTTGTTTTTATCTCTCTATCTCTTTATCCATCTCTATTTATCAGTCTTTCTTTCAAATTTTACTGCATCTATTTGGGCTGCCTCTATATGCATGCCTGTTTGACCATATTCCAGAATATGGAATTATAGGAATCTTGTAGGAATCATATCCATGAAAAAAAACCTGACTTATCTTACCACAGTCACCACCAGCTGTCAATAACTCATCAGGCAGAGTTTGAAATTCATGAATCAAGAGGAGTGGCGAGGGATATGATAGAGGAAGAAATGAAGGAGGGGAGGAAATGGAATGTGGATTGAGTAAAATCATATTCTATGCATGTATATAATTTTCAAACATTTTAAAAATAAATAAAAAATCTTATAAGCAAGTATAACATCCACAATTGTGCTGGGGTTCTAGGTAACTCCACAAGGAAATCACATCCTAATAGAATTTCAATGTTATTAGCTAAGTCAACAATGAACAAACAGAGAACCAAAAAAACATCAGTACTGTCAATCAAAAATCAAGTATTATTTATTTTGAAAAAAGTATGGGTAAGTGTTGAAAGACCACCTCATTACCTAGCAAAGAGAATGCCTCCTTATAATATTTTCAGTACAAATTTAACCAAAGGGAATGTCTAAAAGTTTGTTCAAACAATCCTACCTCAATTAATGTTCTCTGTCTCTCTCTCTCTCTCTCTCTCTCTCTCTCTCTCTCTCTCTCTCTCTCTGTCTCTCTCTCTCTCTCCCTCTCTCTCTCTGTGTGTGTATGAGTATGAATATTAATTTACATAGTATGTATAAAGGGATATGAATACACTGAGAGACTTTTCAAGGAGGGTGTAAAAACATGGTGGTTTGTGCAGAACTGTGTAGTACTAAGAGATATGAAGTAATAAAATAATGAAGAACATATACAATACAACAGAGAACATATGAGATATATAGATGATAGATAAGTAGATAGATAGATGGTAGATAAATAGATAATGCTTCAATCCTGGAAGATATGACAGCCAAACTCACAAAACTTAGGGTAGAATGAGGCAGAGAGTAAAAAACATCTAGGCAGCCTGAAATGAAATGAATGAATAAACACATGTGAACTGGACACAACTCAGGGAAGTGAACTATTTTTACTTAATACTAGATGAGTTCATGAAAATAAACTGAAGAAAAATGCATTTTGGGAGAATTTATTCAGAAGAGTAATAATAAAGATCAGTTTCTTAAAAAATATGTAAAGCAAGGACACAAAGATGTTAATTAAACTCCATCATCTATATAGTGACCAAACCAGCAAAAATGTCTATTAAAAATCCCACCAGCTAAATAAATTCACACTAATTAAGTTCACAATAAATTACTTAAACTCTAACACAAACACACACATACATATCAGATGAACTTAAAACAGAAATAAACAAATTGATGTCAATACTGTAGTGTAATAAAAATTACTGAGGGCATCACTCAATGGTTAGAAGGGCTTCCTACTTTTCTATATGGCATCAAGTTTGTTTCCCATCATCCTTATGACTCCAGTTTCAGAGTACTTGATGCTCTATTTTGATCTCAGCAGGCATTCTACAGGTGTGACATGCACATATATAAATGCTCATATAAATATATATTTACATAAATATCTATATGTGTATAAATATATACAATAAAATAAATCTTAAAATATATTTATGTTATTTATTCATTTATTTACATATTATGTGGAATGTATATCTATCTATCTATCTATATATATATATGTGTATGTGTGTGTGTGTGTGTGTGTGTTTATGTAATGCAAAAACATATTATTGGTGTTTAAACTTCTAATGTCAGATTATTGAAAATGATCAGGAGAATCTAACTTAAGTTAAAACTCAAAATAATGGTGTAGATTCTGTAAATAGCTTCGATAATTATAAGTGGATCAGTTTCTTAAAAAGTGAATTCTTAAATTCACTTACCAGAGATTGATCAACATTCACATGTTTTGCTTTTGTAAAATAGGATGACAAAAAAAGGAAATAAAAAAAATCTCTTTACAATGTTGAGCTAAACCAGTCTGTTTGCTGTTGCTGTTAACATATGAAAGGGCATTTAAGGTCATTTAAGACCATATTTTACACATGAATATCATGAAATAATGGTGTTATCCTTTGCCACATCCTTGCTGTGATAACATGATGACCAAAAGAAGTTAAGAGTCCAGTAACCTGGGATCATAGGGGTTTATAAAGCCTGGACCAACAACCAGGAAGCATGGGAGAACACAAACTAAATTCCCTACACATTTGTAACAAATGTACAGTTCTGTGTTCATGTGGGCCCCTAACAATTAGAGTGGGTGCTGCTCTGTCTCTCTTCCCTGCCATTGGATCCCATTTGCAGAAGACTGTCTGGTTGGATCACAGTGGGAGAGGATAGGCCCAGTCTTCATGGAACTAGCTCTTCCATAGTGTGCTGGTACCAAGGAGTCTCCTCTCGTTGTGGAGTAAGGGCAATGTGAAGAGGAATTTGTAAGGGTAGGACTGTTAAAAGAGGAGGTAGGGATGAGGATGAAAAATGAATAAAAAAATAAATGATCGACACACAAGAAAAGAAAAGAGGAACTTAGAAGAAGAAAGTGTTTGTCTTTCTTTGGGGTTACATTGCATCATGAGTAGGAACCAAGACATAAAACTAGAGGTAATAACTGATTCAAAATTCTTGGAGAAATACTGCTTGCTTGCTAGTTCTCCATGGTTTTCTCAATTATCTTGTTCATAGACCAAGTCCACTGGCCCAGTCTTGGCTGGGGATTTCCCATCAATTAGATATAAAGACATTATTCCCCAGATATGACCATAGGTCAATCTGGTGGAAGCAATTTTTAAATGGAGATTTCTTCCCAGTGACTTTAGTTATCAAATTTCAAACACACACACACACACACACACACACACACAGACACAGACACACACACACACACACACACACACACACAAACAAAAAACAAAAAACAAAACAAAACAAAACAAAACAAAAAACCCACTAGCCAGTACTGAAAGAAATTCCCTACTGTAAAGATACTTGCACACAGATGGACACCATTTTCCACTTACAATGATGATGCCACATACCTAATGTAATATAGAGAACCTCATAGAAGGTCTTAAGACGTGGTTTAGTGTTTAACAGCACTTACTATCCTTTCAGAAGTCAGGCTTACGTCTTCAGCACCTACCTTATTCTGCTCAATGCCTCCCACAAATGTTGCTACAGGTGGTTTGACATATTTTTCTGACATCCATGGGTATTCGTGCGCGCGCACACACACACATACACACACACACACACACACACACACACACTCACAGAATGCACATACCAACATACATACTCAAAAGCAAAACTAATAAAAGATCTTCATTTGGACTATGAATTGCTCTGTGTGCAAAGAAAAAAACACAGTATATCCTTATCTTTTTTTTTCTATATTCTTTTTTTACATTCCAAATGATTTCCCCTTTCCCGGATCCCCCCTCCCCATATGTCCCATAAACCTTCTTCTCTCCGTCCATTCTCCAATCACCTCCCTCCTTTTTTTCTCTCTCTTTATATTCCCCTCCAATTCTAGATCAATCCTTTCCAGGATTAGGACCTTCTCCATACTTCTTCATGGGAGTCATTTGTTATGCTATTTGTGCCTTGGGTATTCTGGACTAATTAATATCCACTTATCAGAGATTGCATTCCATGTGTATTCTTTTGTGACTGGGTTACCTCACTTAGGATGATATTTTCCAGATCAAACCATTTGCCTAAAATTTTTGTGAATTCATTATTTCTAATTGCTGAGTAGTGTTCCATTGTGTAAATATACCACATTTTCTGTATCCATTCCTCCTTTGAGGGGCATCTGGCTTCTTTCCAGCTTCTGGCTATTATAAATAAGGCTGCTATGAACATAATGGAGCATGTGTCTTTATTGCATGCCGGGGAATCCTTTGGGTATATGCCCAGGAGAGGTATAGCAGGGTCCTCTGGAACTGTCATGTCCAGTTTTTTGAGGAACCTCCAGACTGATTTCCAAAGTGGTTGTATCATCTTACAGCCCCACCAGCAGTGGAGGAGTGTTCCTCTTTCTCCACATCCTTGCCAACACCTGCTGTCTCCTGAGTTTTTGACCTTAGCCATTCTGACTGGTATAAGGTGAAATCTCAGGGTTGTTTTGATTTGCATTTTCCTAATGACTAATGATGTTGAGCACTTCTTAAGGTGCCTCTCGGCCATCTGAATTTCTTCAGGTGAAAATTCTTTGTTTAGATCTGTACCTCATTTTTAATAGGGTTATTTGGTTCCCTGGGGTCTAACTTCTTGAGTTCTTTGTATATATTGGATATTAGCACTCTATCAGATGTAGGGTTGGTGAATATCCTTTCCCAATTTGATGGTTGCCATTTTTTCCTTTTAACAGAAATGAACCCAAACACCTATGGTCACTTGATCTTCGACAAGGGAGCCAAAAACATCCAGTGGAAAAAAGATAGACTTTTCAACAAATGGTGCTGGTTCAATTGGAGGTCAGCATGCAGAAGAATGTGAATTGATCCATTCTTATCTCCATGTACTAAACTTCACTCCAAGTGGATCAAGGACCTCCATGTAAAACCAGACACACTGAAACTAATAGAAAAGAAACTGGGGAAGACCCGTGAGGACATGGGCACAGGGGAAAAGTTCCTGAACAGATCACCAATAGCTTATGCTCTAAGATCAAGAATTGACAAATGGGACCTCATAAAATTACAAAGTTTCTGTAAGGCAAAGGACACTGTTAAAAGTATATCCATTTCTGAGGAACCGCCAGACTGATTTCCAAAATAGTTGTATCATCTTACAGCCCTACCAGCAGTGGAGGAGTGTTCTTCTTTCTCCAATATGTATAGTGATATATATTTGCACTATATAAAAATATCATCAATAGAGTAGTTTAAAGAAACCAATATTCTCATGGTTTTAGGAGGCAAAATTTCAAAATTAGTGTGACAAAGGAACATAGATATTCAATATTTATGTCCTGACACTATCTTCACCCCCCAATTTGCAAAGATTTCCTTTACTATTCAACTTCATAATGTTTTTCCTCTAAGCAGGAACATTACTGGGGCCTCTATGTTTATAAAATATCAGGAAGATTGGGTTAGATTCCATACTGGCTTCATTTTAGCTTCATTAGATCTTTAAGACCTTATTTCCAAATTCAGCCACACATTTTGAGGCACACAATTTTGGCTCATAACATCTTTACTAACATTTAACCATCTACTAGTTTAACAGTTTATGGCATGGCCATCCAATAAATATTATAAAATCATGACATCTAATCTACTCTTTTTGATTCACAAAGCTTCCCAAGATACTTTCAAGAAGTACAATTGGCAACCAACAAATTGGGAAAAGATCTTCACCAATCCTACATCAGATAGAGGGCTAATATCCAATATATATAAAGAACTCAAGAAGTTAGACTCCAGAAAACCAAACAACCCTATTAAAAATGGGGTACAGAGTTAAACAAAGAATTCTCACCTGAAGAACTTCGGATGGCTGAGAAGCATCTTAAAAAATGCTCAACTTCATTAGTCATTAGGGAAATGCAAATCAAAACAACCCTAAGATTTCATCTTACACCAGTCAGAATGGCTAAGATTAAAAATTCAGGAGACAGCAGGTGTTGGAGAGGATGTGGAGAAAGAGGAACACTCCTCCACTGCTGGTGGGGTTGCAAATTGGTACAACCACTCTGGAAATCAGTCTGGCGGTTCCTCCGAAAACTGGGCACCTCACTTCCAGAAGATCCTGCTATACCACTCCTGGGCATATACCCAGAAGACTCCCCACCATGTAATAAGGATACATGTTCTACTATGTTCATAGCAGCCCTATTTATAATTGCCAGATGCTGGAAAGAACCCAGGTATCCCTCAACAGAAGAGTGGATGCAAAAAATGTGGTATATCTACACAATGGAGTACTATTCAGCCATTAGAAACAATGAATTCATGAAATTCTTAGGCAAATGGATGGAGCTAGAGAATATCATACTAAGTGAGGTAACCCAGACTCAAAAGGTGAATCATGGTATGCACTCACTAATAAGTGGATATTAACCTAGAATACTGGAATACCCAAAACATAATCCACACATCAAATGAGGTACAAGAAGAAAGGAGGAGTGGCCCCTGGTTCTGGAAAGACTCAGTGAAACAGTATTCGGGCAAAACTAGAACGGGGAAGTGGGAAGGGGTGGGTGGGAGGACAGGGGAAGAGAAGGGGGCTTGCGGGACTTTCGGGGAGTGGAGGGGCTACAAAAGGGAAATCATTTGAAATGTAAATAAATTATATCGAATAAAAAAAAAGAGCTCTAGCTAGTACTGTTTAGTAGTGGCCAGATAACTATAGTTTGTAGGCAAGAGTTATTCTTTTTGCCAATTTGTTTTTGAATTTTCATTTTTGCTGGGGAGGATGGAAGGTATGAGCTAAGAATGCCTTTTTATGTTCTTTAAAAATAAAAAAAAATTCATGATGTGAAAAAAATAAATAAATAAAACAAACTTTGTGTTTGTTAGTACAGGACCTGATACATAAACACACACACACACACACACACACACACACACACACACACACACAAACAATCACACATACATGCAGAGAGAGGGAGAGAGAGGGGTGAGAGGGAGAGGGAGAGGGGGGCAGGGAAGGAGGGAGGGAGGGGAGAGAGAGAGAGAGAGGGAGAGGGAGAGAGAGAGGGAGAGGGAGAGGGAGAGGGAGAGGGAGAGGGAGATGGAGAGGGAGAGGGAGAGGGAGAGGGAGAGGGAGGGAGAGAGAAATTACAGACACATATTTGAAAGTCATGGCAAGACCTGATACCTGTATAGTTTTATTTACACCTTATGATTTGGGCAAAAAATAATTTTGTGCTTAGTGTTTTCGATGCACAAGATTTCCTATACATAACCAAGAAGAAAATACTATTTATGAAAGACTGGGTGACTGGTAGCTCACACAAAACAAAACAGACAAAAGCAAAATTTACAGTGGTAGGTTAAAGTAGAAATTGAGTGCAAAGTTAAAAACAAATAACATGGATAAATTTGTGGTAACTGGCAGCCAGAGCATATTAGCTCCTCTTCCCAAAGACCTTTGCAGTGGTATTGTTAGAATGTCACCATTCTGATATCATAAGTAATTAAATCTCCTTCAGTAAGTCATGCGTCTTGCCCATGTAGTATTGAACTCCATAATAATGTCAGTCCTATTATACAGAGCCGCCAGCGTGTTACTCTACTCATGAGACCCAATTCCGCTAGGCTGAACTACAGACACTTTAAAATGAGTAGAATATTAAATTGACCATCACTCCTCTACAGGGTTTGTCATCTGTCTCTATTACAATGCAGTTCGGCTTTCTCAGGAGGCCTGGGAAAGTTTGGGGCATTGTTGGTAAGTTTTTTGCTGTCGTCTTGATGTCAGTAGATATTTAATTTAATTATCAGGGTTGAATGAACTTTTTTGTGGCTGAGTGATAGCTAACTACTCTGTGGAACCAGAATAGTCCAGAAACAAATTAGTTTTCCAGATGTGGAGGCTTATAAATAACCACACAGGTGCTGCCTGTGGATACAAAGGGAAGCCAGGCATTGTAAGCCTTGTGTGAATAGACCCTAAAATAGTCAAAAGAGCATTCAGATGCAGAGAGGAGTTTGCTTTGATGTTTTTCATTGAGACTTCTTCTTATACAATTTTCTGTTGGTAGGTAATACAACTTCTGTCTAAGCCCGAGAGCTATTTTCTTCACCTTAAGTATGTGTTGTGTCCACTCAAGCACTCTGAGAATGTTGGCTGCAGTTAAGTAGAGAACTATGAGAATTGCTGATGAATCATCCTTCCTGTTACAGCCTCATTCACTACAATTTGGTATATAAAATGATATTAAACATATGGGCCAAATTGTCCTTGTTGCAATTAGAAACAATAAATTCACAAAATTTTTAGGCTAATGGTTTGATCTGGAAAATATCATCCTAAGTGAGGTAACCCAATCACAAAAGAATACACATGGAATACAATCTCTGATAAGTGGATATTAATTAGCCCAGAAGCCCTGAATACCCAAGGCACAAATCGCATAACAAATGACTCCCATGAAGAAGTATGGAGAGGGTCCTGATCCTGGAAAGGATTGATCTAGCACTGGAGGGGAATATAAGGACAGAGAAAAAGGAGGGAGATGATTGGAGAAGAGATGGAGAGAAGAAGGTTTATGGGACATATGGGGAGAGGGGATCCAGGAAAGGGGAAATCATTTGGAATGTAAACAAAGAATATAGAAAATAAAAATATTAAAAAAAGAAAGTTATTCAGAGGCAACCTATTAGTTAATAAAAGAACTTCACCTTCTCATATGACAGAGATGCAATATGACTGATGTTTCTTCCTCTCTACCCCTTGTTCTGAATATTCTCTTTTATCTTCTGTCCTGGAAAAATCCTTCAATATTAGTTTCTTGAATGTGCCAGATATATGTCTCTCTGGAAAGATCCTTATATAAATCCCATTTCAGTATACATATTTAATAAACCTAGAGATATAATCATTATCTTAAAGTTTTCTTACAATTATGATTTTAATAGTTCACATTTTGGACATTTTCATAAACGGGTAACTTATACTTAAAGAACTATCCATGAAATATCACAGAAAATATAAGTATGTGTCATTATGCTGTTAGCAAACTCAATAATACAACCATGTTCTTGCCATTATAAGCAAGATATTGACGGGACTGATATTGATAAGTTGTAATACAGTAAAGAGACAAGACAAGACAGTTTGGATTTTAAACAGAATGATTTTGAACCCAGAAGTCTTTTTATCAGATGCTAAATCATAATTTGTAAATATTTGGAAACTGGTAGCTGTTGTCTTGTTTTTAATCTAACAAATTATTTCTAGCCACAAACTTGCCAAATTTTCGCCACAGTGATTTAGTTTCTCCCAAGCAAGGGAACTGCATGGGGGAAAAGGTGGCGGTAGGCATCAAGGATCCCCAATCTGCTGTTGTTTCTATCATTGCCTGTGTTATTTAGAAATTGTCAAGAGGATAGCCACATACAAGAATGGATTTTGTTTTGTTGTGCTTTTGTATATAATAAGTTCTTCTTTCACTTAATTTGTCTTTGCAATTTCTGCCAGTTGTGGCCCAATAATGTCCAATGCAAAATCCCTCAAATAATCAAAACCTCAATTTTAAAAGCTCATCTAGTCAATCTTGAGAAATGAATCATAGCATACAAGCATTAGTGCTTATATCATGTGACTTACAGCAATTTCCTCCCCATCACTATATGACCACAGCAGGCTGCCGTGCTTATTATACTCAGGTAACTAATTATGGAGTCATGACTTGGATACTAATATATGCCAAACCGGTAGTGAATTGCTTTCTTTCATTGAAAATGTTGAAGTTCTCAGTACAGAATGAAACAAAAACATTCTGATATTTCTGAGGTCTAAGACAAGGAATTGATGTCAGTGGGACTGTACAAAAAACCAAAAGGAAACTCTTGCTCATTTTGCTGTCACAATAATGAGGCAGACATAAGTTCATTTAAGGAATAAGTGCTTGGTTAAGATGGAAAGTGAAATAAATTACAGAACAGCCACATGTTCTCTAATGACATTTGCTGTTTCCAAACACAAAGTTAACTAATGTCATAGCAGTCATTGTTATTTCCTGTTAGTTATCTATGAAATTTCCTAATTGATGAAGTCAGCTAGGACATGTCCCAGGATAAGCCATTGATAATGACATATAATTATTTACAACTGGCTCCCTGTATTCATTTTATATCCTTGCATTCATTCAATATTCTTACATTTAACCAAATGGTCTCTGTTAACTGTCACTCAAAATAAAATGCAAATAGTATTCATTTTGAACACGGCCATCAAATCTTTTTTCTGTTGTTATTATCTATAAATAATACAGCGTAACAACTAGTTCATATTTGTTATATGAGTTATTATAAGTAATCTAAGGACAATTTTACATAGCAAGTTCTGTGTGTTTTATGCAAATGCTGTTCTAAATGGCCTAAGGTACTTGAATATTTGCAAATGTTTATATTTCTAGAGAAACTAAAACCAATTTCTTATTGGTATAGAAAGGAACATGTGCAGGGTTTGATACTATCTGTGGTTCCACTGGAAACACTATATTAATAATTAATATTCCATAGAAAAGGTGGAGTTAGACTATAAAAGAATGATTTCTCATATGGAAGGTTCTTTGCAAGAAACTGATGCACTCTTAATCTCTAAGCCATGTCTCCATCCTTGCAAGTGATAATTCTAAGACAATGAAGAAATGCAGAAGACCAACCCATGCTCATAGATAAGTGAAATCATGGATGGAATAAAGAAATTACTTCTCTCCACACCTTTTGTTTGAAGTCTTTGCTAGAACAGTAAGACAAAAAGACATAAGTGGGATGAAAATGAGAAAAAGAATAATCAAAGGAATCTCATATGTAAATATTATGTTTCTATATACTATATACACTTATGGTGCCACCAGTGAATTTCTGCAACTGCTGTCTCAGCAAAATGGCAGTATACAAAATTTCAAAAGAGACCATCAAATCTCCTCCAGATGGAGTTAAAACTGGTTTTTACTGTCATGTGTGTTGGACACCAAACTCAGATTCTCTGCAAGAAAATGATGCAAACTTTATCTCTAAGCCATGTATTCATTCCCTCAGGTTATAATGCAAAGATAATAAAGAAAGGAATGGAGAAGATTGCCTCTGCTCATAAATGGATAAAATTAAAATTGTAAAAATTATTATCCTACCAAAAGTCATCTACCTACATATTCAATATAAGGCTACTCAAAATTGCAACTCCATTCTTCATTAAATCACACACAAAAAATTAAAATTCATGTGGAAACATGAGATTCTCTCCCTAACCCAAACATTCTGACCGAATACAAATACTCTCTGAGGTATTACTATAACTCCTTATATGAAATGATAGTGAACAATTATACAACAGCAAGGTACTGGCACAACATCAAACAAATACAATAAGAATCCAAGTATAAACACACAAACATAAGCTGAAACAACTTGATTTGCGCTAAGAGGTTAAAAAGTGCTCCGAAAGAGGTATTTACAACAAATGATACTAATAAACAAACAAACAAAATCCTGGATATCCACCAAAGGTAGAAGGAAAATAGATCCTTCTCACTTACTACATACAAAAATTAAGACACATTGAACTATGGGTCTTAATATAAAAGTATATGAAATATAAAACATAAAATCTACCTCAGAAGACACAGGTATAGGTAAAGAATCTACTTTGTAAAGATTTTATGGGAGACAATGTTACAATGAAGAATTAATTTAAATTAAAAACTCGACTTTAAAACATTTTAAAATTCTATTTGTTCTATGTATATGGAGTTTTTGCTTGAATGAATGTCTCTGTACTGTATGGATGCCTAATGCCTGGGGAAGCAAGAAAATTTGTGGGGCTCTCATCCTGGAATTTTAAGCTGTTGTTAGCTACCATCTGATTTTTTTAAATTCCATGTGGGTCTTCAGCATATTTTACTGAAGCATATTTTCATCTGTCTGTCTTCCTAAAATTTCTCTGTTTTAATCAGAAAAGAATGATTTCTTGTAGAGGGCACAGGGGCTAATACTCACAACAAAGCACAAAGAGAACCAGCAAAGTCAGTCACACAGGGGCGTCTCCTTAATGGCGCGAATCAAAATCAAATATCTTCATTCTATCCAGAAAGCTAAGCGTGGAGGCAAATGCTCTGGTGACCTTGTGCTATCTGTAGGGAAATAAATTACACTAATTCTTTACCATGATAATTCCAGTCCTTCCCTCCTAGATGCACACCCTTCCTTAGGGTGCTTTATAGCCTGCTGTTCAGTATGTTATCTTGGTCACAGACCATACTAAGCCTAATTGTGCACCTGAAAGTGGACTGATGGTTGCCTGGAAACCTCTTTCCAAACTGTACTGTTTTAATATGCTAACAATAAGCCTCCTGGCTTTAGACAACCGCGCCCACCCCCCCAGTGTGATCCAAGCTGAAGAATTAAATCTATACCAGGTTTCTTATTTCTTCATACAGTTTGCTCCTGTGTGAGAACTATAGGAAATCCCTCAATTTCTTGTGGATAAGAGAGGCAAGCTCATTTGTCATATGGAACATGCAATGAGATGGTGAGAACACTTAAAATGTGTTTATTTGAGGAATTTTCAGAGGAGGCAATCATCTATACTTCCAAGATGTAAGGGATCCATATGTAACTACTTCAGGCAGAAACTATGCAAAGAGGTCGAAAGTTAGATTATCAAATCATTTCAGCATTGGCATATCTGGTATTTTGGTACTGTAAGTCACTTGCTGTGTAATAAGATGTCTAATAGGATGCTGCCCAACCCTTCTAGACACAACAGCTCTCTACCCCAGATTTGATTATGTAATGCCCAATTTCCAATGTATCACATGATATGAAATCATGGTGACAGCCTAAGAAGAGACCTTTGTGACTATTCGCTAATTATAGTGTAACACACTTCAACAAGTCTTAAGATAGATAAGATTTTCTTTAAATTAATATCTGACTCTCCCCCACTACCCTAAGTTTTCTTTTAAGGGTCTTAAAATATGCTCTGTACTAAAAACTGGCAATCATTTAATCCACTTATAAAACTAAGTTTCAGCAACAGAAAATTATGGATTCTGAACAGAATGTACTATGTATAATCCTTAACAAAGTAACACTAATGTAATTAGCAATAAAAATTGGATGGGTATAAAAGTTTCAGAGTGTTAATGTCATTTGCATAAAAGAACTCAATTCATATAGATATAAGCATGTAGGGAAATATGCTGAACTCTTAATAATTTTAATAATCTATTGGCCTAATCTTGTGAGGATTATTAATATGTTATATTTCTTTGTTGTGGAAATATTTTTATTTTTGCTTAAGATCCTTTTCTTATCCTTCAAGGAAAAATAAATGAGCCTAAAATATTGATGCTATTAACAATAATATAAAAGTAATTTTCATCGTTTTTCAATGTATTACCTTTTTCTCATTCCAATTATCCATCCTTTATCTATCCAATCATCAATGCTGTTTGTTCCCTCCCTCTCCTACATTCCCTTCATCTAGTTCTACTTACTTCCATCTTTCCCTTCCTTCCCATTTTCTTTTCTTTTTCCCATATCGCCTTCTTTTCTTGCTTTTAAAAGTAGGATCTCCATATGGAGCCCAGTATTCTCTTAAACTTGGTATCTCCTGCCTTGGCATCCCATGTTCTTACACATCAGGACTATGTGCCCCTGTTCTAATCTCTATCCCCAGTCTATCTCTTTATGTACCGAGGATATATTTTCTAATAATTACATTACAGGCTATTAAACAGTGGATAATCTGAGTTAAAGAAGTTATTTTTTGTCAATATTGAGAATAATTTTTAAATAAGACATCATTTTTTATCACCTAGTGGGAGAAATTTTATAAAGACATAAGATTCAAATGTCCCAGGCTCTCTTGGGTTTTGCAGAGAAGCCATATAAATGTATGAAAGCCATATTTAAATTTGTATTTTATATGTTAAATGATGATTTAAAACCACGTATTTTCTATCATAGCAAAAGCCAATCTAGTTCCGCCTTCCAAGCCCGTTTTGTAGTATTTTGGTTGAGACACTTGGAACACTCTTGCCAACTTGTTTTATTTACACATGGTGTTCTCCATGCATTTAAACTTCCTGATCTGAGTAGCTGAACTTAGAAAATATTCTTTGTTTATTATTAGACCAACGCATTTGGGGTATGAACTTTCAAAGTAATATGCTCTGGCAATTAGCTTATGGTTGGTTTCACTGTAGTTAAGAGATTTAATAATTGATTGCCATAGTGTAGGGACAGGAAATGGATCTGCCTCACCTTCAGTTGTACTTGCCCTCTCCCAAACAGGACATACCCTGAAGCAGGTTTCAGTTCATGGTCATGGAAAAACAAAACCTCAACTTCTTAGAGGTTATTTTTGCATCGAATCCTGGTATGGATCATTTTGCTTTATTCAGTAAGAGGAGTCTAAGGGTGCCCTCTAAGAGTCTTGCTTGTTTTCTTTTGCTTTTCTTTACTAAAACTATCAAAAAGTTTGTTGATAATGTTGGTGGTGCTGGTGTTGCTTTGAGTGAATTCTTAGTGACACTTAATTGACATTCTTTTTTCAGGAGCCACACCATCTGACTGTACCTAATGAGATAGTTCAAGGTTTAAGGCCTCTGATGGCTTCTAGGCTCAATTCCATACTAAGCCTTGATTTTAAGATTTCCAGTTCTCCCAGTCAGATGAATTGGCTTTCCTTCAGTGAAAGTTCTAAATTCCATGCATCCTTCTTTCTTCTACTAAGCTATCATGGTAGTGCATCTACAAGTAAAGAATGACATTTACATTTTTAGAATGTGTCGTTTAGACAGATATGATACAAGAAAACCTTCCTTGAAAATTTGTGTTCTATGCTTTAAAAATTGGTGGCTGAAAATCCAGAGATCATATCAAAATATCATACATATAGATATATAATATTTTTACACACAGTATATATATATATACATATATATATATATGTATATATATATGTATATATATATATAATTGTACATAGTAAAATAATCACATTCAGGATTTCTGTGCTTGAAAGAGTCAAGAGAGAAGAGGAAAAGATTCTGAGATGAAATAAAGATAGTAACATGTCAGAAGAATTGAACTAGTAGACACTGATGGCCAGTCAAGATGTTCCTAGACACAGCCAATTCATTAAATATATGAAACATTTTAGGTTTCCATATTTTAGTATTATACCTCAGCAAGGAACCTTTTTTTGCATGCATATTTTTTATTCGATATATTCTTTATTTACATTTCAAATGATTTCCCCTTTTCGGGCTCCCCACTCCCCGAAAGTCCCATAAGCCCTCTTCCCTCCTCCCCTGTTCCCCCATCTACTCCTTCACACTTCCCTGTTATGGTATTCCCTTATACTGCTGCATTGAGTCTTTCCAGAACCAGGGGCCACTCCTCTGTTCTTCTTGGACGTCATGTGGATGTGGATTATGTCTTGGGTATCCAAAGTTGGACAGTATGTGGATTATGTCTCAGGTATTCAAAGTTTCTAGGCTAATATCCACTTATCAGTGAGTGCATACCATGATTGATCTTTTGAGACTGGGTTACCTCACTTAGTATGATGTTCTCCATCTCCATCATGAATTCATTGTTTCTAATGGCTGAACAATACTCCATTGTGTAAATACACCACATTTTTTGTATCCATTCCTCTGTTGAGGGACACCTGGGTTCTTTCCAGCTTCTGGCTACTACAAATAGGGCTGCTATGAACATAGTGGAGCATGTGTCCTTATTGCATGCCGGGGAATCCTCTGGGTATATGCCCAGGAGTAGTATAGCAGGGTCCTCAGGAAGTGTCATGCCCATATTTCTGAGGAACTGCCAAACTGATTTCCAAAGTGGTTGTACCATCTTGCAATCCCACCAGCAGTGGAGGAGTGTTCCTCTTTCTCCACATCCTCACCAACACCTGCTGTCTCCTGAGTTCTTGACCTTAGCCATTCTGACTGGTGTGAGGTGAAATCTCAGGGTTGTTTTGATTTGCATTTCCCTAATGATTAATGATGTTGAACATTTCTTAAGGTGCTTCTCAGCCAGCAAGGAATCTTAAGACGAAAGAAAAGTCTCTAGCTATTAGGTGCCTAATATTCAGTATCTGAGAGAATAAGCTGTGTGCCTTTCTTTAGGTTAATGCAATGTTTAAAACGTACGGAATAGAAAGAAAATGAAAAATTTTCTAATTCAGTGGGAGAAAGAAATAGCAGGCAAAAGTACAAAAGCAAAATTCAATCAAAATTGTCAATGGAGAGTGGGTCAGGGAATTGAATTTCTCTCAGATATGACATGGCAGCTCAATTCTATTTCAGCTGAAACTGAAAAGACTATTTGACTTAAGCTGATATCTTAATTGTAATATTGAACATTTTCTAAATATAAACTGCATTAATTTATACCATGCTTGAAACATCACTCTATGAGAGTCAGAAAACACAGATTTTTCCATGGATATAATCACCAGTTTTCTCAACAGCTCTGACTCTATTCTTTATTTGTAGTTGCTTCTTTATTGGATATGCCATCCGACTATGTTTTCTTTCAACCTCTTTGAGGGGTTAAAGAAGTTGTGAAAGGTATTTATCATAATAGAGATTTAATGAATACTATACAATCAACCAGCCATGTATTATTTCTTATTCCTTTATACATTATTGTGAGAAGATTTTCTTTTTCATTTTTATTTAAAACAATAACTTTTCTAATTAAAAAGAGGCAATGAAACTTGGAGTCCATCTCAAAGATAAAATTTTCTTGAACAAATTTTGTTTCGGGTGCCTCATTGGAACAAATCAACTCTTGTCCAGTGGCAAAAGAGGGAGAATTGATATAGGTCAAAGAGTAATTCCACTCAAATCCAACTTGGTAAAACAGAAAATGTATGGTAATTACTGCTAGGATTGTATGTGAATTTTTACATAAAGGTTAGTATTTTTATTGTTGAACATCTCATATCAGCTTGGGTATTTGCTCTATATCTGAAGTTCCCAATTTTGGGTGCTGACATGTCTACACGCTATAGGCTCATCTAGTAATTGCTACTGGTTATATCATCTTGTAGTAGATTTTTTACTACTTGCATGCCAAAAATGGAAATTCTACCACCTATAGTAACATGGATAAATCATGAGTACGCATGGCTAAGTGAAGTAAGCTAGACAGAGAAATGTATATGATCCAAGATTCTCCCTAATTTATATGTCTAAATGAGACAAGCTCATGGAAGAGAATTGTTATTGACAAGGATACAATGACAAGATGACAAAGGTGTCTTTGTTAGGGTTAAGACTATTAGTAATGGAGCAGATGAAACATGAACTGGCCCTCTTCTATAACCAGGCAAGGCTTTCTGTAAATAGATATCAGCCAGCTCCAAAAACAATTTGTGCTGCCTACAAGATTTGCTTGAGTAAAGAAGGCTTAGTACTTGTGGGATTGGCCAATCAATGACTAGTCTTACTTGAGACCAACTCTAGAAAAGAGAGCCCATGCCCGAGAATGCTTGGAGAGCCAAGAACCAGGGGCTAGAAAGCACAGAAACCTAGTATAGAACTAAACGTGGCAAGTAAAGAAAAAAATTCAATGAATGATGCCTAACCATATTCTGCTATAGTTGTAGACCTGTATGTAGATTAGTGCCTACCATAATCTTCCTTAGATAGGCTTCATTTACCAACTGACAGAAACAGATATAAAGACCCATAGCCAAATACTAGAAGCATGGGGAATTCCAAGGAAGAAAAGGAGGCGAAAATAACAATACTATGGGGGTTAATGGCAGACCAATAAAACCAACAAAATCAACCAACAGGACTAATAAGGGCTCACAGAAACTTAAGTAACAATCAAGGAGCCTGTATGGGTCTGACCTCAGTCCTTTGCATATAGGTTATGGTTGTATAGTTTTGTTGTTCTTGTGGGACTCCTAACAGTGGGAGCAGAGGCTGTTAGCTGCTTCTTTTTACTGCTTTGGGACTTCTTTCCTCCTACTGAGTTGCCTTATCTATCTTTGATATGAGGGTCTGTGCTGAGTCTTATTGTAACTTGTTATGCCATATTTGGTTTACATCCCTGGGAGGGCTGCACTTTTCTGAAGTTAAATGGAGGAAGAATGCATCTTAGGAGAAGGCAGGTATGGAAGAGTTACTGTGAGGTAAGGAGGGAGTGAAAACTGGGGTTGCCATGTAATATATGATAAAAGATTAAATAAATTAATTAAGTAAAGAAAAGATGACAGAGTATTAAATATCTGCTATTTAATGGCATTCCTGCAGCTAAGAATACTGTATATTTCTTAAGAGGCTAGAACTTTATGCTGTATGATATTTGGCAGCAGAAACTGCCATGAAACATGCATTGTGAGATTTTTTTTTTCTGTTTCAGAGTTTCATAGTACCAAGGGGTCAGGCAATAGGAGTATTTTTAAATAAAAAAGAAGATATCCAATATATATAAAGAACTCAAGAAGTTAGACTCCAGAAAACCAAATAACCCTATTAAAATATGGGGTAAAGTGTTAAACAAAGAATTCTCACCTGAAAAATTTCAGATGGTGTAGAAACATCTTAAAAAATGCTCAACTTCATTAAGTCATTAGGGAAATGCAAATCAAAACAACCCTGAGATTTCACCTTACACCAGTCAGAATGGCTAAGATTAAAAATTCAGGAGACAGCAGGTGTTGGCGAGGATGTGGAGAAAGAGGAACACTCCTCCACTGCTGGTGGGGTTGCAAATTGGTACAACCACTCTGGAAATCAGTATGGCCGTTCCTCTGAAAACTGGGCCCCTCACTTCCAGAAGATCCTGCTATACCACTCCTGGGCATATACCCAGAAGATTCCCCAGCATGTAATAAGGATACATGTTCTACTATGTTCATAGCAGCCCTATTTATAATTGCCAGAAGTTGGAAAGAACCCAGGTATCCCTCAACAGAAGAGTGGATGCAAAAAATGTGGTATATCTACACAATGGAGTACTATTCAGCCATTAGAAACAATGAATTCATGAAATTCTTAGGCAAATGGATGGAGCTGGAGAACATCATACTAAGTGAGGTTACCCAGACTCAAAAGATGAATCATGGTATGCACTCACTAATAAGTGGATATTAACCTAGAAAACTGGAATACCCAAAACATAATCCACACATCAAATGAGGTACAAGAAGAACGGAGGAGTGGCCCCTTGTTCTGGAAAGACCCAGTGAAGCAGTATAGAACAAAATCACAACAGGGAAGTGGGAAGGGTTGAGTGGGAAAACAGGGGGAGGGAAGGGGACTGATGGGACTTTCAGGGAGTGGGGGTCCAGAAGAGGGGAAATCATTTGAAATGTAAATAAATATATCAATAATTTAAAATAAAAAATAAAATAAAAAAATAAAAATAAATAAATAAAAAAAGAAGAAGATGTTGCAGTTTCAATAAAAAAGATCCCAGTCAAGTATCTTCAGAAGCACTTATGAAGAAAATCTTCATTCACTTTAGCAGAGGTAGCCATGATGGGGCCCTAAAGAAATGTTTGTTTTAATTTCAGTAAATGAAGTATGTTTCTGGTTTATTATATATTTCCACAATGGGCATGTTCTATACTAACAACATGTAACCTTGCATGTGTGCCAGCAATATTCACTAGATACAAATCTAAAGTTTTCCTTGGTTAAGGCCTGAGGAAACTGGACTTTTCCCCAGTTGACTAAGTTTGGGTGAGGGGCATTGTATGGCCAGAGTGGATGTATTTTCAAGTGAAGACGGGGGAGACTCATGTAGAGGCATAGCTTGATTTCTGAAAGGCTGCAACATGTTTTCCCTAAAAGTGGCGGTATCAGTTAAGGTCTGCAATCTAACCATGAGCAAATCTCTAACAGTAACATGTTATGAGTGTACTATCTCCTTTTAGCCACGATGGCAAGATAGTGGTTTAGTGAGTTCCTATAAACAGTTGCCAGCTTCTGAGCACTGGTGCTGACTAGTGCAGCTTTAGTTTAAGGAACTCTTCTCCCCACTACCCTTGGATAGATGCTACAGTGATCTGCTGCTCTAACTCTCGAATTTATTTATTTTCTCTTTTGTGATAGTGTTGCTTTATTTTTCTTTGGGCCAGCTCAGCAAATTCTGCTCATTTAAAACACATCAATCTCGGCTGGATTTACCTTTCTTTTTAAAGACTATAATTTGATTGTTTTCATGCTGTGAAATGATAGATGGAACCTTTGGATGGGCACTGTGATTCTGAGAGAAAATGGAAGACTCTAATGGTCCTGTCTTTGTCTGTGCTGAGGAAACTATTAATTAGCTTGCTCTTTTTTTTTTCAATCCTGCTTTTTTTATTTTTTTATTTTTGCTTTTCCCCTTGAGTTGATGAGATGTTTTACATGATAAACAGATTTAGCATCTGCATCCTGCTTTTTTGAGCTCCAGTGCTTACTAGAAGGCAGCATTTAATGACGTTCAAAGCAAGGACAAAGACTTTACTAGAAATAAATAAATGTAGGCTATATGTGTTTCTGCCACTAACGCTGTGACCCTGAAAAGACATCTTTGCCCTTTTTATACCATATTTCTGTAGAAAAATAAGAAGCAATTATAACACATTCCTTGCAGTATTATTTTGAGCCTCAAGTTAGAAAATAATATGCATACAGAATGCAGAACACTTCTTGTCAGGAAAAATACTCTAACGCAATGCTAGATATAATTTTCACTCATTATATTGGTGTCATCATCCTATCCAAGGAAATCCAACCATTGTTTTACTCTCAACTCCATAAAATATTTCATACCCGTAATGATTTTTATTCACTATTCTCTTTCATTTGTCTATCAACTGTTCATCTCATATAGCTGATTTTATTGTAAGGCAAATTACACTCATGTGCATGAAGATATAGCCAAAAAGATATGATTCAGACCTTAATCCTTTTACATGGTAATGGAATTGTTTACATATTCACCAGTCAGGTGCCTATTCCAAGTCTGTTACTTATTGTAAAACAAATTACATACCATATATTAATTGAACGTTTATTTGATTGCTGATATTCAAGTATTATAGAAACATTAATTTATAAACATATATTCCACATGTTAGTTCTGCAAACACACTCCAATCAGTTCTCCTAAATCCAACTATTGTTTCCCTATCAACTCCATAAGATATTTCATACCCCTAATGATTTTTATTCACTATTCTCTTTCATTTGTCTATCAACTGTTCATCTAATATAACTGTTTTTTATTGTATAAATTATTAGTGTTCTTTGTTACATTTATGTCCTCCTAGATTTGACCACAGTTGGCTATATTTAATGTTTTATTGGGTCATAAGTAACAATCTGTTGTCATCAATATTAGTATTTAATTACTCATAAACATAAAGTATATGATGGTTTAATATGCCATGATTGAAATAAACCTACATATAAAAATGTTAAAATCACTAACCCTTATTGTTTGATCCAATGTTGTTTTTACTTTTAAATCTTTTATATAGTTCATTCTGTGATTAAAATTCATTGAAAATGCATATTTTCAAGATGAAATCAACAGAGTGTATGTATAATTGGCCTTATCCATAAAATTCAATGACTAATGAAGATACTTAAGTATGGAAAGTCTAATAGTAGGGTCCAACCAAATAATTATTGAGAAGTTGTAGCTCACGCTATGAATTTTCAAATCTCTCTCTCTTTAAACAACGAAGCATCGGGCTGCTTGCTAAGTAAAGTATATTCTTAGGGGGCTTGAGTATTTACTCTAGTTTACACTTTGCCTTTGCAATTCCTTATTCAATGTAGGTTTTAGAATCATTTTTAAGTTACTCAGCATAATCCTATGCACAGGAAGAGGATAGAAATCCAAAAGATTTTTCAGCCATGATTACCTTTGCTTATCGATTTCTTCCTGGGAAAATTTGGAAAGAATCTGGCTGAGGAGAATGATCCAACTGTTTCCTGTTGCCATGCCAGTTCTCTCTTGTTTACTGCTTTTGTCAGTTCACATGGCCTCTTGCTCAGGTGTCAAGAAAGACCTGTAAGCTCTTCTTGCTGAGGATGTCAAGTCTATGACAAAATCTAGTATTATTCAATTAACAGTTCTTACATAGTCTTAGAATCATTGTCTCTACATGGAAAACGCACACATGCATGTACACACACGCACACACACACATACACACACACACACACACACACACACACACACCACACATACACATAGTCACAATACACACATCCACACACACTCATACTTTAAAGATTCAGAAGAGGAAATAATATTTTGTGACTCAGTTATATTCTCTCTGAATCAGTCAGACCACTTTGCTCACAAGTCTTTGGATAATTGGCTCTGCTGCATCGTACCTCTGTAAAACCTGGCTCTCAGCAGAGATGCTTTATAAGGCATGACCTCCCTAAGGATTTCCATCTGAATTTCCTTCTTACATTTTCTCTAAAACTTTTCAGCCTGAAAATAATTATAAGGCTTGACATCTCATCAGAAAAATGCAGAACTGAATTGCTCTTCGTGAAATTGTGTGGAAGGGGCATCTCTTATGATGCCAAGACTTAAACAGCTAGCCATAAAATGATAAGTACCAAATATATATTTCAAACTCAGACTTCTTGTCAAGCCTAACTCTGGGAAATTCAAACCTGTGTGTACAAGAAGTATTGTCTTTCCTCAAAAGTGGTATCTTCTAACAATCTTATGTTCCTCGCTAAATGCAACCCTTAGCTGCGATCAAGTGGAGATAGTTTTGCCCTTTAATAGTTATTGAAATGAGTCCTGTCTTCTCATTTCCCAAGTAGTGTTTTAGGCTTCTTTCTTATTTTTATTTCAGTTTTATTGCTGCCAATTTCTTAAGCCATTCTCTTTGACTAGTTTAATCCTCTGTCTCTGTTCCCTGTCTTTTGATTCCCCCCTAAAATATGTGCATGATCTGCCATCATTCTTTCTCTTACTGGCTTTCTTTATTCTTCCTTTACTCTATCCCTCCTATCTTCCTTATTTCCTCTCTCATTTTTAATGTCTCCATTTCAGATTTCCTTAATCTTTTAAACCTATTGTACACATTTCCCCCTTTTTACTGCTTTAAAGATGAAATAAAATAAGTTGAATTATTCTATAATGGTCAATTTAGTAATTTTTATTTATTTTATTTTCATACACAGGGTTGTATGATCACTTCTATCTATTAAAAAACAAGTTAGTCACTCAAAGAGGTAGTTTAATAACAGGAGCTTTATACGTTTCCCCTTATTACAACTCCCACTAAAAACCAATCCTCTTTCTCACTGTATAGGTTTAAGTGGTCTGGGTCCATCCTTTCAAGATGATGATATCTCATAGCATATTCTGTGTCTGGATTCTTTCGTGGAGAATAGCAGATCGCATATAAAGTATCAGTACAATGTCTTCTTTCATGTACACACAGAATATCTACATACCAAAATTTGGTTACCTAACAGCTCAGGACATTTGACTTGATCTTCCATTCATAATTGCAGCCAGTGCTAACACTATGGCCACACATATCATCAAATACCTGCTTTCAATAGATTTTTGCATGCACGTAGCTGTGGCAAAGCATGATCATATGATATTTGCATATTTATCTTCTTGAGGAATTTTTAAATTGTTTTGCACAGCAGCTGAACTCTTCATATTCCCTACCACCAGTGTGTGCAAAATGTTTTCTTATCTTTATATCCTCTAACTGGTACTATTTTATCTCATTGTTTTCAATTACAGTGATCCTCGTATATGTGAAATGGTACCAACTATGACTTTGATTTGTGTTACCTGATGACTGATGATGCTGAACAATCTCCTCATTATTATCACAAAACTTTAGGGTCTCTCCATCCTAACACTGTCCTAGAGTCCCTGCCCCAAATTTCCATCTCAATTGACCTGTAAATCCCTCAGTGTGCTCCCTCTTGCCTCAGTTTATAATCCTCCAGATAAATTTATCTAAACCATATCCTCCTCAAATGTATATAACAATGAAGCTCATCTCAGTTATTGATTTGTATGATGAATTCTTCCACAAGTCTGTGATTGTGGCCCTGCTGTAATGTCCATTTTTTTCAATTTCATAATTTTGTAGCTTGCCTGTTGTAAAATAATCATGGATTTGTTGTATAGTTCTGCTCTATTCTTTCTGCATAAGCTTCTCACTGTGTAAGCCTCAAATGTTAAGTCATTACTATTCCTTTGTGAAATCACACTTCTCACTTCCTATCATGACACTGTCATATTGACTATTGCAAGTGTTTCACATGGTTGCAGATAAATCCAAACACTGAATATGACTTAACATTTTGTCAGTGTTCTAGTGTTAAATGCCACCTCTAATCTAATTTCCTGTCTCTATAGCTTCTTTTCATTTCTTTTTTTAAATAGTAATGGAATAATTTTATTGTTTATGGTCACCACAACCAAAGGAACTGTATTAAAATGTTCACAGCATTAGAAAGGTTAAAAAACCACTGGAATAAGAACATAAATTCATATTTCATTACTATTTTAGACCTGATTGAAATAGAGAAGTATGAAGATTTTCAAAATATTCATGAACTACCTTTTATTATTATACAAAATTACATGAAAATTAAAACAAGTTTATAACTACAAATTAAGTAAGAATTTTTATAGGTTCTGCAATGCAAATGCAAGAGATATTTCTCCTATATGTAATAAAAGGTTAAAATGTTATGGACATTTAATAGTTAAATGAAGTAAGTCTTGAATAAGTGAAAGAATAAGAGGAGGAAAACCTAGAGGGTGGAAAAATCGATAGAAGTGTAAAGTGATGATGTCCTAAGGTCCATCTGGGTATTTGCTGAACTTTTGGCTTTTTTTTTTTTTAAATTTTTTTTTATTCGATATAATTTATTTACATTTCAAATGATTTCCCCTTTTCTAGCCCCCCCACTCCCCGAAAGTCCCACAAACCCCCTTCTCTTCCCCTGTCCTCCCACCCACCCCTTCCCACTTCCCCGTTCTGGTTTTGCTGAATACTGTTTCACTGAGTCTTTCCAGAACCAGGGGCCACTCCTCCTTTCTTCTTGTACCTCATTTGATGTGTGGATTATGTTTTGGGTATTCCAGTTTTCTAGGTTAATATCCACTTTTTTTTATTCGATATTATTTATTTACATTTCAAATGATTTCCCCTTTTCTAGCCCCCCCCCCACTCCCCGAAAGTCCCGTAAGCCCCCTTCTCTTCCCCTGTCCTCCCTCCCACCCCTTCCCAGTTCCCCGTTCTGGTTTTGCCAAATACTGTTTCACTAAGTCTTTCCAGAACTTTTTGTTTACATTACAAATGATTTCACCTTTCCCGGTTACCCCCTCCCCATAAGTCCCATAAGCCCTCTTCCCTCTGCCCATTCCCCAATCAACCCCCTCCTAATTCTTTGATCTGGTAATCCCCTACATTGCTGCTTCAAGCCTTTCCAGGGCCAGGGCCCTCTCCTTCCTTCTTCTTGGCAATCATTTGATATGTGAATTGTGTCTTGGGTATTCAGAGCTTCTGGGCTAATATCCTATTCACATTATCAACTCCTCTTCCTTCCACTTATCTGAGTTCCCCTCCTTATTATCCTACACATATTTCTCCAAATCCCTCTCCATTCTCCTCTTTTGTCTGTCTCTTCTCCTTCCTTCCCCATTGTCTACTTTTTTTTACTTGTTACTTACATTGAGGACTTTCTTTCATATTTCCTTTTGAAAGCCGTTTTGATATTACCCATTTCTTTCCATTTTTCTCCCCTAACTTGTTTCCTAGACTCAGAATCCATCCCAGACTCATCACACTATTATTTATTTGCTTATCTTCTTGTCCTCATGACCCCTACCCTGTTCTCTATTATTAGATTAATTCAAATGTAATATTTTCAGTGATAGTTTTGCAGGAACTCAGGTTAGTTCAAAGATACCGTGTGGAAGAAATCCTGAAAGTTAAACTTTAACCAAACTGACAAGAACTGTACATTTTTTCCTTTTCTACTAGGCAAATGGATTGTGGGATCCAGTGTACACTGTTGAGGAAGTGAAATAAAACCATAATCAAATAATGCAATATACTTTATCCATGCTATGCAAAGCCATGTATAAAATAAATATAGGACATCCCTGTCATTATGTTCTGTTATTCCATCTACCACATTATTCTTCCTAAGTATATAGGAGTACCTTCCAAAGAACAGTATTAAGATACACTATTATCTCATCAAGAAGTCAAAAGTTGAAGTTCTGATTATTTGCCCTGTACTAAACCAATTATTAACGATTCTATGATATTTTAAAGAGCTATAAAATAAAACACAAATTTGACAGCAGTTTTAAATATTTATCATATTAAAATCATTTTGTCCATAACATCATTCATTTTCTTTTTTTACTTGATACATCCTTTTTTTATTTAAAAATATATATTATATATATTGTGTAATATATATATATATATATATATATATATATATATATATATATATAGGAAAAAAAGAATCACAAAAGTATAAACTGTAACACACAGCCACATGAAACCCTGTCCCCAAAGACTACCAAAGGAGAACAGAGATTTGAGGAAACAAGCCAAGAGCCAAGACAAGCAATCCTCTCCTCATTGCTTACTGTGCTTCTTGCTGCCAAGTTGCTGCTATATCAGCAGACAGAGAAACAAATAGACTCATAATTGTATCAAAACCGGCTACTGTATCACATCCTTCACTGGAAGACCTTCCAAAATCGCTCCATGATTCTGGAACTAAACTTTCCCCAGCATTTGGTGAGTGTACTGGACCCTGGCAAAATGCAAAATGAAGCATAGTCTAGATTTTCCTTAAAATCAGGTGGTTTCAGATTCTTTTAAAGGGATTGAGGATTGCAAGTATACTAATTCCTTGTCATAAGCAAACAGTTCTTTGACAAGAGCTCTATAATATATAATATAATGTAACATATGCTTACATTTTAATTTTTCATTATTTTATTGTATCATGATGCTTTACCTTAGTATATGTAAACCAACTACCTACAGTGCCTGTAGAACAAAAGGAGGGATGCAGCTCCCTTGAAACTAAAGTTATAAGCAGTTGTGTGACATCATTGGGTTGCTGGCAATAAAATTCTGGTTATCGGAAAGAGTTCTTGGTGCTCTTAATCACTGAAATGTCTCTTCAGACCTTAGATATCACTTTTGGTGTTATATGTCATATTGCCTCATTAAAACCTCATAACAAGTACTTAGGAGATTGGTTTAGTTCTCTCCCCACCTTATTCCCAAGCCCCATGACTGCCCTGCACCATTAGAAATGAAGTGAATATCAGAAAGGATATACAACAGTACAAAGTTTCTATAGCCTATTCAACACCAAAGCCTACACACATCACAATTAGAGTTCAAAGAAAATTTGGAATCATTTGCCTTCTATAATGCATTCTAAAGAGTTTTATTTATAAAAATAGTTATGAGTATTTAGTGTCATAGCAGCACTTCAAAAATGTGCTGAAGAAGAATGAGGATTTTGTCTACATGTTTCTTTTATGGATCAATGAAACACACACACACACAAACACATTGATGATCACTAAGACAAAGCAAGTATATTACATACTTCTGAGGAAAACAATTAAAAAATCAAAGTATAAAATTCACCTCTGAGTAAAGATTACTTAGTTAATACTGTGAACTGCCTCTCCCGTCCTCAATTTACTACATGGAACATTTAGACAATGTTAGTAACTGAGAAAATATCTCATTGCATAAACAAAATCATCTACTTGCTAACTATCATGTAGGAAACTCTTTCTTGACGTTTGTAGCTAGACAATCTTAATATGGGAAAATAATAAAATGAAAATTTGAGTATAACCATTCAGGTCTACTATAAAGCAAATGCATATGATGTTGGGTGAATATGGATACTTTTGGTTAGATTAAAACAATGCACATGGTGTCTAAATATTTAATATAAACATTGACGCTGAATTTATTTGCAGATCAACAGCTGTTCAAACAAAAGCAGTGAATTTAATGAGTTTCAGAATTTAAAACCCAATCTGATTCGAGCCTATGCTCACCTTTCACAGTTTACACAGTAGTGCTTCTACACCAGACTTTGTGAGATAATCATTATCAACTTTTAAACATTGGGTAAGAAGCAATCAGTGTAAAGTTACTTCACTTGTATATACAAATCAAATAAATTCAGAGTAATTAATTTAACTCTCCCAACAAAATCTAGATGGTAGTATTGGCTATCCATGGTGGCTGGCAATGGTAATGATATTAATCTGTGTTATCTCATTTCAATGTAATATACCCCAAATTATTTTGATCACTTCTGAATTCATGATGATCATTCTACAGACAATGCCACATGTCTTATCTATGTACATATGTTGGTTTTTATGCTATTGTGTGTATCCATCTGTGTCTGTGTATGGTCTGGGTGTATGAGCATATATAGAGTCATACAGGCATCCAAATTCAGGTCTTTGTCTCTATGTAGCAAGAATTATACCACATAAGTTGTCTCAGTCTGCAACATATTCTGCTTAAATATATTTAAAAATGTTGGGTATCTGAGATAGATAGTACTTTTGTGTATAACCAAGAACTATATTGTCTTAATTAATTTATTATATTCTAAGAATTTGGGTATCAGTTGAGACTACTGTTATGTCTGAGGTAGGCACTTAGTATATAGCATAAACAATATTTGTATCCCAATGAATAGATATGTATATACATATATACTTTAATATATTTTGCTGCTCTTCCCTCCCTAGCACCCATCACCCACAAACCCTTTCCCCATTCCCCCTCCTCTCCTCATATCCTTCTCTGAGAGGGTGGAGGCCCCTGCACCCTAGGTATCCTACTCACCGGTTGCTCCAGGACCTACATGAAGACAGAGCAGCATATCTGCTACATATGTGCAGGGGCCTAAGTCTAGCCTATATATGTTCTTTGGTTGTAGTTCAGTCTCTGAAAGTGTCAAGGGTCCAGAATAATTGACTTTGTTGGCCTTACTGTGGTCTTCCTATCCTCTTCAGGGCCCCCAATCCTTCCTAAAATTCCCCAAGTCATGTACTCTTTGGATGTTTGTCTCTGCGTCCCTCTGAGTCAGCTCCTGGGTAGAGTCTCTCAGAGGACAGATATTTTAGACTCTTGTCTGTAAGCATAACAGAGTATCATTAACAGTGCCAGGGATTGGTACTTGCCCATGGGATAGATCTCTCTTTGGGCCCATTATTTTGTGGTCATTCCTACAGTCTGCTCTATTACCTGCCACTGAATTTCTCGTTAGCAAAATAAATTTGATGTAGAAATTTTTGTGGGTTCATTGATGTTCCTGTGGGTACTCTGGGCTTCCTACCTAGCTACAGGCAGGCTCTTCAAGTTCCAAAACCCCAATGCTCTGAGTCACAGCTGAGGTTACCCCCTCCACATTGATTCTTGTGTGTCTCCTTTATCCCAAATGTCTGGCAATTCTTCCATGTGCCCTCTGATCTCCTCCAGCTATAGATTTCTATTCATTCTCATGACCATCTGCCCATCTCCATTTTGATGGAATTTGAGAATATCATCCTGAGTGAGGTAACCAGACCGGAAAGGATATACATGGTATCTGCTCACTTATAAGTGAATATTAGCCATAACACACACACACACACATGTTTATTTATACACACATACACACAGACACACAGACACACATACACACACAGACACAGACACACACACACACACACACACACACACACACACAGGATACCCAGGCTATACTCATATTCCACAGACTCAAAGAAGTTAAACAAGAAGGAAGGCCCAATGGAGGATGCTTGAATCTCACTTATAAGGGAGAGTAAAATAGTCATAGGAGGAGGATAGAGGAAGGGATCTATGTTGAAGAGAGGATAGGGAGGTGACTAAGTGTCATAAAGATCAGGTGTGGGGAAGGATACAATATTTTTAATATGTCATAAATGACTTGTTTTTCTCCTTTATTTTTCCTACCTTGCATTTTATGAACACAAGCAGTAATATATATTATTCTTTTGTAATACAACTTGATACTTTGTATCTCTGTCTTTTCTTTTACTCGATCAAAGGACACAGTAGTTTCTCAGAATAAATATAAAGGAAATATAAAGAAAAAGATCTTTCATCTTACTTTGGAAAACAAATCCAGAAACATCCCTGGTAAGTCAGTATTTACTTCTTGGAATTATATTATTTTTTATAGGAAGCATGTTTTACAATTGTTGATTTTATGTGTATGGGTGGTGGTATGTTGTCTATTTATGTTTCATGAAAGTTTGTATGAAGATGTGCACACATGTGTGCATGTACATGTTTGTATGATGATATGAACTTATGTTTGAGCACATGCATAGCAGAACCATATTTTGATGATGCATATGTTCTTACACCATTTTCCACCATATTGAGAAAGGATCTGTTATAAACCTAGACATTTTCAGTTAAACAATACTAATCATAAAAGTATACAGAAACTGTTGTTTATACTTTCCTAGAAGTTGGATTACTGCTTCTACAGCAGTCTTTTCACATGGATGCTGGGAATCCTAACTGAAGTCCTCATGTTTGTGCAGCTACTACCTATCTGTTAATGCAAGATGTGTGTGTTCATGTGTGTATATATGTATATGTATATGTATATATGTATATATATATATGTATATATATATATATATATATATATATATTCTCTATTCTTGTTCTGCTTCCTTGTTTCTTCTAAATGATATTTTACAATACTGGTTGGATATAGCTTCAAATATATTTTATCATGTAATTTCCCAGTCCATAAACTTTAATTCTCCCTTAATGCTAACTTTCTGAGAAATAGTTTCTTTTTGTTAATTGCTCTCTTTTTAAATAAGAGCAAACCCATTTTTTTTTTATTAAATCTCCAGTGTCATTGACTCTGGGCTGAGCTGAAATCAGAAAACTATCATTTACTGTTGTCCATATCTTTCCTTTGAATGGTGCTAAAAGCATCACTGATATCTCTCATAATCACTACAAGAAAAATGCTAAGTTCTATGGACTAGTGTCACAGCATAGCTATATGTTATGTTAAAATGATTTGTGTGGGTGTGTGCGTGTGCGTGTGTGTGTGTGTGTGTGTGTGTGTGTGTGTGTGTGTGTGTGAAAGAGAGAGAGAGAAAGAGAGAGAGAGTGAGAGAGAGAGAGAGTGAGAGAGAACAAAAACAATATGACCTGGGATTCATGGACATGATGCTCATTAGTTAAGGTTTAAACTGAATTTTATACAGTCTGATCTATTTGCATTGGAGCCCTTGTGGATTACAACTATTTGAAAATATCTGATTCAATGCCATGTCCACACATGCCAAAGACACTGAACATCATTTTCAGTATATATTAAATTCAGCCTTGCAATGTATCCTAGAGCAAAAGTATCTGGTTGCTGACCACCTTTCCAATGTTAAAATCAAAAATTCAGCTCTCAAAGATTTGATATTCATGTGAAAAGCATATGCAATTCAGAGCAGCCAACATTGCTTCCTTCAGGAGTTGGAGCATATTGCTTCGCTAAATTAACACCCGATTGTGTTTTTCATATTTTAATATATCTACTAAGATTCTTGTCTAGATATATCTACAAGAAAGAAAACAATGTCATAGAGGTATGAGTAAATATGATTTGCTTGTTCTTTCATTCAGTCAACAAATAATAAAACTGGTACTGTGTAGCAGAGATTTTTTGAGAGAATCTACCTATGGTGGGAAGAAAAATGAAGTCCTCATAGCTGAGTGATCCATAATCTAGATTGCTGGTTTGGTTAGTCAATCTGTATGGTAACATTATACTATCTCTGAGAGCATGTCATATCTCAATTAAAAGAATCACTAAAGACTCAAAATCCACCAAGACAGTTCTAGGACAATAAATTCAGTATCCTTTTTCTCACAGATTTGAAGAATGAAATTACTGCAACATGGGAGATGAGTTATAGAGGGGAGTTTACTATAGATTCATTAGTAGAAACTTAAAGGGATAAGGGAGAAGAGGGGGAGACTGCAAGAACAAGAGTTTGAGAGAGACAGACAGACAGAGATACACATAGAAAGAGCAAATTTGGAATAATGTGAGGGGGGTTGCAGAAATTATAGTCCCATTTAGCTGAAAGTCTTGGGAGTTTTTAAATGACTAACGGCAGAAATTGGGGTGAGGAATAGGAATAATTCCAGCTGTCTATCCAGAAACATAAAGCGGTGTTCTCTTCTGTTATTTCTGGACCCAGCAAGAACTCAGTACTGCTATTTTAGGATCCCTGCTCTTCCTGACCATGTCCTGCCTTCTGCTTCCATCAAATACAATAAATTTTTGGTTCATTTAAAAGTCACTGGACTTTTCTTTAGTTTTCTTCCCAGTTTCCATATCTGTTATGAATGTTCATTTGACACTGAAAAAGTTATTGTGACAAGCTCTTTCAATTCTTCAAAAGCTCTACCCAGTTCGCTGTAAATATTTTAGTTAAACAAACACTGTGACAGGTGTTATTATGACAGAAATATGGAAAAGTATTTGTGGTCAAGTCAGAGAATGCAGAATTCACAGTGACAGCAGATATGAGGCATTACTTTGATCTAGCTTCCTGTTTCTCAGATATCAGGCTAGTAGCATTTGGGGTAGCCATTTAAGAACAGGATAGTAGTAATGAAGAGATGCCTGTTATTCATGGCTTGTTTAGAAATGTGTAACAGGACATTTTCTTTCCCTTTGATTTTGGCAGAGCTCCTAAAATCTGAAAGCACACTGAATGCAACCAGAGAAGGCCAGATTCGCAGACTACCATGATTTATGCACTGATTCTGTAATGTACATGATAGAATAATTGCTGCGAGTAGAGTGAACAATTACTCCCTATAAGAGATAAGAGTGCAACAGTTAATGGGCATGAATTCTTTAAGATTTCTTAAAGATGGACAAATAATTGACCTTTTATGTAATAACAAAATCATTATGGACCTAATAAAAGAAGCAGCCTCAAGGACAGCTCCTTTCCCCAGTAAATGTGAAGATCTATTCTTATATTTGAAAACAAAATTCTAAGTTGTGGCCAAAACACAGCCAGATTTTTATTTTCTTGAACTCCATTTTCATGCGTAAGTTTAGATATAAACAAGGACATTTCTAAGGGATCATCAATAAAGCCATTAAGAAAGCAAAGAAGGGTTCCATAGGAATTTGATATTTGAAACACCATAGTCTTGAAAATATTTCTTATCTGGATAATTTCATAAAGTATAGATGTTTTATCATTTTCCATTTTGGAACAACCTTGATAAATAATGTATTAAAAGTTTTTTATCCTTCTCTGAGAAGGTTTAGTGGTAATGAATTAGTTTTGTATCAACAGTCCTTTGAAATGAATGCTTTTCTATCAAAATGTCTTCTTCAGAGGGATGACCTGGATCAGGAATAGTTCAATGGCACGTCTTGAGGGAGAAATATGAAAGCAGTTATCCTTAACTCCGAATTTAACAGGCTTTCACCCATGTCATCTGACAGGGACAGGTTTAAATGTATGAATTAGAATAGTTAACTTACTTTACAGCAAACTCTTCTGTATTAATTATATAACTTTTTTCACATCAAACATGCCTTTTTAAAACTGTAAGTTTAATGGAAAATCTCTTAAGTTTATCAAATAATTGCTGCTTTGCAGACTAAAGATTACAGTAGACAAAATGGTGAACAAATACTTTTTATTCTTATTTATTGAAAATAGATTTTTCCTCTAATATAATTTGATATGGTTTTACTTTTCTATGCAGGTACACTTATTACCTATCTCACACTGGACAACAGCCTTTTAAGGAAAAATTAGAATGAAATAAAATAAGTAAAATTTAAAAAGGAGGAAACAAAAGCAAACACATCAGAATTGGGGAATTGCAGTTCAAGAATAAGCATAAGACTCAGGTTCAGACTTAGAAACCCATTCTTTGGCACATGCAGTGTGATGGTTTGTAAATACTTGGCACAGGGAGTGGCATTATTAGAAGGTGTGGCCCTGTTGGAGTAGGTGTGTCATTATGGGTGTGAGCTTTAATACTCTTATCCTAGCTGCCTGGAAGTGACTATTCTGCTAGCAACCTTCAGAAGAAGATGTAGAACTCTTAGTTCCTTCTGCACCATGCCTTCTTGGATGTTGCCATTTTTCTGACTTGATGACAATGGACTGACCTCTGAACTCTGAACCTATAAGCCAGCCCCACCTAAAGGTTGTCCTTATAAGAGTTGCCATGGTCATGGTGTCTGTTCACAGCAGTGAAACACACAAGAATCAAATAAAAAGACAAAACCAGAAGTAACTATATATATATATATATATATATATATATATATATATATATATATATATAGAGAGAGAGAGAGAGAGAGAGAGAGAGAGAGGGAGGGGAAAAATAAAAAACAAAATGAAGAAGAAAGAATGAAAAAGCATGTGCACAGCATCGTGAGACAAGAAAACTTTGAAGATGCCATTGAGATCATCTTCGATGGGTCATCAATTACTGAACATGCATCCTATCCTTAACAATAATTTGGTTGTCCAATGAGATTCCCTTGGAACAAACTAATGTCTCATTAGCAGTATCAATTGCTGATAGATTTGTGGATAGGATTCAGGGCACATACCCATCATGTGTCCATTGAGCTCTAAGAACCATCTGTTGTACAATGTTGAAAGACCTCCTGCCTGTCACTGTACCAATACCATGCAGTTTTTAACACTATTGCTCTGTAGTATTGCTTGAGGTCAGGGATACTGATTCCCCCAGATTTTCTTTTGTTGCTGAGAATAGTTTTAGCTATCCTGGGTTTTTTGTTGTTCCAGATGAATTTGATAATTGCTCTTTCTAACTCTGTGAAGAATTGAGTTGGGATTTTGATGGGTATTGTATTGAATCTGTATAGTGCTTTAGGCAAAATGGCCATTTTAACTATATTGATTCTACCGATCCATGAGCATGGGAGGTTTTCCCATTTTTTGAGGTCTTCTTCCATTTCCTTCTTCAGAGTCTTGAAGTTCTTGTCATACAGATCTTTCACAGGATTGAAGATCCAGAAATGAACCCACACACCTATGGCCACTTGATCCTCGACAAAGAGGCTGAAAACATCCAATGGAAAAAAGATAGCCTTTTCAACAAATGGTGGTGGTTCAACTGGAGGTCAGCATGCAGAAGAATGCGAATTGATCCATCCTTGTCTCCTTGTACTAAGCTCAAATCCAAATGGATCAAGAACTTCCACATAAAGCCAGACACTCTGAAGCTAATAGAAAAGAAACTGGGGAAGACCCTTGAGGACATCGGTACAGGGAGAAAGTTTCTGAACAGAACACCAATAGCGTATGCTCTAAGAGCAAGAATTGACAAATGGGACCTCATAAAATTACAAAGTTTCTGTAAGGCAAAGGACACCATCAAGAGGACAAATCAGCAACCAACAAATTGGGAAAAGATCTTCACCAATCCTACATCAGATAGAGGGCTAATATCCAATATATATAAAGAACTCAAGAAGTTAGACTCCAGAAAACCAAACAACCCTATTAAAAATGGGGTGCAGAGTTAAACAAAGAATTCTCACCTGAAGAACTTCGGATGGCGGAGAAGCATCTTAAAAAATGCTCAACTTCATTAGTCATTAGGGAAATGCAAATCAAAACAACCCTAAGATTTCATCTTACACCAGTCAGAATGGCTAAGATTAAAAATTCAGGAGACAGCAGGTGTTGGAGGGGGTGTGGAGAAAGAGGAACACTCCTCCACTGCTGGTGAGGTTGCAAATTGGTACAACCACTCTGGAAATTAGTCTGGCGGTTCCTCAGAAAACTGGGCACCTCACTTCCAGAAGATCCTGCTATACCACTCCTGGGCATATACCCAGAAGACTCCCCACCATGTAATAAGGATACATGTTCTACTATGTTCATAGCAGCCCTATTTATAATTGCCAGATGCTGGAAAGAACCCAGGTATCCCTCAACAGAAGAGTGGATGCAAAAAATGTGGTATATCTACACAATGGAGTACTATTCAGCCATTAGAAACAATGAATTCATGAAATTCTTAGGCAAATGGATGGAGCTAGAGAATATCATACTAAGTGAGGTAACCCAGACTCAAAAGATGAATCATGGTATGCACTCACTAATAAGTGGATATTAACCTAGAAAACTGGAATACCCAAAACATAATCCACACATCAAATGAGGTACAAGAAGAAAGGAGGAGTGGCCCCTGGTTCTGGAAAGACTCAGTGAAACAGTATTCGGCAAAACCAGAACGGGGAAGTGGGAAGGGGTGGGTGGGAGGACAGGGGAAGAGAAGGGGGCTTACAGGACTTTCGGGGAATGGGGGGGCTAGAAAAGGGAAATCATTTGAAATGTAAATAAATTATATCGAATAAAAAAAAAAAAGAAAGACCTATATATACTACCATAGTCTCTTTTGCCCTGTAGTGTTTAGAAGGCCTTGGTTCCTGTGTGTCTTCCATCACCTCTTGTTCTTATACTATTTGCCTCCTCTTTCACAGGGTTCTCTTAGTCTTGGGATTTGATGGAGACACCTCGTTTATGGCTGATAGTTACAAGGTCTTCCACTCTCTTCATAATGTAGCTGTGAGTCTCGGTATTTATTCCCATATGCTGCAAAAGACAAGGTCTCTGATGAAGTCTGAAAAAGGCAGTGATTTATGAATATAGCAAGATGTTATCAGGAATCATTTTATTGCTTACTTCTTGTAGTACAACCATAGTACTTGGTGTTCCCCTAAATACCTGGACTATCTAGTCTCAGGTTGTTGGTCATCAAGCAGCATTGTATGAGAGTTCCATCTTCTAGAATGAATCTTAATAGGTCAAATTAGATATTTGTTGATGTCTCTACCAAGCTATGTGTCACCATTGCCATAGCATATCTTATAGAAGAACACTATTTAAAATAATGGGAATTATATTTCCATTTCTGTTTTGGTAGTGTGCAGAGTACCAGGAACACATTGGGTGAAGATTAATTAGGCATGCGTCCCAACAGTCCAGTCATAACCCATTCCTTTATTAGAAGCCTCATTTTGTGACAGAAGATAGTTGAGCTCTGTACTACTCATTATTTGGTGATCTCATTTAAATAACCTTCAAACATGTATATATTTTAGGAAACTTCTGATGTATTTTGCTTTTAAATAGCCCTTAATTTTAGCTATCTCTCTCTTTATTCTCTCTCCTTTCCACATCTTCACTTCTTTGTTACACTTGATATTTTATTCCAGTGCTGCCCACAAAATATCCATAAATATCCATTCAACTTAATTTTCCTAAGGAAATCTATTTTTCCTTTCCTAGTCTCTTAGTCTATACCTAATCTCTGTAGTTCTAAGGATTATAAATAGCTTACTATTGACTGGAAAGCAAATATACACATATCAGTGAATATGTACCATATTTGTCTTTTGGGTCTGGGTTACCTCATTCAGAATGATATTTTTCTAGTTCTATCCATTTACCTGCTGATTTCATGATTTTGTTTGTAATTGCTGAGTAATATTCTATTTCCATATACACCACAGTTTCTCTAGTCTTTCATGTGTTGAGGGACATTTAGCTTGTTTCTAGTTTCTTGTTATGATGAACAGGCCAACAGTGAACATGTCCAATCAAATACCTATAATAGCGGATCCCTCAAATAACCCGAGTTGTTGCCATGATAGATTGTTCTTCATGAACTGCTGGTAAGACTCCATTGCTGAAGACAATACCTACACAACTCATTGAACATGGAAATGTCCAGCTGATGCCTAGATATAGTCTTTATCTCCATATACTAGTCTTTGGTAAAGGAAGATAGTCTGCATGCTGCAAAACACATGCCTGAGCAGTTTGATCTGGAACTGTGTGCTGCCTATATGATGTGTTATGGTAATGATAACACATAAGAATAACCACAGAACATATGATTTGATTTAAGGTTCATCTATGAGATGGAACTCATATCTAATATTGCTAGGGTGGTCAAGAACCTGATACTGATGTCTCAGGGGCCAATGATAAAACCAAATATTATTTTTCTATAACAAACAATTGTAGTAATTAATTAGCATTTTGCTATACTCATAGATTAGTGCCTTGATTAGCTATCATTAGAAGAAAAGCTTCCCCTGCAGCATATGGGAACAAATAAAAGACGTACAGCTAGATATTATGCATAGAGTGAAAGATCTTTTAAAAATGATCTGTAAATGGGATGTTTAGAGAACCTCAGATTAGGGTCAAGGCATCTTTGACCTAGTTCTCAGGATGGAGGAGAGTTATTTGCTCCAGAGGAAAAATAGCAGGAATAAGGGATTAAGAAAGGAGATAGAGGATGAGGGAGAAGGCAAAAATGAACAAGTGGTGGGGGTAAGGCTATTTGTCCCAGGGGTTTGGAGGTGGGGAGATTAGGAGTACAGGAGAGCAGCAAAGACTTGTCTCTGGATAGAGAGAAGACAGATATGGCCCATAGGGAAATGGCATAGGTGAGTTCACAGAGACTGTGACAGCACTCATGGTTCCTGTCCAGGTCTGTACCAGGTCCACTGAATGCATTCTATGGCTGTAAGTTTTGTGTTCTAATGGGTTGGATTGCTGATTGTGTGAATGAGTAGATTCTCTGTTTCTTGTGCTTTCCTTATGCACTGTTCCTTCTGTTGTAGCAGATATTAAATAATGTAAAAATTTGAAAATATTATAAAATGCTAAAACAGAAAAATCAATTTTAAAAGAATCAAAGGAAACAAAAAAGGGAGAAAGGAATGGAATCACTTAAATATTTTTATCATTAACATTTAAAAAACTGACAAAACACACAACATCTTAGGGATGTAGAGATGCTCAATGATCCAGACCACTTATTTATTTTCTACGATGCCTAGGTTTTTTTAATTCTCAGTATACATATGGTTTCTCACAAAATGGTCTTTTATTATAGTTACATTACACCACCTTTTCCTGTCTTCTATGAGTACTAGTCATGCACCTTGTGCACATATATACATGTGAGCAAAGCAATCACAAATATAAAGTAAGAATAAACTAAATTGTTGCAAAAACTAGCTCTAAAATGTTGGCCAAATAATTTGGAAATTATTCTCAAACATTAATAAATAATCTATATCTATATCTATATCTATATCTATATCTATATCTATATCTATATCTATTAAAATTATGCTCAATAGCATTTTTCACTTTGGAAAAGCAGACCACTGTTAGTTTTCACTTTTTATGACTATGAGAATTGTTTTTTAAATTTTGTTTGTTTATTTGTTTGTTTGGGTATTTTGTTTATGTTTTTCAAGATAGGGTTTCTTTGTGAGTTCCTGGAACTCACTCTGTAAACCAGGCTGGCCTCCAACTCAGTAATCTGCCTGCCTATGCTTCCACACTGCTGGGATTAAAGACTTGCATGAACACTGCCTGGAGAGGATTGTTGTTAAAAGAAAAGACAAAGAGACACATGCTGCAGGGTCCAGCAGATGATATGCCTGGTGCATTTCAGGTAAGAGTGGGAAATGGGCCTGGCTATGCAAATGAGGTGGTAATTTCTCAAGACATTACACATTGAATTACAATAGGCTGAAGCAGTTCGCAAAATACACCAGTAACATTCAAGATTAGTAAATTATATTTGCACAGTTTCCTTTGGAGAGGGTTTATTCATAGTAACCAGTAGTTAATAGAACATGTCCATTTGTACATTGAAGCCTGAGAACAGAAGTGTGTGCCTGTGATACAGCATGACACAGCTTTAGAAATGTATCCTACAAAAGAAGCAAATTGAATGGATTGTTTTAAATGGTTGATCCGGAATTCCCTGGAAAAGGCACATCTGTATAGACAATTCCAGAGTGACTGAGGGATTATAAAGCCCTGATTCTGATTCTGGAGAGTTTAGGGTTGCTGATGCTGAGACAAATTTATCTTGCATTGTCATTAGTACATCAAAATTGAAATGCATTCTTCTGTATCTGACCTGAAACCATTTTAATTATCAAATAAATACCACTTCCATATATTGGGAGAGAAGAATACCAGTTTGCACTAACACAGATCCTAAATATATCATCACTTAGTATTGAAGCTTACAGTAGAGTTCTCTGATTTCAGTACAAAAGTTCAAAAATGTTGATAGCCCCACTGTCATATTTGCTAAGTGTATTGATGTTTGCCTTTGTTATTATTGCTCTATAACTATAACAGTCAGTGTGATAATTTTCAAGGTAGAAACTATCATTCAAGATATTATGCTCCATCATGCTAGGTCATGGTTCTTCATATTTGGCTCATAGTAAACTATTTCTTATTTACTTTGGTGAAAAAAGTAGGTTTACCTTGAAATATGCCACTTCTGAAAGTATAATTTATATCTATTTCCACCCATGTGTGATTGGAAAGATGAAGACAGCAATACTAGTGGCAAACATTTGGGAGCAGAATAGAATGGGTAATTCGGAGCTATTGTCTAATGGATACAGAATTTCACAATTAGCAAATACAGCTGTTCTAGTAATGAAAGAATGGGGCCCTAGAAATCAGTCTATGCAACCTTAAAGCCATTGCATTCTAGACTTCAGATGAATAAGGTACTGAATTGTAATATATGTTAATGTGTTTCAAAGATTCAAGAATACTTTTAAAATATATGACTTTAAAATATTTCTACTTACAGTTTAAAAGTGTGTCTCTTAAAGAGTATTCTATTTCATGCATACTGACTCATGACTGTGATTCTAGCTAACACTTGGAAGCCTAAGACAACAGGATCTCTTTGAATCTGAAACTGGAGAAGGATGCAAAGTTAAGTTCACACTTGTCTATTCTAATAATGAGTAATTTTCTTAAAAAGGAAGAAAATAGAAATAAGAAAGGAAGGAAGGAAGGAAGGAAGGAAGGAAGGAAGGAAGGAAGGAAGGAAGGAAGGAAGGAAGGAAAAAAATCAAATGTAGTATTGTTCTCCAGTGTTCCAGAGCAGATGCGGGGGTGTGCAAAATCCCAAGACCTTTGTCTGTTCTCACTGCCAGAAACACATTCAGACTCTGAATTAAAATTTGGGTGCAGTAAAAAGAATAAAATAAAGCTCAATTTATACACAATATTTTTGTAAGCCTGTAATTCATATAAATATTTCAAAGGATATTCATAAAGAGCCCCCTGGTAATGAGTTCCAATACATCAAACAAAAATAAACACATATGTTCACAGAGTCTCAAGGAATAATACAAATAAACTATTACAAAATGAGGAAAAGATTGATTGGATTGATACTCTTTGGGACTATTTTACCCTTTTCATTTATTCTGTTTCTTCATTGAAGTTACATGAAACTCCTTAAAAGTCTGTTTAATAATAACTTGTAAAATATTGCCATAAATGTTTAAAAGTTTGGTTATTGCTTTTGTAGGATCTATAAGCTTGCTTTAATAATCCACATATATTCTCATCCACTTAGTTGCACATTCTGTTGAGTCATTAAGTGATACAATATGTATAATTGCTTTTCTTCCTACTGATCCTCTCCGAGGTCTAAGTCATCAGAAAAGAAGATTCTCTCAGGGCCTTGGGATCTGAAAGCCCACTGGCATTTGACAGGCTCAGGCAAAGTGAATGTCTCTGTATCTCTCTCAACATCTTAATTATTTATCACCTAGCTGTAGGCAGGTCAGAGCTTTGCTGGAGTCACACTGTCAATCTGACTTGTACCCGAAAAAGCAAAGCTCAAAGTTCATGCACAGATAAAGGTCGAATGACCAATTGCTGCTGCCAAGAGCTCCAAGGAGATCCACGTCCCAATTAAATACAAATGGATTTCTTAAGGAAAAGATTACACTTTAAAATCCAACTCACTAAAAAAGAATTAAGTCATTTCTAGATGAAATGCTATACAATCATTTAGGTTTAGCCCTTTGCCTAGTTCCTGCTTCTGGACAAATGGTTATGCCTATTTTCACAAAGGCATGTCACATCCTCAAGGTTCCAAAGGGTAAACACAGCAGGGAAATTGATTGTAGTCTTTAGTTGTGGTTGGGAAAGAAAGGAGCTGCACTTGAAACTGCTGGCCAAATGATAACTTGGGAAGGGAACATCAGTCATGTCACTTGCCATTATGTACCCCCTCCAGCCACCTTCAAACACTTGCTAGATTACTGCTGTGCTTCTCAATCATAACAATTAAATATGCCATTGAATTATTTGATAGTTTAGAAGGTGATCTTTCCTTTTATATGTAGAAATACATGTTGCTTGCAGAAAATATAATAATATTTCAGAGAGAGGGTGAAGCTAATTAATTAATTAATGGCAGTTAATGGAAATAACATTTGTGAATCTGTTGGTTATTATATCAGAGAATGGCATATTGTTGGACTCAATGAAGGCCTGTACAGGAGTGTGTATCTTTGGACAAGGCTCATAAACAATCTTTATTTTATTACCATTTTATAAATGTCAATCATTCAAGCAATCCCCAAATATTTGTTTGCAACCAGTGCTGAAAGAGATATTAAGAACGGATAGACATACAAGATGGAGAGCCAGATTCCAAATCATGCCAGACTTGAAGCTCATCTGGTTGAGATACAGGTAAATACTCCTCAGATATGGTAATCTTTTTTTGCTGAAGAATTTCTTACAGTCCTATGTATTAAAGGCATGGTCTCTAGATGGAGGCACTCAAGGGAAATTAAGAAACTCAAAAGAGTTGGAGTCAACTGGAAAATAGCAAGTCACCAGCATTCATTTGACGGAAACTGAGAATCACCTAGTTTTGTATCCATCTTATTTCTTTATCTCTTACATGTTAGCTAAACAGAACTAATTTGTCCACAAAAACTATCTTGGAGCCAAATGGCAATAGGAACCCAAACCATGAAAAGGAAAAAAATTCTGAATATATGAGATACATTTAGACTCTCTTATTTGTAAACTAATAATATAAATATATGTACACATGCATGCATATATGTGTGTGTATGTATACATGTATGAATACATATCTAAAATAGATTTTTATCTCATAAACTACATCCCAACCATAGTTTCTGCCCCCTCTCCATCTCCTACCTTCCCCCATTTCCCCTCTTCTCTACATCCATTTCCCCTCTATCTCAGAAAAGTGCAGTTCTCTAAGAGACAATGACCCAACAGGATCAGACAAAATAAATCAGAAATGGTAAGATCCCTCACACTAAAACTGGACAAGTTAACCTCATCAGAGAAAAAGAGCCCCAAGGGCAGGCAAAGGAGTCAGAGCCAGACTCTTTCCATGGTTAGGGAATCCTACAAAAATACCAGGCTCACAGTTGCTACATATGCACAGAGGATCTGGTGAAGGTGAATATATATCTCAGTTTGCCACTTCAGTTTCTGCCTTGTTTATTTGATTCGGTGGTTAATGATTCTCTGGTGTCTTCCATTGCATCTAATACCTACAATTCTTCTACCCCCACCCCCCTTACACAGTATGCCCAGAGCTCTGATTTAGACTCTACTCACATAATGCCTGTCTCTGGTTCTCTGTTTCTGCTCTTTCTGCTGGGAGAAGAAGTTTCTCTGATAATTACTGGGCAACACACTGATCTATGAATAGAGAAGAATAACATTAGAAATCATTTCACTGTTTTTTTTTAAGATCAGTCATGTTTGCTTCTATGCAAGGACTCTGTACTATCCAGTGCTGGGTTGCTGGCCATTCTAAATAGTTTCAGACAGGAATTGCCTCTCTTGGAGTGGGTCTCAAGTTAAATCAGACATTGGCTGGCCACTCTTACAAATTCTGTGCCCAGAACATCTTTAAGGCTCATTTGGTTGAAAAAAAATGTTTTGGTGTCCAGATACCAAGAAAGATGCCACCAAAAGAATAGAACATAATGGAAAAGACTCTATATATGCAAAAACCCTACCTCTTCAGGTTTAATGAACTGTGAGAACAGTGTCCTCTGCAATTATATCCTGCTGTCATTTTGGAGGAGAGAAATTCATGCTCTAGCATCAGCATGTTTGTTTGGAAGTTTCCACACGACCCTCTTGCATAACAACTCAATTGAATGCAACTCAGTCCCATCACCAGGTACCTATTATAGGTGCAATATAATGGAAAAAAGAAAGCATATTCAATAAATGTTGCTGGTGTAACTGGATGTCTATATGTAGAAAAATGAAAATACACCCATATTTGTCACCTTGCACAAAACTCAAGTCCAAGTGGATCAAGGACCTCAACATAAATCCATATACACTAAATCAATAGAAGAGAAATTGGGAAAGAGCACTGAACTCATTAGCATGGGAGGAAATTTCCTAAAGAGAACTCTGATGCTGAAAGATCAAGAATTGATGAATGGGACATCATGAAACTGGAAACTTTTGTAAGACAAAAGTCAATAAGACAAATTGGCAACCTATAAATTGGTTAAAAAATCTCCACTAACTCCACATCTGATAGAGGGCTAATGTCCAAAATATATAAAGAACTCAAGAAACTAATCACCAAAACCCCAAACAACCCAATCAAAAAAAATGGGGTATAGTACTAAACCAAGATTTCACAAGTAAGGAATCTCAAATCGATGAGAAGCACCTAAAATAATGTTCAAAATCTTTAGTGATCATGGAAATGCAAATCAAAACAACCCTGAGATTCTGCCTTACACCAATCAGAATGGCTAAGATCAAAACCACAGGTGATAATACTTGTTGGAGAGGATGTGAAGAAAGAGGAACACTTCTCCATTGCTGGTGGGATTGAAAACTCTACATCTACTCTGGAAATTAATCTAGAGGTTCCTCAGAAAATTGGAAATAGATCTACCTGAAGACCCAGATATACCAATCCTGGGAATACACCCAAAAGATGCCCCACCATGCCACAAAGGCATGCATTCTACTATGATCATAGCAGGTTCATCTGTGATAACCAGAAGCTGTAAACAACCCAGATGTCCCACAACAGAAGAATGGATACAGAAAATGTAGTTCATTTATCCAATGGAATACTACTCAACTATTAAAACTTAAGGACATCTTAAGTTTTGCAAGCTAATGGATGGAACTAGAAAATATCATCCTGAGTGAGATAACTCAGACCCAAAAGGACATGTGTGGTATCTACTCACTAATAAGTAGATGTTAGCTAAAAAAAAAAAAAAAAAAAATGTACAGAGTACCCAAGATACAGTTCACAGAACTCAAAAAGTTCAAGAAGCTGAAGTGCCCAAGTGAGGATGCCTCAGTCCCACTTTGAAGAGAGAACAAAGCAAACTGGGGAGGGATGGAGGTACCTCAGTGGGAAAGTCGATTGGGGGAAGGGAGTGGAGGGGAGAGGAGAACCTGATCTTGTATTGGGTGAAAGAAAAGGACTGAAGCCTAGATGGCCAGCAGAAATAAGGGAAACAGGCAACCTCAGGAGATAGGAGGTTGGAGGAAACCTACAGAGAACTGGGTGGTGATTGACTCTCAGGACTCAAGGGGAGGGACCTTAGATGAAATGCAGAACAGTAGGAAGAGGAAACTTATAAAGCCCATCAAATGAGGGAGAGGGGGGCAATCCCACAGTCACAACTCTGACCCATAATTGTTCCTGTCTAGAAAAATTACAGTGATGGAAATGTAGAGGAGCCTGAGTAAAAGAAGGTCCAGTGACAGGCCCAAAGTAGAATACAGCTCACGGGGAGGCCCCATGGCCTGACACTATTACTGAGGCTATGAGGCCTCACAAAAAGGGACCGAGCATGACTGCACTCAGGAAGGCCCATCAAGAAGCTGAAATCATATGCAGATATATGCAACCAACCAATAAGCGGCTGACCCCTGTTGTTCAATTAGAGAAGGCTAAAAAAAAAAAAAAAAAAAAAAAAAAAAAAAAAAAAAAAAAAAAAAAAAGAGGGGCTGAGGAGAAGGGCATTTGTGCAGGAGGACTAGCAGTCTCAAATAATCTGTATCCCAGATATCTCTCAAACACTGGACCACCAAACAGGCAGTATACACCAGCTGATATGAAGCCCCCAACACACATACAGTAGAGTACTGCAGGGTCTGTGTTCATTCAGAGATGGTGCACCTAACCCTCAAGAGACTGGAGGGCCCAAGGAGTTTAGAGGTCAGGTGGGGTGGGGTGGGAATATCCACATGGAGACAGGGGTGGGGAGGAGTTATAGAATGTGGCACAGTTGGATGGTGAGAATAAAATATGGAGTGAAAATTAATTTATTTATTTATTAAAATATCACATAATTATTCAAACTAACACTAGGAGTAATTCAATATAAAATAATCAAGAAAAAAGAAAAGACTCCATAACGTCCCTTGCTAAAATTCCTACCATGATAACTCTCATTGATTTCAGGAACTTTCTGCTGCAGTAAGTTACCAGACCACCCATAAATCCCACCCACCAATTCCAGTATTCATTTCCAGTGCTTTTGCCTTTCTTTTTTTTTTTGTATTTTTTTATTGATATATTTTTATTTACATTTCAAATGATTTCTCCTTTTCTGGGTCCCCACTCCCCACAAGTCCCATAAGCCCTCTTCTGTCCCCCTGTTCTTCCATCAACCCCTTCCCATTTCCTTGTTATGGAATTCCCCTATACTCTTGCACTGAGTCTTTCCAGAACCAGGGGCCACTCCTCCATTCTTTTTGGACATCATTTAATTTGTGGATTATGCCCCGGGTATTCAAAGTTTCTAGGCTAATATCCACTTATCAGTGAGTGCATACCATGATTGATCTTTTGAGACTGGGTTACCTCACTTAGTATGATGTTCTCCAGCTCCATCCATTTGTCTAAGAATTTCATGAATTCATTGTTTCTAATGGCTGAATAGTACTCCATTGTGTAAATATACCACATTTTTTTTGTATCCATTCCTCCGCTGAAGGACACCTAGGTTCTTTCCAGCTTCTGGCTACTACAAATAGTGCTGCTATGAACATAGTGGAGCATGTGTCCTTATTGCATGCTGAAGAATCCTCTGGATATATGCCCAGGAGTGGAATAATAGGGTCCTCAGGAAGTGACATGCCCAGTTTTCTGAGGAACCACCAGACTGATTTCCAAAGTGGTTGCACCATCTTGCAATCCCACCAGCCGAGGAGGAGTGTTCCTCTTTCTCCACATCCTCGCCAACACCTGTTGTCTCCTGAGTTTTTGACCTTAGCCATTCTGACTGGTGTGAGGTGAAATTTCAGGGTTATTTTGACTTGCATTTCCCTAATGATTAATGATGTTGAACATTTCTTAAGGTGTTTCTCAGCTCTACGAAGTTCTTCATGTGAAAATTCTTTGTTTAGCTCCGTACCCCACTTTTTAATGGGGTTATTTGTTTCTCTGGGTTCTACTTTCTTGAGTTCTTTGTATATATTATATATTAGCCCTCTGTTGGGTTTGGGGTTGGTGAAGATCCTTTCCCAGTCTGTTGGTTGACGTTTTGTCCTTTTGACGGTGTCCTTTGCCTTACAGAAACTTTGTAGTTTTATGAGGTCCCATTTGTCAATTCTTGATCTTAGAGCATAAGCTATTGGTGTTCTATTCAGGAACTTTTCCCCTGTGCCCATGTCCTCCAGGGTCTTCCCCAGTTTCTTTTCGATTAGTTTCAGTGTGTCAAGTTTTATGTGGAGGTCCTTGATCCATTTGAAGTTGAGCTTGGTACAAGGAGATAAGAATGGATCGATTCGCATACTTCTGCATGCTGACCTCCAATTGAACCAGCACCATTTGTTGAAAAGACTATCTTTTTTCCACTGGATGCTTTCAGCTACTTTGTCGAAGACCAAGTGACCATAGGTGTGTTGGTTCATTTCTGGGTCTTCAACCCTATTCCATTGATCCACTTGCCTGATATTGTACCAATACCATGCAGTTTTTATCACTATTGCTCTGTAGTAGAGTTTAAAGTCTGGGATACTGAAACCCCCCGAAGTTCTTTTACTGTTGAGAATAGTTTTAGCTATCCTGGGTTTTTTGTTATTCCAGATGAATTTGAGAATCGCTCTTTCTAGTTCTATGAAGAACTGGGTTGGGATTTTTATGGGGATAGCATTGAATCTGTAAATTGCCTTTGGCAAGATGGCCATTTTAACTATATTAATCCTGCCAATCCAAGAGCATGGAAGATTTTTCCATTTTCTGAGATCTTCTTCAATTTCCTTCTTCAGAGATCTGAAGTTCTTGTCATATAGGTCTTTTACTTGTTTGGTTAGAGTCACCCCAAGATACTTTATGCTGTTTGTAGCTATTGTGAAGGGGGTCATTTCCCTAATTTCTTTCTCAGTCTGCTTATCCTTTGAATATATAAAGGCTACTGATTTGCTTGCGTTGATTTTGTAGCCAGCCACTTTGCTGAAGTTGTTTATCAGCTGTAGGAGTTCTCTAGTAGAGTTTTTGGGGTCACTTAAGTATACAATCATATCATCTGCAAATAGTGATAGTTTGACTTCTTCCTTTCCAATTTGTATCCCTTTGACTTCCTTCTGTTGTCTAATTGCTCTAGCTAGGACTTCAAGAACTATGTTGAAAAGATATGGAGAGAGGGGGCAGCCTTGTCTAGTTCCTGATTTTAGTGGGATTGTTTCAAGTTTCTCTCCATTTAGTTTGATGTTGGCTACCGGTTTGCTGTATATTGCTTTTACTATGTTTAGATATGGTCCTTGAATTCCTGTCCTTTCCAAGACTTTTAGCATAAAAGGTTACTGAATTTTGTCAAATGCTTTTTCAGCATCTAATGAAATGATCATGTGTTTTTTTCTTTAAGTTTGTTTATGTAGTGGATAGCATTTATGGATTTCCTTATATTGAACCATCCCTGCATCCCTGGGATGAAGCCTACTTGATCATGGTGGATGATCGTTTTGATGTGTTCTTGGATTCGGTGGGCAAGAATTTTATTTAGTATTTTTGCATCGATATTCATAAGGGAAATTGGCCTGAAATTCTCTTTCTTAGTTGGATCTTTGTGTGGTTTTGGTATCAGCATAATAGTAGCTTCGAAGAAGGAGTTGGGTTGTGGTCCTTCTGTTTCTATTTGGTGGAAAAGTTTGAAGAGTATTGGTGTTAAGTCTTCTTTAAGGTCTGATAGAATTCTGCACTGAAACCATCTGGTCCTGTGCTTTTTTTGGTCGGAAGCCTATCTATGACCCCTTCTATTTCTTTAGGGGTTATGGGTCTCTTTAGATGGTCTATTTGATCCTGGTTTAATTTTGGTAATTGGTATCTGTCTAAGAAAATGTCCATTTCCTCCAGATTCTCCAGTTGTGTTGAGTACAGGTTTTTGTAGTAGGATCTTATAATTTTTTGAATTTCCTCGGTTTCTGTTGTAATATCTCCCTTTTCATTTCTAATTTTGTTAATTTGGATACTTTCTCTGTGCCCTTTGGTTAGTCTGGCTAAGGGTTTATCTATCTTGTTGATTTTTTCAAAGAACCAGCTTTTGGTCTTGTTGATTCTTTGTATGGTTCTCTTGGTTTCTACTTGATTGATTTCAGCCCTGAGTTTGATGATTTCCTGTCTTCTTCTCCTCCTGGGTGAATTAGCTTCTTCTTGTTCCAGGGCTTTCAGTTGTTCCGTTAATCTTCTAGTGTATGCTCTCTCGAATTTCTTTTTGGAGGCACTCAAAGCTATGAGTTTTCCTCTCAGCACTGCTTTCATTATGCCCCATAGATTTGTCTATGTTGTGCCTTCATTTTCACTAAATTCTAAGAAATCTTTGATTTCTTTCTTTATGTCTTCGTTGACCAAGGTATCATTGAGTAGAGTATTGTTCAGTTTCCATGTGAATGTGGGCTTTCTGTTGTTTTTACTGTTACTAAGTACCATTTTTACTCCATAGTGATCTGATAGGAGGCATGGGATTATTTCAATCTTCTTATATTTGTTGAGGTCTGTCTTGTGACCAACTATATGATCTATTTTGGAGAAGGTACCATGAGGTGCTGAGAAAAAGGTATATTCTTTTGCTTTGGGATGAAAAGTTCTATATATATCTGTTAACTCCAATTGGTTCAAAGCTTCAATTAGTTTCATTGTCTCCCTGTTTAGTGTCTGTATTCCTGATCGGTCCATTGGTGAGAGTGGAGTGTTGAAGTCACCCACAATTAACGTGTTAGGTGCAATGTGTATTTGAGCTTTAGTAAAGTTTCTTTTATGAATGAGGGCGCCCTTGTGTTTGGGGCATATATGTTTACGATTGAGAGTTCTTCTTGTTGGATTTTTCCTTTGACCAGCAAGTAATGACCTTCCATGTCTCTTTTGATGACATTAGGGTGGAAGTCAATTTTATCTGAAATTAGAATGGCAACTCCGGCTTGTTTCCTGGGACCATTTGCTTGTAGAATTGTCTTCCAGCATTTTACTCTAAAGTAGTTTTTGTCTTTGACACTGAGGTGTGTTTCCTGTATGCAGCAAAATGTAGGGTCCTGTTTACATATCCAGTCTGTTAGTCTATGTCTTTTTATTGGGGAATTGAGTCCATTGATGTTAAGAGATATCAAGGAGTAGTGGTTATTGCTTCCTATCATTTTTTATTTTAATTTTAGAGGTGTGTGGTTATCTTCTTTGGGTTTGATGAAAGAAGCTTAATATCCTGCTCTTTCCAGGGTATAGTTTACCTAGTTGTAATGGTGTTTTCCCCCTATTATCCTTTGTAGGGCTGGGTTTGTAGAAAGATATTGTGTAAATTTGGTTTTGTCATGGAATATCTTGGTTTCTCCATTTATAGTAATTAAGAGTTTCGCTGGGTATAGTAGTCTCGGCTGGCATTTGTGTTCTCTTAGAGTCTGCATGAGCTCTGCCCAGGATCTTCTAGCTTTCATGGTCTCTGGCGAGAAATCTGGTGTAATGCTGATAGGTCTTCCTTTATATGTTACTTGCCCTTTTTCTCTTACTGCCCTAAGTATTCTTTCTTTGTTTAGTACATTTGGGGTTTTGATTATTATGTGACGCGAGGTATTTCTGTTCTGGTTCAGTCTGTGTGGTGTTCTGTAGGCTTCTTGTATATTCATGAGCATCTCTCTTGTTAGGTTAGGGAAGTTTTCTTCCATAATTTTGTTGAAGATATTTGCTGGCCCTTTAAGTTGTAAATCTTCACTCTCATCAATGCCTATAATTCTTAGATTTGGCTTTCTCATTGTGTCCTGGATTTCCTGGATATTTTGGGTTACAAGCTTTTTGCATTTTGCATTTTCTTTAACTGTTGAGTCAATGGTTTCTATGGTATCTTTGGCATCTGAGATTCTTTCTTCTATCTCTTGTATTCTGTTGTTGATATTTGCATCTATGGTCCCTGATTTCTTCCCAAGGTTTTCTATCTCCAAAGTTGTCTCCCTTTGTGCTTTCTTAGTTGTTTCTACTTCTGTTTTTAGATCCTGGAAGTTCTTGCTCCGTTCTGTCATTTGCTTGTTTGTGTTTTCCTCTAATTCTTTAAGAGATTTTTGTGTTTCCTCTTTCATGACTTCTGGCTGTTGATCAAGGTTTTCCTGTATTTCTTTAAGTGATTTTTGCATTTCCTCCTCATTGGCTTTTGTATTCTCCTGAATTTCTTTCAATGATTTTTGTGTTTCCCTTGTAAGGGCTTCTAATTTTTGATCCATTTTCTCCTGAATTTCTTTAAGTATGTCCTTCATGTGTTCCTGTACCAGCATCATGACCAGTGATTTTAAATCCAAATCTTGTTTTTCTGGTGTGTTGGGGTATCCAGGACTTGCTAATGTTGGAGAATTGGGTTCAGATGTTGCCATAATGCCTTGGTTTCTGTTAGTAATGTTCCTACATTTTCCTTTAGCCATCTCGTTCTCCCAGGTGTTAGATGGTCTTATTGTCACTGACTGGTGCTTCAACCTACTGTGGATATTTAAGGTTATCTCTGCAACACTGGATGACTGTGTTTCTTCTAGCACAGATCACTGATATGCTTCCTTCCTCTTTTGTGCCTTTGGAGCCCTTCTCTGTCTTGCCTCAAGCAATGTTATACCTAGGTTGTCAAGGTCAACCAGGTGTTCTCTATCTGCTCTATTATGGAGAGAAGATGTTGTGGTGGGGGTCACTCCCTCTGTTGATTCTCACATAGGACAGAGGTCCTGCGATGGACTGGATTGCAGATGAACCGCCTATGTGCTTAGTTCCTGAGTGCAGGCAGACCCCTGACAGTTTGCACCACCAGAAATCTAAAGCTCAGGGTGATACAGTACCTAGTGATCCTTTTCTATCCCCGGCAGGCAGCAAATATGGCTTCTCTCCTTCCAAGCTCCCTGGGCAGGACACGGGCCCCAAGCCAGGCGGGCTGGCAGACAAGACCCGCCTATGTGCTTAGTTCCTGAGTGCAGGCCGACCCCTGGTGGTTTGCACCACCAGAAATCTAAAGCTCAGGGTGGTACAGTACCTAGTGATCCTTTTCTGTACAGGCAGGCAACAAATATGGTTGCGGGACTTCTCCCCTTCCACAGCTCCCTGGGCAGGACATGGGCCCCGAGCCCGGCAGGCTGGTATACGAACCTGCCTATGTGCTCAGTTTCTGAGTGCAGACAGACCCCTAGCAGTTTGCACCACCAGAAATCTAAAGCTCAGGGTGATACAGTACCTAGTGATCCTTTTCTGTCCCCGGCAGGCAGCAAATATCCTTATAAATATTACTATTATTTTCTATATTCTTTGTTTACAATCCAAAAGTTTTCCCCTTTCCCTGTTCCCCCCTCCCCATATGTCCCATAAGTCCTCTTCTCTCCATCCATTCTCCTATCTTTCCCCCTCCCTTTTCTCTGTCCTGGTACTCCCCTACAATGCTGGATCAAGCCTTTCCAGGATTAGGGCCCTCTACTTCCTTCTTCATGGGAATCATATCATATGCTATTTGTATCTTCAGTATTCAGAGTTTCAGGGCTAATTAATATCCACTTATCAATGATTGCATTCCATGTGTATTCTTTTGTGATTGTGTTACCTCGCTTAGGATGATATTTTCCAGTTCTAACCATTTGCCTAAAAAATTTATGAACTCATTGTTTTTAATTGCTGAATAGTACTCCATTGTGTATATATACAACATTTTTTTTATCCATTCCTCCATTGAAGGATATCTGGGTTCTTTCCAGCTTCTGGCTATTATAAATAAGGCTGCTATGAACATAATGGAGCATGTGTCCTTATTGCATGCTGGGGAATTCTCTGGGTATATGCCCTGGAGAGGTATAGCAGGGTACTCTGGAAGTGATATGTCCAGTTTTCTTAGGAACCGCCAGACTGATTTTCATAGTGGTTGTACCATCTTATAATCCCACCAGCAGTGAAGGAGTGTGCTTCTTTCTCCATATCCTCGCCCACACCTACTGTCTCCTGAGTTTTGTTTTTTTTTTTTTTTTTTTTGGTATTTCAGAAGTGCAACTTTTTTTTTAACCTTCCTTTTTTTTATTCGATATAATTTATTTACATTTCAAATAATTTCCCCTTTTCTAGCACCCCCACTCCCCGATAGTCCCTTCTCTTCCCCTGTCCTCCCTCCCACCCCTTCCCACTTCCCCGTTCTGGTTTTGCCGAATACTGTTTCACTGAGTCTTTCTAGAACCAGGGGCCACTCCTCCTTTCTTCTTGTATCTCATTTGATGTGTGGATTATGTTTTGGGTATTCCAGTTTTCTAGGTTAATAACCACTTATTAGTGAGTGCATACCATGATTCACCTTTTGAGTCTGGGTTACCTCACTTAGTATGATGTTCTCTAGGTCCATCCATTTGCCTAAGAATTTCATGAATTCATTGTTTCTAATGGCTGAATAGTACTCCATTGTGTAGATATACCACATTTTTTGCATCCACTCTTCTGTTGAGGGATACCTGGGTTCTTTCCAGCATCTGGCAATTACATATAGGGCTGCTATGAACATAGTAGAGCATGTATCCTTATTACATGGTGGGGAATCCTCTGGATATATGCCCAGGAGTGGTATAGCAGGATCTTCTGGAAGTGAGGTGCCCAGTTTTCGGAGGAACCGCCAGACTGATTTCCAGAGTGGTTGTACCAATTTGCAACCCCACCAGCAGTGGAGGAGTGTTCCTCTTTCTCCACACCCTCTCCAACACCTGATGTCTCCTGAATTTTTAATCATAGCCATTCTGACTGGTGTAAGATGAAATCTTAGGGTTGTTTTGATTTGCATTTCCCTAATGACTAATGAAGTTGAGCATTTTTTAAGATGCTTCTCGGCCATCCGAAGTTCTTCAGGTGAGAATTCTTTGTTTAACTCTGTACCCCATTTTTTAATAGGGTTGTTCGGTTTTCTGGAGTCTAACTTCTTGAGTTCTTTATATATATTGGATATTAGCCCTCTATCTGATGTAGGATTGGTGAAGATCTTTTCCCAATTTGTTGGTTGCCGATCTGTCCTCTTGATGGTGTCCTTTGCCTTACAGAAACTCTGTAACCTTATGAGGTCCCATTTGTCAATTCTTGCTCTTAGAACATACGCTATTGGTGTTCGGTTCAGAAACTTTCTCCCTGTACCGATGTCCTCAAGGGTCTTCCCCAGTTTCTTTTCTATTAGCTTCAGAGTGTCTGGCTTTATGTGGAGGTCCTTGATCCATTTGGATTTGAGCTTAGTACAAGGAGACAAGGATGGATCAATTCGCATTCTTCTGCATGCTGACCTCCAGTTGAACCAGCACCATTTGTTGAAAAGGCTATCTTTTTTCCATTGGATGTTTTCAGCCTCTTTGTCGAGGATCAAGTGGCCATAGGTGTGTGGGTTCATTTCTGGATCTTCAATCCTGTTCCATTGATCCTCCTGCCTGTCACTGTACCAATACCATGCAGTTTTTAACACTATTGCTCTGTAGTATTGCTTGAGGTCAGGGATACTGATTCCCCCAGATTTTCTTTTGTTGCTGAGAATAGTTTTAGCTATCCTGGGTTTTTTGTTGTTCCAGATGAATTTGATAATTGCTCTTTCTAACTCTGTGAAGAATTGAGTTGGGATTTTGATGGGTATTGCATTGAATCTGTATAGTGCTTTAGGCAAAATGGCCATTTTAACTATATTGATTCTACCGATCCATGAACATGGGAGGTTTTCCCATTTTTTGAGGTCTTCTTCCATTTCCTTCTTCAGAGTCTTGAAGTTCTTGTCATACAGATCTTTCACATGTTTGGTAAGAGTCACCCCAAGATACTTTATACTGTTTGTGGCTATTGTGAAGGGGGTCATTTCCCTAATTTCTTTCTCAGCCTGCTTATCCTTTGAGTATAGGAAGGCCACTGATTTGCTTGAGTTGATTTTATAACCTACTACTTTGCTGAAGTTGTTTATCAGCTGTAGGAGCTCTCTAGTGGAGTTCTTTGGGTCACTTAGGTAGACGATCATGTCGTCTGCAAATAATGATAGTTTGACTTCTTCCTTTCCAATTTGTATCCCTTTGACCTCCTTATGTTGTCGAATTGCCCGAGCTAGTACCTCAAGTACAATATTGAAAAGATAAGGAGAAAGGGGGCAGCCTTGTCTGGTCCCTGATTTCAGTGGGATTGCTTCAAGTTTCTCTCCATTTAGTTTGACGCTGGCTACCGGTTTGCTGTATATTGCTTTTACTATGTTTAGGTATGGGCCTTGAATTCCTGTTCTCTCCAAGACTTTAAGCATGAAGGGATGCTGAATTTTGTCAAATGCTTTTTCAGCATCCAATGAAATGACCATGTGGTTTTGTTCTTTGAGTTTGTTTATGTAGTGGATTGTATTGATGGATTTCCGTATATTGAACCAACCCTGCATTCCCGGGATAAAGCCTACTTGATCATGGTGGATGATCGTTTTGATGTGTTCTTGGATTCGGTTGGCAAGAATTTTATTGAGTATTTTTGCATCTATGTTCATAAGGGAAATTGGTCTGAAGTTCTCTTTCTTTGTTGGATCTTTTTGTGGCTTTGGTATCAGCGTAACTGTGGCTTCGTAGAAGGAATTGGGTAGTGTTCCTTCTGTTTCTATTTTGTGGAATAGTTTGAAGAGTATTGGTGTTAACTCTTCTTTGAAGGTCTGGTAGAATTCTGCACTGAAGCCATCTGGTCCTTTGCTTTTTTTGGTTGGAAGACTTTCTATGACTCCTTCTATTTCTTTAGGCATTATGGGACTGTTTAGATGGTCTAGTTGGTCCTGATTTAATTTTGGTATTTGGTATCTGTCAAGGAAATTGTCCATTTCCTCCAGATTCTCCAGTTGTGCTGAGTACAGGCTCTTGTAGTAGGATCTGATGATTTTTTGGATTTCCTCAGTTTCTGTTGTTATGTCTCCCTTTTCATTTCTAAGTTTGTTAATTTGGATACTTTCTCTGTGCCCTTTGGTCAGTCTGGCTAAGGGTTTAATCTATCTTGTTGATTTTCTCAAAGAACCAGCTCCTGGTTTTGTTGATTTTTTGTATGGTTCTCTTTGTTTCTACTTGATTGATTTCGGCCCTGAGTTTGATGATTTCCTGCCTTCTACTCCTCCTGGGCGAAATAGCTTCTTTTTGTTCTAGGGCTTTCAGGTGTGTCATTAAGCTGGTAATGTATGCTCTCTCCATTTTCTTTTTGGAGGCACTCAGGGCTATGAGTTTTCCTCTTAGCACTGCTTTCATTGTGTCCCATAGATTTGGGTATGTTGTGTTTTCATTTTCATTATGTTCTAAAAAGTCTTTAATTTCTTTTTTTATTTCTTCCTTGACCAAGGTATCATTGAGTAGAGTATTGTTCAGTTTCCACGTGTATGTGGGTTTTCTGTTGTTTCTGTTGCTATTGAAGACCACTTTTACTCCATAGTGATCAGATAGGAGGCATGGGATTAGTTCTATCTTCTTATATTTGTTGAGGTCTGTCTTGTGACCAATTATATGGTCGATTTTGGAGAAGGTACCATGAGGTGCTGAGAAAAAGGTATATTCTTTTGTTTTAGGATAGAATGTTCTATATATATCTGTTAAATCTAATTGGTCCAAAGCTTCAATTAGTTTCATTGTGTCCCTGTTTAGTTTCTGTTTTCCTGATCGGTCCATTGAGGAAAGTGCAGTGTTGAAGTCACCCACAATTATTGTGTTAGGTGCAATGTGTGCTTTTAGTTTTAATAAAGTTTCTTTTACAAAAGAGAGTGCCCTTGCATTTGGGGCATAGATGTTCAGGATTGACAGTTCTTCTTTTTGTATTTTTCCTTTGACCAGCAAGAAGTGTCCCTCAGGGTCCCTTTTGATGACTTTGGGTTGAAAGTCAATTTTATCTGATATTAAAATGTCTACTCCAGCTTGTTTCCTGAGACCATTTGCTTGTAAAATTGTCTTCCAGCCTTTTACTCTAAGGTAGTGTTTGTCTTTGACCCTGAGGTGTGTTTCCTGTAAGCAGCAAAATGTAGGGTCCTGTTTATGTATCCAGTCAGTTAGTCTGTGTCTTTTTATTGGGGCATTAAGTCCATTGATGTTAAGAGATATTAAGGAATAGTGATTGTTACTTCCTATCATTTTTGACGTTATTTTTTAAATTTGAATGCTTATCTTCTTTTGGGTTTGATGAAAGGTTACTATCTTGCTTTTTCCAGGGTGAAGTTTCCCTCCTTGTATTGGTGTTGTCCTCCTATTATCCTTTTTAGGGCCGGGTTTGTGGATAGATATTGGGTAAACTTGGTTTTGTCATGAAATATCTTAGTTTCTCCATCTATGGTGATTGAGAGTTTTGCTGGATATAATAGTTTTGGTTGGCATTTGTGTTCTCTTAGAGTCTGCATGAGATCTGCCCAGGACCTTCTAGCCTTCATAGTCTCAGGTGAAAAGTCTGCTGTGATTCTGATAGGTCTTCCTTTATATGTTACTTGGCCTTTTTCTCTTACTGCCTTTAGTATTCTTTCTTTGTTTAGAACATTTGGTGTTTTGATTATTATGTGAAGGGAGGTATTTCTGTTCTGGTCCAGTCTGCTTGGAGTTCTGTAGGCTTCTTGTATATTCATGGGCATCTCTCTCTTTAGGTTAGGGAAGTTTTCTTCCATAATTTTATTGAAGATATTTTCTGGCCCTTTAAGTTGTAAATCTTCACTCTCATCTATGCCTATAATCCTTAGGTTTGGTCTTCTCATTGCGTCCTGGATTTCCTGGATATTTTGGGTTACAAGCTTTTTGCATTTTGCATTTTCTTTAACTGTTGAGTCCATGGTTTCTATGGAATCTTCACCATCTGAGATTCTTTCCTCTATCTCTTGTATTCTGTTGTTGATATTTGCATCTCTGTCCCCCGATTTCTTCCCAAGGCTTTCTATCTCCAAAGTTGTCTCCCTTTGAGTTTTCTTAGTTGTTTCTACTTCTGATTTTAGATCCTGGATGGTTTTGCTTAGCTCCTTCACTTGCATGTTTGTGTTTTCCTGGAATTCTTTAAGAGATTTTTGTGTTTCCTTTTTCATGACCTCAGCCTGTTGACCAAAGTTCTCTTGTATTTCTTTAAGAGATTTTTGTGTTTCGTCTTTCATGACCTCAGCCTGTTGACCAAAGTTCTCCTGGATTTCTTTAAGTGTTTTTTGCATTTCCTCCTTGTTGGCTTTTGTATTTTCCTGGATTTCTTTCAATGATTTTTGTGTTTCCCTTGCAAGGGCTTCTAACTTTTGATCCATTTTCTCTTGAATTTCTTTAATTATGTCCTTCATGTGTTCCTGTACCAGCATCATGTCCAGTGATTTTAAATCCAAATCTTGTTTTACTGGTGTGATGGGGTATCCAGGACATGTTGGTGGAGGAGAATTGGGTTCAGATGTTGCCATATTGCCTTGATTTCTGTTAGTGACGTTCCTGCATTTGCCTTTTGCCATCTAGTTCTCACTGGTGTTAGTTTGTCTTGTCAGTGCTGGACTCACCAGTGTAAGCTGCCCCTTCCCAGTTGGCCTCTGGTGCACAGCTTACCTCCTGCACTGCTTGTAGACAGGGTGCTGCTGCCCAGGCTGTTCAGATCCCAAAGCAGGCACCCGAAGGCTCCTGCTGGGGCCCGCTGGATTCACTGGAGCACACTGACTTCTCCTGGCTGGCCTCCCGGAAGCCCAGCTAGCCACTTGCAGGACTTGGAGATGTGGTGCTGCTGCCCAGGCTGATCTGGATCCGGAAGCGGAGGGAGTAGGCTTCCGCCTGAGGCCTTGCCCCAGATTGTTTCTGTGGAGCAGATGGAGCCTGTGTGCACCCCCAGGGAGTGCCGATTGTGTATGCTGCTGCGATCTCCCCTGTGTTCCGCTCATTCCGCTGTGCAGCCGATCTGCCAACCGGGCTGTCGCACACAAGGTTAGCCTGGCCGCCCAGTCCCTGAGTCCAGGCAAAAGCCTGGGAGGCCAAGGTCCGAGCAAAGTTCCCCTAGGGCTATGACTGTTAATTGGGTCTGCCAGGTGACTAGGATGGAGGGCGTGCGCCCCTGCGCTCCCTGAAAGCGCCGGGAGAGTCTGCTGTGCTAACAATCCCCTGGGCGGGTTGACTCACAGATGGCCCACCAAGCCGCCCAGTCCTTGGGGTCAGTCCTGTGGCTTTTGGGGCCTAGACCATCGCTTTGTTAGCCTCAGGCTATGCCTGTTACAGGTCTGCCCGCCAGAGCTCTCTGTTGTCCTGCAGGCAAAATGGCGGCGGCACGCGCGCAGGCCTGGGCAAGAAACCCCCTGGTTGGGTTGGCACCCGGATGGCCTCCCAACCAGCCCAGGGCCTGGGTGCAGGCCAATGCCCGTCGGGCTCAGACCACCGCGGTGTTGGCCTCGGATTATGTTTGTGTACCTCAGTCTGTCCGATCCCCGGAGTCCGGAACCAAGATGGATGCACCTCTCCTGACTGGTGGGAGGCCGAGTTCTCATCTCCTGAGTTTTTAACCTTAGCCATTTTCACTGGTGTGAGGTGAAATCTCAGAGTTGTTTTGATTTCCATTCCCCTAATAAGTAATGACGTTGAGCATTTCTTAAGGTGCCTCTCGGCCATCCGAATTTCTTCAGGTGAAAATTCTTTGTTTAGATCTGTACCCCATTTTTTAATAGGGTTATTTGGTTCCCTGGGGTCTAACTTCTTGAGTTCTTTGTATATATTGGATATTAGCCCTCTATCGGATGTAGGGTTGGTGAAGATCTCTTCCCAATCTGTTGGTTGCCCTTTTGTCCTTTTGACAGTGTCCTTTGCCTTACAGAAACTTTGTAATTTTATGAGATCCTATTTGTCAATTCTGGATCTTAGAGCACTCGCTATTGGTGTTCTGTTCAGGAACTTTTCCCCTGTGCCCATGTCCTCAAGGGTTTTCCCCAGTTTCTTTTCTATTAGTTTCACTGTGTCTGGTTTTATGTGGAGGTCTTTAATTCCCTTGGAGTTGAACTTAGTACAAGGAGATATGAATGGATCAATTCACATTCTCCTGCATGCTAACCTCCAGTTGAACCAGCACCATTTGTTGAAAAGGCTATTTTCCCCCCACTGGATATTTTCTGCTCCTTTGTCGAAGATCAAGTGACCATAGGTGTGTGGATTCATTTCTGGATTTTCAATTCTATTCCATTGGTCCACTTGCCTGTCCCTGTGCCAGTACCATGCAGTTTATAACACTATTGCTCTGTAGTATTGCTTGTGGTCTGGGATACTAATTCCCCCAAAAGTTCTTTTACTGTTGAGAATAGTTTTAGCTATCCTGAGTTTTTTGTTATTCCAGATAAATTTAAGAATTACTTTTTCTAACTCTGCAAAGAACTGAATTGGGATTTTGATGGGGATTGCATTGAATCTGTATATTGCATTTGGCAAGATGGCCATTTTTAACTATATTAATCCTGCCAATCCACGAGCATGGAAGATTTTCACTCTAGCTCCCACCTCTCTCCTCCCAGCCTCCAGTCTACCAAAAATCAAACAAACAAAAACGTCTATGCTATCAGTGCTTCCCAAGGGATAGCCTCTCATAGGCTTCCTTCATGGCGATAAGTCTCAACTCCTTTGCATGACCCCTTCATCCTGGGTCATCAACTGCAACTGAGGCTGCACTTCATCAATAGCCTTCCACAGCTTCTTACAATGCCAAACCTCAGATGTTCATCATGATGCCTTCAGGGCTTTAAAACCAGTAATAACTGGGTGACTCTTAAACATTACCAAGTACAGCTGCAGCATGAGGTACAACTTTGACTACCTCTGGAACACACACAGCCTCCTTGTGCTCTCAGAAAATACTTCCAGAAGATTTCACCTCAGCAATGCTGGTCTCTTCTTAATCACTACTAATTTCTTAGATCCAGCTAACCAGCATCAACTGTCCCAGTTGTCCCTTCTATTCTGAATTCCAAACCAGGGCCACATGGCCAAAGCTGTAGAGTTCTGCTGCTTGCTGGGCCTGGAATATGAACCCCCTTTTCTATTACATTATCACTACTTTTCTGCTTTCCATCTCCTTTACTGCCTAATCTTGCCTGTCCTGAAACTTGCTCCATAGATTGCCTTTGAACTCAGTGATCTGCATGCCTGTCTCCTAAGCACATGGATTAAAGGTGTGGTCCACCAAACCTGAATTTAATTTTTTTCACCTAGAACTTGCTCTGTTCTAGGCTGGCCTTGAACGCTGAGATCTGCTTGTCTTTGACTCCTGGGATTAAAGGCTAGTACCACCATGACTGGACCTAAACTTAATTGGGTGGGATCTTGTACCAAGTTTACTACTCCCTTAATTCAGTTGAATAGCCTAGGACACAGCATTCAGCTCAATTTTATTTACTGTTGCTTCTTTAATACTGGAACCATGTATTTTATATTTTTCCTTTCTCAGTTTGCTATGCTTGTTTAAAATGCTCTTCATGAGACTTAACCAGAGAACAAAATCTATGGTGGGCATTTCTGAGACTTCCTTTTTCAATGCTATTATTCTGAGTCTCTTTACCTTAGCCTCAGGCAGACACTTCAGACAAGGGTAGCCACATTCTTCACTAAAATACCACCAAAACCAGTCACTAGGGCACATATTGAAATTCTCTACTGAAACTCCTTGGGCTAGAACCTCACAATTCAGTATCATATCACTCTAAGTAACAAAGTATTCCATATTCCAACTAAGAGAGCCCATCGAGTTCCATTTAAAGCATTCTACAGTTTTCCAAATCCAAAGTCTCCAAATCCACATTATTCCAAACAAAAGCATGTTCAGGCCTATTACATCAGTACCCTAGGCCCTGGTACCAATTTTGGTCTTAGGGTTTTACTGCGGTGATCATATACCATGACCAACGCAAGTCCTATAAAGACACCATTTGATTGGGGCTTGGTTCAGTCCATAATTATCAAGGTAGGAATCAGGCAGGCATGGTGCAGGAGGAGCTGAGAACTCTACATTTTCATCTGAAGCCTGCTAACAGAATACTATCTTCTAGGTAGCTAGGATGAGTGCGGGTACTACAGCCCATACCCACAGTGACACACCTACTCCAATAGGGCCTCACCTTCTAATAGTGCCACACCCTGTACCTAGCATATACAAACCATCACAATGGATAATACTCATTTATAAGGAAATAGATATTATATTTGTTTTTCTGGGTCTGGATTACCTAGGAAGATTTTTTTCTAGGTCCTGCTAATTTCATCATTTCATTTATGTTAACAGATGAATAGTACTCCACTGTTTAAATGTACGCCATTTTGTTTTGTTGAGGGACATCTAGGCATTTTTATGTTTTTTTCTATTATGAATAAAGCTATCATGAATATAGATTAGCAGGGGTACTGTGAAGTAGGATGGAGCATCTCTTGGGTGTATGCTCTGGAGAGATATAACTAGAAATTGCACTAAATGCATTTACAATTTTCTGAGAAAATACTATAATGCTTTCTACAGTCGCTAAACAATTTTGCCCTCCCAATAGCAATGAAAAAGTATTATTCTTGTGCCACTTGCTCACCAGCATAAGCTGTCATTACCGTTATTAATCTTAGCTGCCCTGACAGGTGTAATATAGAAAACCAAAGTACTTTCAATTTGCAGTTCCTTGTTGTCTAAGTATGATGAACATTTCTTTAAAAGTTTCTCATTTATTTGATATTTCTCTGTTGTGAATTCTCTATTATACTTGTATCCCACTTTATGATTGAATTGTTTGTTTTTGTGATATAAATTTTTTGAGTTCTTTATATATTATGGATATTATTTGTCTATTGGACATGGAGTTTTTTAAAATCTGTTTATTCTGTAGGCTCCTACTTGTATAATTGATAGTATACTTTGCTTTGCAGAAGCTTTTCAGTTTCATGAGGTCCTATTTAATAATTGTGGTATTGAAGTCTCTGCAGATCTGTTCAGGAAATTGTCTTTTGTGTATGATTGAGGCTTTCTCCCAATTTGCCTTCTATTAGTTTCAGTGTGTCTAGTTTTAGGTTGAGGTCTTTGATCCACTTCTACTTGAGTTTTTTTTTGCAGAGAGATTAAATATGAATCTATTTGCATTCTTTTACATGTAAATATCCAGTTTATCTAGCAGCCTTTCGTGAAGATGCTGTCTCTATTCTAGTATGTATTCTTCACTTTTATTTTTTTTTTACCAAAAATCAAGTGTCCATGGGTATGTGGTTTTATGTCTTTGTTCTTCAATCTTTTATTATAATTTATTTATCAACATATCTGTTTTTATTCCAGTACTAAATGTAGGTTATTATTATTATTATTATTATTATTATTATAGCTGTGTAGTATAGTTTGAAATCAAGTATGATAATACATTCTGCAGTTCTTTTATTGTTCAGAAGTATTTTAGCTATTATGTTTCTCTGTTCTGTTTTGTTTATCCATATGAAGGTAAGAGTTGTACTTTTAAATATAAAGAATTGTGTTGTTATTTGACACAGGTTCCATTGAATATGTAGACTACTTTTGGTGCAATAATCATATTCACTGTGTTCAGCTTACCTGAAAATGAGCATGGGAAGTCCTTTCATCTTCTAATATCTTCGTTAAATTATTTCAAAAAGTTGAAATTATTTTCAGACAAGCTCACATTCTTGCTTAGAGTTACTGTAGCATATTTTATATTGTTTGAGGCTATGGTGAAGTGTGTTGTCTTTCTAATTTCTTTTTTAGTCCATTTGTCAGTTGTGTACAAGGCTACTGTTTTTTTTTGGTTTGGTTTGTTGCGGTTTTGATTTTTTATTTTCTTGAGTTAATCTTGTATGTAGAGAATTTGCTGAAAGTGTTTATCAAGTGAAGCTTTTTGGTAGAATTTTTTGAACTACTTACATATATTATCCATGTTTTTAGATTGCCCATTTTGTTGGAGCACAGACTTTTAATGTTTGTCCTTATAATTCTCTTGATTTCCTAGTATCAGTTCTTATGCCCCACTTTCACTCTGATTTTGCTAATTTGGATACTTTCTTTTATGTATCTTGAATAAGGGTTTATCTTGTTGATTTTCTCAAAAAAAAAAAAAAAAGCAAATCAGTAGAAGAACAACAAAAATCTCCTTCCATTGTTCCATTTACTTTCTCCCCCCTCCATTCTTTTTAAATAATTGGATATTTTCTTTATTCACATTTCAAATGTTATCCCCTTTCCAAGTTCCCTCCTCTCAGAAACCCCCTCTCTCATTTCCTTTCCCCTTGCTTCTATGAGGATCTTCCTCCACCCACTCACCCACTCTCACCTTCCTGCAGTCAATTTCCTTACACTGGGGCATCTATCAAGCTTTCATAGGACCAAGATCCTCTCCTCCCATTGATGCCGGACAAGACAATCCTCTGCTACAGATGTATCTGGAGCTGTGTGTACTCCTTGGTTGATGACTCAGTCCCTGGGAGCTCTGGGGTGTCCTGTGGAGACTTGCAAACAACCCAAGATGATGCTAGAGCATGGGTTACTCCCCTCCAAACTGACAGTAGGATACAACTGCAGAGGACAATGTTAGTGTGAAGCATATTAAGATTATAGCATTGAGCAGTTTACCTTTGTGTGCTTTCTATATTCATGACAATAATAATAAAATATTGCATATATCTTTTATAACATTATATTCAAATTATGCTCTATATTTACTGGAGTGTGTTCTTTTTGAAAGTTTCTGTTATCAAATATAAATAACAAGTCATTAAAACATTTTAAATGTTACTTAAACTTACAGTCTTATGGTAACCTTTTTTTTAAAGCAATGAACATACTTCATATTATTTGTGACAATATCTATCTGAAATAGTTAATAGAATCTTAGCACAATAGAATTCTGTGTCTTATAGTCCTTTATTATGCTTTTGAAAAGCATAACTTGAAATGCTATGATAACACTAATATGATTTCAGAAATTTCAGAAATTTTTTATTCTATTTAATTCTGAGTTTCTAATGATTAATATGTTTTGGGAATATGGAGTCACCAGGTGGATCTTGGAACTCTTCTGAAGATAACAGGACTCAGGATAGGAGGTAGGTTAGGAAGCACCAAAATCTGATATTCCTAAGAGCATTGTTTGGGATTTGTAGTTTTATCTCTAACCTCAGCTGCATGATCATGAGGACAGTGTTTCACACACATCAAATATGTCTGTATTTTGTTTGCTACATCATCCTTGTTTTGAGGCATTTCATTCTGTGGGTTTTGAGCACTATATTTCTGCAGTGTTAGAATTTCAAAGGTGAGAGACCACTTATTTATATTAGGCATGATTTGTCTAATATCATTTTGAGCACTATATTTCTGCAGTGTTAGAATTTCAAAGGTGAGAGACCACTTATTTATATTAGGCATGATTTGTCTAATATCATTTTGACAGCTGTAATAAGTCTGTTGAGCCTTAGAGGCTTTAGAGGGAAACAAAACAAAACAAAACAAAACAAAACAAAACAAAACAAAACAAAACAAAACTTCCAATCTGACAGAGGCAGCTGTGGGAAATCCTGCCTTTGTTCCCGAGCTGATTTGTTAGTTTTTCATGTAAAATATGAAAATTTTACTTTATATTAAAGAGGAATTAAGAACAAGGTATAAAAATGTCTCAGTGGGAAAGTGTGTGATCCCAGAATACAGGGCAGAAGAAGAAGCACACTTCAATTATTGGTGAACAAACTTTTAATTGTCTTTGCATAATAGCTTAATGAATGGCTCTCTACACCTAACTTATCTGACCTCTTATATAGGGTATATTTGAGTATCAATTCTCTAAAAAAAAACCACACATGTACTACCTCAAACACATAAACTTGACAAAGACGTTAGATCTGAGTTTTGTCTTTAATTTTAATTTCTTATACTCCTAAATTTCTGCTGACTACCATCTATAGCAAAAGATGATTTATAATAAAGTAGGAAGAAAGAGAAGGTAGTACTCATACTTGATCCTTCATATATTGAACAATGCTTAAGGAAAGAGTATTTTAATGCTAAGGTGTTTCAAAATACAGTTATCTATTTTTCTTTTTCTTTCTACTCTTTCTTTTTAAAAATTAATTATTTTATTTATTTACATCCAAAATTTTGTCCCTGTCCAGGTCCCCCCTCCCAATGTTCTTCACCCCATTCCCCGTCCTACCCATGGACAGCCTTCCCTGGGGCATCATGTCTCTACAGAATTAGGTGCATCTTCTTCCACTGAGGCCAGACATGGAAGTCTTCTGCTATATATGTGCTAGGGTCCTTGGACCAGTCCGTGTATGATCTTTGATTGGTGGCTTAGTCTTTAGAAGCTCCTAGGTATCTAAGTTTGTTGACACTTTTGGTATTCCTACAGGAATGGCATCCCCTTCAGCGCCTTTAATACTCCCCCTACCTCTTTTGTAGGGGTTCCAGACCTCAGTCCAATGGTTGGCTGTGTCTGGATCTATCACAGAGTCTCTAAGAATATAGTCTGTATTCAATAGTGGTGACTTTATTTTAAATGCCCAACAATGGGTAGATGGAACCTGAAGAGACCACCTTCAGTAGGTAGAGCCCCTGGTGGAGGGATAGGCTAATCAACAATCACCTTCAAAATTTTTAACCCAGAATTATTCCTGTCTAAAAGAAATTCAGGGTCAAAATCTGGAGCATACATTAAAGCAAAGACTGTTCAGTGACCAGCACAACTTGGGATCTATTCCATGAGCAGGCATTAAGGTCTGAAACTATTACTGATGCTATGTTGTGCTTGCTGACAGGAACCTACCATGGCTGTTCTTTGAGAAGCTCCATTTTACTTGAGATGCTAGTTTGAATTATTATGAATATATGACATGAGGAAAAAAAAACCTATATCCTTGTTGAGAGACCACACATACTCCCTTTGTGTTTTCCACAGAGAGGGAACATTTCATATTTCCTGCTCACAGTCTACAAATTTCCCAATCTTTCCCCATGAGCACATGTACTATTATTACACACACACACACACAAACACACACATACACACACACAATTGCTCTTCTCATACATACTACTTTATCACAATAAATGCTTTATTTTTCTAAAGATCATCAATACTGAGCAACTTTTTGTATACCTGTGGTTCATTTGTCTGTGTTTCTTGGACTTTCATATTCATTTCAGCTTTGTCCACATAATTGAAAAAATTAAAACCAAGCTAAACAGACAAATAGAGAAATCTCATAAGCTTTCAAAGAAATATTAGACAGACTTTTGAAAGGAACTAAACTTGTCCTTATATACTACCATGTTTAAATCTTCAGAACATTTTTGGTAAGTTCAATAAGTCAGTAACAGAAGTGCATATAGCATAGTTTTCCATTTATGTAAGATGCCTTGCATATTCAAATTCACTTAACTGAAGGACTGAATATTGATTCCTGAGAAGGGTGTAGAGTTGTGGATATATAATAAAAGTTTCAGTCTTGAGGTAGAAAATGTCCAGTGATTAGCATGCTAAACTGTGTTTGAAAGTAAGTAGTTAATAGAAAGAATTAAAGAAAAAAGAGTGTTAAATTATTTATCTAAAATGTGTCCAAATAAAGGAGAGCTGTACAATTGACCCATTTGCTAGAATTTGGGGAAAAAATAAACCTGGAGAAAACATGCCAGAAAATGCAGACGATGCATCTGAAGGCCTCCATTCACTGGTTATGAGCATAGACTAGTGTTTATGGGGAATAGTTATGTGAGAAAGGGTCAGTGCGTGAAGGCAGAAGGACAGGGTTGGTGGTCAGTTTTCTCTTGTACAGTAGGAATCATATCAGTGCTGTCTTTTTTTTTTGTTGAAACATTTTTTTTATTCGATATGATTTATTTACATTTCAAATGATTTCCCCTTTTCTAGCCCCCCCACTCCCCGATAGTCCCTGCTCTTCCCCTGTCCTCCCTCCCACCCCTTCCCACTTCCCCGTTCTGGTTTTGCCGAATACTGTTTCACTGAGTCTTTCCAGAACCAGGGGCCACTCCTCCTTTCTTCTTGTATCTCATTTGATGTGTGGATTATGTTTTGGGTATTCCAGTTTTCTAGGTTAATAACCACTTATTAGTGAGTGCATACCATGATTCACCTTTTGAGTCTGGGTTACCTCACTTAGTATGATGTTCTCAAGCTCCATCCATTTGCCTAAGAATTTCATGAATTCATTGTTTCTAATGGCTGAATAGTACTCCATTGTGTATATATACAACACTATTTGCATCCATTCTTCTGTTGAGGGATACCTGGGTTCTTTCCAGCTTCTGGCTATTATAAATAGGGCTGCTATGAACATAGTGGAGCATATATTCTTATTACATGCTGGGGAATTCTCTGGGTATATGCCTAGGAGTGGTTTAGCAGGATCTTTTGGAAGTGATATGCCCAGTTTTCTGAGGAACTGCCAGACTGATTTTCAGAGTGGTTGTACCAATTTGCAACCCCACCAGCAGTGGAGGACTGTTCCTCTTTCTCCACATCCTCGCCAACACCTGCTGTCTCCTGAGTTTTTCTTTCTTTCTTTCTTTCTTTCTTTCTTTCTTTCTTTCTTTCTTTCTTTCTTTCTTTCTTTCTTTCTTTCTTTCTTTCTTTCTTTCTTTGTTTCTTTCTTTCAATTTATTGATATATTTATTTACATTTCAAATGATTTCCCCTTTTCTGGACCCCCACTCCCTGAAAGTTCCATCATTCCCCTTCCCTCCCCCTGTTTTCCCACCCAACCCTTCCAACTTCCCTGTTCTGATTTTGTTCTATACTGCTTCACTGAGTCTTTCAGAACAAAGTGCCACTCCTCCGTTCTTCTTGTACCTCATTTGATGTGTGCATTATGTTTTGGGTTTTCCAGTTTTCTAGGTTAATATCCACTTATTAGTGAGTGCATACCATGATTCATCTTTTGAGTCTGGGTTACCTCACTTAGTATGATGTTCTCCAGCTCCATCCATTTGCCTAAGAATTTCATGAATTCATTGTGTCTAATGGCTGAATAGTACTCCATTGTGTAGATATACCACATTTTTTGCATCCACTCTTCTGTTGAGGCATACCTGGGTTCTTTCCAACTTCTGTCAATTATCAATAGGGCTGCTATGAACACAGTAGAACATGTATCCTTATTACATGCTGAGGAATCTTTTGGGTATAAGCCCAGGAGTGGTATATCAGGATCTTCTGGAAGTGAAGTGCCCAGTTTTCGGAGGAACCGCCAGACTGATTTCCAGAGTGGTTGTACCAATTTGCAACCCCACCAGCAGTGGAGGAGTGTTCCTCTTTATTCACATCCTCTCCAACATCTGCTGTCTCCTGAATTTTTAATCTTAGCCATTCTGACTGGTGTAAGGTGAAATCTCAGGGTTCTTTTGATTTGCATTTCCCTAATGACTAATGAAGTTGAGCATTTTTTAAGACGTTTCTCTGCCATCCAAAATTCTTCAGGTGAGAATTCTTTGTTTAACTCTGTACCATATTTTTTAATAGGGTTGTTTGGTTTTCTGGAGTCTAACTTCTTGAGTTCTTTATATATATTGGATATTAGCCCTCTATCTGATGTAGGATTGGTGAAGATCTTTTCCTAATTTGTTGGTTGCCAATTTGTCCTGTTGATGGTGTCCTTTGCCTTACAGAAACTTTGTAATTTTATGAGGTCCCATTTGTCAATTCTTGATCTTCGAGCATATGCTATTGGTGTTCTGTTCAGAAACTTTCTCCCTGTACCGATGTCCTCAAGGGTCTTCCCCAGTTTCTTTTCTATTAGCTTCATAGTGTCTGGCTTTATGTGTAGGTCCTTGATCCATTTGGATTTGAGCTTAGTACAAGGAGACAAGGATGGATCAATTCTCATTCTTCTGCATGTTGACCTCCAGTTGAACCAGCACCATTTGTTGAAAAGGCTATCTTTTTTCCATTGGATGTTTTAAGCCCTTTTGTCGAGAATCAAGTGGCCATAGGTGTGTGGGTTCATTTCTGGATCTTCAATCCTGTTGCATTGATCTGCCTGCCTGTCACTGTACCAATACCATGCAGTTTTTAACACTATTGCTCTGTAGTATTGCTTGAGGTCAGGAATACTGATTCCCCCAGAATTTCTTTTGTTGTTGAGAATAGTTTTAGCTATCCTGGGTTTTTTCTCATTCCAGATGAATTTGAGAATTGTTCTTTCTAACTGTATGAAGAATTGAGTTGGGATTTTGATGGGTATTGCATTGAATCTGTATATTGCTTTTGGCAAAATGGCCATTTTAACTATATTAATCCTGCTGATCCATGAGCATGGGAGGTTTTTCCATTTTTTGAGGTCTTCCTCTATTTCCTTCTTCAGAGTCTTGAAGTTCTTGTCATACAGCTCTTTCACATGTTTGGTAAGAGTCACCCCAAGGTACTTTATACTGTTTGAGGCTATTGTGAAGAGTGTCATTTCCCTAATTTCTTTCTCAGCCTGCTTATCCTTTGAGTATAGGAAGGCTACTGATTTACTTGAGTTGATTTTATAATCTGCCACTTTGCTGAAGTTGTTCATCAGCAGTAGGAGTTCTCTAGTGGAGTTTTTTTAGGTCACTTATATAGACTATCATATCATCTGCAAATAATGATAGTCTGACTTCTTCCTTTCCAATTTGTATCCCTTTGACCTCCTTATGTTGTCGTATTGCCCGAGCTAGTACCTCAAGTACAATATTTAAAAGATAAGGAGAAAGGGCCAGCCATGTCTAGTCCCTGATTTTAGTGGGATTGCTTCAAGGTTCTCTCCATTTAGTTTGATGTTGGCTACCGGTTTTTTCTATATTGCTTTTACTATGTTTAGGTATGGGTCTTGAATTCCTGTTCTTCCCGAGACTTTAAGCATGAAAGGATGCTAAATTTTGTCGAATGCTTTTTCAGCATCCAATAAAATGACCATGTGTTTTTTTTTCTTTGAGTTTGTTTATGTAGTGGATTGCATTGATGGAGTTCCATATATTGAACCAACCCTGCATCCCTGGAATAAAGCCTACTTAATCATGGTGGATGATGGTTTTTATGCGTTCTTGGATTCGGTTAGCAATAATTTTATTGAGTATTTTTGCATCGATGTTCATAAGGGAAAGTGGTCTGAAGTTCTCTTTCTTTGTTGTATCTTTGTGTGGTTTTGGTATCAGCGTAATTGTGGCTTTGTAGAAGGAATTGGGTAGCGTTCCTTCTGTTTCTATTTTGTGGAATAGTTTGAAGAGTGTTGGTCCTAGGTCTTCTTTGAAAGTCTGATAGAATTCTGCACTGAAGCTTTTTAATTTCCTCAGTTTCTGTTGTTATATCCACCTTTTCATTTCTAATTTTGTTAATTTGGATACTTTCTCTGTGCCCTTTGGTCAGTCTGACTAAAGGTTTATCTATCTTTTTGACTTTCTCAAAGAATCAGCTCCAGGATTCCTTGATTCTTTATATGGTTCTCTTTGTTTCCACTTGACTGTTTTCAGCCCTGAGTTTGATGATTTCCTGTCTTCTACTCCTCTTGGGTAAATTGGCTTCTTTTTGTTCCAGGGCTTTCAGGTATGTCATTAAGCTGCTAGTGTATGCACTCTCCATTTTCTTTTTGGAGGCACTCAGGGCCATGAGTTTTCCTCTTAGCACTGCTTTCATTGTGTCCCAAAGATTTGGGTATGTTGTGCCTTCATTTTCATTAAATTCTAAAAAGTCTCTGATTTCTTTCTTTATTTCTTCTTTGGCCAAGGTATTGTTCAGCCTCTGTGTGTATGCGTGCTTTCTGTTGTTTTTGTTGCTATTGAAGACCACTCTTACTCCATAGTGATCTGATAGGAGATGTGGGATTTGCTCGATCTTTTTATATTTGTTGAGGTCTGTCTTGTTCAGTTTCCACGTGTATGTGGGTTTTCTGTTGTTTTTGTTGCTATTGAAGACTACTTTTACTCCATAGTGATCTGATAGGAAGCATGGGATTAGTTCGATCTTCTTATACTTCTTGAGGTCTGTCTTGTGACCAATTATATGGTCTATTTTGGAGAAGGTACCATGAGGTGCTGAGAAAAAAGGTATATTCTTTTGTTTTAGGGTGAAATGTTCTATAATTATCAGTCAAGTCCAATTGGTCCAAAGCTTCAATTAGTTTTATTGTGTCCCTGTTTAGTTTCTGTTTTCTTGATCAGTCCATTGAGGAGAGTGGAGTGTTGAAGTCACCCACAATTATTGTGTTAGGTGCAATGTATGCTTTGAGCTTTAGTAAAGTTTCTTTTATGAATGAGGGTGCCCTTGCAATAAAATGATAAATATTAAATAATGATAAGTAAGTAGTAGAACTGCTACTTGCAGGGATCACTCAACAAAATTTACAAATATCAGAATATCACATATCAATGCATAAGTATGTATCATATTTGTTATTCAAAATACATGTAATAAGTAATCATGATTAGTAATAGAAAGAACATCCAAATCAGTTAAAGGGAACACATGAAACTTTTAAGCCTATGAATGACTTCTTTGACATTTTTCTACTATTATGTATCTGTAGGACTTGGGTGTGTGCATGTGTGTTTGTGTGTTTGCTCGTGTGTTTGTGTGTGTGTGTGTGTGTGTGTGCATATGTGTGTGTGTATGTGTGTGTGTGTGTGTGTGTGTGTGTACAGTAGACCATTTGTGTGAGGAAACTGTAGAGGAAAGAGGAGATTCTCACTCTTGGCCTTCCACCTGGTTTATGAAAGGGATTTTATGCAGGTTCCATGCTACCAAACCTGCCATTGACACAGTTCTGACTTTCAAAATACAAGCCTCATGGTGGTGTTGTATACATGTTACCCATCAAATGCTTTCTTCACCCTTGTATATCTTCTGGTTTGAACCATTACAGTGAGATATAAGCTTTTAGTATTCCTAGAACAAACAGAAACCAAAAAAAAAAATCTTCCATATAAACAACATGCCTATTTATGTTACTTGAGTATGCAATGCAAATATATATATATATACACATATATATACTTAATTTTTCTCATATTTAATAGCTTTTATGGAACAAAATTTATGAAGTGGTCTTATTTAATTTTTGAATATTTTCTTTCATATGCTATTTTATTTTGTTCTATTTATATAATTTAGTCTTTGCTAAAAACACATAAATAGGTCTTCCCACATATTTTTCTAGAGCTTAATTTTATCTAACATGAATTATCTTACTCACTTTTTCTATATTTGTGCATAGTGATCTGTCTTTTTCCCCTTAGAAATAACTCACATTATTGGTACTGGCATTACTTTCTCTTAAATAAAATAAAATTATTAATGATACAATGTAAAATTTTGAGATTTGGCAGAATTATACTGAATTTCTAAGTAAACATATTTAATTATAATGTATTGTGCACATAGGTTTACTAGACTCCCTTGAGAAGAGACCACATAAACCCTTTTATATTCTATTATATGTATACCAAATCATTATTATATTTGAAACCTTTTCTGCTTTTCCAGGAACAATAAAATATGTAGGACAGACCCAAGCACTTCATTCAGTTCTGCCCAAAACTACTACTACTAATTCTTTGGGCCTTTTTACACATCATTTCCAGGAGGACATTTAATCCTGTCACTCCCTCACACACTTCTGTGTGCACATGCATTATTTAAGTCTTTGCTCTATTGTGACATTTGCTGTCCAGCTGCCTGAGTGATGATCCATGCTGTTTGCCCCTCTTTTCATCCTCTAAGCTAGTAGTAGACCTGGAATTGAGAAGAGACCTCATAAATATTTTAATAAAATAGAAAAGTAGATTCGTTATTCTGTGTGACACACCCAAATCAAAAGAACGTGTCAAAAATATATGGGAACTGGCCCAGTATTCTAAAGCTTAGAAAATAAGTTGCTGCATGATAGAGCTCTTTGTGTTTCCATGGCCTAGGCAGAGAAAGGTGCAGAAAGGTCTGCCTTAGACAGGATGCACAAAGCAGTCCGGAGCAAGTTTGTGCAGTTTGGGATGTGGCTTTTTTTTTCACACTAGCTTCCATAACTTTCTTGAACACCTCTTGCTTGTGTTTCTTATGACATCCTTTCTAATAACTAATCATAATACCCTTCTCCTCTGCCAAACTTAAATCGTTTGTGCCACAGTACTTTTGACCTTGACATTCCCATTTCTTTCCAACTGTTGATGAGTTTCCTGAATGACATGTTTTATAAAGCCAAAGATATGTTTTGTAGACTATGGTATGATATGGTGGGAGGGGATACCCCAGCAGGTCCATGCTGAGACATCCTTCCCCCAAAAGTACTAGCCATAGAAGTGTCTAATATGGAATACAGTTTATTTGAGGAGAGAGAGAGAAAGAGAAAGAGAGAGAGAGAGAGAGAGAGAGAGAGAGAGAGAGAGAGAGAGAGAGAGAGAGAGAGAGGAAGGCGGGAGAGGGAGAGGAAGACAGAGAAGCCAGGAACTCATGGAACTCATGGAAAGAGGAAGTGGGAGGGAGAAGGGGAGAAAGGGAGAAAGGAGTCAGGAACAGTAAAGAGGGTCCAAGAGTCAGAAAGAGAGGGAGAGGTACCTTTTATAGTAAGTCAGGTCTACCTAACTGTTGCTAGGAAACTGTTGGGCAGCATAAAGTAGTAAGGCCAACAATGAACCTCTAGTACAATAGTCTTTAAGATATACCATTGCCTCCCCTAATCCCACTTACTAGTACACTATCATAAATTCTACAAAGCTACCTGTCAAAGATTACAAATATGACAAAGATTCTTTTGAATTATCTGAGTTCTGATAGCATCACACTTCAAAGTGCCATGTATGAAGATAACATCTTGTTCACTCAATAGTTTAAATTCTGTAAGTGTATTTGTTTTGCTTAAATGTTAGAGAAGAAAAGTAGAAGTCCTTCCCAGTTTCCACGGGCTGTATTCATTGAATTTCCTGTGTTTAATATTTTTCATTCTCAGTATCCTGAGTAATTTGATAAATATGATACTTCAAATAATGCATTGCAGTAAAAACAATTATATAAAAGTGCTTTTTATAATTTATTAACATCTAGCACATACTTCCTCAAACTATACTATTGGATATGCTATTAAAGACATCCTATGGCTCTAACACAAGTTTTTACAATGCTGGATTACTCCAATAGAAATAGGAGCGTAAATATTTTTTAAATAAAATAATGTTTTAAAACAAGCTAAACAAAGTTATACTCTATCAATGAAACAATTCTGCAGCGATGTTATTTCTCTCACAACTTTACAGATTTCTAATATTTCAGGAGAAGGACCAAGTAGTAATTGTAATGGTTTACTTCAAATTATTAAAAAAGCACAGGGTTAGCTCTGTGTGTGCTTTAAGCACAAGCTAACCATTCCTTCATTTGGTAGTAATCCCCATTTCACTGAGGTCTGAACAAAGTCATAGACTGACTGTCCTCACCATTGAGAATGTAACAAAGCAGAATAAAATTGAAATATGACATACAGCCTGACCAGCATAAAGTATGTACTGCACAGCTCACAGGATCCTAAGGAAGCAGAAGTCATCCTAAGACAGCACCCATCTCCCACAGTAAATAAATCATGCTTTGTGCGCAACTTTTTCATTTTCTGATACTGTTTTGTGTTTAAAATTCAGTAAGAGAGAATAGATTTAAATATAAACCTAAAGTCGTACCTACATATATTAAATAACATCGACTCATAGAGTATATTAATAGCATTTTAAAAATCCATGATGGACATGTGTAAATTTACATTTTGTCTCATAGCTTATTCATTTACTGTTAGCATGTCATTACTATTGTTAGGCATCATGCTAGGAGTAAAGTTAGACTAACAACTGTGATCTCACAAAACACTCATACGCTCACAAAAAAAAATAAGAACCTGGTAATTCAGAATTTTAGTATCACAAGTCTTTGTTAGTGTGTGAGATGTTTTAATGTGTTATAGCAAAAATATAGATTTTCCCCAGTGTTTGGCAAAATTTTGCTCATTTTTAAGCCATTCATCTCTGAATTTCTAAATTCTAGCTGCTTCAATGAGATATTTTTATTTAAAAATAAATTGTTGTATTGTATTTTCACGCATGAGAAGCTTCCCAGGACAGTATACAGACTACAGGAGCACAGAGGACACGAATTCCTGTGCCCACATTCTGAGTTTGTGAAGCAGGACAAGTACTAAAGGTATAAAAAACCAAAAGCAATGAAACAAACAACATAAAAAATTACAGGAAAATACTTCTCTAATATATTTCATGGAACTTCCTATAAAAAATTATATCACAGTTTACAAACTTTTGTTTTGTTCTGTTGAAAAAAATTAACACAATATATCCTGATCAGACTTTTACTCTCCTACATTCTCCCAGATCCTCTCCACATTCTACCTACCCTATTCCATGCATTTTCTTTATTCTTTTTAGAAAGCAACCAGAAAAGACCTCAAAAATAAAACAAGACCAACACACACACACACACACACACACCACAGAAACAGAAAATTGGAAACCAAATATCCAATCAAAAGTTAAGTTAAATAAGACAGAAAATATCCTAACAAGGTATATGAGGTAATTTCCAAATACATAACTGAGTTTGTTTTGTGTTGGCCATTCTCTTCCAGACCCTGGTCTACCATGAAAGGTTACTAATATGCCTTTGGGAATATATTGGAAATTACTAATATTTTCTTTGTAAGTGCATGTCATATATAAATAGGTTCTTCATTAGGGGTATGAACCCATGTCTAATTTCTCTTTGCACACCAGCACCCCATCTAGCACATGTACAGTTCCTGTGCATGAGGATACAGTCTCTGTGGATTCACAGTGTATCAGGTCTTTTTCTGTAGTATACTGTTTCCTTAGAGTCATCTATTTCCTCTTGCTCCTAAAATCTTTCTGCCTTCTTTTCCACATAGTTTCTAGAGCACCAAGGAAAGGTTTGGATGAAGATTGTGGTGCTTTGAACAGAAATAGCCTCTGCAGACTCATGTGTTGAATGCATGATCTGTACGAAATTGCTTTATTAGAAGGAGTGAGTAGCCTTATTGGAGGAAGTCTGTCAGTGTGGTTAGAGTAGGGTATCTTACTATCACTGTGTGAGGGTCAATATTGTGATTTCAGCTCTAATATCATTTAAAAATAAAATACAGTGTTTTTGCATTTAATGCACACATGTTTAAGGTTATTATATTTTCTTGGTCAATTTCCCCTTTGATCATTACATAATGTTATTTAGTATTTCCTCTGTGCAATTTTGATTTAAAATCTATCTGTCAGATATTAAAGTGATTAATCCTGTTTGTTCCTGGGGTCCATTTTTTGCCATACATTTTGACATTTTACACAAAAGTTAACTATCTTTGATTTTGAGATTGCTTCTGTGAGTGCATAAACAGAATGATGGACTATGTTTTCTAATCTAATCATTTTGTATGTCTTATTATTGGAATTGAGATCATTAATATTGAGATTTATCAATCAACAGTATATATGGATTCCTAATTTTTGTTGTCATTCTGTGTGCTTTTTCTGTTCTTTTGATTTACTGGTATAGGATTATTTATTCCTTGTGTGTTCTTATGTGTGGATACCCTATTATAACTGAAACATTTCTTTTGGAATAGATAGATAGATAGATAGATAGATAGATAGATAGATAGATAGATTTGGAATAGATAGATAGATGGATAGAGAGATAGATATATAGATAGATAGATGATAGATAGAAGATGGATAGATGTAGATAGATATAGATAGATATTGACTAAATTTTGTTTTATCATAGATTGTTCTATCTTTTTCATAGGTGATTGATAGTTTTGCTGGGCATAGTAATCTGGGCTGGCATCTGTGGTCTCTGGATATTTGTAATATTGTTCACTCAGGCTATTCTGACATTCAAGAATGCCACTGAGAAGTCAAATGTTATCTAAATGAGCCTCAATTTATCTGTTATTTAGTCTCTTTCTCTTGCAGATTTTAATATACTATTTCTTTGTTCTGCATGCTTAGCGATTGGTTGTTATTTGTCATGGAAATTTCTTTTTGGTTGAGTCTATTAGGTGATCTGTATATTTCTTGTATCTTGGGTAGGAACTGCCTTCTTTAAGTTGGTAAATTCTTCTATGATTTTGCTTAAAACACATCTGTGCCTTTGTTTCATTATCATCCTCTATTTCTATTATGCATAGACTTGTTTTTAGAGTGTTCTATAGTTTCTGTGTGTTTTGTGCCATTTTGTTAAATTTAAAATTTGCTTTGATTAAGGTATCCATTTGTTCTATATCTAGTAATCTATTCAAAGGTTTACTTCTGAGGTTTTGTTTGAGTTTTTAATTCTTTCATTTTCTAGTTTTATTTCAGTTTAGCATTTATTTTTAGTAAATTTATTTCTTTCTTAAATTCTATTTAATAGTTTCATGATTTCATTCAACTATCTCTTTATGTTTCTACAGACTCCATTAAGGGATGTGTCCATATAATCTTGTAATCCTTGGGCATATTGTTAACTGTTATTTTGGAATTCTTATTCTGAGCTTTAGGTATATTACATTCTGTATTTCTTATAAAATAGAGTTGCATGATTCTGCTGAAGGCATACTATTGTCACTATATATATATTTACATATAGCAGACAACAATATGTCGAAACCCTTTCTGCTAAAAACCCTCCAGTGGCCACATATATATATGGTCATATATATATATATATATATATATATATATATATATATATATATATATATATATATATATTTAATGTTGATTTTCTATGTCAAGATTTACAATGATTAAGGGAATTTGAAGTATTTTTATCTGACCTTGTCTTTGTCCGGTGACTGTTCTTTTCTTCAGGTTTTGTGACCTTCTGGCTGTGGGTTTCCTGGTAGAAAGTGATTTGGTAATCCATAATTTGGTAGGCGGAAGTGAATATTAGCTTTGCAAGGAAAAAAGAATGAGATTATCTATTGGTAAGAGCTAGAGGAATCTGATCCAGACCAATGGTTGGAGGTTCCAGCTGGATGGATGGATGGTAATAGGAGTTCCTGCATGTAGGTGCTCTACCACAAAGACTGTGTTTGGAGAGACGGGGGTGGACATGCTAGAGAAATCCTGGGTCTTTACAAATTCAAGGAAGAATGGGCCCTTATAGTCAGGCTGGTACAGGACTGAAGTTGTGACTACAGAAATCCTAAAATAGTACAAGAAGGATAGTGAAGATCTACTAACAAAGTCCCAGACTGGTGTGGCCACTGGAGGGTCTTTAGCAGAAAGGGTTTCGACATATTGTTGTCTACTATATAAGGCACATTACTAAATTTTCATCTTACATTCCCTCATGCAAGTTTTAAAAGAAGTTTTAAATATCTTTCTATGGATTTTGTTTATTCCGAGTGACTACTTAGTATGGATCAGGGAAGTTTGTACGGTCTAAGACATCTATATGGGTATATCAAAAACAATATATGCTTTGGAGACTGTATGCTTCTGTTTATTTTGGGGGCACACTCGAATTTCCCTTTCCAGATGCTGTTTGCATTGATTTAATATTTAAATTAATATTAATGTAATTCACATTCAGTGCATTTTAGGACTACTACAGGTAAAAATTTAAGGAAAATGTCTTTCAGATAATGCACTAATGCACTTATTTTCATGGAAAATTCTATTCTTTTTACTTACATCATAGATTTCTCAAACTAAAATTCTTGTGTGTTTTACAAATAAGCCTTATTCCATAGTACACATCAAAGAGGAAAATTACCAAATAATGATGAAATCTGTGAAGATTGCCTGGTCTTTAACCTATTCCAGTTTTTTGTTTGAGTGGGATTAACTCATGGCCTTATGTTTCATTTCACCTAGTTTTTCAGATGAGAAAATGGTTTTAATGAATCTTTGACTGAACATACTTCTTTTGGGAATCCCTGTATGTATGTATATATATATATATATATATATATATATATATATATATATATAAATCAATTGGTGATTTTTCTGTTATTCATTTATATTATTGTTGTCCTTTATAATGCCCCTGCCCTATTTTGTTTTCTGTATCTTTGATTAGGGATGATATTTTATCTTGAGAAGAACAAATGTACCTTGATTCATTTTGCCAACCACAATCTTTATTATTTCAAGGTTAGAATTCTTTCCATTGTGATGTCATTTATGTATCCAGTCTCTTTTCTATCTTAAAAAATCCAATTTAAAATCTTTTGGAACATTTTATGAAGATTCATCTGATTTTAAAATCCATTTTAATTTTCACTCACTAGAATGTTTTTTTCTTCCTTTAACTTAACATAAACCCTTCTAGTTTCAAGAGGTCCTTAGTAACAAATGACTATACTTTGCTGATTACATCTTGACTATGTGATATTTACAATCATCCAAAGCTTGACTTAAATAGCTGTCTTTTTTTTTTAAATAACCTGAGGATGCTGGTTTCAATTTGGAGCTTCCACATAACAGAGAAGCCTTGCTCATGTACTGGGATGAACATGGGGTCAAAGAACAAGGGCAGAAATGAGGACATAGAAGGCAGAATGGGCAAAGGCAAATGTCTAGTGAGTAAGAGTGACAGTCACTGCAGGAAATTCTTAAGTCACATTTTTCATTATATTTTAATGTGTATGCATATGCCTGGAATTTTGTGAGAGATTAGCTCTTCAGCATATGTATTTTGAGGTTTTTATATATATGACAGAAAGGATATAAGAAATAAAGATTCCAAGATGTAGAGATAATTCAGTAGTTATGAGGCCTTGCTGCTTTTCAAAAAGGCTCTATAGATATTAAGACAATCTGTGTACAATTTCTAACAAAAACCCTATCAAAAGAAGAGCCAATAGAGTCCCACAGACTCTGTGCATGCCTCTCTAACCGAATGGAAGATGGATATACAATGGCACCCCAATTACGCAAGTAACCATTTGTTTGAACTCTAGACTCTCTATGTTTGACTTATCTTAACTTTTCTTTATTCTGGTCGTCTGCAAACACCAGTTGTTGAACTTGGTGAGCCAGCATTAACTGGTGTTTCTAGTTTCTAACATTAACCTTCTTATGTTGTTTTGTTTGGTTTTGTTTTCAGGCCATATATTGAATTTTTGCTCTTGTTGTTCATGTGTTTACATGACCAGTTTTCAGTGTACAGTGAGCCTTTCTCCATTAGGAATGTTAATGTCAGTAGCCATAAAAAATATGGGCACTAGGAGAACATCTCTTTTAAGTCTTTTTCAAAAGTTTTCTTTATCCAGAGTTAACCTTCACACCAACTCTAATACATTTTCCATATATATATATATATATATATATATATATGTTTATTTCCTGGTGTGATTTGTTCTTGCGGTATGACCCTAACTGACTATCTCAGTTTGAATTTATATTGCTATGATAAAATACCATAACCAAAAGCAATTTCAGAGGGAAAAGGTTTATTTCATCTTACATTTCCAGTTAGTAGTCCATCACTGAGGCAGGCAGTTCAGACATCTGGTGAATGGCACATATGCAGAGACCATGGGGAGGTAAGGCTTACTGGCTTGTTCCTTATGTCTTGGTTGACGTTTTCCCCCACTCATTAACATCAGTCTTTGATTGTTATTGTTCACCGTGCACTGGAGTGTCATATATCAATCACAAATCAAGAAAAATATTCAGATACTTGCTCACAGGCCAATCTGGTGAGGGCATTTTCTCATTTGAGGCTGTCTCTTCTAAAACAACTCTTGCTTTTACCTACTTGATAGAATGATAGCCAGCACACTAATCTTCAGAAGAACATATCTTATACTTAATGGTGTATAGAAATTCGCCCTGCTTAAATTGTCTGCTCAGATGCATATTAATAAGCTTCTTTAGTTATTTCCTTAACCTGTAATGTGTTCAAGGAGAAATCATCATCAGAAACCATGTGTTCTACTTTTATGTAATAAAAATTCTTCACATTTTTGTGCACTGGTTGTGATTGCATTTGGTTTTGCACTCAGTAAGTTGTATCTCTGTATTTTCTCTGACTTTTATTTCAGCACTATGGCATTAAGGTATATCTTTATGAGAGAGTGCACCTGCACTTCCTATCTATATCAACTTGCATTCTTTTTAAATTAGGAAAATACATCTATCCCATCCAGATGAAGAGGACCCTGATAAACAAACCAACAGACAAACAATCCATTCCAGTCAACTTGGCTAAATAATATGTTGCTTAGTATTGCTTAGTATTATTTAATAAATCCTGCCATGTTGAAGGAAGCAAATGACATAGTTCTTGTCCCTAGAGCCCTACTGGGGCATGGGCCTCGGCAAGTGTTGACAGTTGCTAAGCTTATTTCTATAATAATGTATATATTTCCATTCATGTTCACTGCCAAGGTTAATGACCCCATGACAATTAGAAACAATACAAGTCCAGGAGGTGAGAATGTGTTCCTTAGCAAAATGGTAAATATTGTCACATTTTAGACAGCCCTTAAGGCTGCAGGAAAGAACTATGAAAACATGATTTCAAGAATGGATAATATTTCAACTATGCAAAAAATAATGATGCAATGCAAAATATGATGGGCTTCATGGACCTAAAAGAACAGAGACAGCTACATTAGTGAGATAGTTTATTAGAAATGTAGTAAGAAAAGAGACAAAGAAATTTAGAGATTTAGGGATTTCAGGATCTCCCATATAGCCAAGTTTATTGTTTGTGCTTACATATAAAACAGATTTCTGGGTTCAAGGTCAGCTAAGGACAGAGCAAGTATAGGTCCAAGTGTTGTAGGAATGGTTATCTTGGGATAAAATTCAACTCACCTAGCTGGTACTACTCTGGAAATCAATCTGGCAGTTCCTCAGAAAAGTGGAAGCAGCTTTACCTGAAGACCCAGCTACACCACTCCTGAGCATACACCTAAAAGATGATCCAACCTGTAACTAGGAACATGTTCTGCTATGTTCATAGCAGCCTTATTTATAGTAGTTAGAAGCTGTAAACAACCCAGATGTCTCTCAATGGATGATATCATACAAAAAATGTGATACATTTACACAATGGATTATTACTCAGCTATAAAAAAACAATGACTTCTTGAAATTCATAGGCAAATGAATGGAACTGGAAAATATCACCCTAAGTGAGGAAACCCAGACACAAAAGAACATACATGGTATGAACCTACTGCTAAGATGATATTAGCCCAAAATCTCAGAAGATCCATAATACAACACATAGACCATATGAAACTTAAGAAGGAGGAATACCAAAGTTTAGATGCTTCAATCCTACTAAGAAGGGGGAACAAAATAAATATGGGAGATAGAGGGAGCGAGGGATATGGGAAGAAGAGAGGAGGTGGAGGGAAGAAAATTAGGGACAGGATCAGGTACGGGAAGAGAAGAGAGAAGTACAGGGGTCAGGAAATTGAACAGAAATATGTAGCAGTGGAGTATGGGGAACTGGAGGAAGCCACTAAAAAGTCCCAGATGCAAGAGATTCCCAGGACTCAACAGAGATGACATTAGCCAAAATACCCAACAAAGGGGAGAAAGAACCTGTAGAGGCCATCTCCAATAGACAGGCACAGGCCCTAGTTGAGGGCTCGAGCCACTTACTCATCTCAAAACTTTTAATCCAGAAATTGTCCTATCTAAGGGAAATGCAGATTTAAAAAATGGAGCAGAGACTGATATGTCAAGACTGAGATTGGGCCTGCAATATCAACAGCTGCTTGGAGAAGCAGCTCAAGCAAAAGACAGAGCTGTCAGCTTGTACCCACAATCCACTTGGAGTTGTGCTTCTGCTTCCTCAGGATTCCGTCTCCAAACCTACCTTCCTCAGGATTCCGTCTCCAAACCAAGGCTGGCCCATGGCAGGTGGTGTAACTTGTTGGTACAGGTGGTGGCTTACTTATTGGTACAAGGGTAAACTTGGGTATCTGTGTAAAGCACAGTCTAGGCTGGGTAATGACAAAGAAAAAAAAGCTGCAATACTGAATCATGACCTGGTACCACTTTTGTATACCATATACAACCTCAGGGATGTGGGTACTGTATCTTATCTACTGAGCTTACTAATTTTAGAGAGTTTGTCCATGACTTTGATTAGTCTTCTTAATCTCCCTATTCTGCATAGTAGGCAGTGTTACATGTGCAAGGGAACAGCAACATATTTTTTAAATGGAGAAAAAAAAATGGTTCCATTTTGGAAACTGGGTCTTCTGCACCCAGTCTGACCTTGAACACCCATGTCACCTGAGGATGACATTGAACTTTTCATCCTTTTGACTCTACTTGTCAAGGTGAAATTACAGGTGTGCATCCTAAGACCTAAGAAAATGTGTTTGTCTACAAACAATACAATGTAAGTTCATTATATTTCCCTTCCCTCAGTTTCTCTCAGTTACACTGTAATCTACATATTTAATATGAGTCTTTGTCGAAAAGATGTAGCTGCGTAATGTTTTTATTTATTCTGCAAATCTGGCTTTTGATTAGATAATATAACCCATTTATTCTTTTTTTTAAAAACTATTTTTGGCCTAAAATGGGTAATATCTTTCTTTTTAAGCAAATATTATTTTTTAAATATATGTTATTATATATTATATATTTTGACTTTAAATAGTTCCAAGATGATCATTGTCTTTAATGTGAAATACTTGCAGATAAATCTTTTGGTAATGAGAGGCATATGCCAAGTCATAAACAGAAGCCTTTTTTACTTAAATATGGAATATCAGTTTGTCTGACTGTGAAAATAACATGAAGTTGTTAATACATATTTTCCTCTGACTGAATATTTAGAGCCTTAGTTACAGGTTCCTGTTCTTTAAAATGAAAGTTGCAGCTTGGCACGTTTGTAAGACAGTAATGAAGATAGTAGCAGAAAGACAATTAATCCACAGTATGGAAAACCTTGAATGTGTACTAAAAGCCGGCTTTTTTTATCAACCCATCAGTAGCTTCATGTTTGTTCTATTTATTCTGTTCATAAGATTTAAACCATCATTGCATCTCATAAAACTTGAAAATATGGATGGATATTTAATATCTCTGTGTGCTGTATGCATATATACATTTCCAGGTAATGTACCTGAAAGATATCACATAGCTTACAGCTTTATTCAAGCTGCAATCTACAACTATTTTTACATCAAAGAGAAGAATATGTTTGGACTTGAAAAGGCTAGGTGATGTTTTACTCTGTTTTTGTTCCTATTATAACTCCTGGATGCTTTATTTCTAAGAAACGGAAGTGGCATTACTATGCTTTGACTTTGGCAATTCTTTCTGATTATTTGCAGTGAATAGAGTATTTTCCAGCTCCTGTGTTAGGGATCGATTGCAATTTCAGGGTTCCATCTCTATTATTCAGATTACCTTGGGATAAACCTCAGGTTAAAATTGTGAAGAAGGTAAAAACTATGGAGGAAAAAAAAAAAAACCCTGAAAAGTAGAAAAGTATGTTCGGTGCCCTGTTCCCATTCTTCTGTCTCCCTTTCCTTCATACTGATACTTGTTCTGTGCTTCCTGGAATACTGTCAAAGAATAGGATACCTATGACAAATCTTGGATACTCCCTTCTAAATGCACATTTATTGATTGTGAGAGATTAGTAGAGTGTTAAGGAGAGAATACAGAGAAAGTTAGCTTCATACCTTTCATATATCTGCTCCTACAAAATAATATGGTAGGAAGGTGGCTTACACATCTGAGTGCAGGGAAAGCTGTGGGTGATAGGTGAAGGACAGTTGTCACTAGCTTTGGGCAGCATTCTGTTTGGAAGTGGGATATTGCTTTGTAAACAGGATGAAAGCGAACTTGTAAATTCAAGAGGCCAAGAGAACCACAGATGATAAAAAAAATGCATGTACTGTCATTAACAAGTTGTGTGATTCAAAAGAAATAAGAACTAATAGGGAATTATGTATGGAATCAGATGTTCAGATATCATTTAATAGTCTCAAGATGATCATTTCCTTTTATGTGAAACACTCATAAATAAAACTTTTGTTAATGAGATGAACATGCCAAGTCATTTATACATAAACAGAAGCCTTTTGCCTCCCATATTGAATGTCAATTTGACTGTGAAAATAACATAAAGTTTTATATATATATATATATATATATATATATATATATATATATATATATATATATCCCATGATTGATGATTGAATATTTAGAGCCTTAGTTAGATGTTTTCTGTTCTTTTAAGTGAAAATTGCAGCTTGGCATGTTTGTAAGACAGTAATGAAGATAATACCAGAAAGACAATTAAATCACAGTATGGAAGGACTTGATTGTAAAGTAAAAACAGGCTGTTTAATTAACCCATAGGAAATAGATACATATATGTTCTATTTATTTTGCTCATGAATTTTAAACCATCCTTATATTTCATAGAAACTTGAAAATATGGAGGGAGATGTATAAGAGAAAAGGAAATTGACTAATCATTCATTATCCATAGATAAGAATTATTTAGTGTGCACTACCTCCAACTCAAATGCAAATGTGTTCTTCTCCCTCATCTTATAACAGATAGGAGCTAGCATTGATAGCACTGAAATACTAACATAGGCATTTTTGTATGACTCTGATTTTCAATGACTCACATTTCGTGTTATTACTTCACCTGAAAAAACATAATTTTCTGAATGCTGTTAAGGTACATTTAAGCCTTCATGTACTCTGGTTCTGCTTGTGCAGATTCAACTGATAACTACACATCATTTGTCATTGTTTAACACTCCAGCATTATATACAAAGGAGATATACAAAAAGTTCACCATTTTACTAGACTTGTACATTCTTGGATTTTGTTATCTGTATGGATCCTTGGATCCAATTGCCTCTGGATGCCATGAGAGGGTTGCATATTTCCCTTGTTCTATACTGCATTTCATAAAGAGGCATGAAGGTAGAGATCTTAGTATCGCTATTGCTGTGATGATACACCATGACAAAAGCAACTTGGGGAAGAAAGATCTATTTTATTTTAAACTTTCAAGAAAAAGGCCTTCTTCCTTGGTAGAAGTCAGGGAAGAAATTCAAGCAAGGAAGAAAACTAAGAGGCAGGAACCAGCGAAAAGGGCAAGGAGTGATGCTTATTAGCTTGCTCTCCATGGCTTGCTCAGCCTGTCTTCTTATAGAAACCAGGAAAATGAGACTAGGAATGATTCTACCCATAAGGGGCTAGGGCCTCCCATATCTCTCCCTCCCTCTCTCCCTATCGCTCTCTCTCTCCATCCCTATCTGTGTCTCTGTTTCTGTCTCTGTCTGTCTGTCTGTCTGTCTGTCTCTCTGTCTGTCTGTCTCTCTCTCTCTCTGACACACACACACACACACACACACACAAATACTTTACAGACTTGCCTGTAGGCCAGTCTCCTGTAGGCATTTTCTCAATTTGGGTTCCCTCCTCTGTGATGATTTTACCCTGCGTCAAACTGACCTAAAATTAGTCAGCACAGTAGATAATATTTTTAGTTTTATTTCATTTTATGGCACTAAAACTAGAGGCCTTTGAGTTGGAGTTTGCCAGCCACCCAGTTTGGGATTTGCTAAGATTTTCTTGAGGTTGGCTGTTATAAATGGACACACTTGTCAGGACAGTCCTCTGTTTGTCTATTATAGATCTGCTAGACAGAAGAGAGATAGCCTATCCCCAAAATTCAGGCTTTTAGCCCAGCTAGAAGATAACAAGTCTAACAATAGTCTATGCACACTTGCCTACCATTAGGCTTCTTGCCAGCCAGCTTATGGACAATTCTTATAGCAGCTCTTTCCTTTCCAACTGTTTTCTCCATGTTCTTGCCTGAAAGTAGCGGTTGAAAATGAATCCTGATTGTGGATAAAAAGGAAAGAGTCTAAGCTCGTCTCAGGGAAAATATATATGCTGTGATAGTGGAAAGATAGCTGGATGATTAATGCATCATTTCTGAACCAAGGAGAGACATGTCAACTAAGAGATCAAAGAACTGCTTATATTTCTGAGTGGTGGGCTTTTGTGACTTGCAGAGCAAATGCATGTTCATAATTCCTCATTCTAGTTCCAGTTGGTGGGAAATCTTGATAGTTTTCAACAGTAATAACTTTATGTACAATATTGTTTTTCTCCTCATTTGCCTACCCCCTACACATTTATCCTTGCCTCTAAAATAAGCATCCATGATATTTATAAACAGGCTAAATTTTACATATGTGTATTTCAGCAATTTTTTTCTAACCAGAACTGTTCTTTTTTTAATGGCTGTTCCTGTAAGCCTGCCATGAATTGTGTCCTATATTTAGTGCCTGCTTACCCCTGCCCATTTAAAGTGCTTTGGTAGTAATGTTTTACTAGAATCTCTAGTTTTCTGAAACTACCTCCCTCATGGGCTGCTGAGGAGTCTTTATGAGATAAGTTGTGTTGCTTTCTGGTCTGTTTTCAGAATCCTCTCGCAGCTCTTGACTGCCTGGGAGAAGAGTTTGGAAATTTTTCTGGGTTTCTAATTATTTCATTGGGAAATTTGGAGAGGCTGAGCTAGCAATTCTTGGCTCAGATGGCATTTCAAAGTGGAAATTACTCCAGTTGAAGTTTCTGAGGAGAGGAGTGAATGATTGGAGCTATTCTTAAAGATAATAAAAACTTGGCTGCAATGTTTGAAAGTATTAGGAGGACCTAAATTTCAGAAAAAGCATTTTTTTAAAAAAAATCACTATAAAACTTGAAGTCAGGGGTAATGAAAATATCTTTTATTTCCTAATTTTTAATTCAAAGTAGGCAAAGAAACAAATTTACAGGAAATACCTTCCCCATAAATGAGGAAGAAGCTGGTAAGCAATTTAATTATCTAGAGTTAGCTTAATTTTCGGAAGAAGACCGAGGATATAATATCATCTATCTTATGTAATATAAACTATGATTATTCATACCTAATAACTAACTTATAAATTAAATTTCAAAGCTCTTTTATCTTACTGCCAGAACTGTTTGCTTATGTTTTCCTGGCTATACATGACTATTTTACTTTTATCTATCCATTAATTTAAAACAAATCTCTCTGTTGTCTTAATTTTATTAAACTGAGAACATGGTGTTACTATTATGCAGTGATAGCTTGTCTGTCCATCAGAAATGAATTATGAGCATTGTTATCTCTGGGACCCATGAACATTATCTCTGTTCTACAGAATGGTGATTGCAACCCACATATGTTTTCAAGCTGATATGTCTCAGTGAGATAACTCAGTGTGAGCTGCAGGTTTTGTATCATGGTAGCTTTGAAGCTCCCCATCATTTGCCATGGCTGAAACACCCCGACATGAAATATAACACTATAACTTATCAGGTGGAAAATTTAAACATTGTTTTTTCCAAAGGAAGAATAGAATATTTATCTATTAAAGCACCCAATTTCATTGGCAGGGGTGTGGTGTAGGGTGTTATACTATAGTACTGATTCTTCTAGAAAGCAGAGTTAGGGAAAATTCCTTTTCTAGTTAAGAATTGCCCATTTCCCTGTTTTGGGTACATAGGAACAATTCTCAACAAGTTGCTTCATGGCTATTAAAATACAGAAAGCCCAAGAAAGCACTCAAATGAATACAGTGCAGTCAACTATTGTTTATGAGTGACATTACTTTCTATGGCTAGATATTCAAAGCAAAGCTATTGAATTCAAAAAGATACCCCCAGTTACAAATGGAAGCCTTGTTATGTGAGCAAAAGAGGAGGAGACTTAAGATAAACGTACAGGATTTTAACAGCATATCAGAGGGTAGACACATGGCTCTGAAGTTCAGAGCAATTGCTGCTTGTTGCTTCTCATCACCGGAATGAAGTTCAGTTCCCAACAGCTATGTCTAGTGGCTCACAGCTCCCTGTAACTCCAGTCCCAAGAGGTTCTCACTGTCTTTTCTAACTTCCATGGCCACCAAATCAAACAGGACACACACACACACACACACACACACACACACACACACACACACACTTTACAAAGTTAAAATAATTTTTAAATATTTAAAACACGTAAGAACTAGTTACAGAAGAAAATGGGAGATGATGATAAACAAGTCATTTTCTGTGTGTGCTAACTCATAATTTGCAAGATATGTAAAGAAAATTTTAGAGGAAATTATAGTCTTTCTCTATGTCCATATAATATCGTTTCTGTCTCCTATTACTTAAATGTCTAGTTAAATATTTATATGCATGTATATATATATGAGTGTGTGTATATATGTATATTTTTGTATATATATATAATACATACACACACACACACATATATATATATATATTTATTGCATGAATATTTTGCATTTTCAGCATTATGTGTCTTTGCCAGGTGTGCATATGCCCTGTGGAGGTCATCTGATCTTCTGAAAAAGAGTTACAGGTGGCTATGATCCACTGTGTGGGTGCTGAGAATCAAACCCAGATCATCTGCAGGAATGGCTAGGTCTCCCACCCAATGACCAATCTTGCCAGCCCCCAAATATCTAATGTTTTTAATCTCTTTATCCATCACTCATCTTACCTGCTCGGTATTCTCCTAAGTTTAATTAGAAAATATGAACACTGAGTTCATGAAAATATTTAAAAACTCACTTCACTTACTTTTTTCTGGGAGACTATTAGATCCCTGTCACTAGGCTTTCAAATTATCTTTTCCCAATCACAGGACCAATTGTAAAAGAATAGTTATCCAATAGTCATAAAATGACAGTTTGATGAGGATAATACTAATCATGTATAATGAATATTTATTATGAACAGGGAACAGTGCTAAATCTATCCCCAAAGAGGTAATAAACACAGCAGTTCTGTCGTGGGTATACTTAATGTTTCTATCCCCTTAAGATGAAATTGAGATTGATATGCATCCACATATTTTCCTGAAGTACTGTTAGTAACAAATACGAAATGCAGACTCTAACTATTCTAAATTAAATCTTATATGCCTTCCTACCAAGGTGCAATACTTACTTGAAGATTGATTTATAGTATAACATATGACTATGGATTTTAACCAGATCTTATTAATAGAATCGAACTCAGGGTAGCCTCCAAACAAAAGAACTGTAATTTTTCAGTACTTCAGCTTGTATGTATACAATGTTTGTGAATTCATCCCTGTTCATCGATGTCTTAGATAGGTCTCTATTGCTAGGGAAAAAAAAAAAACATCATGACAAAAAATAAACTCAAGGACAAAAAGGGCTTATTTTTCTTACAACTTGTAGTTCGTCCATCCAGAAAAGCCAGAGCAAAGCTGGCAGCAGGAACCGAACCAGAAGCCATGGAAGACTTTGTTTTCCGGCTTGCTTCTTGTGACTTATTCAGCCTGCTTTCTTGTAGCATGCAGGGCTACCAACCCAAGCGTTGCACTGCCCCAGTAAATGGGTCCTTTCATTTCAGTTATCAAGCAAGAAAATGTACCATAGGCTTCAATACAGGCCAATCTAGTTGGGGTCTTTTCTCAAATAAGGTTCTCTCTGCCAAATCATCTATTTTGTCTAAAGCTGAGATAAAGGTAGGCAGCATGTTGACCTTCCAGTTTGAATGTAAAATGGCCTCAATAGGTTTATGCATTCAACACTTGGTCCCCATCTAGTGGTGCTTTATTGGGAAGCTGTGGAAACATTAAAAATGTTTCACTACAAAAGCTAGGTCGCTGAGACCTGTTAAAGATTATAGTGGCTCTCTGGGCCCTTTCTTCGCACTTTTCTCTGCCCACAATCAGGCGAAGAATCATTTGTTTCAACTCTATCAGTTACTTCTTTGATGCTGTCCATGTACAAGAAGGTATGCAAGGAACATGGTGAGGCAATGAACTGATGTGTATCATTCTTTCCCTAAAGAGGTTAAGCTCACAATGACACAAAAATAATGCCATGGTAACTGGGTGGTTAGATAGTTGAGTCCTTTGCTTTTATGATTAGATATTGATGGATTAACTGTTTTGATCAATTAGTTTACATAATTTGCAGTATATGTTACATAGAAATACTATAAATGAACCAATGAAGACGTGGAGTATTACTTGTATACTTGAGGGCTTTAGAACACAATCTGTATTATTCTTTTTATTACTGTAAATGAGTCAGTGTGCCTTAGTTTCATTAAAATGTGTTTACATTTGTGTGATTGTTCCAGACACTTGTGAAATGTAAAGATGGATTCTATATAGCATACATTGTGCTGTGCTCATAAGAGAACAAATATTACACAACTGCTACCTATCTGTTTTTTCATCTGTAGAATATTGTTCTTTTTTTTTTTTTTTTTTTTTTTTTTTTTTTTTTACTTGGTTAAATTTTTTTTTTATTTGATATAATTTATTTACATTTCAAATGATTTCCCCTTTTCTAGCCCCCCCCCACTCCCCGAAAGTCCCGTAAGCCCCCTTCTCTTCCCCTGTCCTCCCTCCCACCCCTTCCCAATTCCCCGTTCTGGTTTTGCCAAATACTGTTTCACTGAGTCTTTCCAGAACCAGGGACCACTCCTGCTTTCTTCTTGTATCTCATTTGATGTGTGGATTATGTTTTGGGTATTCCAGTTTTCTAGGTTAATAACCACTTATTAGTGAGTGCATACCATGATTCACCTTTTGAGTCTGGGTTACCTCACTTAGTATGATGTTCTCTAGCTCCATCCATTTGCCTAAGAATTTCATGAATTCATTGTTTCTAATGGCTGAATAGTACTCCATTGTGTAGATATACCACATTTTTTGTATCCACTCTTCTGTTGAGGGATACCTGGGTTCTTTCCAGCATCTGGCAATTATAAATAGGGCTGCTATGAACATAGTAGAGCATGTATCCTTATTACATGGTGGGGAATCCTCTGGGTATATGCCCAGGAGTGGTATAGCAGGATCTTCTGGAAGTGAGGTGCCCAGTTTTCGGAGGAACCGCCAGACTGCTTTCCAGAGTGGTTGTACCAATTTGCAACCCCACCAGCAGTGGAGGAGTGTTCCTCTTTCTCCGCACCCTCTCCAACACCTGCTGTCTCCTGAATTTTTAATCTTAGCCATTCTGACTGGTGTAAGATGAAATCTTAGGGTTGTTTTGATTTGCATTTCCCTAATGACTAATGAAGTGGAGCATTTTTTAAGATGCTTCTCCGCCATCCGAAGTTCTTCAGGTGAGAATTCTTTGTTTAACTCTGTACCCCATTTTTTAATAGGGTTGTTCGGTTTTCTGGAGTCTAACTTCTTGAGTTCTTTATATATATTGGATATTAGCCCTCTATCTGATGTAGGATTGGTGAAGATCTTTTCCCAATTTGTTGGTTGCCGATCTGTCCTCTTGATGGTGTCCTTTGCCTTACAGAAACTCTGTAACCTTATGAGGTCCCATTTGTCAATTCTTGCTCTTAGAGCATACGCTATTGGTGTTCTGTTCAGAAACTTTCTCCCTGTACCGATGTCCTCAAGGGTCTTCCCCAGTTTCTTTTCTATTAGCTTCAGAGTGTCTGGCTTTATGTGGAGGTCCTTGATCCATTTGGATTTGAGCTTAGTACAAGGAGACAAGGATGGATCAATTCGCATTCTTCTGCATGCTGACCTCCAGTTGAACCAGCACCATTTGTTGAAAAGGCTATCTTTTTTCCATTGGATGTTTTCAGCCTCTTTGTCGAGGATCAAGTGGCCATAGGTGTGTGGGTTCATTTCTGGATCTTCAATCCTGTTCCATTGATCCTCCTGCCTGTCACTGTACCAATACCATGCAGTTTTTAACACTATTGCTCTGTAGTATTGCTTGAGGTCAGGGATACTGATTCCCCCAGATTTTCTTTTGTTGCTGAGAATAGTTTTAGCTATCCTGGGTTTTTTGTTGTTCCAGATGAATTTGATAATTGCTCTTTCTAACTCTGTGAAGAATTGAGTTGGGATTTTGATGGGTATTGCATTGAATCTGTATAGTGCTTTAGGCAAAATGGCCATTTTAACTATATTGATTCTACCGATCCATGAGCATGGGAGGTTTTCCCATTTTTTGAGGTCTTCTTCCATTTCCTTCTTCAGAGTCTTGAAGTTCTTGCCATACAGATCTTTCGCATGTTTGGTAAGAGTCACCCCAAGATACTTTATACTGTTTGTGGCTATTGTGAAGGGGGTCATTTCCCTAATTTCTTTCTCAGCCTGTTTATCCTTTGAGTATAGGAAGGCCACTGATTTGCTTGAGTTGATTTTGTAACCTGCCACTTTGCTGAAGTTGTTTATCAGCTGTAGGAGCTCTCTAGTGGAGTTCTTTGGGTCACTTAGGTAGACGATCATGTCGTCTGCAAATAATGATAGTTTGACTTCCTCCTTTCCAATTTGTATCCCTTTGACCTCCTTATGTTGTCGAATTGCCCGAGCTAGTACCTCAAGTACAATATTGAAAAGATAAGGAGAAAGGGGGCAGCCTTGTCTGGTCCCTGATTTCAGTGGGATTGCTTCAAGTTTCTCTCCGTTTAGTTTGATGCTGGCTACCGGTTTGCTGTATATTGCTTTTACTATGTTTAGGTATGGGCCTTGAATTCCTGTTCTCTCCAAGACTTTAAGCATGAAAGGATGCTGAATTTTGTCAAATGCTTTTTCAGCATCCAATGAAATGACCATGTGGTTTTGTTCTTTGAGTTTGTTTATGTAGTGGATTGTATTGATGGATTTCCGTATATTGAACCAACCCTGCATTCCCGGGATAAAGCCTACTTGATCATGGTGGATGATCGTTTTGATGTGTTCTTGGATTCGGTTGGCAAGAATTTTGTTGAGTATTTTTGCATCGATGTTCATAAGGGAAATTGGTCTGAAGTTCTCTTTCTTTGTTGGATCTTTGTGTGGCTTTGGTATCAGCGTAATTGTGGCTTCGTAGAAGGAATTGGGTAGTGTTCCTTCTGTTTCTATTTTGTGGAATAGTTTGAAGAGTATTGGTGTTAACTCTTCTTTGAAGGTCTGGTAGAATTCTGCACTGAAACCATCTGGTCCTGTGCTTTTTTTGGTTGGAAGACTTTCTATGACTCCTTCTATTTCTTTAGGCTTTATGGGACTGTTTAGATGGTCTAGTTGGTCCTGATTTAATTTTGGTATTTGGTATCTGTCAAGGAAATTGTCCATTTCCTCCAGATTCTCCAGTTGTGTTGAGTACAGGCTCTTGTAGTAGGATCTGATGATTTTTTGGATTTCCTCAGTTTCCGTTGTTATGTCTCCCTTTTCATTTCTAAGTTTGTTAATTTGGATACTTTCTCTGTGCCCTTTGGTCAGTCTGGCTAAGGGTTTATCTATCTTGTTGATTTTCTCAAAGAACCAGCTCCTAGTTTTGTTGATTTTTTGTATGGTTCTCTTTGTTTCTACTTGATTGATTTCGGCCCTGAGTTTGATGATTTCCTGCCTTCTACTCCTCCTGGGTGAAATAGCTTCTTTTTGTTCTAGGGCTTTCAGGTGTGTCATTAAGTTGGTAATGTATGCTCTCTCCATTTTCTTTTTGGAGGCACTCAGGGCTATGAGTTTTCCTCTTAGCACTGCTTTCATTGTGTCCCATAGATTTGGGTATGTTGTGTTTTCATTTTCATTGTGTTCTAAAAAGTCTTTAATTTCTTTCTTTATTTCTTCCTTGACCAAGGTGTCATTGAGTAGAGTATTGTTCAATTTCCACGTGTATGTGGGTTTTCTGTTGTTTCTGTTGCTATTGAAGACCACTTTTATTCCATAGTGATCAGATAGGAGGCATGGGATTAGTTCTATCTTTTTATATTTGTTGAGGTCTGTCTTGTGACCAATTATATGGTCGATTTTGGAGAAGGTACCATGAGGTGCTGAAAAAAAGGTATATTCTTTTGTTTTAGGATAGAATGTTCTATATATATCAGTTAAGTCTAATTGGTCCAAAGCTTCAATTAGTTTCATTGTGTCCTTGTTTAGTTTCTGTTTTCCTGATCGGTCCATTGAGGAAAGTGCAGTGTTGAAGTCACCCACAATTATTGTGTTAGGTGTAATGTGTGCTTTGAGTTTTAATAGAGTTTCTTTTATGAAAGAGGGTGCCCTTGCATTTGGAGCATAGATGTTCAGGATTGAGAGTTCTTCTTGTTGTATTTTTCCTTTGACCAGCAAGAAGTGTCCCTCAGAGTCTCTTTTGATGACTTTGGGTTGAAAGTCAATTTTATCTGATATTAAAATGGCTACTCCAGCTTGTTTCCTGAGACCATTTGCTTGTAAAATTGTCTTCCAGCCTTTTACTCTAAGGTAGTGTTTGTCTTTGACCCTGAGGTGTGTTTCCTGTAAGCAGCAAAATGTAGGGTCCTGTTTACGTATCCAGTCAGTTAGTCTGTGTCTTTTTATTGGGGCATTGAGTCCATTGATGTTAAGAGATATTAAGGAATAGTGATTGTTACTTCCTATCATTTTTGACGTTATTTTTTAAATTTGATTGCTTAACTTCTTTTGGGTTTGATGAAAGGTTACTATCTTGCCTTTTTCAGGGTGGAGTTTCCCTCCTTGTATTGGTGTTGTCCTCCTATTATCCTTTTTAGGGCTGGGTTTGTGGATAGATATTGGGTGAACTTGGTTTTGTCGTGAAATATCTTAGTTTCTCCATCTATGGTGATTGAGAGTTTTGCTGGATATAGTAGTTTTGGTTGGCATTTGTGTTCTCTTAGAGTCTGCATGAGATCTGCCCAGGACCTTCTAGCCTTCATAGTCTCAGGTGAAAAGTCTGCTGTGATTCTGATAGGTCTTCCTTTATATGTTACTTGGCCTTTTTCTCTTACTGCCTTTAGTATTCTTTCTTTGTTTAGAACATTTGGTGTTTTGATTATTATGTGACGGGAAGTATTTCTGTTCTGGTCCAATCTGTTTGGAGTTCTGTAGGCTTCTTGTATATTCATGGGCATCTCTCTCTTTAGGTTAGGGAAGTTTTCTTCCATAATTTTATTGAAGATATTTGCTGGCCCTTTAAGTTGTAAATCTTCACTCTCATCTATGCCTATAATCCTTAGGTTTGGTCTTCTCATTGTGTCCTGGATTTCCTGGATATTTTGGGTTACAAGCTTTTTGCACTTTGCATTTTCTTTAACTGTTGAGTCCATGGTTTCTATGGAATCTTCAGCATCTGAGATTCTTTCTTCTATCTCTTGTATTCTGTTGTTGATATTTGCATCTCTGTCCCCTGATTTCTTCCCAAGGCTTTCTATCTCCAAAGTTGTCTCCCTTTGAGTTTTCTTAGTTGTTTCTACTTCTGATTTTAGATCCTGGATGGTTTTGCTTAGCTCCTTCCCTTGCATGTTTGTGTTTTCCTGTAATTCTTTAAGAGATTTTTGTGTTTCCTCTTTCATGAGCTCAGCCTGTTGACCAAAGTTCTCCTGTATTTCTTTAAGAGATTTTTGTGTTTCGTCTTTCATGACCTCAGTCTGTTGAGCAAAGTTCTCCTGTATTTCTTTAAGTGTTTTTTGCATTTCCTCCTTGTTGGCTTTTGTATTCTCCTGGATTTCTTTCAATGATTTTTGTGTTTCCCTTGCAAGGGCTTCTAACTTTTGATCCATTTTCTCCTCAATGCCCTTCATGTGTTCCTGTACCAGCATCATGACCAGTGATTTTAAATCCAAATCTTGTTTTACTGGTGTGATGGGGTATCCAGGACTTGCTGGTAGAGGAGAATTTGGTTCAGATGTTGCCATATTGCCTTGATTTCTGTTAGTGACGTTTCTGCGTTTGCCTTTTGCCATCTAGCTCTCACTGGTGTTACTTGGTCTTGTCAGTGCTGGACTCACCAGTGCAAGCTGCCCCTTCCCCGTTAGCCTCTGGTGCACAGCTTACACTCTGCACTGCCTATAGACAGGGTGCTGTTGTCCAGGCTGTTCAGATCCCGAAGCAGGCACCTGAAGGCTCCCGCTGGGGCCCGCAGGATTTATTGGAGCACACCGACTTCTCCCAGCTGGCCGCCCGGAAGCCCCCACTAGCCTCTTGAGGGACCTGGAGATGTGGCGGCCACCCAGGCTGATCTGAAGCGGAGAGAGTTGAGCTGGGGGCTTCTGCCTGAGGCCTTGCCCCAGATTGTGTCTGTGGACCAGGTGGAACCCGTGTGCACCCCCAGGGAGCTCCGAAGGTGAATGTTGCTGTGACCTCCCCTGTGCTCCGCTCACTCCGCTGGGCAGCCGATTTCCCCAACCGGGCTGGCGCACACTAGGTTAGCCTTGTCGCCTGGGCCCTGAGTCCAGGCAAACGCCTGGGAGGCCAAGGTCCGAGCAAAGTTCCCCTAGGGCTATGTCTGTTATTTGGGTCCGCCAGGTGACCCGGATGGCGGGCGTGCGCGTCCGCGCTCCCCGAAAGCACCGGGAGAGTCTGTTGTGCTAATAACCTCCTGGGCTGGTTGACACACAGATGGCCCACCAAGCCGCCCAGTTCTTGGGGTCAGTCCTGTGCCTTTTGGGGCCTAGACCCCCGTTTTGTTAGCCTCAGGCTACGCTTGTTAGCAGTCTCTGCCCTCCCGAGCACTCTGGCTCCTGTAGGCAAAATGGCGGCGCGTGCACCGGCCGGGGCAAAAAAAAAAAAAAAAAAAAAAAACTCCTGGCTGGGTTGGCGCCCCGATGGCCACTCGAACAGCCCAGGGCCTGGGTGCAGGCCAACGCCCGTCTGGCTCCGACCCCTGCGGTGTTGGGCCTAGGATTATGTTTGTGTACCTCAGTCTGACGGATCTCTGGAGCCCGGGATCAAGATGGCGGTGAGTCTCTCCTGACTGGCGGGCAGCCGAGTTCTGAAGTGGCTTCCGTGCAGCGAAAGGCTCCGCAGAACCGCAGTTGCTTGCCGCCCGGCTGGTCAGCGAAGGTCAGTGGTTGTGGGCGCAGGGCCTAACTGGACCCTGTGTCGCCTTGGTTCCACCGCTGATGGCCCTTCAGCTGGAGCAGCCACTGCTACCGCCGCCGCCGCCGCCGCCGCCCTAGAATATTGTTCTTTTCATAGTCACTCTTAGGAAACTGACATGACCTAGCTCATCAATCACAAAAAAAACCACAACACACTAGTATTATTGCTAGATATATTGCATTCTCTTTCTTAAAGTTAGAAGGAAAGGAAGTGTATTTCTAAGGTGGTGAGGATTAATATTGCTCCTCTTATAAGACCTTAGCACATGACTATATTAAAGCTGTGGCCTTGAGACTCTGCTATAAAACTGAAAAACCCATGTATGCATGGGATGCCTAGATTGGCATGGCTTTATTTCATAAACTGGCTGGAAATAACAGTAGTGTATTCTCTGCTATGATTATTCCTTTGAATGTTTCACCCAACAAAATCTGAAGAATTCCATCCTGTGTTGGGTTCCAGAGTAAGTCATTCACTCCCTGGACGCGTAGCATAGCATTTATATATGCATTAGACTGCTGCTGTTCCTATACATGGAATACCTTGTCTACTTAGAACATATGGCATCATTCTTCAAGACTAATACTTAACACCTTCCAAAGTCCTATTCAGCCGTCTCTCCCATCACCATGGAAATGATCCCTGTAACTAGAAATAATTTTGAATTCTGTTTTATATGGCCCCTAAACTGGAAATAATATTAATTCTTGATATTATTTAGCCTGTTATTTTGCTACTTCTTAATATACTTTATTTCATTAAGCATTATAAAATCCTATGATAAAGACATTATTGCTATTTCTTCTTTAGAGATGAAGAACTATAGGCATGTAATTTTCCCAAGGTTACAAAGTGAGTCTTGGATTCTCCTAAGAGAAGATAGATGAGCTTTGCCCATTTGATACACAAACTAGGCTTATTCTAGAATATTAATGAAGCCAATTAATCTTTTTATTATAACCTCCCCAAGTCTCTGGAAATGTTTGTCAAATATGGAACATTAATAAATAATTAAAATGCAATATACTGAATAATTAAACCCACAAAGACCTGATTTATCTTTAATAATTTTAATGATATTTTTAAAGAGAAAGTTTTGATAACATATGTTAGGGTTGATAGCATATGAAGAGATTAACAAGCTGTTCTTTCTTGCTTATTCTTAGAATCTGCGGGTAGGGAAGCAAAATGCCAAGGACAGTTATTCTGTCAGTATGATTACTGAATGTGTGTGGTTTGTGGTATATTATACTACTTTTCTTCATCTACTAAATTTCATTTTATTTTTATTCAGAGTTGCTATTTTCCTCTCTCTCTCTCTCTCTCTCTCTCTCTCTCTCTCTCTCTCTCTCTGTGTGTGTGTGTGTATGTGTGTGTATGAGTGTGTATCAAGGCTGTGTATGTGTATATAAATTTGTGCAAAGTTCACTAAATTTATGCATCCAATGTTCTTAGCACATAAACATTTTTTAATTATAAACACTATGATGCAGTCCCTGTATCTTCTCTGAATTATCATATGAAAAAATACCACCAAATAAAAACTAAATGTACCTATAATACACACACACACACACACACACACACACACACACAAAGTGAAGGTAGTTTGAAATATAAAACTAAGGGAGGGTTCGCAAAGTTATATATGAACTGAAATTCCACGTATGCAATATTGTATAAAACACAAAAAATGAAAACAGTAAAATTATCCATTTTACCACTTTGGTGGAAAAGAAGTATAAAAATGTGGTTCAGGACAAATTTTGGGATAGTGAAATTATCGCCAATGTCACTGTTTACTGAATACTTATCATCATATACATTTCAAATCTGTTAGAGTTTGTAGCTGAGCCAACCATGATGGAAAACATAGGCTTTATGAGTAATGATGTATTGGTATTAGATCTTTGATATGTCTCATGAAGAACATTGAGAGTGGAAAAGGCTGTAGGATTGCATGTCTCACTGAGAGTATTTAGGAAGCCTATAGTTCATCATCCATCTCCACTCATTAAATGAAATCCATTCATTTAAAATTTGAGGAGGTGAGGGATAAGACACAGTAATTGTCTATTTTCATGGTTACTCTGTCTTATTTATTTATTTTGTTGTAAGACGGGAGAATGCCTAAATCTTGTAAAAGAAAGCATTTAATTGTGCACTTGCTTACAGTTTCAGAGTGAGAGTCTGTGCACATTATTGTAGAGAGTATAACAATAGGCAGGCAGGCCTTGTGCTGGAGCAGTAGCTGTCATGGGCTTTATAAACCTCCTAGTTTATACTAGGCACACTCCTAGTAACACACATGCTTAAGAAGCCCACACTTCCTAGTCCTCCCAAAATAGAACAAAAACCAGGGGCAAAACATTCAAATACGTGGACCTAAAGGAACCATTTACATTCAAATCAGCACATCATATATATTGTAATTTCATTTCTAGATGTAGAAAAAGTGAACTAATTAGTAGTGCATCCACTCTCCCTGTATTTCTCACTTGGCAAGTTTATGTGCACCTCTAAGAGAGGTCCTCCTGTATATCTTCAGCAAGGACGATTTCATTACTGTTGCCTAACACACTTCCATATACCAATGCTCTCTCTAGTCATATGTTTTGCATGTTGCTTTCAGACATACTGTTCTCTCCTATTTTCTCATCTATATCTGGATCCTATTGTTCTCATTCTCTTTGAGTAAAATTAGACTCAAGTTTTCTCATGGTTATTTTTTGTCAGCCTGACACAAACCTAAATATACTTGTAAAGAGGTACTGCCTGTCCAGACGGCTGCTTCCAGCAGATTATTATGTGTGCACAGTTGTGGGGCATTTCTTGACTACTGATTGATGTAGGAGGGCCCAGCCCATGATAGAATAAGCTAGTGAGCCTAGGCTGTATACAATCATTGAGCAAGCTAGGGGGAAGCAAGCTAGTAATGTTGTGGGTTAGTGTGGTGTTGCTGTGTATTCAAATGCTAATTACTGGTCCCAAGATCTGGTTGCTTTCTACAAGGAAGTCCTCACCTACGTACACCAAGTGATGCTGTACTGGTTGGTTTTGTGTGCCAACTTGACACAAGCTGGAGTTATCACAGAGAAAAGAGCCTCCTTTGATGAAATGCCTCCATGAGATCCAGCTGTAAAGCATTGTCTCAATTAGTGCCAAGAGGGGAGGGCCCAGTCCATTGTGGCTGGTGCCATCCCTGGCTAATACTCTTGGGTTCTATAAGAAAGCAAGCTGAGCAAACAAGGAGAAGCAAGCTAGTAAGGAACATTCCTCCATGGCTTCTGCATCCAACCTTCCTCCAACTTCCTATCCTTTGTGAGTTCCTGTCCTGGCTTCCTTTGTTGCTGAACAGCAATGTGGAAGTGTAAGCTGAACAAACCCTTTTCTCCCCAAATTGGTTCTTGGTCATGATGTTTGTGCAGGAAGAGAAACGCTGATTAAGACACATGCTCTATAAATCCTGTTCACCAATTTCAAGTTAATTGGTTAATAAATGGTTAGAGACCATGTTAGGCAGTGGAGAGAAGAGGTAGGACTTGAGGATCGAGTAAGGGATGTGAGTGAAGACCAGAGCGGAAGAAAAGGATATGGGAAGCAGAGAAGGCCAACACTGGAGAAGACATGCCATAAACCCATGGCCAGGAGAAACAGCAAGTAAAAAGTGATGTCAGTTACAATAGCTCAAAACCTGCCCAATCTATGCTTATAGCATTAAAATAAATACGAGGATTGTATGTCTATTTGTTTGCTTGTTTGTTTGTTTTATTTTGTTTTGTTTTGTTGGGTTTTTTTGAAACAGGGCTTCTCTGTATATCTCTGGCAGTCTGGCACTCAGTCTGTTGACCAGGCTGTTCTCGAACTTAGAGATCCACTTTCGCCTGCCCCCTGAGTGCTGGGACTAAAGGCATGTGCTGCCACTACCTGGCAAAGATGTATTTAGTTTATGTGTATGAGTACACCATTGTTCTCTTCATGCACAGTAGAACAGGGCATCAGATCCCATTACAGATGATTGTGAGCCACCATGTGGTTGCTGGGAATTGAACTCAGGACCTCTCAAAGAGCAGTCAGTGTTCTTAACTGCTGAGCTATCCCTCTGGCCCCTGTGTCTTTTTTTTTTTTTTTTTTTTTTTTTAGGCTAGCTGGAATGAATAATTCTTATTAGAAGTAAGCATGGTTCCTACATTGTCTCTGCTTTTTTTCCTTCCTCCAGGTTTCTAGGTCACTTACTGAATTCCAATTTTGTCTTTCCTTGCTCATAGACTGTGATCACACATATAAGGTGAAATAAAATTTTGTCTACTCCAAGTTGCATTGAAGCAGCAACATGAACCTTACCAAACATGTGTCTTCATCTTTCTGCCCATCTATTCCACTGCTTTCACTTGTAAGTACTAAGACCTCAAGACTGATACACTTATGACTTAAATAATAATAATAAATAAATAAATCTCCAGAGAAAAGCATGAAGATCTAGGCTGAGACACAGAAAATGTTATCTCAACAATTGGCCCTTAGCAATTTTTCAGTCCATTCCTTCATAGTTTTGATAGGTGGTTAAGAGGCACTTGTCCAGTTCATTGTATAAATTATATTACTAAAAATGTCTGTTGCATACCTAGCATGTGGTAAGCCTGGCATTAGACACTTACAAGAACAAGGGTATTGTAAATGGAACAACTGTTCCTCGCAGAGTCACAATGAAGGATTGCAGATAGATGCATAATAATATTGCTGGAGCCCTTCAATAGTATCAGGTACCAGGGCATGTGACTGCTATGAAAAATAATTTTCCAAATTAATACTTTGGGGGTGTGAGAAAAAGCTTTTGAAAGTAGAAAGGATAATTACTAGATGAGATTTTCATTATGTTGAAGATGGAGATATGGCTCAGAAGTTAGTACTTGTTTGTCTTCCAAATTTTAAAGGTTCAGTTTCAAGCAACCATATCAAGAAATTCATAATCATCTCTCACTCCTGGCCAAAGGAATCCAACACCCTCTTCTGCCTTTCTGGTTCACAAGTGTACATGTGACACACACAGGTGTGTATGCACATGTACATGAACACACACTAATACAAATAAAAATTAATTTTTAATGATTTCCATGTTAGTTTTTAACCTAATATCTTAATGCTGACACAGGTCAAAAGAAACAAAGATACTGTAATATATATGAAATGAGATTCTCAAATTATGTAAGTAGCAGATAATTGTTAAGCTACGAACATAAACCAATGTGAACTCAAGTTACAGTGGCACAGGTTTCAACATTTCTATGAAAGAAATACTTCAAAAATGGCAAAGAGTGAAGCTTATGTTTGCATAATAACTTGTTTATAGTTTGGGTATATCAGATTTCAGAAATAAACGAGTCTTTCATAATAGATGAAGTAGATACAGACACAAGGAAAGAAATTATAGATGTAATAATTACTTCTGAGAACTGAATTCTTTAAAAGAAAGGGTGTTTCTAGGACTTTCACCTGCACTGTAAGTCACAATGCTTGGACAGAAAAGGCAGATTTGATACTAGTTTATCTTATATTAATCAGCACATTGGTGAAGTAGGGACTGTGAATATTTTGTAGCCAAGCAAATGCTTAGAAATCATGCAATCCACACATAAAATGTCTTCCTCTCCTTCATTCAGCAAGTGCTTGATGCATCCTGTGAATCTGATACTGAAATCATCACTGGATAATTAAGAAAAGATATGTTCAGAGACAAAGTTAAAAAAGAACTGATCAGAATCACAAGCCAATTATGGGTAAAGGTGGAATAAATCTGACTCAAATTAATTCTCAAGTACAAGCACCTTTCTTTGTGAATCATTTTGCTCTCAAGTTATAATACCTGGAAACGAATTTGATTATGAGCTGATTAATTGTATTGGAGTGGAGGTGGACTCCTTTATGAAGAGGCATGCCGCCTGACTGCTATAATCCATACAGAGAAGAACAGTAGGCTTTTGAAGTATGCCTAATCACACACAAAAGAAAGTACAAAGTATCCAGGCAATAGGATGACAGGAAGAAAGATTCATCTACAGAAATCTGTTGTCATGTGAAACTGAACAAAGTAGTAAAGGTAGTTCAGGGTGGGTAGATCAAAGAACCCAAACAAATCAGAGCAGTTGCTCAGAGAAATACAGGCTGGTTCTCGACAACAAAGGTGTTCTTAGTAGGAAGACCAATTCACTTCGAGATTTTTCAGTGTTCTGGGACATTTTTGTTTATAAAGGATCCTTTATAAAGGATTTATCTATGTGCTGTTTCAAATTGTTTTAGCCTTCCTTCTTTCCTTCCTTCTTTCTAGCCAAGACACCAATTTATTATTTATTAAATGTACAGTAGAAATATAATAGAGAATGAAAAATATTATTTTTGTGGAAAATGAAGTTATATTTTATTTTGTTATAAATGATATGACTATCCAACCACAGGACACATTTTTGCATGTACAGTTCACAACAAATCATTCTGAAGATGGATATTTAAATATATGCAAGATATACATATTGAAAGAAAGAGCATCACCGGTGTTTGGATCCTAGATGGAGAGTCTTCTCTAATACTCACTCTCTTTATAAAATCTTTCCTCAAACTAGCATCATCAGTTTATGGCCCACTGGAAAAACAGACCAAAATACCTATGAGCACTGAGAAGAAACAGGTTTTTACCAGGATTTATTTACATCCCTGCAAGATGACCTGAATGTCAAAAAAAGTGTATATGTCAGACTAGGAATCCAGGAACTTGCTCAACACTGAGGACATTTGAGAAAGGTGAGATTTCCCACAGGATCTCTGTAGGTTGAAGCAATGTGTTTCTTACTGTTTATTTCTTATTAATAGCATACTCCCAAAGATGCTAACATGGGAAGTTATGATGAACAGTATATACTCCTGTTTAAGTCAAATCACTTAGTAGGAAAGCAATATGGGCTCTTGGAAAAACCAGAAGCATTTTCTTCAAGGCTGACTTTGTTTCCTCATCTGTTGCTTTTTTTTTTTTTTTAATTTTATTCAATATATTTTTTATTTATATTTCAAATGATTTCCCCTTTTCTGGTTTCCCACTCCCAGAACGTCACATAACCCCCCTTCCCTCCCTCTGTTCTCCCACCCATCCCTTCCCACTTCCCTGCTCTGGTTTTGTCTTATACTGCTACACGGATTCTTTCCAGAACTAGGGGCCACTCCTCCGTTCTTCTTGTACCTCATTTGAAGTGTGGATTATGTTTTGCATATTCCAGTTTTCCAAGCTAATGTCCACTTATTAGTGAGTGCATACCATGATTGATCTTTGAGACTGGGCTACCTCACTTAGTATGATGTTCTCCATCTGTTGCTTTCTGTTCATGTTATTATTTAACGTTTCAGAGTTTTGGCTGTCCTCTATTCAGGGCCTATGTCTCTCCATATTTTGAACCTAGACTGCCCTGATCAATGACTTTGGTATATGGAAAGCAGTGAAAGATATCTTTGGTGATTCTGAGACTGAGAAATAGGAGGCCTTTGGATTTCCATTACCATCCTATTAAAGCACCAGCAGGTGAGAAAGATGGTCTAGTTACTGGGGGATGAACACATGGTGGAGAATCTCCATTCACAAGGACTGGCCCTGACTATCAACATGCAGCCAAGAACATCTCTGGACTCTTCTGATAAATGAGTGCAAAGAAAATACAAAAGACTCTAGAGGCATTCCCACAGCCATACATAAATTCTTCATATGTCCCAGGATGCTCTTTGAAGCTTTGAAGTTCTTATCTTGCTTTAAAACAACATCTAACTAAAATTTTATTAAAATTATATCATATATTGAGAGAACACTAATGGATGTGGTTAAAGCTAAATATCATATTATATTAATCTTATTGAGATCACAATATAATTATTATGTATAAAATTATAAAAACAATTAAAATGTCATGTCTTAAATATTTCATGTCATGTGGGATGACACAAACCATAAATCCAGCAGTTAGGAGGTGGAGGGAAGATGATCAGGAAGGAAAGTTCATTCTTCACTTCATACATAGCTCTGTACTAAGTTCCCGATTAGCCTGAACTACGTAAGACCTTATTTCAAAAGCTTTTTAAAAATATATATTTCAAAGGTCCAAGTACAGAGTTATAACTTCAACATTCTATTATGGACATGGCCCACTTGAAATCCATATATATAATTTCTTTTCCTTACTTCTCCTTATCAATTTTATTCATACTTTTAATGTGACTATTACTTAACCAAAATTAATAAAAATATGAAGTTCTCAAACCTTAAAATTCATTTCTTTTTAGCACTGAAAAATAATTAAGAATCTTTTTTGACCTAAGGAGAATTGTGGTGGCATTACTCATTTGCTGATGTTTGTAACACAGACCAGGAAAGGCAATGAAATGCTTGTTTCAAGGGCAATATTTGGTTCCACTTGTCCTGACACCATTCCTTGTTCTCTTGTTGAAGAAGGCTCTTGAAAGTCATCTGCAGAGCCAAACATAGAGTGCTCTTATCTAAAAGGAACTGCTTGTCTCCATCTATGACTCAGATTATTTCTTTGCATATTAAATTACAAGAGACAGTTCCAGCTGGATCCATCAATGTATTTATAACTCAGCCACACAATTTTCCTCCAGGCAGAAAACTTGGCAAACACGCTCCCAGCTTGGCTTCAACTTTCAAAAATGGGAACAGAAAAGTAATCATGGCAGTTATTATATCAAAGTTTTTGTTTTAAATATGAATATAATGGAAAAATTTGAAACTCTGCACATTATTTCCACCATAGGATAACATAAGAAGGAGTATGATATAGCCTGATCTAGTTTCTTAAGTATCCCTTAACTACTATTCTCGGTGAAATATTGCTAATAAGGTTATATTAAGCCAGTGATAATGTCCCATCAACTCAGAAAGACAAACAATCCTCTTTATCACTTAATGTCCTGCCATTGTGTCTTATATAAAATTTAGATCACTAGGCTAGGTGTGATAGATACAATCCATCATTAACATGTAGGTCATCAAAATTTGACATAGCATAGTGTATAGGTTGGCCACCTTTAATTTATATATAGATGTCTTTTAGCATAATCATATCAGTAGTTTCATAAGACATAGATGAATTAAAGTTCTCTGATCTAGGAGAATTGGTTTTATGTATTCATCAGACCTTTATATTTTACTTAGAATAAAACAAACATTTCAAAGTATACTAATAAATAGCACTTTGTTTAATAATGTAACTGAGTTTGAGAGGGTAGAGTTTCAACTCTGTCTTATTAACATGGTAATGAAATTAGGATAATCTCTATATTGTTTAATCATATTTGAGGTTTAGATGCCTCTCTTTCAGTAGCACCAAGAAATTGTCTTAATCCTTTAACACTTTCTATAAGAGAATCTTTCAATTTCCATCAATTAGTTACAATTCTTGAGATGAGGTCATTTGGCTGTTATTAAACCAATTGCTGTAATTAATTTGAGAGAATACACTGAGATGCTTAAGTTGTCTCAAAATTCCTCCACTGAAATTATGGTAACATATCCTCATTCATTTCTAAAATTCCACTTATGTTCTGATTTTGATGGTTGTCATAAGTGAGGATCTTATTCTTATTAAGAGAAAAAGCATGAAGTTTACTCAGAAATTTCTGGTAGTTAGGTCTCTTATTGCTGTGGCTGATACCCAAGAAAAGAATACAAGGAAGTAAGATTATTTAGTCCAATGATGGCTGACTTCATGCTTCTTGGTTTCTGGACTAGTGTTGAGGTAGAACTTTGCTGTTGAAGTACATAATGAAAAAGGCTGGTCAACTCATTACAGGCAGGAAGCTCAGCAAAGGTTGGAAGAAGCAAGGGTCATGATAAGATGATACAGCTATGATATTTCTTTCAAGAGAAACTTCCTCAAATACAGCCACAGCATCAAACAATGTCACCATATCATGCAATCACCAAGAGTGAAGCTACTTCTTATATCACATTCTTCAGTATCCAATATATTTTCAATAATGGCATCCCTCATCTAAGGGCACTCCTTCAACATATGAACACATTTTTGCAATATATCTTACACTCCAAATAAAAGAGAAATGTAGGTGTAAGTTTGAAAATGCTTCTAAAAGTCTGAAACCACTTCAACTAGATAGACTTTTTTCAAGGAAATTGTACATCTTCTAGTGGGTTATATGAAAATAAACACTATAAAGTGTACATTTTGCAAGAGCCTTGTTTGAGCAATTTTCTTCTATCATATGAATTGTACTTTTCTGTGCCTAAGCCAATTTCCTGTTGTTCTACCTTTTGGATCTAGAGAATGTCTCTCCTTAATGTCAATATTATTTATTTTTAAAGTACATGTTATGACTTAAATATATACAACACTTACTTTCTAAGATAGCTTATAAGTGTCTTGAAATCCTGGTCTGTTAACTTATCCATCCTTAATATTTGAGAGCCAAGAATGGGGAACAGAACAGAAGGGAAGCTCATTAAATGTTAGTGGAATAAATAAGCAGGAACATGCTAATTTGTTAATTCTGTCAGCAGCTGGGATCACAGACTATTATTTTAGCTAGCTAATAGCTTGACTTTTAAATAAATATTTGATTAGATTTGTAATTTATAATGTGGATTTAGTTTTTCTATCAAATAGACAACAATTTCCAATACCATACTATCCCATAGGAAAACATTACACTTTTATTTTCTCAGATAAATAAGGAAATTGAATGCTAATAGCAAGCTGGATATTCATAGCATTGTGGTTCTCTGTCTCTGTCTGCCTGTTTGCCTTTGTCTTTGTCTCTACATCTTTCTCTCTTTCTATCTTCCTCCCTCCCCCAGGTGTGTGTGTGTGTGTGTGTGTGTGTGTGTGTGAGAGAGAGAGAGAGAGAGAGAGAGAGAGAGAGAGAGAGAGAGACTGGGTCAACACTGGTAATTAATTTCTGCATGTTTTTTATGGCTATGTGTTTGTAAGTGCCTCTGTGCTACTCTAAAATGTCATACATACCACGCTACCTTTAAAGATTAGCAAACTGATTTGAGAAGCCAGGCATTCAGTGAGGGGGCAAATCACCTTTAAGTGCATCTCACTGAAAGTGAACTGAGTTTCTTCACCTTGCCTCTTGTCATTACCTCGCACTGTCTCTGGAATGGAGTAGGTTTCATTCTGCTCTGGTATAGTCATGTTACATACAGCCCTCAGCAAATGTACACCAAGCTCTTCCAGAGGATAAGTGCTACTGAATAAAAATGATCTTGGAAAATATTTAGGAATTGAGAAGTGTCCTATTTCTGCTAAAGTGTTGGCACTGCATGTGATATTTGTTTTTATTCATTAAAATTACTGTTAGTTTTTCTAAGTATGCATTAGGGAATGCAAATATAGCTTTTATAAGATAGTATGTATTCAGTTACGAATCAGAGAAAGTTGTAGAATTTCCCTATTCTAATAAATATAATGAAGGTCACTGCATCGTGTTGAAACTCTTGAATGAATCTGGCTTTTATAAATGTGTATATGAAAAAATTATGTAGGTTGGTGATACAGCCCAGTAAATGTCAGTATACAAAAAGATCAAAGGGAATTTTCAGATAGGAACCTTAATTGGCATGTATGTCCAGACTATTTCTGATAATAACTTTACTATTCATCAATTGTTATTATTTGCTTCTGTAAATAGCAAATGAAAAAGGCTGTATATGATAGAAACAGAACTTTGCTCTCTGCCTAAATTCATTCTATATTTAAGCTGCCCATTGTATTGGGTTTTGAAATGTCTCCGGTGGAGATGTATATTGACATGAGAGCATAAGAGTGAGATGCTCATTCTCCGCATCCTCACCAGCATCTGCTGTCGCCTGAGTTTTTGATCTTACACATTCTAATTGAAGCAAGGTAGAATCTCAGGGTGTTTTTAATTTGCATTTCCTTGATGACTAAGGATGTTGAACATTTCTTCTTCTTTTTTTTATGATGCACTTTGGGAATCCTAATGTCTCTGATCCCTTTTGAGGGACATTTAAAAGTGTTATATAGATGCACTTTTGCTATATATAAATGATCATGCAATTTTTTATATTTTTTATTTACATTTCAAAATGATTTCCCTTTTTTCTGGCCCCCCCACTCCCCGAAAGTCACATAAGCCTCCTTCCCATTTCTTTAGGTGCTTCTCTACCATTCGAGTTTCCACAGTTGAGAATTCTATGTTTAGCTCTGTACCCCATTTTTAGAAGGTTTATTTGATTGTCTGGAGTCTAAATCTTGAGTTCTTTGTATAAATTAGATATTAGCCCTCTATCAGCTCTAGGATTGGTAAAGATCACTCCTCCACCATACTACTCCTGGGCACACACCCAAAAGATGTTCCAACATATAACAATGGTACATGTTCCACTAAGATCATAGCAGACTTATTTATAATAGCCAGGAAATGGAAAGAACCCAGATGTTCTTCAATAGAGGACATGGATTCAGAAAATGTGGTAAATTTACACAATGGAGTACCACTCAGCTATTAAAAACAATGAATTCATGAAATTCTTAGGCAAATGGATGGAACTAGAAATACCATCCTGAGTGAGGTAACCTAATCACAAAAGAACACACATGGTATGTATTCACTGTTAAGTAGATATTAGCCCAAAAGCTTGTAATACCATGATACAATTCATAGACCACATAAAGCTGAAGAAGAAGCCTCAAGGAAAAAAGTGTGGGTGCTTCGGTCCTTTTTGGAAGGGGTAACAAGGCACTCACAGGAGCAAATATGGAGACAAAGTATGGAGCAGAGACTAAAGGAAAGACCATCCAGAGACTGTCCTACCTGGGGATCCATCCTATATACAGTCACCAAACACAGACACTATTGTGGATGCCAAGAAGTACATGCTGACTGGAGCCTGATATAACTGTCTCCCGAGAGGCTCTGCCAGAACCTGATATATAGAGGCAGATGCTCACAGCCAACAATTCAACTGATCACAGTGCCCCTAATGGAGCAGTTAGAGAAATGACTGAAGGAGCTGAAAACAATATCAACAAACAAGAGCTCTCAGAGTCTAAAGTACCAAGCAAGGAGTACACATGGGGGGACCCATGACTCTAGCCTGTATATGTAGCAGAGGATGGCCTTGTTGGGTATCAAGGGAAGAAGAGGCCCTTGGTCCATTGAAGGCTCAATGCCCTAGTGTAGGGGAATGCGAAGTTTAGGAGGCAGGAATGTGTGAGTAGGTAGGGGCAGATTCTCATAGAAGCAGGAGGAGGAGTGATGGGGGAGGGTGTTTCTCAAAGGGAAATCTGGAAAGAAGATAACATTTGAAATGTAAATAAATAAAATATCCAATAAAGAAGGTAAAAAATTTTAAAAAAATGTGTGAGATGCTCAGAATGGGATCATCAGGGAGCACAGGATGGTATGCAGAGAGCTCACTCTGTTCTCCCTTTTCATTCATACAGAAAATAGTTGCCATCTCTCCACAAGTCAGAAGATACTCCTGTAAAACTAGCGATTCTAGCTGTAACCCAGGATTTTCCAGGTGTAGAAGAGTGGGGCATTAATTTGTGCTTTTTAAATCTTCTAGTCTATGGCATTTTGTTATAGTAAACAGAGCTGCACCATACAGTACCATTTGTTAAGCTTATTGAGTAATTGGAGGATCACTACGGAGATAATATTGCCTGTCTTCCTTCCTTTTTCTTTTTGAGACAGGTACTCAAATACCCTTAGCTGACCTGGGTATCACTCTGCAGATTAGAATTGTCTGCAACTCACAGAGTTGACTCTCCCCTGTTAACATTAGCATTAAGAGCAGGTGCCATCATAACCAATTCCAAAGGTGTCTTTGACTTTGAATGGCTGAATACGAAACCCGATGGGGTCTGAAAGCAAGGAGAATTGCTTCAGAGACCGAATCTACAGGCTTTGATGGCATTTAAGCTCCAGGAAACCTATTTCTGATGATACATGCAGTTATGAAAAAAATCATGTTTTGTAACTGACCAAGGGAAAGTGAAAGGAATTTGAAATATTATACTTTATCATGTTATGTTCATGTCTAAATTATTTCTGTTTAAGGTGTTGAATGTCAAAACACTAAACACAATATATATATATATATATATATATATATATATATATATATATATATACAGATAAATATGTATCCATAGCTGAATTAAGATAATAGGCATGAGCAATAGCTATCTGTCAGGTATTCATTTGCTTCTTGTTTTCTCAAAAGGCTTTCCTAACAGTGTCATATGCACCACAAAGCATTAAACCCTAAGGAAACCTAGCCAGCACTGAGAGCTACAGTCAGTTATTGGGTGTCTTTGTTTCTTTACTGCAAAACAGCATGGCGAAAGCAACATTCCAGGTTACAGTCAGTCAGTTCAGGAAATCAAAGTGGATGGAACGGAAGGAGCTCCCCATATCCTCATTCAAGCACAGAGAGAGAATGAATCCATGCACATGCGCACTTGGCTTACGCCCTCCTGATTGAGTCTGTGGCCAATGTTTGCCCACATTCAACGGAGATTGTTCCTGCCCCAATTAACTCCATTTTAAAATCCCCCACAGGAGTGTCCAGGAGCTGATGAAGTGGCCTTCCCTGTTCATTTGAGATTGTGTGACATTAACAGCATTAATCTGTTAAAACCCAGAATCCTCAGAAATGTTTTCTTTTATTTTTTATGAGTTTTTATTTATTCTCTCATATATGACATTCTGATCATAATTTCTCCAGCCTCCTCTCTTCCTAGTCCCCTTTATCCATGCCGTCTACATTTCTCTTCAGAAAAGGGAGGGATTGTCATGAATATCAACCTGACAAGACATATCAAGTTGCAGTAAGATTAGACACCTCCCTCATAAAAAAACCCACGAAATTAAGATAACTTGGGCCCATAAGGGATCAAAGAGACTGAACCAACAACCAGGGAACCTGACTGGGTCTAACCTAGGCCCTCTGTTTACATGTTATATTTGTGTCTCTTGTTCTTCCTGTGCCTCTCTTGACAATGGGAGCCAGGGCTGTGTCTGAATATTTGTTTGCATTTGGGACCCTTTTTCTCCTGTTTCTTATTATAAGATGTTTATATTTTTCCTATGTGATGTTTAATTTTGTCATTTGAACATCCCTTAATACCAAGCAATTAGCCTGATATTCTGTTATGTATCCAGTCTCCCTTTAAGAACACAGTGTAGAGCGGTGGTGCTGGTGGCGGCGGCAGCTGGTCCAGCAGAAGGGCCATCAGCAGTGGAACCAAGAAGCCACATCAGAACTCTGCCTCCCGCCAGTCAGTTACAAGAGTCTCTCCGCCATCTTGGATCTCAGGCACCAGAGTGATCAGACAGACTGAGGTACGCAAACATATCCCAAGGCCAACATCGCGGGGGTCTAAGCCCGACTGGCATTAGCCTTCACCCAGGCCCTGGGCTGTTCGGGTGGCCATCGGTGTGCGAACCAGGCTAGGAGGTTAATTGCCTGGCCGGCACACACTCCGCCATTTTGACTACAGGATGCCAGAGAGTCCTAGCAGGCAAAGTCAGCTAAGAGTCAGCTAAGAGGTTAACATAGCAGGGGGTCTAAGATGGACAGGCCTTGGACTGACCCCAGGCCCTGGGCTGCTCCATGGGCCATCTGTATGCCAACCCAGCCAGGAGGTTGTTAGCCCAGCAGACTCTCCCGGCACTTTCAGGGAGTGCATGCACACTGCCATCCTGGCCACCTGACAGAATCAATTAACACTCATAGCGCAAGAGGAACATTGCTTAGGCCTTAGCCTGCCAGGCTTTTGCCTAGACTCAGGGACTCAGCAGCTAGGCTAGCCTTGTATGCACCAACCTGGTTGGGAGATAGGCTGCCCAGCAGAGTGACCAGCACTCAGAAAAGGTCCTACAGCAGCATAGACCATCAGCACTCACTGAAGGAGCAAACGGGCACCCCCTAGTTCACACAGACAACCTGGGGCAAGGCACACTAGGGCTGCAGGGACACCCAAGAGGAGGGCAGCGCATTAGCAATCTGTAACAGGGGAAACCCAGCCATCCAGTGTTGCAGAAATAGCCATATAGCCTCACAGGAGGCACAAATACCAGCCAGAGACAAGACCAACTAACGCCAGAAATAACAAGATGGCAAAGGGCAAACGCAGGAACGCTACTAACAGAAACCTAGGCAATATAGCAGCATCTGAACCAAGTTCTCCAACATCAGCAAGCCCTGATTATGCAAAAACACCAGAAAAACAAGATTTGGATAAAAAATCACTGTTCATGATGCTGCTAGAAGAACACAAAAAGGACATAAATGAATCTCTTAAAGAAATACAGGGGAACATGAATAAGCTAGAAACCCGATTAATGGAAACACAAAAATAACTTAAAGAAATTCAGGAGAATAAGGCTCAAGAGATAGAAGCCAATAAAGAAGAAACACACACACACACAAACACACACACACAAAAAAAGAAAAAAAAACCTTAAAGAAATGCAGGAGAAAGTGAGTCAAACAGCAGAAGTCATGAAAGAGGAAAGACTCTAAGAGAACACAAATGTCAGCCAAGACTACTATACCCAGCAAAACTCTCAATCACAATAGATGGAGAAACCAAGATAATCCATGACAAAACCAAATTTATACAATATCTTTCTACAAACCCAGATCTACAAAGAATAATAGGAGGAAAACTCCAATCCAAGGAGGGAAACGACACCCTGGAAAAAGTAAGATAGTTACCTTCTTTCATCAAACCCAAAAGAAGACAACCACTCAAATATAAAAATAACATCAAAAATGACAGGAAGTAATAATCACTACTCCTTAATATCTCTTAACGTCAATGGACTCAACTCCCCAATAAAAAGACATAAACTAACAGAATAGATAAGGAAACAAGACCCTACATTTTGCTGCCTACAGGAAATACACCTCATTGTCAAAGACAAAAACCACCTTAGAGTAAAAGTCTGGAAGACAATTTTACAAGCCAATGGTCTCAGGAAACGAGACTGAGTAGCCATTCTAATATCAGATAAAATTGATTTTCAACCTAAAGTCATCAAAAGAGATACAGAAGGGCACTTCTTGCTGGTCAAAGGAAAAATCCACCAAGAAGAACTTTCAATTCTGAACATCTATGCGCCAAATGCAAGGGCACCCTCATTTGTAAAAGAAACTTTACTAAAGCTCAAAGCACACATTTCACCCAACACAATTATTGTGGGTGACTTCAACACTCCACTCTCCTCAATGGACCGATCAGGAAAACAGAAACTAAACAGGGACACAATAAAACTAATTGAAGCTTTGGAACAATTGGACATGACTGATATTTATAGAGCATTCCACCCTAAAACAAAAGAATATACCTTTTTCTCAGCACCTCATGGTACCTTCTCCAAAACTGACCATATAATTGGTCACAAGACAGTCCTCAACAAATATAAAAAGATCGAACTAATTCCAAGCCTCCTATCAGATCACTATGGAGTAAGAGTGGTCTTCAATGGCAACAAAACGACAGAAGGCACACATACACATGGAGGCTGAACAATATTCTACTCAATGACACCTTGGCCAAAGAAGAAATAAAAAAATAAATGAGAGACTTTTTAGAATTTAATGAAAATGAAGGCACAACATACCCAAATCTTTGGGACACAATGAAAGCAGTGCTAAGAGGAAAATTCATAGCCCTGAGTGCCTCCAAAAAGAAAATGGAGAGAGCATACACTAACAGCTTAAGGACACACCTGAAAGCCCTGGAACAAAAAGAAGCCAATTCACTCAGGAGGAGTAGAAGACAGGAAATCATCAAACTCAGGGCTGAAATCAGTCAAGTGGAAACAAGGAGAACCATACAAAGAATCAATGAATCCAGAAACTGGTTTTTTGAAAAAATCAACAAGATAGATAGACCCTTAGCTAGACTGACCAAAGGGCAGAGAGAAAGTATCCAAATTAACAAAATTAGAAATGAAAAGGGGGATATAAGAACAGAAACTGAGGAAATTAAAAAAAATCATCAGATCCTACTACAAAAGTCTATACTCAACACAACTGGAGAATCTGGAGGAAATGGACAATTTCCTAGACAGTTACCAAATACCAAAATTAAATCAGGACCAAATAAATCATCTAAACAGTCCCATAACCCCTAAAGAAATAGAAGAGGTCATAAAAAGCCTTCCAACCAAAAAAAAGCCCAGGACCAGATGGCTTCAGTGCAGAATTCTATCAGACCTTCAAAGAAGACCTAACACCAATACTCTTCAAACTATTCCACAAAATAGAAACAGAAGGAACACTATCCAATTCCTTCTATGAATCCACAATTACGCTGATACCAAAACCACACAAAGATCCAACAAAGAAAGAGAACTTCAGACCAATTTCCCCTATGAACATCGATGCAAAAATACTCAATAAAAATCTTGCCAACCGAATCCAAGAACACATAAAAACAATCATCCACCATGATCAAGTAGGCTTGATCCCAGGGATGCAGGGTTGGTTCAATATACGGAAATCCATCAATGTAATCCACTATATAAACAAACTTAAAGAAAAAAAACACATGGTCATTTCAATGGACGCTGAAAAAGCATTCAACAAAATTCAGCATCCTTTCATGCTTAAAGTCTTGGAAAGAACAGGAATTCAAGGCCCATACCAAAACATAGTAAAAGCAATATACAGCAAACCGGTAGCAAACATCAAACTAAATGGAGAGAAACTTGAAGCAATCCCACTAAAATCAGGGACTAGACAGGGCTGCCCACTTTCTCCTTTCCTTTTCAATATTGTACTTGAGGAACTAGCTCGGGCAATTAGACAACATAAGGAGGTAGAAGGGATAGAAATTGGAAAGGAAGAAGTCAAACTATCATTATTTGCAGATGATATTATAGTCTACCTAAGTGACCCAAAAAACTCCACTAGAGAACTTCTACAGCTGATAAACAACTTCAGCAAAGTGGCAGGTTATAAAATCAACTCAAGCAAATCAGTAGCCTTCCTATACTCAAAGGATAAGCAGGCTGAGAAAGAAATTAGGGAAATGACCCCCTTCACAATAGCCACAAACAGTATAAAGTATCTTGGGGTGACTCTTACCAAACATGTGAAAGATCTATATGACAAGAACTTCAAGACTCTGAAGAAGGAAATAGAGGAAGACCTCAAAAAAATGGAAAAACCTCCCATGCTCATGGATCGGCAGAATTAATATAGTTAAAATGGCCATTTTGCCAAAAGCAATATACAGATTCAACGCAATACCCATCAGAATCCCAACTCAATTCTTCATAGAGTTAGAAAGAGTAATTCTCAAATTCATCTGGAATAACAAAAAACCCAGGATAGCTAAAACTATTCTCAACAACAACAGAAATTCTGGGGGAATCAGTATTCCTGACCTCAAGCAATATTACCAAGCAATAGTATTAAAAACTGCATGGTGTTGGTACAGTGATAGGCAAGCAGATCAATGGAACAGGATTGAAGATCCAGAAATGAACCCACACACCTATGGCTACTTGATCCTCGACAAAGGGGCTGAAAACATCCAATGGAAAAAAGATAGCCTTTTCAACAAATGGTGCTGGTTCAACTGGAGGTCAGCATGCAGTAGAATGCGAATTGATCCATCCTTGTCTCCTTGTACTAAGCTCAAATCCAAATGCATCAAGGACCTCCATATAAAGCCAGACACTCTGAAGCTAATAGAAAAGAAACCGGGGAAGATTCTTGAGGACATCGGTACAGGGGGAAAGTTCCTGAACAGAACACCAATAGCTTATGCTCTAAGATCAAGAAATGACAAATGGGACCTCATAAAATTACAACGTTTCTGTAAAGCAAAGGACACCATCAAAAGGACAAATTGGCAACCAACAAATTGGGAAAAGATCTTCACCAACCCTACATCAGATAGAGGGCTAATATCCAATATATACAAAGAACTCAAGAAGTTAGACTCCAGAAAACCAAATAACCCTATTAAAAATGGGGTACAGAGTTAAACAAAAAATTCTCACCTGAAGAAATTCGGATGGCGGAGAAACATCTTTAAAAGTGCCCAACTTCACTAGTCATCAGGGAAATGCAAATCAAAACAACCCTGAGATTTCACCTTACACCAGCCAGAATGGCTAAGATTAAAAACTCAGGAGACAGCAGATGTTGGCAAGGATGTGGAGAAAGAGGAACACTTCTCCACTGCTGGTGGGGTTGCAAATTAGTACAACCACTCTGGAAATCAGTCTGGCAGTCCCTCTGAAAACTGGGCATGTCACTTCCGAAAGATCCTGCTATACCACTCCTGGGCATTTACCCAGAGGATTCCCCAGCATGTAATAAGGATACATGTTCCACTATGTTCATAGCAGCCCTATTTATAATAGCCAGAAGCTGGAAAGAACACAGGTATTCCTCAACAGAAGAATGAATGCAAAAAATGTGGTATATCTACACAATGGAGTACTATTCAGCCATTAGAAACAATGAAGTCATGAAATTCTTAGGCAAATGGATGGAGCTGGAGAACATCATACTAAGTGAGGTAATCCAGTCTCAAAAGATCAATCATGGTATGCACTCACTGATAAGTGGATATTAGCTTGGAAAACTGGAATATGCAAAACATAATCCACACTTCAAATGAGGTACAAGAAGAATGGAGGAGTGGCCCCTAGTCCTGGAAAGATCTAGTGTAGCAGTATAAGACAAAATCAGAACAGGGAAGTGGACAGGGATGGGTGGGAGAACAGAGGGAGGGAAGGGGGCTCATGTATCTTTCGGGGAGTGGGGAGCCAGAAAAGGGGAAATCATTTGAAATGTAAATAAAAAATATATCGAATAAAATTTAAAAAAAAAAAAGAACACAGTGTAAAAACCAACCTTACTTAACTGAGATTTAATCAGTGTTTAAAACAGGTTAATATATTCTTGGTTTAGTTTTAAATTGAGTATTATCCTATGGCCCTGACACAGATAACAATATAAATTACTGTGAATGCCATGAAAGTTCTTTGCTGAAAAGAGTAAAGAAGTTGAAGGCAATCTTGTACAAAAATATCTGTAATAAATGTTGTAAGCAGTACATGTATATTGCTTGATAAACACTATGATCTGGTACTAAGGACTTTGTAGACAGATAGGGTCAGTTGAAGTAAATAATTTAATACATTGTAAGAATGCTATTCAATATTCATTAAAGTCTCCCTCATTCCTTCCATTGTAATTCTTCAAATGCTGTTCAATAGAGCAAATCCCTTTGTTAGGAATGAGAGACAGCTCACACACCAACATTGAAACAGTTACACAGAACACAGGCAATGGGGCAGTCAGATCTCAGGCAGGCATAGATTAATCCTCATAGACAAGCCAATACCTAAAAACTATGGCCATACAGAATACACACACACAAAAGTGGAGAATTCAAACTTTTACTTTCTTTTGGTCAAAATAATCAAAAAGGGAATCATTGTATTCATTCCTTAATGAGCACCACTAAATTTTGATGTGTCTGAGGTTACATAATATATGTTAATCAGCTCAGCCAATAATCTCTTAATTAAGTGGCAGATATTTTCTCAATTTTCCTCACATCAAGTCAACAACTTCTTCAGTTTCCCTGCCTACAACTATCTTATTTTAAAATAGTAAAATTACCTTTGGGGTGAGGTATTATGGATAATTCCAAATAAAATAAATATCCCCACATATCAATTTAATGGAACATTGTAACATGAATATAAACTCAATATTTATAGAATTCAGAGAAATAACCAAAAGAAATATTTGAAACTGATTATGTTCTATAATCCTGGAGGCGGTGTGGTGATGTTGTAGCATGGTACAATAGGGTCACAACTGAAAATAAGCAGCTATGATATGTGTAACATTATAGAGCAAAGGAGTAAATTGCTAACAAAAGTACCTTGAGATTGTCCTTCAAGAAAATAATAAAGTTTGATTTGTGGCAAAATTAGAAACAATCCATGACAACTATAATATTGGCAATATCCAGTGATCTAAGAAATAGGATTAATATGGTTTAGAAGTACCGACCCAGAAGCAGTTTCAGTGAGAATAAGAGGAGGCAAAAGACAAAGAAGTAAGGTACAGACAGATATAGACAGTGGTCCATGATTGTATTAGCCTTAAAGAACAGTTATCTTTGTCCACCAAGATTCTGTTGAATAAAGAACTCACTACAAGAACTAGTAGTCAAACAGGAACTGAAGTGTTGCTCTAACTAAAGTGGATTTAAAATGGCAATGCTGTCTTTACTGTCATTTTCCCTTATTTTCCTGTTTTTTTTTTTTTTTTGAACTTTATTTCAGACCTAAGAACAGACTATATCCATTTTAACAACTAGAATTTTGTGCCTGTGAGCATCATTCTTCTTGGTTTGAATTACTTTCTCTTGCATGTTTTAGATTCATGTCCAGTTTCAAATATTTCTTACTATATAACTTTATTTTAGTTTTTACCGTGTAACTTTATTAAAATGTCTTGTGTATTATTCTCATGTATAGACTCCCTGAGTCCCAGTGTTCACAGTATGGGCTCTTTCTGTTGATGAACTTATCTCAATTTATAAGTTTATTTGTGTGTACACTGATTAATGCCTGTTTATTCCCAGGGAGACAAAGTCCCTTTAAGAAAACAGGAAACCTGTATATATTGGAGATATAACAGAATATCAAAACAAGATTTGGTGATCCATATTTGGCACTGAAGATATTTTCATGAATTTATTATTCAATTAGTCATGAAATAATCAATCCATAACTTAAAATTGTTAGCAACTGTGGCTAAATATAGGTTCATCTGTGGAGATAACTCCACTACAGTAACATTCCTATAGAATCCTGCTGAAATAAAAAGTGAGATTTAGTCTATTTTGGTGTCACTAAGATGAATTCCTCATACTATTTTACAATACTTTACTTTTAAAGAAACATGGTACCACAAAAGCTGTACTTGCCTCTCAATTTATACAACTTCAACTTTCTGACATAGAATTCTGGAATAGAGATGTACAATGCCACTGGCAAAATGTTTGGAAATAGTCAAGTACTGTGAATACTTTGCACAGACTTCTCTCTACACAGATGAACATCCTGAGCTTGCTGGAGGAGGCTCAAAGAACAGCCTACAGCAACAAGCAATATTGCTAAAGTGACTGACATTGAATTCAACGTGGAATCCAAAGGCACTGGCTGACAAGGAAGAGGAGAAGGGGGGTGAGGAGCAGGGCAAGAACAGTTGCAGAAGCCCAAGGCAGCAGATGGCAAACACCTTCTGGGGTTAAAAAGAGCTCATAGCTAGTGCCACCAGAGACCTTTCTAACAGAGGAACAGCTGGTGACGGAAGTAGTGAATGTTAGAGAAGCATCGCCTCTCTTCCACTGTAGTGTCTGAGATAATAGGAAAGATAAGAATAGGCTCTGTTCATTTTGATATCTCTTTTATTCATCTCTGAGGAGAGAGTTGACTAGAACAAAAGAGCATCTATTAAACAATGCTTGCTCTGTGCCAGACAATATTCGTAGTCCTGTACTTCTGTTAATAAATAATAAATAAATTCAACAACACTGTTGAGTAGGTGCCCTGCCAACTTGTTACCATTACATTTTTATTGCCTTGCTAAGAGAGTGCAAACAGGTCATGAAAAGGGCACCTTATAGAAGAAACAGTTTACTGGAAGTCCAATCAGTCCAAGGTCCAGGTGAGAAGAGAGAATGAAAAAATTACATGTTCTAACAACAGGCAGCTCTCTCACTCTGCCAGAAATTTGGGAGAGGGTTAACATGAAGAGACTGTGATAAACATTGCATAGCCCTCTACTCTTCAGGTACTGGATGAAATCACTTACATCTGTTTGACAGTACTTTTTTTTTGTGATATCTAGAGAAATGTTCTAATTTGGTACTAGCCTTTCAAAAATAAATATTTTTATAATACGTGCATTTGTAAAGAGTTTTTATTGGTACTGAGTATTTTTTAATTAATATATATTCTTACAGGACAAAGGTTAACATGTGCCAAGGCCCAATTTCTCCTATCAAATAGTGTTAAGACCAAAACTCAAACCCAATCCTAACATTTTCAAGGTGGCAAACTTGGATCCAGCATCTTTAGATTACTAAGTTTAGCCCCACTCACACCCACAATGCTTCTGTTTCATTGTGGGAACTTGTATGGGATTCAGTATTAATAAAAAAAATTAAAGCTGTAAGACCTTCAAAGAATAAGCCATTTCTAATGTTATTCATTGAAAACATGAGAAGCATTTAATAATTGGTACAAATGACAAGGTGTTCATCTCTAACTATTTATCTTAACAGAACACTCTTTGAAAGGACAGATGGGAACAGATTTTATAAAAGAAGGAAAAGCATATTTGCATGAAATAAAAAAAAAATCCCACAGACGTTTGTGCTGCTTCAGATGTCTTTGTGGGCAGAAATAGTTCTTTTCAAAAATGATTATGCTATGATAGAAATATGTGATGTGGATTTTCTTTGGCTATAAACTCAGTTTCTTATTACACATGCCCATTCCCTCCCTTAACTAGAGAGTACTCAAGTTCTAGCTCATCTTCTAAGTGTATGTATCATTTGCAAGAGTTACAACAATCTCTGTGTTCTGAGATGATGGTGGCCAGAGCAATGGATTTTATGGGGCCCAAAAAAGAGGTGTTCTGTCCCCTAAATAATTGTCTCACACCAATGTCTCATTATCTCCTACAACAGAGCTAGTATTTCCTGTTCTCCTGTATTCTTACACATTTTCTCTCAATGGGCATCTGCTCAGTCTTCAAGATCATGATTTTCTATTTTGGGGGAAAATGACTTCAAAACTATAAAGGTATATGTATATATGTTCACTCTTCATAGTCTGGCTCAGATCTATAACCCTAGAACTTAAGGGTATCAGGAAGTGCATACAATCAAGGCTGTATCTCAAGTTTGGGGATACTAAATGAATATAGTTGGCCTTGCCTGCTGTGCTGGCTGATGTGTGTGTGTGTGTGTGTGTGTGTGTGTGTGTGTGTGTGTGTGTGTGAACTTGACACAAGCTGGAGTTATCACCAAGAAAGGAGCTTCAGTTGAGAAAATGCCTCCATGAGATCCAGCTGTAAGGCATTTTCTCAATTAGTGGTTAAGTGGGGAGGGCCACTTGTCTGTGGTACCATCCCTGGGCTGGTAGTCTTGGGTTCTTTAAGAAAGCAAACTGAGCAAGCCAGGGGAAGCAAGACAGTAAGGAAAGTTCATACTCTCTGCATCAGCTCCTGCTTCCTGGGCTGCTTGAGGTCCAGTCCTGACTTCCTTTGAAGATGAACAGCAATGTGGAAGTGTAAGCTGAATACATGCTTTCCTCCCCAACTTGCTTTTTGGTCATGATGTTTGTGCAGGAATAGAAACCCTGACTGAGACAGTTGCATTCTGAGACAGTGCCTCAATAGGAATATAAGTAATAATAGATGATTATTCATAATTTGAAATTATTAATTAAAATTAAAATATTGTAAAATAGCTAATTTTATACCTCCTCAATTTTTTTTTTTTGCTTTTTTGTTTTGTTTTTCTGAGACAGGGTTTCTCTGTGTAGCCCTGGCTGTCCTGGAACTCACTCTGTAGACCAGGCTGGCCTTGAACTCAGAAATCTGCCTGCCTTTGCCTTCCAAGTACTGGGATTAAAGGCATGTGCCACCAGTGCCCTGCTTATACCTCCCCAAATTAAAGTAAAGGTTTTTGTCATTTGGAATTTATAATTTAAGAGTAAAGTTTAGATGTCAGATATCTTTTTACTTATAGGACTGAGTGTGTGTGTGTGAATGTGTGTGTGACTATGTGTGTATGTGTGTGTGTCTGTGTATGTGTATTGTTTAAAACATAATTGTACATTCTTTTTTTGGCTGCAAGAATACATTTATTCTTTTTATCTTATACACATCTAGTTACCATAATGTATATTTCAAGTGCTCATCTACTGGGTGTCTTGTAATGTTGATTTTTCCGGCAAAATGAGAAGACATCTGTGAAAAACCTTTTGGCTGCTCCCAATCATCGAATGTGTGTGGATACCAATAATTAGTACTTCTTTTGATAGAAGATATGAATAAATGTATATGGATCTCATGACTCCTGGTATATGGATCTCATGACTCATGAATCCATGAATGAAGGAACGCATGGGAACTATTATTCTATTGGAGAGTTGTGGCCACATGTCTGTTCACCCAAGAGAATGCACTAACAATAGACCAAACCAATAATTCCATTCATGTTTACCTTGATGAACCAAATTATATATGGGTTCCTTACAGGAACATAAGTGAGTCAAATGCAACTGCCATACTAAAAAGCCACACCCCCAACCTGATTATTCATGAAGACTGAAGCACTATGAATAAGGTTCACCAACAGGACCATTTCCCAATGACTATCCACGGATTATACAAAGCATTTGTGTGCTGGTGCTGCATAAATCACAATTTTTTTTCAAGTTTTAGGGTCCTCTTTTCTTGCACTTTCATTTCCCAGCAGAGGGTATGTAATTCCTTTATATAAAATCTCTATCCTTTCCATTATCTGTTTCTCCTTTTTATCTGGATCCTACCTGATTCAATGCTGTAGAATATGGCGTCAGTCATCACTTTGCTGTCAATGCCTGTATTTGGGTTACTCATTTTCATTATTTCTCAAGCAAGTACCTCTACACCATAACTCATGGTGATTTCTCAAAGACATTTGGATATTTTCAATATTTCATAGTTCTGTATATTGAAAAAAGATTCTTTAGCTTCTAGTGACATTTTATTAGAAAGCTTTTAGGCAATGGGAATAATTCAGTTTTAATTAAGTAGCCATTGATTTAAGGGAATCAAATTATAGCACATAATTATTTTAGTATATTGATACATTCTCATATATCTCTGCAATTAACATTATACATGGAATATAATAGGTGTTCAGTAAACTGTTAAATACTGATTCATTCCAATGTTCCATTAGGTAATGTGGTATATGCTAGATAAAATGTTGTCTTTCTTGACCCCACTTTAAGTTTAATTATAATTCTATGAACATGAAAATTTCTCAAATGAGAGAGGTTATTAACTCAGCTGATATGTGCAAGCTTCAACATGACTTACTACTTTAACCCTGCATTTCTCAAATGGAACTATGAGGGTAAATTTGTCTCTCTTTTTTGTTGAATTTGTTACTGAATGTCTCCATAGATTTCAGTGTTCAGGCTCCAGGGGATTACTGAGAAAAATTACATTTTTGTTGGAGAAAGGGGGCTTAAGTATTTTATTTCAAGAAAGTATTCTGATGATTAAATATACAAGTTAATTGGAAGAGTTTGTATTAACGTACAAATTGAATTTATTATTCCAAATTATATAATTAACTTCAGCTTTCATTCATTCCTTCATGCATGCCTAAGCTCTGGAGGAAATATAAGCCCCCAAACCAGGCAAAAATAAATAAATAAGTTACAAAAGAATTTATGGTATGTAATTTTATTTTGTTTTCTAGTTAACTTCAGTTTTATAACATAAAAAGTTTCTATTTTAATAGTATTCTCTCATTCTCTCTCTCTCTCTCTCTCTCTCTCTCTCTCTCTCTCTCTCTCTCCCTCATACACACACACACACACACACACACACAACACTAATTGTCTTTTCATTAATAAATGTCCCCCATGCTCTGATTCATTTGAATACTTGGCTCACAACTCGTGATATTGTTTGAGGATGTTACTGAACTTTTAAGACATGTGAGCCATGCTGGAGGAAGCTCATCAGTGAGGCTGTGCTTTTAAATTTTGTAACCTTGTCCAACTTCCTCTTCTTTCTACTTCCTCTATGCAGTTCAGATGGAATTAGCCAATAATCTGATCCCACATTCTGCTGTCATGACTTTCCCATCATTATGGATAACCTTCAATAATGTTAAGACAAAATGAATTCTCTCCATAGTGACTTTTCAACAGAAGGTTTTATCACAGCATTAAATATTAATAAATTAATGTCTTCTAGTAAAAAATGTACAGAAGAAACACACATGGGAATAACTGATTGCCAACATTGTGGTTATAATTTTAATAGAATATAATTTGAAGAGAGAATATATAACTTGAGAAGAGAGGGAAGTTTCTCTTATCCCATGAGCTAAATTTGCCACCATAAATCAAGCCTTACTTCTGAGGCTCTGTACACATATGGATGATGCTGGGAGTCATCACAGTTATGTAAAATAATGAGATGTGCAATTTAGAATCCTTTACAGGAAAATAATTGATAACCATTAGTAAGGAATATTATAGCTGATGACTCCTACATGGAACACTACCAGCCCCATTTCCACAGCTTCCTAGCCTAGATGACGCTTACCATACTTCCTTCAAATCATGGGAGGTGACATTTGCTCAAAAATATCTATTGTCAATAAATATGGTATTCTTCTTTTGGAAAAACTTGGATAGAATCTTACTCATTAGATTGCCAGATGTTCTAGAAGACCTTCATTGTGATGCAAGTTTTGTCCATGAATGTTTTCTTCTCTGTCATCCAACAAGAATCATACCAACAAGTATGTTCTGTATAGATTGTAGCAAAATCCCTTCAAGGTATCCAACACAAGGACCCATTTAGAGAATCAACAACAAGAAGGAAAGTAAAATATGGTAATTGTTTTTAAACTCTCTATCTCCATTTATTCAACTGTATAGGATGCTCTATGATCTACATGCAGTGTTTGGTTCATATAATTATTCTTGAAGAAAGAAAGCATTCATGTGGGCCAAATTGCTGATTTTCACAGTGCTTTATACTACTGTTAAAAAGAACAAGTCTATTTAAAGATAATATGACACTCTGTTTTCCCTTAGGCTTATCCTCTGTGATAGTTATCTCTTTTCATAATAAGAAGTGCCAACAGGCCAAAGCAGAAATCAAACATCCCTGTCCCTCTAGATAAGTTTTTTTTTTAAATAAAAGCAGAAATTCATTTTCACCATGACATTCTGTCAATGTGTAACTGTACCAGCATGCCTATGATGTGGACATCATTGACAATGTGAATGGATTCAGTACCCTTTAAATCCTACTCACCGTTTTCGGAGTGATGCAGATATCTTCACATGGTGGCCCCAGTAGACAAGCATACCTCACAGGTGTCTCTGTGATCATCCTTGATAGTATCTCTACTGAGTATTTAATACACAACAGATATTTTGCTGACTATGATATAACTCTAACTGACTTCAAAAGTAATAGCAACTTTATCATGTTGATATCATCACAATGTCCAGTTTTCAAACATTTAAGCCAAGCCTGGAGAGTTTGAAGAATCACCAAACATTCAAGGTCATACTATACCAATACCAGTTGTACTATGTAGATGATTCTGATGAATTCATTTAATTTATTTAGTTTCAATGCCATTACCTTTCTTTTTCTTAGCTTTCCTTCCATTTTTTCCCATCTAATATTCCTTTGAGCAATAACAGGATTGCAGAGGCTGAGATTACTTACATGTTTATTTCCCCTGACTTGCCTTCATGGACTGTAGGATCAACATGGTTTAATTGTACAAAACATACCTTTACATATCTGTTCAATCAGAAATACCTACAAGGTTTTTGGTTGTTGTTTTTCTGCTCATTTTTAAATACAGATGTTCTGGATTCCTTCCTCAATTCCATATAAAAATATTTATTTTTTTCTAAGTAAAATCTGTGCCCATTTTTCCATACAAGCAGATTTATTATAAGCTAGTTACACTTCAGAGCAGTCATTTTTAGAAGATAAAAAGTGCATTCCAGAAAAGTTACATTAATTTATAATCTGCCAGCAACCTTTACCTCATTGCATCTTTACCAGCACTTTAAATTTTTTTGGTAAACTTTTTATTGATTCAATGTAAATTTCACATATGCACGCCGTCCCACTCATCTTCACATCTCCTCATATTTACACTTTATCCTTATAGCCCCCCCAAAATAAAAAAAAACAACACACAAATAATAACAACCGCAGCAAAAAGCATAGGAGACTTCCCATCATATTAGCTGAAATATGCCACATTGTGTTCCACGGTATATTACTCTGTCCACAAAACTTCACTTGAAAATGATAATTTGCAATGATCATTGGTCTGCTTTGAGAGCTCTGGCATCTCTAACACCATCAATATTGGAATCCATTGTACATAACATTGTATATCAATATTGGATCCTTATCGAGATTCTTCTCATTTACTCTGTAGTTGCCCTGTGCCATACAGATTCTCCATCTTTGGAACAGCAAGGCTCACCCTTTCATAGGCCCCAACAATTGGCTAAGAATGTAGATTTTGGGCTGGGTCAACTCAGAGGCCTGGATCATGACCTGGATCATCACTGAGCTGGTCAAATATTTCCTCTCCCTTACTCACATGAGGGCAAGCTCTTCAGCATGGTTCTGACTAGGCCACCCAATGCTGACAATGCTGTTCTCATTCCCTTGGAATAGTTCATTCTCATCCATGCCTCCAGAGCCAGGTCTACTCTGCTGACCAGTCAAGGTAGGAAAACTACTCTCTCAAGCACTGCAGCCTGCAAGGTGCTGGGCCTGCTCTCCCATTTGCACAGTCTCAGAGATAGCTTGCCTCTGCTGCCATCAGAGTCAGCCCTACTGTGTTGCCTAGGTGAGGTGCAGTGCCAATGCTTTCTAGAACTACAGCCAGTGAGATAGTAAGAAAAAGTTACCTGCTCTTTTGCCCTTGGAATCAGCTCTCCAGATTAACACAGGTGGTGATAGGCTAAGCAAGTTGACATCACTCCTGCAGTTACACCATATCTTGGTGACAGAACCAGCACTCCTGTGCTTTCTTGGCTAGCTTACCTCCACCCAAACTATCAGGGTCAGTTCTATTGTGATGCCCAGGTGAAGAGTAAGGCCCACTCTCCCTAGGGCTTCAGCTGGTTAGAGTCAGGACTAGCTCATCAGCTGTCATGCCTCCAGGGCCAGCTCTCCAGATTGCAACAGAGCAATGAGGAGCAAAGGGAAACTGTGCCTATTTTTAAATTATACTTTAATTAGTCTACTGTATCATTGGCAGATAGAAAGAATATGAACTGTAAGTAAGATCACTAGAGTTTTAAGTCTGGACCTGGTATAGAACATGCAGGGACAGGAGTCTTCTTTAGCGAACATCTTTGACTTCTTTAAAAATAAAATCTTTGAGAATAAGGATAATGTTTATTTTATAGGTTTCTTATGAAGCATAAAGTGGGAGCTGAAATAAAAACTTTAATCCAAAGCAGCAATGAGTCATTATTCATTATAAAATCAAAATACACAAGTAATTTCATAAAGAAGACATGCAGCTACTATGATGTCAAAATAAAATTTTGTTAAAGTACTGGCCATAGGTCAGGTTTGGCCAGTAAGGATTTCCTGGAAGACTCATCTTGTGATTTCAAGTGTTAGGTTAGAAGTGCTGTACAGGAAGGAAAGATTAAAAACTCTTGAACAGAACATATAAATGGAATCAGATGGACAGTAAAACAAAAGAAAAACCCACAAGGAGCCAAGCTGATTTAGATGGTTTCAAGTCACAATTCAGAGAGAGTCGCGTGATGTTTGAAAGATGCTTGTTCCATGCTCACAGCAATGCATGAGGAGTGATGCCTCCTACGCAGTGAAAGCTGAAAAAATGGCAGTTCAGAAAAATGCAAGAAAGTAGTGCTGATCGATGACTAGGAAGACGATTGGGGGAGGAAGATGAAGGGAGGTTCACCACAGCAAAGGACACACATTATTTCCAGTGAGTCGTAGAAAGACAACCAACCATAATATCTTGTTATATATGTCATGATGAACTAGAAGAAATGTGTTTGAAGGCTCTAGACAAATATGCACATGCATGTGCCTGCACTCTTGGACATTAATTTAAATTATGGAGATATTTATTGTATTAATTTTATAAACAATTTAAACATATATTGAACTTTTACAATGTTTTCTATAATTGTGTATAATAAAAGCAATGATAGCAATAGCAACAAAACAGCTACCTCTAATGGATAATGTCTATGTAGCAAAATTAATTAACCAATGGTAAAACATAGAAACGGTTATTGCTGTCTGATAAAAGAAACACCTGAGGTGCACGTCCACATACACTGAGAACGGCAAAAGTAACGATGCTAGCACAGCTGTTAGACACAGTTCCAGCGAAGCTGAGCCAAACGCTGTGACTGCTGTCATTCTGTCTCTCACTTTTAGCTTTGGTCTCTCTGTGTTACATTCTTGGGGACTTCATTATGATTCATTTTTCATTATTAGGAAAATCCTAAATTTACGATCCCTTCTGCTTTTAGGAAAAAAAAAAACTTTATCTGGCTCTCTTGCAAGTCTTTCTTATGTGCATAAGATTGTTAAACTAGGAATTTATAAATGAATCCATGATTCTAGGAATCTTCTTGGGGGTAGCACCCCTAAGCAAACTCAAATAGTACAAATTCAAACACATAAACTCAAACTTAAATAGACAAACTGATTGGTCAGGATAATTAGTAACAGATTCAAGGTCTTTTTCTACAACATTCTTAGAAATCATTGAAAATGTAGTTTAAAGATCGGGATTGCATAGTATATACCCTTGAAAGAATAGGACACAGTAAATGAGATAGATTTACTAAACTAAACTTTTCCTACTTTAAAGAATGGCGGTGAAATGATATAGTGAAAGGAGTTAGACATTAGTATTTTCTGTTCCCAAGAAGACCAGTTGGGATATTTTTTGTTTGTTTGTTTTCCTGGAGAGATTTTTTTATTGATGGGATTTTTTTTATTAGATGTTTTATTTGCATTTCAAATGTTATCCCCTTTCCTTGTTTCCCGATCCTGGAAAGGATTGATCTAGCATTGGAAGGGAATATGCCTGGAGAGATTTAAAACTGCAAATGCTTGCTATGCTTGGAGAGAGGAGCATAGAATAGTTTCTTCTGAAAGGCTTTCTCCAGTATGGAAAGAGATGCAGGGACATACAGCCAAACAATAACAAACAATAGGTGAGGTTCTGGAAGTCTTTTAGTCAAGGGAAGGAATGAGTGAGTCTAGGTAGTCAAGGTCACCACAAGAAGACCTTCAGAGTAACCTAACCTGAGCCTATAGGAGCTCACAGAGACTGTACTACCAACTAAAGAGCATGTATAGGCTGAAACTAGGACTCTTATACATATATAGCAGAAGTGCACCTTGTTCTTCATATGTGTCCTATAAGAATTAGAGGCGGAATTATCTCTGACTTTGTTGTGGACCTTTAGATACTTTCCTTAAAACTGAGCTGACTTGTCTGGCCTCAATGGAAGAACATGACTTAGTCATACTGTGACTCAATGTATCAAAATGAGTAGGTAACAATGACAGGCCTCCTCTTCTCTGAGGAGAAGAAAAGCTGGGAAAATGGAAGCTAGTTTTAGGGTATGGCTGGGGAGGAGAGGAAAGGGAGAGAGCTATGATTAGACTGTAACAAAAATGAAGAAATAAATGAAGGAAAGAAAAAAAAAGTGCAAATCCTTTTGTGCCTAAAAGCAGATTATCATATAAAAGGAGTGTTTGCTTTGGCTGAGACATTCTTTAGATTCTTTGGAGTTATGGAGTTAATAATAAAATATAATTTTTGCATCTGCACTTTTGAATTGTGACTGAACTTGTAAGCCTGGACAAGAAATAAAAACTCAAAAGAAGTCAAAATTCAAAATGATATAATCTGCACTTCTTGGATAATCATTAGTCTGTCTTTCTTCTGTGAAACCTGCACAAATAAGAAGGCAACTTGATTGCTAGTCATTCAGAGCTGTAATAACTTCTTATCACCTTTCCAGCCACCCTATCTGCAGCTGGGGAAAGCCCTTGGTACCTAGGCTTAGCTAAGTCTTATGGGTATACAATAACACAATTTAATGGTGATAAAGCTAACAGGGGCAAGTGGAGAATCAGGGTGTTGTGAATTTGGTCTAATGCTTTGTATTGTGTTTATTGTGTCCCCCAAATTTCAGGAGAATCTCCACATAAGACACTGAGTGTCCCTGCCACCAGTTGGTTTTCATTGGTAAATAAAGTTACTGGAGGCCAATGGCTGGGCAGAGTGAGAGAGAGGCAGTATTTTAAGATTCCTGGGCAACAGGACCAGGGGAGGAAGGACATAGAGCCACCATGTTGGAAACGGAGTAGCTGCCCAGCCTGAGAGCTACAGAAGAGAGAGTTTAGCAATCTTGTAAGAGCTGGAAAGAGCAGCCCCAGGGGTTCCCCAAACTGGGTTTGGGGCAACAATGGCGGGATATAGATTTTAGTAAATAATAACTCAAGAATATCGGAGGGGAGGTGTTAGCAATGTGGAGGCTTGGGAGTGGCCCATACATTGAGCTGTTTATAGTAAATTAATATTTATATATATCTTTCATTTGGAAACTCAGAACATTGGGCATTTAACAAGGAAAATATGCAGCTCCTGCCTGGTTGGTTTGAGTAGAGCTTAAATGGCAACTGCCACATGAGGGCCTGTGACACTTTGGAGTCCACAGATAATCATCCTCACTAGAACATTTCTTTCTGCTTAGAAAGGAGCCAAATTCACCTTGTCACTCACTCCCTGACTTGGCTCCTAGCACTAATACATGAGAATACAGAAAAAAAAATGTTCGTATATTTGGACATAAGAAAAAACTACAGTTGTTAGTAGATAAGAGATAGCATGGGTTTTTCGAAATGATGACTCGGAATTGCTCATACAGGTCCCCCAGGGGAAGGCAACTCCTGACAGCTTCATCAGAGAGAAGGATCAACTCCCATTGAGTTGATTGCCACTATTATTTATCGGAGAAGTTGTTCTACTAGAGCCCTCTCTAAAATGCCCTGAAACTGTGGACATTTTCACAACACTCATGTATTTGTCCTTAGCAGCCTTCATTGTAGGTCTTTGGATAATCTTTTTTTTCCCCTTCAAAATATCTTTTAAAGCAATAAAGTTAGGTGTTTGTCTTTTGGATATAGAATATGGCTATCGTTGTTAACTTTTATTTTCAAACCCAACTACTTTATTTTTTTTTGAAAGTCCTAAGGTCTCAGAAAGAATTGAGACCTGTAACAAACCTGACATAGTTTGGATATCCATCAGGCATTTCCTGTTTATCAGCATCATGCTAACTTTGTCTCGTTGATAAACCTAAGGACAGACATAAGCAAACTTTGTCATGTTGGGAACATACAAATTATTGTGAGGAAGTCTGATAGGAATGTGTGAAGCAATGCTTGTTTGTGGTCCTCTGAAATTTTTGAGGATTGCACTAGAAGTGAAGGGTAAATCCAGGTTACATTTTGAGGCACTGTCTATTAAATACCAGTTAAACCTTTCCAGTAGGATTGATTATTTTCACTTCCTTATTTATTTTTATTTTTATTTTTTTAAATTATATTTAATTTTTTTACACTTCAGATTTTATCCCCCTCCTGGTCCACCCTCTGTTCCATATTTCATACCTCCTCCCCATTCTCCATGAGGATGTCCCCCACACCCCCTCCACTCCCCAACTCTACTAGATCTCCCCACTCCCTGGGACTTCCAGTCTCTTCAGGGTTGGATGCACCTTCTCTGACTGAACCCAGACCCAGCAGTCCGCTGCTGTACATGGGTTGGGGGTCCTCATATCAGCAATTGAATGCTGCCTGATTGGTGGTCCAGTATCTGAGAGAACTTGGGGATCCAGGTTAGTTGACACTGCTGGGAAGCCCTGAGGCCCAGAAAAAGAATAGAAATAAGCAACCTCTGGAGGTAGGAGGTGCGGGGACCCTCCAGAATGCCTCAGATACTTGGGAGGTGAGAGACTTTCAGGACTCAAATGGAGGGACCTTAAATGAAATACCCTACACTGGGGAGCTGGAACTTGTAGGGCCCATCTTGAATACAAAGGCCATCAAGTGAGGGATGGGGTTGCTATCCTACAGTAAAAAAACTCTGATTCAGAATTGTCCATGTCTGAAAGAATTACAGGGGCAAAAATGGAGAAGACCCTGAGGAAAAGGAGATCAAGAGACAGGCCACAAATGAGATCCAGCTCAAGGGAATGCCCCAAGACCTGACACTATTACTGAGGCCTAGCAAGACCTAGCAAGCAACTGAAAGAGTCAGATGCAGATATTTACACCCAACCAATGGACAGAAGCTGCTGAACCTTGTGGTTGAATTAGGGAAAAGCTGGAAGAAGCTGAGGAGTAGGATGACCTGGTAGGATCAGCAGACTCACTTAACCTGGGATGATTTTTTAAAAATAAATTGACCATAAACAAATGCTATGAGGAACAGTATGTTCACACATGCACACATGCTGCACATAAGTAATGACCAGTATTTTTATCTCAATCAAAATCATCTGGCATTGGATGCATTCAATTTTAACACTTTCATGTTAATTCATGTTTATAAGAAGTCCACTGAATTCTTAGGGAATCCAGGGTTTTAAAATATCTACATGAATAGTTTCAGATTTGTATTGGATCTGGTTAGAAATGAAGTTGAACAGATTATGTAAGACATGCTAAGGCAGACAGTCTATGGAGGAGGTATAACAACCTCTGTCTTAACAAGTCTCTGGGAGTCCCTATTAAACACTTTTATCTTCTGTTGTTTTCAAATCACAATCAGGGAATTTCCACAAAGAAAGCAACGGTAATGAACTATTTATTCCCTTTAAGTTTGCTGGGAGAAACTGAAAAATAAGGAAACAATTGGAACATAGCATAATGCAGCTAGAAATGTGTTCGGGTCACACACAATTAAACTCAGTGAAGAATTACATCTTCCCAGGAAACACCAGTTCCTGTGCTGAACAAACAATGCAATGGAAAAATCTAAAAAAAAAAAAAAAAAAAAGAGGAAGTCTGTAGCTTATAGCAAGGAAAGATTTTAAAAATTCCCATTATCAGGTGATGAAATCATAGATCTCAATAATGTATACAGACACTCAGGATACAAAATAGGTGCCTTAGTCTATCTTGCCTGCCTTAAAAAATACAATGTAAGAGGTAGCTTATAAACACAGACTTACTTCTGACAAATCTTGAGATGGAAAAATCCAAAATTAAGTCACCAGAAGGTACAGTGTCTAGTAAGGGCACTATTTTGTCACCAGCATCTTCTTGGGATATGTGACAGAAATGGCAGGAAGAAACTCAATGCTCCCTAGAGCTCCTTTTATAAGAACATATTTTCTTTCCATAATAATGGAGACTTTATGAACTAATGATCTCTTAAAGATTCCATCGTTTTATACTACCATATTGGGATTATATGCATATTCAGCTTCAAAACGAATTTTACATTGATATTGCCATGCTGTTATATAGTAGTGCATTACTTTAGCAATAGCTTCCATAAATATTCTTTTATAGATAAGAAATTGGGAAATACGGAGGCACTCAACATCCAATTGTACACCTAGATTCTGGCTGACATGGAATAGGAGATACCTTATTCTTGATGTTTGACCCATTAAAGGAGTTTAGAGTTTCAGTTTAAAGACTTACAATTGTTATTATGGGGTCAAGGATTTAGCTCAGAGCATAGAGTTGCTTGCACAACAGAAATGAGGAGAATTAGAAATTCATCATCATCGTTTGTATGGTGGTTTGAATGAGAGTTGCTTCCATAGGCACATACATTTGCATATGCAGTCCCAAGAAGGTCCAACTGTTTCAGAAGGATTATGAGATATGGTTTTGTTCTAGGAGGAGAATTGCAGAGGTAGACTTTGGACTTTCAACAGAAGTATGTGATTCCCATATATTTTCTCTCTGTCTAGTAGTTGTGGATCAAGATATAAGCTCTCAGGTACTACTCAAATGCTTTGCCTGCCTGCCTGCTGCCATTCTCCCCACCACAATGGATATGAACTTGGACTCTCTGGATCTAGAAATCACAAATTATATGCTTGATTTTGTAAGTTATCTGTGGTTAAACACCATAGCACATGATGGAAACTGAAAGAGCAATGTTGCTTGCCCAGTATAAATGCAGAGGATTATGCCAGACTTCAAGGTGAATCAGAGTTGCAGAAATGTGTTTTCAGAAGAAAATGGTAGGCATAATATTTTCAACTTGGATCCCATCTGAACAATACATAGTCCTCTCTCTCTCTCTCTCTCTCTCTCTCTCTCTCTCTCTCTCTCTCTCTCTGTGTGTGTGTGTGTGTGTGTATGTGTGTGTCTATGTGTGTGTGTTTGTAAATGTCACTATGTGCATGTGCGCATGTGTTTGTTATGAATATTCTCATCTTATTCACCTGTTTCCACTTATGGCCAGATAGTTGTGGGCACACATGCAGTCATGTGCCTGTTTGTGGGTGTGGACGCTCAAAATTTATATCAGAGACCAACTTTAATTACTTTTCCAAGTTCATGCAGGGTATGCCAATCAAATGCAGAGCAAAAGATATGGCTAGTTAGTCTCACTATCTAGATTCTTCATGGATACTGTGTCACCATGCCACATATAGCACACTTAGGAGGGATCTGAGCTTGCAAATCTAGGTCCTAACATCGTTTGCATACTACTACATGCTTTTACTGGTAAATCATCTCTCCAACCCTTAAAGTAAAGGAAACTACTTAAAAGTAAGTTTGACATATTTTCTTGGGTTCACTTCGTGTGTGCTAAGAAAATCATGCTGGCAGAATCTACATATAAGGTGGGAGTTGAGGAGGGGCGTGATATTCACCCTTTCACACGAAAATAGCCAATGTAGGAGGTACAGGCATCAACAGATTCTAACACACAGCCTTATTTCAAATTTAAGTTTTTCTCTGTCATGCTTTTTCAGTTTGTTAACACTCAAAGGGAAAATTGGCAGCCTCGCTGAGCTTTAGAGAACTCCTGGGTGAGTGTTAAATGCTCATGTTGTTTCTGAGTCAGGAGGGGTCCCTGTAATCTCATTGGAAACCCTAAAGCCAAGCCTAAATGGAGACTACCCAGGATGTTTTTCATAATTCCAGGCAGTCAACCTGAGGGTAGTTTGGAACTTCCTCTTATTCATGGGATTTTCTCATCACTCAAGCTGCGATAACTTGGGAGCCATTGGGAGTGTGTCTCAGAGCTATGGAGCCACAGGACATGGATTGTATCATCCCACCTTTCATTTCCAGAAACATGCCACATTTCTTCTTTAAGTGGAAGTGATTTCAGTTCGTTTCTAGGGAGCAACAGCATGGTGACCCATTCATTTAGTACGGTGAAGTCTCAGAATGTTCTTAACAGAATCATGGAACTCATTCATCAAAATCATTGATGAAGTAACCAGTTATATGGAGAAAGAGATTCAGAAGACAAGTATGTCCACAGAGGTCCTCAAACTTTATTCAACTGACCGAGTGTCAGGAGATTTTAATGACCCTGGAGATTTACACACAAGCATTTGTAGAACTTTTTATTTTTTCAACATGTTTTTGGTAATAGTTAAATCAGTTAAATCAGTGCATAAAGCAAGCACCTAATAATAGTGTTGCAATACATGTGCTAAAAGAAGGAGCATATTAGATACCGCTATGCACCTGAGTCATAGATTTCTTTTTTTTTAATATTTTTTATTCGATATATTCTTTTTTTTATTCGATATAATTTATTTACATTTCAAATGATTTCCCCTTTTCTAGCCCCCCCCCCACTCCCCGAAAGTCCCGTAAGCCCCCTTCTCTTCCCCTGTCCTCCCTCCCACCCCTTCCCAGTTCCCCGTTCTGGTTTTGCCAAATACTGTTTCACTGAGTCTTTCCAGAACCAGGGACCACTCCTGCTTTCTTCTTGTATCTCATTTGATGTGTGGATTATGTTTTGGGTATTCCAGTTTTCTAGGTTAATAACCACTTATTAGTGAGTGCATACGATGATTCACCTTTTGAGTCTGGGTTACCTCACTTAGTATGATGTTCTCTAGCTCCATCCATTTGCCTAAGAATTTCATGAATTCATTGTTTCTAAAAGAGCAATTATCAAATTCATCTGGAACAACAAAAAACCCAGGATAGCTAAAACTATTCTCAGCAACAAAAGAAAATCTGGGGGAATCAGTATCCCTGACCTCAAGCAATACTACAGAGCAATAGTGTTAAAAACTGCATGGTATTGGTACAGTGACAGGCAGGAGGATCAATGGAACAGGATTGAAGATCCAGAAATGAACCCACACACCTATGGCCACTTGATCCTCGACAAAGAGGCTGAAAACATCCAATGGAAAAAAGATAGCCTTTTCAACAAATGGTGCTGGTTCAACTGGAGGTCAGCATGCAGAAGAATGCGAATTGCTCCATCCTTGTCTCCTTGTACTAAGCTCAAATCCAAATGGATCAAGGACCTCCACATAAAGCCAGACACTCTGAAGCTAATAGAAAAGAAACTGGGGAAGACCCTTGAGGACATCGGTACAGGGAGAAAGTTTCTGAACAGAACACCAATAGCGTATGCTCTAAGAGCAAGAATTGACAAACGGGACCTCATAAGGTTACAGAGTTTCTGTAAGGCAAAGGACACCATCAAGAGGACAGATCAGCAACCAACAAATTGGGAAAAGATCTTCACCAATCCTACATCAGATAGAGGGCTAATATCCAATATATATAATGATCTCAAGAAGTTAGACTCCAGAAAACCGAACAACCCTATTAAAAAATGGGGTACAGAGTTAAACAAAGAATTCTCACCTGAAGAACTTCGGATGGCAGAGAAGCATCTTAAAAAATGCCCAACTTCATTAGTCATTAGGGAAATGCAAATCAAAACAACGCTAAGATTTCATCTTACACCAGTCAGAATGGCTAAGATTAAAAATTCAGGAGACAGCAGGTGTTGGAGAGGATGTGGAGAAAGAGGAACACTCCTCCACTGCTGGTGGGGTTGCAAGTTGGTACAACCACTCTGGCAATCAGTCTGGCGGTTCCTCCGAAAACTGGGCACCTCACTTCCAGAAGATCCTGCTATACCACTCCTGGGCATATACCCAGAGGATTCCCCACCATGTAATAAGGATACATGCTCTACTATGTTCATAGCAGCCCTATTTATTATTGCCAGATGCTGGAAAGAACCCAGGTATCCCTCAACAGAAGAGTGGATGCAAAAAATGTGATATATTCTTTATTTACATTTCAAATGATTTTCCCTTTCCTGGATTCCCCCCTTCCTGAAAGTCCCATAAGCCCTCTTCCCTCCCCCTGTTCCCCAATCTACCCCTTCCCAATTCCCTGTCCTGATATTTCCTGGAGCCTTTTCAGGACCAGGGAACACTACTTCCTTCTTCTTGGGTGTCATTTGTTATGTGAATTGTGTCTTGGGTCTTCCAAGCTTCTAGTTTAATATCCATTTATCAGTGAGTTCATATCATGAGTGTTCTTTTGAGAGTTGTTTACCTCACGTAGGAAAATGTTCTCTAGTTTCATCCATTTGTCTACGAATTTCATGAATTCATTGTTTCTAATGGCTGAATATATACCACATTTTCTGTATCCATTCCTCCATTGAGGGACATCTGGGTTCTTTCCAGCTTCTAGCTATTTTAAATAGGGCTGCTATTAACATAGTGGAACATGTATCCTTATTAAATGCTGGGGAATCCTCTGGGTATATGCCCAAGAGTGGTATGGCAGGGTCCTCCGGAAGTATCATTCCCAGTTTTCTGACAAACCACCAGACTGACTTCCAGAGTGGTAGTACCAGCTTGCAACCCCACCAGCAGTGGAGGAGTGCCTCTTTCTCCACATCCTCATCAGCACCTGTTTTCTCCTGAATTTTTGATCTTAGCCATTGTGACTGGTGTGAGGTGAAATCTCAGGGTTGTTTTGATTTGCATTTTCCTGATGATTAATGATGTTGAACATTTCTTTAGGTACTTCTTAGCCATTCGATATTCCTCAGGTCAAAATTCTTTGTTTAGCTCTGTACCCCATTTTTAAAGGGGGGGGGAGTGTTTGACTCTCTGGAGTCTACCTTCTTCAGTTCTTTGTATATCTTGGATATAAGCCCTATGTCGGATGTAGTGTTGGTAAAGTTCTTTTCCCAATTTGTTATCTGTCATTTTGTCCTTTTGACAATGTCCTTTGCCTTACAGAAACTTTGTAGTTTTATGAGGTCCCATTTGTCAATTCTTGATCTTAGAGCACAAGCTATTGGTGTTCTGTTGAGGAAATTTTTCCCTGAGCCAGTGTCCTCAAGGGTCTTCCCCAGTTTCTTTTCTATTAGTTTCAGTGTTTCCGGTTTTATGTGGAGGTTCTTGATTCACTTGGACTTGAGCTTAGTACAAGGAGATAAAAATGTATCAATTTGTATTCTTTTGCATGCTGACTTCCAGTTGAACCAGCACCATTTGTTGAAAAGGCTATCTTTTTTACCCTGGATGGTTGTCGCTCCTTTATAAAAGATCAAGTGACCATAATTCTGTGGGTTCATTTCTGGGTCTTCAATTCTATTCCACTGATCTACTTGCCTGTCATTGTACCAATACCATGCAGTTTTTAATGCAATTGCTCTCTAGTAATGCTTGAGGTTGGGGATATTGATTGCCCCAGACATTCTTTTACTGTTGAGAAAAGTTTTAGCTATCCTGGGTTTTTTGTTATTCTAGATAAATTTGAGAATTGCTCTTTCCAAGTCTATGAAGAATTGAGTTGGGATTTTGATGGGGATTGCATTGAATCTGTAGATTGCTTTTGGCAAGATGGCCATTTTTACTATATTAATCCTGCCGATCCATGAACATGGCAGATTTTTCCATCTTCTGGGGTCTTCTTCGATTTCTTCAAAGACTTGAAGTTCCTGTCATATAGATCTTTCACTTGTTTGGTTAGAGTCACACCAAGATACTTTATATTGTTTGTGGCCATTGTGAAGGGTGTCATTTCCCTAATTTCTCTTTCAACCTGTTTATCCTTTGAGTATAGGAAGGCTACTGATTGGCTTGAGTTAATTTTGTAACCAGCCACTTTGCTGAAGTTGTTTATCAGCTGTAGTTCTCTGGCAGAGTGTTTTGGGTTGATTAAGTATACTATCATATCATCAGCAAATAGTGATAGTTTGACTTCTTCCTTTCTAATTTGTATCCCTTTGACCTCCTTGTGTTGTCTAATTGCTCTATCTAGAACGTTAAGTACTATATTGAATAAATATGGAGAGAGAGGTCATCCTTGTCTAGTTCCTGATATTAATGGGATTGCTTCAATTTTCTCTCCATTTAATTTGATGTTGGCTACTGGTTTGCTGTATATTGCTTTTATTATGTTTAGGTATGGGCCTAAATATAATAAAAGCATTAGGTTTCTTCTTTTTTGATCCTCTGCTCTATTATATAGAACTAATAAAAGTTTTAGAAGAATTCATAAATAACTTGTACTGATCAGGAGCTAGAGTTTTTGCTCATCTCTGTGCTCAACATAAATGTGTATGCAGAAATATATGTAAAACTGTTAACAGTATTTCCAATGTTTAAAATCAACAAAAATATAATTTCTAATGTTGTCAACATTCTTTTTTCTCTTCCTGTAGCATTCTCTTCATGTGAAACTGATTCTGCCTCACTTATCCATTGGCCATTGATGAATTTCAGTTATCTTTCCAGAAAATTACAGTTTCAGTCACTGAATACGAAGTTATTTGAACAGTTAAGATGCCATGGGTAATGAATTCAGAAAGTGCTTCATGAGAAATCAATGCAGGAGAGAGAAGAACCCTTTTAAAGTGTTACAGAGACTTCTTAGTTGTCATGGTGCCAGGTAAAATAATCATAGAGATCTTGAAAACTTGATATATGGTAAGAGCATCTAGTCTGCCTGAAAGTCAGTCTGTGCCTTTGTGCCATTACTATGAAATTTGTCTAACATGAATGTCTCATGGAAACAGAACCCCTAAACATGGTTAGATTAATTTATGTTCAGAACATTTTGTATTGGGGTGTTTGTATTTTCCATTTCCAGCTTTGTATCTTATAATCCAAAGTCCCCAAGTATATCAGCTCATAATCATACCTGAGTTCCAGTCTTATGACCAATTCATTTACCAAGTGTCAGGAGTTGTTTTAAAATTGTGTAATCACTATGTATTTCCTTGCAGTTCCTTCCTTCTTCCCTGGCATAGTTGACGTGACATATGATTCTTGATTTACATTTCTGATACTACGTATCTTTGTTATGAAATATCTAAATCATTCCAGTGGAGGTTTAATTGGCTCTAGTAATATTTCTTCTTGGATTCTTCTTCTGCCTTTCCACTGCCATGTCACTTGCTCTACTTTAACCAAATGCACTCAGTAATTTAAGGTTTTGTATAAATAAGAGTATTTCCCTGCCCTAGTCTATCACATAATCTTTTTGTGTCTTCTATTGTGTCTGAAGACCACTACAGTGCACTCACATGTATAAAATAAGCCTTTAAAATGAAAAGAATGGGAGTTTAGAATTTTTATACTACTTTTTTTTTTACCATTGTTCTTCTTGAGTTTGTTTTAATTGTAAGTGTTTAAAAGTCATATAAATAAAGACATAAGATAACTTTTGAATACAATTCTATATAACAAGTTATTTGAAAGAGTTACTAAAAGGTCATAGGTTTAGACATTTTAATTTCTGCTGGAGCATTTCTGCTATTATTTTTTCTTCAAACTGTAGTAAAGCTAACACACACTGAACTAGATGGATGTTCTTTGTAACAGGTAGTAGATCTACCAAGCATGGATCTGTGTAACGAACAAAACAGTCAACATATAGACCAACTCCAACAACAAAACACCAATTTGTCTTAGTCATGGTTTCTATTCCTGCACAAAACACCATAACCAAGAACCTTTGAAAAGGAAAGTATTTATTCAGCTTACACTTTCACATTGCTGTTGATTGCCAAAGGAAGTCAGGACTGGAACTCAAGCAGTCAGGAAGCAGGAGCTGATGGAGAGGCCATGGAGGGATATTATTTACTGGCTTGCTTCTGCTGTAACTAGGCTTCACCAATAGCTTCTCATAGGCTCACTTCATGGTGTTAAGACTCAATTCCTTTGCATGACCTTTTCAAGTCTTGAGTCATCAATTGCAACTGAGACTGTATCTTCATCAATGGCCTTCCATGGCCTCTCACAGTGCCAAGCCTCAGATGCTCTTCAGGACCCTTTCATACCTTCAAAAACCAGTACCACCTGGGTGACTATTACACATTAACAAGTCCTGTTGGAGCATGAGGTACAAACTTGGCTATCTCTGGAACACAGCCTCTTTGTGCTCTTAGAAAACACTTCCCAGAAGATGTCACTTGAATGATTCATGATAAGAATAATGATTTCTTAGCTCTAGCTATCCAGAATCAACATTCCTAGTAATGCAAAATTTTCACTTTAGTAGTTCTGTTATCTTGTTAATCACAGCTGATTCTCCAGCTCCAGGTAACCAAAACTACAGAATTTTGACTATCAAAATTGCCACAGCCCTGATAAGAGTCTTTATAATCATCCCTCTGAAATTTCGCAAGCCAGGCCTCCATCTTCTGTACTGTTCTCAATATTATCTTCCAAGCTCCCATAGAATATTCTACAGAGCTCTTAACATGTAATGGATCTTCTAGCCCAAAGGTCCAAAATTCTTCCACAGTCCTCTCCAAAACATGGTCAGGTTGTCACAGGAATGTCTCATTATGCTGGTATCAATTTGTCTTAGTCAGGGTTTCAATTCTTGCACAAACATCATGACCAAGAAACAAATTGTGGAGGAAAGGGATGAATGAATGGCCTTTGATTTTTGTGTTCATACAGCTGTATTTTCCTTTACATTTCTGTCTTCTATTTGAACAATAATTATCACTATGTGACTGTCCTTAATGTAAGATGAGAGTAATCCCTTGTGATTTACCTGTTCCTATTCAGGCTACCCAATACACTGCACAGTGAATGGCTTCAGAGCCTAATCTCATTTGTAACACCAGGGTTTGCACTGCGCTAAAAATATATTACAAATGACGTAAAAAAAATAAAATTCTTTGGGAAAAAGTAGAAAAGAACAGGATGGTGAAGAGTTTTTGCAAGAGTCTATTTCATCCATATGGCAGAATTTAACACAGAAAAAGATAAGGCCCTGTGTTAGTTTTGTATTGACGTCTCTAGAGTACTTCAGGGTGTTGCCAGAAGTTACATATGGCCTATATTCATACTCAGTGGAAGATCAATTTCTTTTCTTTTTTTTATTAGGAAAAATTTTCCAAACATCTGGAAATTTTCTTGCCCAGACTCATTTAAACATTGTTATTTTCGACCATATACAACCACTGCTGACTCAAGAAAACAATGAAATGCATCAGGTGTCGGGGACACCATCATAGGGAGGCTCTACAGAGGAAGTTTCCTTGTGAACATGGATTAAAGAGCAAGTTGAAATTCACAGCATTTTTTAGAGAAAAGAAGCAAAAGGTGTTTTTCAGAAATCATTTTCCCCAAAAAATTCCTTATTAGAGATTTCTTGTAAGGCTACAGATAAAGGCAATTTTGACATAAATCTTCTTTTGCAAATGTCGAGAATCTTAACAGCTACACAGCATGGAACACATAGAAAGTAATAAAATTAACCAGAATCATCTCCTTGATTCTTTTAGCTAAAATAATTATTATCAGACACTAGCACCAGAAAAGTTTTAGGCTAAAATTCAGCCTTATGTTTTATCCAGTTCTGTTGCATATTCTCCTATACTGAAGAGTACTAAGATTTTTGAAAATATTGAGGATCATTAACTGTAGGTGATTTAGCAAGGACATGAGGCAACTGCCTGAAGACAACGTTTTGTTTTCCTAGCTGGACATAAGAAAGGATGTATACCACTTGCATGCAATGGGTAACAGCAACAATAATAGTGCTGCCCTGCTAAAATGCATGAGTCTACCTCCAAAGAGGATCATTTGAATTCAAGATATACACAATTCAAATTTCATAAAACTTTCACCTGTCTAGAATAAGCATTCATTTATTGATTTTTTTTTTATAAAAGTCTACCAAAACAAAAGTAAAGCAACAACATTCATTTAAACATGTCTGTAACTGATAGCCATACTTTAAGGCTGCCTAGTGGCTTCCCAGACAGTCACATTGGGTAAACAATAACCTTTGTAACTGCCATGTTTTTCTTCACATGTGGATTGATTGCATTCTATATGAGTGAGGAAGTAGTCTATGCAAAAATATCATGATTCCCTGATTCCTGAAGCAACATGGTATAGACTGTACCTTTGGAGCAAGATTGGGTTGCTCTGTCTGAGAGATAATCCTCTAAGGTGGATTGCATTCCATATTGTCCTTAGCCTCGTGGAATTCAAGCATGAAGTAAGATCTGATCAGACTCAGAGGGACTGAATTTCTTCCCAGATCCTAGATTTGCTTCCGAGTTCCGCAGTATTTACATGCTCAAAATGGGGGATTAAAGACACCCAGGCATCTTTTCTCACATTGCTGAAAGAATTATCCAACAGACACACAAAATAAGCCCATGGTGGTTGTTTCCTTGGGTAAGAGTGACCCGGTATTTGATAGGCCCTCTATCTTTGATCTCTCATGCTTCAGGCTTCTGAGTCCGGGGCATTCTTAGGACCCTGAATATGCAAACAACCTGAAGAATTTAACCATAGGTTTATGTGGCCAGCTCCCTTCGCTCTTCTCAGAGCTACAGGTTTTTAGAGATTGATGAGTTTCCTTACTCTTCTAGATAATATATAAGGAACTACTAGAGGTAGAGAGGTTATACATATGAATGAGTATTGAACCTGTTAAGAATCAGTTGGGGGGGTTGTTAAAAATGCAAGAATCCCAATTGGGCTTCCAGAGATAGAGCTGTAGCAGTAAAAGTAGATCAAAGTTGACGGTTTTACCTGTATCTGGTTACTACATTTTTGTTTTCACTGACACAGCCTGTATTTTCTTTAAAGGAAGGAAGAAGACACTCAGCCCTGCAGCTTGCCTGGGGTTAACTGCATATATTTTCACACTAGTTCACACAAGAGTTCACCGAGAATTGGGAAAAGTGTTGACTAATGGTACTGAACGGTAAAATAGCTTCTTTCCCCCCACATTGGGATTCTCTCCATCCTTTTCATGTCATGCGTTGCCACTCTGGGGACTGTAGATTTTGCAGCCATTGTTGCCACAAGCAGAGCTGATGTTAAGATGAAACCAAGAATGTGGGCTTCCCATGTGGAATTAGAATAGAAAGAGGAATATGTAATTTATTCATGCTGAACATTTCTGAAATAAATATTTTGCACTGAAAGCTATACTCCCATTCCTTTAATTTATTCTACAGTAGATCTTATGCTGCTAGAATTTGATATTGGTGTAGAAAGGGAAGAAAGTACATATGTGCTGTGACTAAAACCCTCAAAATAATTTATATTATGTTGGGGTTTGACACTTCACTTATGCTTATGTTGAAAAGTGTCTTTGTGCCTATCAAATTGGTTTTATTTTTTAACACATTTTTTATATATGTCAAAGTAGAATTTTGAACCAATACTCATTACCAAGTTTGAAGACTTGTGTTCATTTCCAATTTATGCCTGTACAGAAAAACTTTAAGATGAAATAAATGTACGGTCTGGGAGATCAGCTAGTCTATAAATGCAAGAATACAAAATATTTTATTTTTATATGATTCAGTGATTTTTAAACTGGCACTGGTATGCAATTGGTAAAACTTTGTAAACTGGTTAACTGACTTTTATACAATCACCAATCTTTTCTTTTTTTCAATAAGAAAAATTTGCAATAGAAAAAAGATATTATTCAGAGACAATTTCCAAACAGTGAAGAAATTCATACTATAACTCAATTCTAACACTTTTGTTAAAATACTCTTTCCCATCTGATAGTGTTAATTATAACGATTAAGCACTGCTGACTACTTCTTTTGCATTGGAAAACAGTTCTTTAGGTTTTTTTCTCTATCCTGTTATGAAGATTGTGAAGACAAATTTTAAAAGTAAGTTCCTGATGTCCTGGCCTTATAAAGTATATCTAACTCCTATTATGACTCAGTGTGTATGTTGCTTTTAAAGTAGTAAAAATACATGCTTGTAAACATGAAGAGACCAGTGGATTAAAAACTGACATTGTTGACTATGTTATGAATACAAAGACTCAAGACTATGCATACTCAGACACAATCTAATTGTGTCCCATTATCCTTATGCTTATAAGTTCAACTGATATCAAATATTATTGATTTAAATATTATTTCTATACAATATGTTTTATTCATGTTTCCCTCCCCTATCTAATCCCTAAAGATCCCTCAACCCCTTACTTACTCAAACTCATTGTTTTTATTCCTCTTAAAAAAAAAATCAAAGGAAGCTCAAAGAAAGTCTAGTAAGACCAGCCCAAAACAATACTGAATAGAGCAAAAAAAAACTCAAAGCATCATATTATAAATAAACTTTTCTCCCATGATACATTCAAGAACAGTTTTATTAGGAATGATTTTGCAACAAAGAATATAGAAAATAATTTAAAAATTAAAAAAAAATGAAAATAAAAGGAATGACTTTGCATACCTGTGTCTTAAAGAAGGTTAAATAATCTATTGCTCTATGACCACTCCATTTTTCTTAATATCCTGGCTGTTTCTCTAACATTCTTGTAAGGATGTTGAATTGGTGGCCATCTCAGGGCTCCTGCAATCTTTTACAGATGTCCATGAATATTCATTCCATCAAGCAATGATTCCTGATTCCAGGTGCACATGCAAGCCCAGCAATGCAGAAAAAACCTATTGTTCACTGTCATGTGTGTCACAAATAAAGACTCTGCTGGCAATTCAAGATAAGTAATATCTTCTGGAAGAGAGTCAAGGATATAAATCCTTTCTGTTCCTTTTTCTTTGTACAGTTGTTCAAGGACTGGATGCTAGAGGAGTTGATATCCTTCTGAATGACTTTTGAATGACATGCAGTTAGGGGAAGTAGTGAAGAAAAGAGTTGATGACACTGGCAGGTTCAAAAGAGAACTTTTTAACCTAAAAAATAATTTATGTTGGTAGTGTAAGCACCCAGTCTAAATGCAAGCTTGAGGTCAAAGACTGTCCATTCTCTTTTCTCTCTCACATGTGAATACTGGCCTTGAGGACTGTCCATGAAAGATAGCAAACACATAGGAAGCTACATTTGCCTTTTCAAGGAAGAGGGGATAGGGCACAAGTGACTTGAAGGAAAATGAAGAACCACAGAGAAAAATAGATTGGGCCAGGCTTGGTATAGGTGACCAGGATAGAAGAAAAAATGTGAAGACGGACAGTTAACACTAAAACCTTTTAGAAAAGTCATGTGGATATCTACTACCTTAGAATCAGGCCAAAATATATAAATTTATATGCATGTAGTTTATAGAAATAACTAGAACTGAGATATTCTAAAATGAGGACAATACCACTCCTAGCAACATATTTATAAAATGAAACATGTGGAACCAGGTAATGCAATGTCTATTTAATAGAGTAATAGGAGTGGGTGCTCTTTTGGCCCTAGATACAAGTTATCTCAGTAATTGTACCAGGCATGAATTCCATCTTTTTCCATGGACCTTAAATTCTATCAGAAAATTATTAGTTACTAGTTCTAGCTAGTTTTAGCTCTTTTCTATCCTTTTGTCTTTTTTCTTTTCTTTTCTTTTCTTTTCTTTCTTTTTTTCTTTCTTTCATTCATTCTTTCTTTTTCTACAACTTGACACAAGCTATATTTATCTGAGAACAAGAAACAAAAATTGTGGAATTGCCTCTTTAGGATTGGCAAACATGTGGGTCATTTTCTTAATTACTTAATTAATATTTAATTACTAATTACTTTCAGAGGGCCCAGATCATAGTAGTTTGTACCATCTTCTAACTGGTGTTTCTGGAAGGGATAATTATGCAGAATAATCAAGATATAGGGAGCAAACTTGTAAGCAGCATTTCTCCATAGCCTCCTTTTTGATGTCTGCTTCAGGGTTCCTGCCTTGAGTTCCTGCCCCGATGACCCAAGGAGAAAGACCTGAGAGTTGGAAGATGAAATAAACCCCTACCTCCCCAAATTGTATTTGATAATCCCATTTTATTGCAGAAATTGACATGTTTAAACATGTTCATAAACTTTTCCTATTGCATGGAAATAGGAAACATTAGGAATGATACTTGCTTATTTCCCCCAGTAGCATGCAGACGACCTTACAGAAGTATGGAAACTAGAAAGTGGGGAGACAAACCCAGGCTTGTGTGCGTTTGCTTTCCCCATGTTATACAACTTTATGCTCTATATGTCTTTAGCAACAAGATTCAACCACCAAGTTCTGGAGAATAGACTAAAACACTAACAGTCATCTATAGTGACTAAGGTTGGATAAGGCCCATTACTGATTAAAATATGTAACCAATTTCTTCAACTGGACTTTTATATATAATAGTCAATGTTGCTAGGAGGGGTATTGTACCCATTTTAGAATCTCTCTCTCTCTCTCTCTCTCTCTCTCTCTCTCTCTCTCTCTCTCTCTCTCTGTGTGTGTGTGTGTGTGTGTGTGTTGTGTGTGAGATGTGTGTGCTTTCTCTTTGATTCCTCAGTCTGAATAACAAAGCTCAAATAAATCCTGGTGTTCTCTTGTACACAGAATCCTGTTTCAGTGGAGTATGCATTCTATGGCATAATGATTTTACAGAGAATATAGTGCATAGTTCATATATGCAGCTCTGTATGTGGTCAAAACCTCTCCTCTTCCTCCTCCTCCTCCTCCTCCTCCTCCTCCTCCTCCTCCTCCTCCTCCTCCTCCTCCTCCTCCTCCTCCTCTCTCTTTTACTTAAGCATAAGTTTGGAGGCAGTTTCCTGAAAAATCCTTAACATCTAATAAAAAGACAGACTACAACAAAGTGAGATCTTAGACCTGTTACTTTTGTTGTATCTACCCAGCAGTTGGTAGTAAGGCATAGTAACAATGTAACAATGAAGGTTAGTGGTAAAAGACACCAACTCAGATGTACCCTGCTTTGAATGTGAACATATTATTCCTTTCATAAAACTTATTAACCTACAGATTAATCGTGATAACACATGCCCTCGTCATTGTAATGAGTATTATTAAGATTATCCTTAGGACCCTATATAGCAGAGAAATATTCTATTGGATTATTGTTCAATCATTGTCGTTTTTATCACTGCTTTCTTTATTAGTATTTCTCAGAGTATCATGATATTTTATTGAATAAAAACATGCATTGAACACTGTCCTAGAATGTCTTTCTAGAGTTGTCCATTGAGAACCTCCCTGAGCTTCTGCATCTACAATTTAGGTTTTCAACCTCCCTGTTTTTATTGAGGCTCATATTTGAAGTCTCTGTTTTGCTTTTTTCTCCTTATAATGTTATTATTCATATGCACTAGTCCTTCAAAATGAGTCATGTTAATATCTCATACTTTACTTTTAACTAATGTGCAGTATGGTAGCATATCATTTTCAGGTTACAGACCTTAAATAAAAATGTGTTTGTATCACTTTGTATATTTATGATTTAACACAACCTAGTAGACAGTCAAATAGGTAAATTCATTTTGTACCTTTTGTATTGTGGACTTCTTTAACAAAGATTAACAAAAATTATGTAATCACTTTGTAAACATTAACATTCATGGTAGCTATAGTCTTAACTATTTTATTATAACTGTTATTTGGAATTAGAGTTTGGGTTACTTGTTTGAATAAGCCAGAAGACTCAATTTGAAATGACTCAATCACTTATTCTCATGTCTCCCTGTCCCTAACTTTAATTAATACTGATTTATATACTATGTGAAATATTTCATCCACAAAGATTCTAGAAATTGGTTATTTAATTCAAAGTATCTCAGATAATGGAGTACCTTAAGATTTCTATACGTCTACTGTAATAGATTGGACACCAAATTTCTTTATTAGGCCATTATTGAAGTTTTAATTTTAGGGTGATATGATAGGGACCTGATAGAACGTTTAACAGTAGAAAACTGGTGGCAAGTTGTTGATAATTTTGGACATATACTTAAGTGTCCCTCTTTTATTCCTGCCTAAACAAGAGGTGAGCAGCATTCTTTCTTTGAAGATATGCTGTCTCTGATTAAAGACATAAAATCAATTAGTTTGTATAATTGTGGACAGAATCTGCAAAACTTGGATTCAATGTAGGCCTTTTGTCTTTATAAGTTAGTTATCTTATGTCATTCAATAAAGTACTGTGAACCTGAATAATAAAGTTTTTCCTTATGCTTATTATTAACTCTATGTGTTTAAAAGATGGGGCTTTTGATTATGAAAAGAAATTTCTATAGTGCCTTCTGGATATGCAATAAAAAATCCATAATGAAATTTCCAATGAAAATTGGGAAACAATGTTGTAAGAACATATAGACCTAGGTAGATGTGTCTATTTCTTATCCAAATACAGGATTTAGAAACATATATAAAACCATTATAAACTTGTTATGGACTAAATACAACTACTTAATTAACAAGTTGGAAACATAGACTTTGAGCAAGAGAAAGTGACCATATTTGTAACCAAAGTCTATCCCATGTGATTAAGATTTATTAAGGTCATGAAAACTGAGATTGTAAATTGGTACTGCGACTAAAATAATAACAAGATTTATGGAGAATGTACAAACAGAGAAGAAAACCACATGGAGATACCATGAGAATGAAATTATCTCATCAGCTGAAATACTGATCTTGGAAATTTTGATTCTATAATTATGAGAAAATAAGTTTCTATTTCTACACTTGTGGAGTACATTGTTATGGTAGTCTAAGCAACATATTTAGAATGAAAACTGTTTAATACATAAACTTTATGAAATTCACTGAGAGCAAGTGAAATTCTTAATACTACTACATAGAACGTGTTACATTTTACCAGTAAAATGATAGAAAATAAACACCCTCCATGTTGCATGGCCTTAGAATTAACAAATTTGGGGGATATAGAATGAGGAACACACTCTATGAGATTAAAACTAAGACAGCTTTCAGGAGACATGTAATGAATGTGTAAGTTTTACATGCCCCATTTCCCTGTCTAAACTCATCAATCAACTAATTGGCTCTCCCACTCCTGGGAAGCAAAAGCGAGGAATAGAAGAAAGCCAGACAAGTCAAATTGTTAGTGGCCTGTGGACATGGATGACAATATCAGGTCAGTAACCAAGAGCTTGCAGTGATTACAGCTGCAGACACATTAGCATCTTCTAAGAAGCTCTAAAGATGATTGAGCTCAAGTGTGCATCAACAAAGGGAATTAGACATTTTCTTAGGTTTGCCTGTTTGGCTACTAAGTAAGAAACTAAAAGACTAGTTCATAAATTACATATCATTTTCACTAAGGCTATAAGTCAGTTGTCTTTCTAACTTCTGTGGGTTATGAATTTCTCTAATAGAATTCATGCAATAAAAAGCATTATTCTGGCCCCAGAGCTCCCAGGGGCTAAGCCATCAACCAAGGGGTACACATGGCTCCAGTTATACTTGTAGCAGAGAAGCGCCTTATTAGGCATCAATGGGAGGACAGGTCTTTGGTCCTATTGAGGCTTGATAGATGCAACAGTGTAGGAAAATCAAGGGAGGGTAGATGGGAGTGGGTTGGGTGTCGGAGAATCCTCATGGAGGCAGGGGGGTGGGATAGAGGTTTTCTGGGGCGGGGTGGAACTGGAAAGTGGAACAACATGTGAAATGTAGACAAAGAATATATTCAATAAATAAAAGAATAGCATTATTATTCTTATTACTTGCTATCAAGGGACCTGAGACTCAAAGAGATTTGCTTTCAGATACTCATTCAGCTAGCATGCAGAGAATTATGAATGAATAGAAGTTAAAATGGAGAAATTAGGTAAGTAGCTATGGTTTAGCTTAGCCTGAAATTGACTTCCCCGGTGTCTTTGGGTGGACTATCAGTTCTTGTCCAAAGGAAAAAAAACCAAGAAAGGACAAATAGAACAATATTATAATATTAATACATTTTCAATAAAATCTATAAGATTTTTTTATTTCCTTTTTGTTTATTTGTTTTGGAACAGTGCTTCTCTTTGTAATAGCCCTGGCTATCCTGGACTTGATTTGTAGGTCAGGCTGGCCTCCAAATGATAGAGTTCTCCCTGCCTTTTCCTCCTCAGTTCTGACATTAAAGACATATGCCATCATGCTTGGCAAGATACCGTTTGTATATGAAATAAGTATTATGTGCAAGCAAAGACAAATAACATGAGATCCAATGTTGAAAGAACACTCATTTGAAGGCAAAATTAGCAAGCTGTTTAGTAGTGATTGGTCCTTACTGAGGTTGATTAGTGTAACTTATTTTGTAATCATTCATGAATAGAAAGGGGAAGGCCCTGGCCAGTGGTAAACTAAGAACTTAAGTAGAAGTGGATAGATTCAATGAAAATATGAAATCATCAAGTTTTAAATCATTACATAGAAATTCTGCTTTGCACGTTGGGATTACTATAACATACAGATGTCCTCAATACAACCAGCATGAATTGAGCACTAAAAATTTTATCTACAAATATGAAATGCCAATTTCATACAATTTTCACCTACAAGTGCTGTTATTGCTTGCTAATCATCATGATATTTATAATAAGCAGCAGTTTTAAACAATCTTATATTACAAAATATTAAAGCACGACACTTGAAGGAGGTTCCAAAGAGTGTCATGGAAATCAAATTTTTGATTTTAGGAATGCTGGAAATCTCTGGGAAGGTCTTAGGTAGGCATTGCAGATCCATTTTTGGTCTATTCCATATAGCATATGGAAGCCTAAGGTCTGCTAGTCATATATATTTAAATGATTAACAGTAAATTACTCCTTGGAAACTAGAACGTTGATATGATCCCTGTTTTTTATTTAAATCTACCTTTGGACAAAAAAACATATTACCCCCTTATAAGATATATATCAAAGGGATATATATCACATTTAAACTCTGCTTTCCTAGAAGACAAATCTAAACATTTTTAAGAAGAGAAAATTTAAAAGGCAACTAGCTACAACAAAGTCTTTGAACCTAGCTTGGACCATTTTGAACTAAAATCTACTCCCACTCAAATTAGACCAACCATTACAAGCATTTTAAATAAAAATGCCTTGTATTCTGTGTCCCAGAATTGCATTCTCTCAAGGGACATGCAGTGCCTGATCATAAAGCTGCTTGTGACCTGGTGGTGTTAATTCATGGTCCATGGATACTTGGATGAAGCTGTGATGTGACTGGAGAGGTTGGAGATTCTTGTGAGAATCTTTTAGGGAACCCTGGAAAAATTTGCTTAATTCTACTCTTCCTACCCTTTCATTTGTGGGGAAGGAAGAATGCCACCCACACAGAGATGATTGTTGCATGTAAATGTGTTACTTTTGAACTTTAAACCTCCAAGAATGTTCCGGATGCTGTCTTTCTTTCTGAGCTGAATAGGAATCAAGAATAACAAGGTGGAGACTTTCCTTTTTCAGAAAAAAATGTATATTCATAGCATTAACATAGTTGCATAACAAAAGAAGAGGTAAGGAGTGGGAAAGAGAAGGGCAAGTTAAAGGAAAAAGAGGAGAAAAGAGACAAAAACAGATAGAGACACAGACACAAAAACAGAGGGGCATAGCCAGAAAGACAGAGCCAGCCAGAGAGAACATCCATGCTGGGATGTTTGCACATTATTGCAGTTTATGGACAATAAATAGATATAATAGGGTTGCTAAGCTGGAGATTCTTAGGAAGAACAATATCAAAGTATTGTCAACCTGTGAGCTACTCTTTACTTTTTGGATTACATATAGAGCAGAAAATGGAATAGATGGCTCAGTAAGTAAAGGTGTTTGTTGTCAACCTTGATGACTTGGGTCTGACACTTGGAACCCACATAGTGAAAAAAATTGAATCATACAAAATTTCTGACCACTATCCTCTACGAGTGATATTATGTATACAAGCACACATATGCATGCATGCACATACACAGGCAATTCCACCACAGTTAATAAATAAATGAAATAAATAAAATAATTTCAGAAATAAGCATAGAGTGCAAATTGTATTGACTTTTGATGTGGATGGTTATCCTTGATCCGATGCTTTAGTCATTGTAAAACAAATGATGATACCCGAGTAAATGCCTGTGTTCCTCTGTGTTCTTTGCCTTCTCAGATTTATCTTATCATCAGAGCTGACAAAAAACTACCTAGATTTTGGAGGTTTAATTATCATTAAGGATAGGGCATTCCTCTAAAGTAAATGTCCTGTACAACTAAGACTGAAGAGTATTGAAGACTCTAAGACTATTCAACAAAATGGCATCTGAGTCATAGCTCTAGCTTTATGTGGAGGTAAAGCTGTGTGAACACTCTTGGAGCTCACTAGTAGATGGCCATCTAACCTTTATAAGTACCAGCTGTTGACTTTCTTCTAAAGAAGAAATCCATACCATTGCCCCCTGCTATAAAAGCATCCAAAATGTTCCTTCCAGTGACCTGGACAGAAAGGCCTTCCTTACAGATCTTTTTTAGGGAAATTGAGTAAGTATAAAGGCTGCTTAAAATGCATGTGGGTGCATTGGTCTCCAGGCCACTGTATGTTCTTAGCTCTAAGGAGTGCTTCACTTTGATGTATATTGAGGCTATTTCTATCTTCTCTTCACTACGCTGTGTGTTTTTATTCTGAATGCTTTCAATAGAGCAGATGGAGGCAGTGGAGACAGGAAGTTCCAAAAGAAACCCCGGTGGAGATAGTCAATTTACCTTCACATCATCTCTGTCTCAGCAGTGTTATGCTACTATTAATTACTGCTTGAGTGACGCAATTACTTTTCATCGATTTAGGAAATGTTTACATTTCCCCTCAGAAAATACTGCCTCATCATTTAAATATTTAAATCAGCAAAGGGAATATATATATATATGACAAAATGCTTAGATAGCCTCAATATATAGTATTTTTCAAAAAATTTAAAAGAGTAGATTCATACTGAATTAGTTTCTTTAGTAATTCTTTTTTTCATTTATATAAGTAATTTGGTGGTGGGCGGGCGCTTTTCTTTTCTTTATTTCAGTCATTTTTTCTTCAGATGTGCTAGCCTTTACTCGAGTAATGTCTTCTAATTGTCTTACCAGTCCATACTAAATACTCTCTCTGCTGAGCTGTTCATTATCAACATCACACTGAAAGCTTAAATGTCACATTTGCATCTCACTCAATGTTTAAAATAACAAAAGCTGCCAATGAAAATAAATCAAACAAGTTAGACTCTTGATTAAAGGAAAATGGTAATGAACACAGTGCACAGACCCCAATTATGAGTGTTTACTCTCCAATGATGTCTCTCAGCCATCCTTTTCAGTAGTGGCACTAACAGACATCCACCCCACAATTCCACCCTATATATAAATCTCCTATTCCCATCCTAACTTCATCATACTAAATGGAGTCATCATACTAAATAATTTGCTTTAGTCCAATTTTCTGTGTCCTAGGTGGGGTGGGGGACGTTCTTGTGGAGATAGGGGGCAGGGGAGGTGTTATGGAATGTAGAACAGTCAGAGAGTAGACTAGAAGGGGGATAATATCTGGAGTTTAAAATAAATAAATAAATAAATAAATAAATAAATAAATAAATTTTCAAAAATAAATTATGATGGTATGGGCATTGCTATATTTTAATACATTAAGAGCTATTTCTCCATCTTTTCACAAGTAGATGCTTTGACAATGAATGGCATGGAAATTTAATATTATCATTAGTAAAATTAGCATGTAAAAGAGCCATAAAACATTGAAAAACTGAACAAGTATGCCATAGAAAAGATCCCACAAATAGTGTTCTTTGTGGCTAGATATAACTGCCCCTGGAAGCACTGCCAGTTACATATAGCATGACTTTGGGAAAACTTTTTTGCAGCTAACCTTTGTTTATAAAATCAGGCTAATGATATAATGTTCCTTAAAGAATTAAATGGCAGAGCATTTAAAAATTCTCTTAACCCATGTGGGATAATTATTAAGTAGTCAATAGTTGTTAAAGTACATCCAATGTAACCAGCATTATCTACCAGCATTTGTGATGGCCTCTATATATTTAATAGCTTTTTAGATGAGCCTCTTGTCTCTTAGAGATATCATCTTTTCCAAAGATTTCTACACTAAGGTCCATTCTTTCACAAAACCTCAGGCAATGAAATTAATTTAATATTTAAAAAACATACTAGGGAGTGCTGGAAAGAAGCTTGAATGGATAAGAGCATGTAAGAGACTTTGAAGAGTATCTGAGTCTGATTCACATGCAGCTTACAAGTACATGTAAGTCTAGCTTGAAAGGGGTCTAACATCTCTGGCATGATCAGAGGTCTGTGCCCATTTGCACATACTTCCCAGACACAATTATAAACTAATAATAAATATTTATATGCATAGATAAATATAGATAGATGGGATTGACTCAGGATTTTGTAAGAATTTTACCTTTGTTAAAAGATGTTCTGTTTGGGATTTTTTTGAGAAACCTACATATTGATTTTAGTTGTTGACATACTACTTTATGTCCCCATTAGTATTTATGTATGAGCTTACATTTATTATTATTTGTATTTATTTTCTCAATGACAGCCATTGTAATTGGTATAAAAGGACGTTTTATTGTTGGGATTGGTCTGGTGCTGCTATTTAGTCTAATGGTAAATTCTGAAACCTGAGTTCTGGTTGCTCCATGATCACCAAATTCCTACATACACCAGCTTTTGTTGTGTAAACCTTGTTCCCCAAGTTAATTGGTCAATAAAAGAATTTCCTGGGAGGGAACAAGGAACTCTGAGAAGAAAAAAAAATGGCTTTTTGCTAGGAGGCCTGAGAGAAGGAGTACCTGACTACAGTCCTGGAAGATAAACCTTGGTATGTACCTAGATGGAGTAAGTGGTTGTGTTAACATAGATAAGTTAATTGAGAGTCTGCCCAGGTAGAGCCTAAGCTTTTAAATATTAACAGGTCTCTGCATGGTTATTTGGGGAACTAGATAGTCAGGGAAAAACTGGTGCCTTATTAATTTCCAGCATTAACTAGTATATACAGAAAATTAATACTCATGATTTGCATCTCAATTCTTTTTTAATTTCTAATTCTTCAATGCTAGGAATATTGAACACTTTCATAAATATTGACTAGTCATTTATATTTCTTCCTTTGCCAATCTTCTAAGCATTTTTGGGGCATACAAGTAGAAAGGGGAATATGAGATGAGAGGAGAAGTTCTAGAGGGAGGGGGAGGGATAATAATAGGGGTAATATAACACTTGGATCAAGAAAGTCAAAGGGAGTAGTATTTGGAAAAGGAAGGTGACAATCAAAGCAGTAGGAATAAAATGGCATAAAATGGCGAATTTCAGTAGGGTAGTAACTAAGAACAACTCATAATGTTATATATGTGTTAGAATCATATGTTGAAACCCATTGCATTGTGTGTTAAACGTAAGTTTTAAAAACAATTTTGATTAGGTATTATTAATTATACCTATTAATTAATTAGAATAATACCTAATAGTATTAGGTATTAGGTATTAGGTATTATTCTATGCCAAGCATCATTGCACATACTGCGTTATTATAAACTCATCATCTTTTAGTAATAGCACATACATAATCCACAAGTAATCACTCAAGAAAGGGGAGACTTTCATGAAGTGTGATTTGCAATGAGAACAACTAGAGCCTGGTGTCTGTGATTGGGAAAGTTCCTTACCCATCTCTCCTTCCAGAGAACCTGCTGTTAGCATGTGTGAGCTGGACTCTACACCAAGTAAAATGGAATGGGGCAATCTGTGAAGAGGTAAAAGGCAAAACAGAGGAACTCGCGAGGAAATATTTGTACACTGTATAAAGGTCCATTAATCTGAGTAATACAGATGGGGCAAATCAAGGCCCATAGAATATAAAGTGAATCGATGTTGTGTCAATGTTTTTCTGGTAACTATAAGCTATTTACATTAAAAGAAGAGCCTGTGACATGAGGGAATTTATTCAGTGTTTGCTTTCGTCAGTTCTAATATCATATATACATGGACTTGTGACATCAAATAGCTTAGAGCAGTGACTCTCAATCTTGAGGTTGAATGGCCCTTTCATAGGGGTTGTCTAAGGTCATCATAAAACACAGGTACATTTACAATTCATTCATTACAGTTTTGAAGTATTAATGAAAACAAACTTATGATTGAGAGTTACCACAACACGAGGAACTGTATTAAAGAGCTGTACCACTGAAGTCATTAGATAGATCAGAATTGGAGCAAGAGCTGTTCCAATGGCTTTGCTCTATGGTCTATGCAACTATTTTCTCAAAATTAAAATGTTACTTTCTTCCTGGAGGAAGAAATGGGGCTCATTAGGCTCAAAGAGATGAAAATTTCAAGATTCAAGAAGTTTAGGCATCAGACCCAAAAGGACATGCATGGTACATACTCACTAATGAGTGAATATTAGCAAAAATGTTCAGAATACCCAGGATACAATCCATATAACTGAAGAATGTTAAAAAGGTAAATGGCCCAGGTGAGGATGCCTCAATCCCACTTGGGAGAGAGAAGAGAACAATCACGGGGGTAGGGGGTAGGGATGGGGAGGTGCAGAGTGAGGAACCTGGATGGGTGAAGGGACAGGGAAGGGAAAAGGGAACATGGCCAGTTATTGCAGGGGTGGGGAAGAGGAACAGGACCAAAGCCTTGAGGTTCAGCAGAAAGAATGGAAACAGGCAACCTCAGGAGGAAGGAAATAGGGTTACCCTCTAGAATTTACCAGAGTTCTGGGAGGTGAGAGATCCTCAGGACTCAAAGGAATGGACCTTATATGAAATGCCTTACAGGGGGGAGAGGGAGTTTGAGGACTCCACCTCCAGTGGAAGGATGGGGCATCAAGTGGAGGGATGGGGTTGCCAACCCACAGTCAGGAACTTTGACCCTGAATTGTACCTGTCTAGTGGAACTGTAAGGGCAAAACTGGAGAAGAGCCTGAGAGAGAAAAGGTTCAGTGGCAGACCCAGATTGTGATCCAGCTCGGTGGGAGGCTCCAGGGCCTGACATTGTTACTGATGCTATGGTGTCCTAACAGAGGGAGCCTAACATGGCTGCCCTCCAAGAGGCCCAAAAGCAGCTGAAAGAATAAGCCAGGGACCCCTGTGCTTGAATTAAGGAAAAAGGAAAAGGAATTTGAGGAGGAGGGTGACCCCCATAAGAAGAACAGTAGTCTCAACTAAACTGGAAAACCAAGATCTCTCAGACACTGAGCCACCGAATAGGCAGCATACACCAGCTGATATGAGACTCCCAACATATGTACTGTAGAGGACTGCTTGTCTGGCCTCAATGAAAGAAGTACACCTAACACTCAAGAGACTTGAAACCCCAAGGAGTGGGGAGGTCTTGTGGGACATGGATGAAGGGGGTGGGAATATCCTCTTGGAGACAGCAAGAAGTTATGGGATGGGGAGCTGTCAGGAGGACTGGGACAGGTAGCAGCTGGACTTTAAAGGAAGATTAAATAAGTAATAGTAGTAGTAGTAGTAGTAGTAGTAGTGGTAGTAATAGTAATAATAAAAAGTTTAGGTAACTATGAAGGTTCAAAAAACAGGAGTATTAAAAGATTCATGTGCCCCAACCTACTAAAAAAGCACTAAATAAGAAACAGAAAGGGAAAAATTTCTTTTGTCTGTGGAAGTTGAACACTGAGACCTAGAGAATACATTTTCAAGAGTATTTTTCCCTAGGTTAGTACCATATTTTTGATATAAATGTTTCAGACAAAACTATGTATCTTCAGAATTTTAGATTGCTGTATTTAAAGTTTGAATAGTGAGTTTTAAACAGCATTAAACGAATGTTTTAATTTTCATCATTCATTTAAATAAATCTATTAAAATTGTACTTAAAATTATAAAGGAGTTTTTTTCGGACAAAATAAAATAAAATAGATGTAAATTCATGAAAAGATTTTATTATGTGTTTAATATATTAGTTTATTATTATATTATTATGCTAAGTCTTTTTAAAATTCATTCACATGATATTACATGCTATTCCTCATTAGTATATGATGACATTTGGTTCCAGATACATTCAAAGAACACACACAATCAGATAACCAAATCTCATGTGTATTTCCTTAAGCTCTTTTAATGCTGCGTAAGAGCCCTTAACCATTATGTAAGCTTCCCTTATTAAGCTTTATAAAATGTGCAGAAAATTTCTAGATCTAAGCCATCTTCAATGTTTCTGACAGGGATTGTAAAAAGGAAATGGACTCTTTGTGATATATTATAGTGTACATTTTTTAAATCAAAAGAAACATGACGGGGAAGTGAGGATGATGTAAGTTTCAATAGCAAATCCATGCTGGGAAGGAAACATGAAATCAAATCATGCGGTTTTATCTTCATCCATGCAATACGAAAGGAAAGATTAGGTGTTATAGAAAAGTCAATATCTGGTATCTCTTTAGCTCCTAGCATCTAAATGCTGTGTAACAAACCCCACTTGATGGATGAATAGGTCTTTGGGATAGCAGTCTTCATAGTTTGTGGCATGAAGTTGGGAAGGGCACAATTCTGTTCACTTTTCCTTTGCTTGTATTCTTTGCCCTCTTTCACAGTCTTTAAAGTTTCAGAGACTCATTGAATTTATTATTTATCAAATAAAACCAACTCTTGCTGCTAGGCACTAGTGAGAACGCAGATGGCACAAGGTGACAATAAGCTAGAATTTTTTGTCACTACCCTGAGGCACAGGAACAATCAAATTGTTAGAACCTAGGGTCCAAATGTCATCTGATGAAAGGTTTAAGCTTTTTGTTTTTGTTATGAGTTTGCTTTGGTTTTGAATTCATTAAACTTTTGAGAACCTAACTATTCTGCGTACATAAAATCTTGAAGGTTCCTCAGTTTACATAATGGATTTTATGCATAGACTCACTTTAGATTTTATCATTATGATGAGGCTTGAAAAGCTATATAACTCAGTAACTGGGAAATAATGTCCTCAAGACCATCTCTGCCTCTTCCTGAACAATCAAACCTCTAAAGTAGATTTTCTGGTTGAAAACCTCACCCTATATTTCATGTACTGTATATATGTTCTAAGAGTGCAGGCCATGTATGCCTTATAAATCAGGCCAATATAGAGAGCTGTCAGTGGTTGGGATTTTTGTTTTTTGTTTTTTGTTTTTTGTTTTTGGTTTTGTGTGTGTGTGTGTGTGTGTGTGTGTGTTTATCTTGATGTTAACTATAAAAGAGGTATATATACCATTGGGCCTCTGCACAAAGTTTCCACCATTAAAGTATCTAATTGTTTAATGATGGGGATGACAAGATACCCCATCTCTTTTGATTCTTTGTTCTTTACATCTCTCTGAATATGTGCAGCTTCAGGAGGAAAGGGTTTGTTCATTTATACTTGTAGGTCATCATTCATGGAAGTCTGAGCAGGATTAAAAGTAGGAATCTAGAGGTAGGAACTGTGGCAGAACTCTGTTTGATGTTTCACTCTGACTTGTTCACTCTAAAGTTTGGGTAGGATCCTTAGATAGGTCAGGACCACCTACATTAGGATAGTGCCTCCTGCAATAGGCTAGATCCTTCTATGACAATCAGTATTCAAGACGATTTCACCTAAATATGTATACAGACTAAATATTATTTAGGAAATTCTCACTGAAGTTGTTTCTCTCAAAGGTATGTCAGGTTGGCAAAAACAACTAGGAGAGTATGTAAATTGAAATATTAAAGGATTCGTTCCTTGTTGCCCAATAGATCAGCAGCTTTATTGTTTTTAGATCAATACTGTCTTTACTAGATTTCATTCTTAGGTTCTAAAATTCAGCAGAATTTTGGCAGGTATTACAAGACCCTAGCTTGATGGAGAAGAGGACACAGAAACTAGAATGGATGGAGCCTGGCTGGCTGTTTAGCTCTGTCTTTATACATTGCTTCAGATTTCTCAAGGAGTATCTCAATGTGCATTTATTGGGTATTCCTATGTTTAATGATCTTGGAGCAAACTGAATCCATGATGCCTTCTTATGTTAAGGATTATCTTCTCAAAAATGGACTGAAGATGCATAACATACAGACCTCACATAATTTCTACCATATTGAGATGCCTGGCTGTTAAATCATACCAATAGAATCAAAATTAAGGACCATCATTCCAAACTTTGAAAGGCAGGAACATCAAAATGCTTTGAGTATGTTTTTATATTACCACAATAAATGGTGTAAATTCTATGTTTCTTTTGGGTGCTTTGCTGAAGTCCTTATGACTTCCTCCACTTTTCTCTTTAATCATGTAGCTTCATAATATTCTTGAAGATAACACTGGGATAGGGACTCAGTACACACACACACACACACACACACACACACACACACACACACATACACAAAATCTACTTTTGTAATAAGAATAAGTATAATATCAATAAAATATATAAAATATGTCTGATGATTTTCTTACTTCTCCATACTCCACAAGGCTAGAGGCCAGATCAGGCAAAGATATTTTGAAAGAGAATGGTAATGAACAGTTGTATTAGCTCATAGAGGGGAAAAGTCTCCATAGGGGTCCCATGATGATTGGGAGAAGACAGATGTGTGAACAGCTGTTCGGCTACATTGTGAATCAGTTCCAAGTGCACATGCCTAATCGACAAGGCTGCTAATCCATTCACAAACAATCAAGACTTGACCATATGCCATGGCTGGACTATGCGAGAAAGCAACTCATAAGGAAAAAAGAAGAATAGGGCAGACTGGGAGAACACAGTGTGCTCCGGTAGGTCGGCCCCACAGAGCTTAGGTTCCAGTCCTAAGGCCTCTGGCAGGAACCTTCAGATCTCTGCTTCGGGATCCAGAACAGCCTGCTCTACAACACCCCATCTCCAGGCCCTGCAAGAGGCCAGAGGGGCACCCGGGAGGCTGGCTGGGAGGAATCTGTATGCTTTGGTGAGTCCAGCAGGCAGGAGCCTTCAGGTGTCTGCTTCTGGATCTGAACAGCCTGGGCCACAGCACCCTGTGTCCAGGCAATACAGGAGGTCAGCTGTGCACCAGAGGCCAGCTGGGAAGAGGCAGCTTGCACTGGTGAGTCCAGCATTGACAAGACCATCTAACACCAGTGAGAACTAGATGGCAAAAGGCAAATGCAGGAATGTCACTAACAGAAACCAAGGCAATATGGCAGCATCTGAACCCAATTCTCCTTTAACAGCATGTCCTGGATACCCCATAACACCAGAAAAACAAGATTTGGATTTAAAATCACTGGTCATGCTGCTGGTAGAGGAACACATGAAGGACATACTTAAAGAAATTCAGGATAAAATGGATCAAAAGTTAGAAGCCCTTACAAGGGAAACACAAAAATCATTGATAGAAATTCAGGAGAATACAAAAGCCAATAAGGAGAACGCAAAGATCTCTTAAAGAAATACAGGAGAACTTTGGTCAACAGGCTGAGGTCATAAAAGAGGAAACACAAAAATCTCTTAAAGAATTACAGGAAAACACAAACAAGAAAGTGAAGGAGCTAAGCAAAACCATCCAGCATCTAAAATCAGAAGTAGAAACAACCAAGAAAACTCAAAAGGAGACAACTTTGGAGATAGAAAACCTTGGGAAGAAATCAGGGGACATAGATGCAAATATCAACAACAGAATACAAGAGATAGAAGAAAGAATCTCAGATGCTGAAGATACTATAGAAACCATGGACTCAACAGTTAAAGAAAATGCAAAATGCAAAAAGGAAAGAAGAAGGATGGAAGTTCACCATTGTCAAAACAAAGAAACACTCATCCAGTGAAAAATACTAACAGAAGACCATATATAATGTTTGTGTCTTCTGAAGCCTTACCATTGCACCACTTCTGATTAACATGTTTTCATTAGAAAAGACAAGGAAAATATTTCCTTTACATTTCTCTATTGCTTTTTTTTTTTAAAACTAAAACTGTTTAGTAAGGTAAAAAAAAAAGGAAAAGAAATGAAGGAATGTAAGTACCCAATGACTTTGTAATAGGCACTGACAATTTGTCCAAAGCTACAGAAATAGGTAGCGTTTATTCTTTAGTCTATTCATATGGTATATGAGATTATCAGTAGAATAATGCATTCTGTTATAAATAAGTTACTATACTGTTTGAGGCAAATTACAAAGTGTAAACTCAGAGTCATAGCCCTTTATCCACCTATGGACTTAGATTCATGTCATGTTGAATTTCATGATATATTAACAGATTAAGCTACATTTTTCCCAACTGCATCTAGGGTACATAAAAAACTAATAAACAAATATATATAATTTATTTATTTATTTATCTATTTATTTATTTATTTATTTATATTTTTGTGTTGAACTAAACACAGATTCAAACATGTTAGGTATTTATACTATAGCTACATCACCAATGGAAATAAATATAGATTAATTTTAGTTTGAGAGGAATTTAAAATATTTTCATTCACAAAAATTTTAATTTAGTGGTACTCAAACTTCCTAATGTTGTGACCTTTAAATACAATTCTTCATGTTGTGATAACCCCAATTATAAAGTTATCCTTTTGCTACTTCATACTGTAATTTTGCTACTGTTATGAACTATAGTGTAAATATCTGATAAGTAGGATTTCTGATATATGCCTCCTAAGGGGTATATGAACCACAGGTTGAGAACTACTGTTCTAATTTGTTTTGACAGGGATCATGTTATTTTACTTAGAAGTATTTGAGAAGTATTATTATGTTGTGTTTCAGTGTGGAATAACTACCCCATACTCCCCTCTGGGAACATTTGATATTGTCCATAGATATTGGTTGTCACTGTGGAGGCTGTAGTATTCTGTGTTTTGTGGGTAGCACTCAGGGATCATGGTAGAGTAGAGTCACAACAAATCTTAATCAAATTCTGATAATACTAAGGTAGGGAAGATATATATTTTACAGAAATCACAAAAGTTAGTTTTATATACAAACAGCTTAAGTCACTACATATATATATATATATATATATATATATATATATATATATAATGTAAGTAATATCTCATTTATCTTATATGCTTTATGTCAATGAATATACTCATATAACATGTAGAAATTTTCTTGTACATATGCAAATGACACATCATTGAGTAAGAATTATATGAGTCCAACTTCTTTATTTTTCAAGAAATTCTGGTAAATATATCAAAAGTTTTTGACTCATATTTTATATTTTAACTTGGAGAGTTTTAACTTCATAAAGACAATGGAAAATATTCCTTGTAGTTAAGAGGACCTTGATCTCCCAACATAGGTAACGATGGAATTAATGTCAAATGCAGTCATAAATTTCATAGAAAATACCTGGTGTTGATATATTGTAAAACCTTCTTTTGATATTGTAGAGGAACAATTATATATTAGAAAATGTCGCTCTGGTGTTTTTAATTCATATGTTACTGACTAAATTCTCTTCAGCCTCTCCTACTTTGAACTTTAGAATAATGCACAAGCATTATTCAGAAACTTGCCTATCTCTTCTCAGTTGTTGTGGGAAGGTGGAGACAGAAAACAGAGCATGAGAGATTTTAAAGTATAGAGTTTCAGTAAGTCCATTGAAAAATTATTATTAAAAACAGATTAAAAAACAATGCATGTAGTTATTACTGACTTTCCCTTGCCAAGGAGTAGCTAGTTTCATCATCAGTTCCTCCTGTGTTACGTGAAAGACTAAAATCCTATGCATCAAATACATTTTGTCTTTGGATGACTCCTTAAAAATATTGACTCTACATTCCAAACTTGCACCTATTTTTTTCCCTCAGATTTACACAGCTACAAAAGGTATTATGAAGACAAAGTGTGCCTCCTGTAATTATACAACACTAAAAACCCCAGAGCTATGTACAAATCACCACTCTTGGTCCACTTCTGAAGTTTGTTTACAGCAACAATCCATTCAATCACTCAATCAATAGTTTTGTATTGATTAAGCAGTCTGAATTGACTTTCATCTAGAGACTGTCAATAGAGAATGAGTAACAGGTCAATGTTCTGACTTTCTTGAGTTTGTCAGTGAGCAAGGAAGGCAGTAGGCAAACACACAAACAAACAAAAAACTGACAAAGCCATGCATATATTAAGGAAACTAGAGCATGTTATAGGAAAGGACAATGCTTAAGAGTGGCTTTTTTCTGTGTACTGTTTATCTAGAGTCTTCTTCTGGAACGGTTACTCCTTTGCAGAATCCTCTTTTGCTATAATTTTTTAATTAATTAATTTTTTACACCCCATATTTTATTACCCCCAAACCCCACCCACCCTCTGACTGTTCCACTTCCTGTACCTCTTCCCCACCATCTGTCTCATCATGGATGTCCCCACTCCCTGACTCCACCTGACCTCTAAACTTCGTGCTGCCTCCAGTCTCTTGAGGGTTAGTGGCATCATCTCTGAATGAGCACAGACCTGGGAGTCCTCTACTGTATGTGTGTTTGGGCCCTCATGTCAGCTGGTGTATGCTGCCTGTTTGGTTGTCCAGTGTTTGAGAGATCTCAGGGGGGGGGGGTCTACTTTAATTGAGACTGCTAGTCCTCCTATAGGATTGCCCTTCTCCTCAGCTTCTTTCAGCCTTCCCTAATTCAACAACAGGGGTCAGCTACTTCTGTCCGTTGGTTGGGTGCAAATATCTGCATCTGACTCTTTCAGCTGCTTGATGGGTCTTCGGGTATGAGATCCTGCTAGGTCCCTTTTTGTGAGTGTGCCATAGCCTCAGTAATAATTTCAGGCCTTGGGCCCTCTCCTTGAGCTGGATTCCACTTTGGGCCTGTTGTTGGACCTTCATTTCCTCAGGATCATCTCCATTTACATCCCTGTAGTTCTTTCAGACAGGAACAATTATGAGTCTGTCCCATTCTTTGGATATCCAGAGAACTGTGCTTCTGTATTCCAAAAGTTTCTTAATGCACAAATGCCACATTAACTATAGAAAACAACTTTAAGAATGTCTGATGAAATTCAAGAGAAGGAGGCAATACAGAACCTATGAACTGCTGATGTGCCATCAATTAAGTCGTAGTTGTACTTATTTGTTTACCTTGGAGAAGTCACCCTCTGATTTTTCTATCTGTACAGCCATAATGAGCAAACTTGATAGGGTTGTTGGTTTTGATATAATCAAAGTCTTTATTTTCTCCCTCTCTAACTTTCAGCACTTCTTATTCTTCTTGAAATATAACAGGGATGTAATGTGCACTGTGCCACAGACATTCCTAAGCCAACATCACTTTATTTTGTTGAGCTATACTTTATTAAAATGTCCTGTCATTGCTTTCTACAATATTTATATCAACTTGGATATCCATACACACTCTTCCTGCAGCTCTCAATCTTCTTTGCTATACATACAATAAAGTGTGGATTCTCAAATATTTATATACAGCATGGATGCCTTATGTCACCTTCTGCCTCCTCTATGAGTAGAGTTGAGTATGTTTGGAAATATAAAACTGTCTACTTGGCATATATTCTTGATTTCTAACTTATTCCAAGTATCACATGTTTATTTAAATCAAAACACTTAATCCTCCTCAAAATTTTACATTATTAAACTTGTATTTTCAGTGTAGTGACTACATATGCTTTGATCTCTTTATATACATACGTTCCTCCGCTAGTCGTTAAGTATTATAAAGTCATATTACCCTCACATGGAATGTGGCTGAAGCCTTATGTCCAGTAAATTCAGTTATTTGTATTTTCCTTTTAAATTTGATATTGGACAAAAATAATGGAAGCATCTAAATAAAAACAAAAAGGTTTAATATTAACTACTGGTATTGGAGCTAAATGGAGTCTTTCACATGACTTCAGTACACTAGCTTAAGGACATTGCTACCACATCAAGTTGACAGAGGACAAATTTACCATAGTTTGTCTTGAATGCCACTTTGACTATTCTAAGAAACATGTAGGGAATTATTAGAGCACCCATGAATGTGTCTGTGTTGGAATTTCCAGCAAGGATTTCGTTATGAGGCAACTAATACAATGACTCAACTAAGCCTTGATGGATTCAAATAATGATGGCATCATTAGAAAGTGGCAAAAGATGAGAGGCAGAGCTTAGTCAGGAGGAAGGAAGTTGTGTTTTTCTCTTGCCTTTTTCAATATCATCACTCTGCTCTCTGGTTGCTATGTTATGAACAGCTTTGCCCCTCCCCCTACACACTTGCAAATCTGGACTGACAACTCTAAAAAGATAAGCCAGAATGTTTTTCTTCAATAAGTTGTTTATGCCAGTCATTTTGCAACAATGAGAATGGTAATTAATATATCCAGAAACATGCATGCTTTGATTCATATCACCATACATCCATACTTACTACTTTTTCCTTCTTTCCTTTCCTTTTAGCTTCTTCAATATTCATTATGAGTATCCTCCATGAAGTATGCACCTGCCATTTTGATTGTCTGGAATAATTTCTTCTTCCTGCCTATTCCCACACAGCTAATTGTACAGATTAAATGGCTATTTCCCAATGAGGCATTACCTGCTGTTGTTGATGCTGCTGTTATTGCTGCTGAGAAAATCACTCCATTTCTATTTCAGTTTGAAATTCGTGAATATAAAACTATTTATTTCCTTATACATGACTTAGAATAATTGTAAATATTTTGATATATATACAACTTTGGGCATAATTTCTCTCATGAGGGATATTATTATTTAAGAATGAAAATATGTTAGTCCTAGTCATGCCTCTAAGGCACACCAAAGTGATTCCTTGAATATTATATGGTTCAATAAATATTTTTGATTGAATGAATATATAATGAATCTTTACAAAACATAAGCATCTGTTTTATTATTTTGAGCAGTCACATCTATTATATAAAAGAACATTTAATTTAAAATATGTTCTTAAATAGTTTCATTGCATTACAAGTAATTTTGAATCATCTGAATTTCCGAAGCAATATAGGTTATAACTGATATTTTTCATTTCATTTGAGTATGTTTTAAATTCTACTAAATTATTAATAATATGCTACATATAAAACATTAAAACACAGGAAAACACTGGTATTTTTAAATGTGTTAAGTTTGTGGTGTTGAAATATATAAATTATTGATGTCTTAAGTGCCTAGTCATGATGAAAAAAAAACAGTCCGTAAAAAAAAATATATTTTGCAGAGAAAAAAATCAGTGCATTTTTCTAACTATTCAAGAGTAAATATGAGCCTTGTTTAAAAAAATATCCTATACCTAAGAGAGCAAGAAAAGGGTTACTAAGTTATTTTAATTAAAACAATTCATTTGTGGAAAAAAGAGGCAAATTCTGTTTTTTTTTTTTTTTTTTTTTTTTTTTTTTTTAAAGATTGCCTAGACTTTCTCTTTCCTTTCAGTGGTAGGCAAGGCCTTGGAGTTAGGGGAGACAATTTATATTCTAACCTAAAAGCAAATAACCTTAATTAAGCCTGGCTCTCACTTCAAGCCTGGGAGACCTTTTGTAATAAAAGAGTTCACACGAATGAGAAAAGTTTTAGTCAAAACCTGACCAGGCTACTTTACCCTCTTGCTTGTGAAACCTTTGACAATTGAGTCAACATATTTGAGAATAAGAATAGATGGAATATTCCTCTTTCTCCACACCCTCTCCAACACCTGCTGTCTCCTGAATTTTTAATCTTAGCCATTCTGACTGGTGTAAGGTGAAATCTCAGGGTTGTTTTGATTTGCATTTCCCTAATGACTAATGAAGTTGAGCATTTTTTAAGATGCTTCTCCTCCATCCGAAGTTCTTAAGGTGAGAATTCGTTGTTTAACTCTGTTCCCCATTTTTTAATAGGGTTGTTTGGTTTTCTGGAGTCTAACTTCTTGAGTTCTTTATATATATATTGGATATTAGCCCTCTATCTGATGTAGGATTGTTGAAGATCTTTTCCCAACTTGTTGGTTGCCGATTTGTCCTCTTGATGGTGTCCTTTGCCTTACAGAAACTTTGTAATTTTATGAGGTCCCATTTGTCAATTCTTTTTTTTGTGTGCTAATTTTTTTTATTCGATAATTTATTTACATTTCAAATGATTTCCCCTTTTCTAGCCCCCCCCACTCTCCGATAGTCCCTTCTCTTCCCCTGTCCTCCCTCCCACCCCTTCCCACTTCCCCCGTTCTGGTTTTGCCGAATACTGTTTCACTGAGTCTTTCCAGAACCAGGGGCCACTCCTCCTTTCTTCTTGTATCTCATTTGATGTGTGGATTTTCATTTGTCAATTCTTGATCTTAGAGCATATGCTATTAGTGTTCTGTTCAGAAACTTTCTCTCTGTACCGATGTCCTCAAGGGTCTTCCCCAGTTTCTTTTCTATTAGCTTCAGAGTGTCTGGCTTTATGTGGAGGTCCTTGATCCATTTGTATTTGAGCTTAGTACAAGGAGACAAGGATGGATCAATTCCATCCTTGGGGGTTGCAAATTGGTACAACCACTCTGGAAATCAGTCTGGCAGCTCCTCTGAAAACTGGGCACCTCACTTCTAGAAGATCCTGCTATACCACTCCTGGGCATATACCCAGAGGATTCCCCACCATGTAATAAGGATACATGCTCTACTATCTTCATAGCAGCCCTATTTATATTTGCCAGATGCTGGAAAGAACCCAGGTATCCCTCAACAGAAGAGTGGATGCAAAAAATGTGGTATATCTACACAATGGAGTACTATTCAGCCATTAGAAACAATGAATTCATGAAATTCCTAGGCAAATGGATGGAGCTAGAGAACATCATACTAAGTGAGGTAACCCTGACTCAAAAGGTGAATCATGGTATGCACTCACTAATAAGTGGATATTAACCTAGAAAACTGGAATACCCAAAACATAATCCACACATCAAATGAGGTACAAGAAGAAAGGAAGAGTGGCCCCTTGTTCTGGAAAGACTCAGTGAAACAGTATTCCGCAAAACCAGAACAGGGAAGTGGGAAGGGGTGGGTGGGAGGACCGGGGGAGAGACGGGGGGCTTGCAGGACTTTTGGGGAGTGGGGGACTAGAAAAGGGGAAATCATTTGAAATGTAAATAAAAAATATATCGAATAAAAAAAAGAATAGATGGAATAAAAGAAGTTCTGAGCTGTGATGTGGAACTTAGGGAATAAGAATCAGGGGTGACATTAGAGTGGCGCATTGGCAATGCTCAAATTCAGGACAATATGATTTAGTTTGTGCATTCTATAATCCTTTCTGGTAGAGTCACCTATGGCTTTCCATTCATTGCAACAATTGAACTCAGAAACCAGGTAGTGAGATTAGCAAATCTCAGGAAGTGCTCAATATTCTGATAAATATATATATATTCCTAAACATAGCCATACATATATCATATATACTTATATGCAATACAAATATACATATATACATATATATACATATAAAATATACACCTATAAATATTTACCCAACATGTACATGGACACACACACACATACATACACATGTGTGTATGTATGTATGTGTGTGTGTGTGTGTGTGTTCACGTGCTTGCTTGATAAATCCAATAAAACACAACCAAGATGAAGGTAAAAGATGTAGTAGGTCATAGACCCAAAACATTAGATTCAAAATAATAAAATCAATGACCGCTGAGACACGGGAAATATGTGGGCTCTGTTTAACTCTTTTTTTATGATTTTAAGTAAGACTGCTTATGAGGGCTGTGTCAGGTTGTCGAAGTACTTACCACTATTCCTTCTGAAACTATAAATAAGAAATCAACATAATAAAGTAGTATATATATATATATATATATATACATACATACATATATATATGTGTGTGTGTGTGTGTGTGTCCATGTGTGTGTGTGTGTGTTTTATGATGTTTGTTGTTTGGTTTGTTGTTGTTGTTTGTGACATGGTTTCTCTGTGTAGCCCTGGTTGTCCTAGAACTGATTTTGTAGACCTGGCTAACCTCTAAATTGAAGATCTACCTTCCTCTGCCTCCAAAGTGATTGAATTGAAGGTATGTCCTACCACTGGCCAGCAGTATAAATTGAACAATTGCACAAAATATCTGCGCCTTGGTTTCATATTCAGAAATCCTTGGGCCCTAGAAGTTGCTTTCTTCTTTTGAGCTTCAGTCTTAGTCTGTTCACTCCTAATTTTTAACATTCCTCAAGTGCTCATATGATTTTATTTAATCTGAGGGTGCAACCTTCTCTTGTGTTTTGTCCAAAGAAGCACCATTGTCTTCTTTTCTTTTCTTCTCTTTTCTTTTCTTTTCTTTTCTTTTCTTTTCTTTTTCTTTTTTCTTTTCTTTTCTTTTCTCGTCTCTTCTCTTCTCTTATTCTTTCTCTTTCTTTTTTCCAAAGAGCAAAGGAACTACAAAGAAATTAATCTCATTCCTCACAGTCAATCTATGCACTATTAATAAGATTGTTTCTCTGCTATTAAGATATTGTGCTATTCATATTTGCATAGCCTTCTTGGACTTACAAGACCAAATGGCCTAGTATATAATAAATAAAAACAAAAGGCACATTCATTAAAATTAAATAAAATACACACACACACAATGTCCAAGAAGAATGGGGGAGTGGCCCCTGGTTCTGGAAAGACTCAGTGCAGCAGTATAGGGGAATACCAGAACAGGGAAGTGGGAAGGGGTGGATTGGGGAACAGGGGGAGCGAAGAGGGCTTATGGGACTTTCAGGGAGTGGGGAGCCAGAAAAGGGGAAATCATTTGAAATGTAAATAAAGAATATAACAAATAAAAAAGAATTCATATTTTCCCTAAAAAAATACGTAATGTTATCTAAGAGAAAGTACAAAGCACTTTCACTTAAGCAAAATAGATGCTTCTGTAATGATATTTTTCTCTTGTGAGATATGGGAATATTGGTTCCTTTCTCACTCTTGGTAAAAGATTTAAAATGTTCTGAAACTCTTCTACAACTTTACATACCAGAAACACTCTAGTGACATTGCTGTAGGGCTTTTGAATGTTATTTCAATACAATCTGACTGATTATGTGTAAAGTGTTAAGAACTGTATTCCTACTTTTAAGAATAAAAGCATGATGTGAGGACTGTCAAATACTTTTATATTATTTCTGTGATTATTTATCAGTCTGTGTGAACAAACAAAGTTTTTTTGGGGTTTGTAAGAATTATTACTTTTAGATTTTTGAATGATAATTCTTATATTCATGACATATACAGACTTATAAAAATACAGATTTATAACTGGATAAATTTAATGTCATGGTGCATCTCTTAAATGAAAAATCTGCATTGACTTAATCTCTTGTTTATTATTACCTATGTTAATAAATGATTAATAGAAAGTAGAACTTTATCCATTAAAATCAAATCTCTAAAATTTTAACAGACAGCCCAGTTGTCTTACAATGTTAGGCTGGTAGATAAATATGTACTTAAGAAGACAGAGTATGTCCTTCCATGAGCCATGTTTCCAAATGTTACAGCAGTTCTAACATACTTTCAATTAAATAAAAACTAAAGCTCAGAAAATGTCACAAAAGGGTAACCTAATATTTGACCATTAATGTGCTTATGCAAAGGAATATTTACAACTGAGTACTCAGAAGTGATTTGGCTCTCTTTTCTAAGAAGCATGAACCTCAAGACTAAGACAATGTTTGAATAAACTTAAGAGCAGAGCAGAGCAGAGCAGAGTTTGTAAGATAGTCTCTACACTTTCTACTCAGTTTGATTCTAACACAATGCTGAGAAATATTTGCATTATGTTTTTGTTTTGATTTTTATTTTACTTTATTGAAAAGCATACCTCAGTATTACAGCCACACATGTTCTTGTTCACAGTCCTGGAAGATGATCTTGACTGAGTTACAAGAAATATTTTAGCACTCAGTGTTGAATTCCAGAGTCCCTTCAAAGTACACATAACAAAAATTCCTCCAGAAGGTTTAGATAACCAGTCAACCTAAGTATCAACATCTCACTTTTTACTTGAAGTTAGGAGACAGTTCTTCTCCCCCTTCACTAGTGATATCGATACATTTAGAGCTACCATATATGAATAAGCTTCAGCAAATGAATTTTCTTTTTCTTTTATAGTAAATTCTGATTTTCTTTGTGATAACTAGGAATTCATCCAAACAATATTAATTTACTTTTTATAGCTTTATAGTCCCAATTACTAACTCTTTTCTTGACCTTTATTTGTCAATATTATAATATTTAAAGAGTAAACAGGAAATGTTTTTATTTTCCATGTTTTTATACAACACATTGTCCTGTTTATGCACAAAAGAAACCATTCTTGTGATTCTGTCAGAAAGACAAAATAAATTATTCTATGGAAAAATATTCTTTTAAGTTGTAAATATAAAATTTCTGTGGATAACATCAACAGAAAGATTCTTTATAGTGTTGATGTAGTACTTTGAGTATCACTCTAAAGAATCATATTTGAGATAAGAGAGATGAGTCGAGAAAGTGTGTTACTAGATACCATAATAACAGATAAATGTTATTAATTAACTAAAATAATATTTATAACTAATCTGAAATATATTAATAAAAGGACAATCTCCTTTTCTCTAGCATTTTAATGTTTTAAATTTGTAATATATAAATATATTATACAAATATAATTGACACAGTAAATGTGTTTTCCCTGGCCATAGTGTGTCTTCTCCATATGTAAATGAAAAGGTATTGATCCAATCTTTTTTCTTGTCATATAAAATATCCAAGAACATAGCTGACTACGTATATCAGCATCTGATTTCATACTTATGTACAGAAATGTCAGTCACAGAGTAATATGTAAACTCTTGCTTCTTACATGTTTACGTGTTCACTTTAAAAAGAGAGAAGGTATAAATCTATACTGTGAATTTCATATGTATATTTGAATTATGGGTGTATATGCATGTATATAGTTTTAGTTACATTTTACTTCTCTCGCAAAATAAAATGAGCAAGAAAATTTATAGAAGTAAAGATTATTTTGGAACCTGTGGTTCCAGAGAACTAAGGTCCATAATGGTGCTTTTGCTGTTCAGAAAGAACAGAAATTGAGAGCTCAACCCACCCCATTCCCACAAAAAAGCAGGTGCTCAGTGTTCCTCTAGAAATTCCATACCACTTAGACATTCCAACCACTACCTTCAATTTGGAACCAAGTATTCAAGTGTCTGATGTGATTGGAAGCATTTTCACTTAAACAAGATAGTTTTACTTATAAAAGGCACTTAGTCCAACTTCAAATTCCTCATAGTGCTTTTAGTAGCAACAGAGTTTTAAAGAACAAAGGCCTCTTCTGAAACTCAAGGCAATTCTTTAATTCGACCACCCTTCTAAAATTGCAAAGCAAATTGCAAAATGCTAGTATGCAATGGCACTAAATATGCTTTACAGTTGCAAAAGTGTGGTATGGGGACACAGTGACATAAATACTGGACCAAAGCAAGACTGAAAAATCATATGGTTCCTCCAGGTTTTCTCCTTTCTCCTTTCTCAGGATCGTTACTGTAGAGGAATTTTAATCTACAAATGTCGCTCTTCTGATCACATCCAAAGACCTTCTAGAACTGTGTGATCTTGCTACAATGAGACATGCCCTTAGTACACGCCCACCTTTAATGCCAAACAATGACATCTAATTGAGGAGCTGACAAAGTGATGAACGTGAGAAGGACTTGACAGAATGAGTCACTCATAGGATCTGCCCAACTCTTGAGAGAGAGGCTATTAAAGAGACACACGGGGCGAGTGAAGAGACTTCAGGCATTCTGTTCTATTTGCTCTCAGTCAGTCAGTTGTGAGTAAGTGCAATGAGTGCAGTACAATGGAGATGCGTTCTTTTATGAATTTGTGCCATTCAGTGCTAGTCAGCAGAAGCAGTGGGAGGCAAAGAATATGAAGAAGCCAAAAGATTAGAACAAATTTCCAGAGCAACTCTGTGAGAAGTCAATAGAAAACAGATTGAATCAATCAGCTTTGACAAAAGTTCCAACCAGACCACCTGAGTTGGACAAGCCAGTCAGAGTTCAGAAAGAAAAAGAAAACATGAAGCCTCTGAGATGATAAGTACTACAGGTGAATAAAAGTACCAGTTACAGGACCAAGGACCTCTTCTCCCACTGAGGCCTGACTAGGCAATCCTCCACTACATATGCTGCTTGATTCATGTGCACTCTTCAGTTGATGTCTTAGTCCCTGGGAGCTCTGGAGGGTTCTGGTTGGTTGATATTGTTGTTCTTCCTATGAGGTTGCAAACTTCTTCAGTTCCTTCAATCTTTTCTCTAACTCCTCCACTGGAGACCCCTACGCTTAGTCCAGTGATTGGCTTAGATCATCTGCCTTATGTGTTTGCAAAGTTCTGGCAGAGCCTCTCAGGAGACAGCCATATCAGGCTCCTTTCAACAAGCATTTCTTGGCATCCACAATTGTGTCTGGGTTTGGTGACTGCATATGGTATAAAGCCCCAAGTGGGTCAGAATCTGAATGGCCTTTCCTTCAGTCTCTGCTTCACACTTTATCTCCATATTTACTCCTGTGAGTATTTTGTTCCCTTTCTCAGAAGAACTGAAGCACCCACACTTTGGACTTCCTTCTTCCTTAGCTTCATGTGGCCTGTGAATTATATCTTGGGTATTCTGAGCTTTTGGGCTAATATCCACTTATTAGTAAGTGCATAGGCTATGTATTTTTTTGTGATTGGATTATATCATTCAGGATGATATTTTCCAGTTCCATCCATTTGCCTGAGAATTTCATAAATTCATCATTTTTAATAGCTGAGTAGTACTCCATTGTGTAAATATGCCACATTTTCTGTATTCAGTCCTCTGTTGAAGGACATCTGGGTTCTTTCCATCTTCTGGCTATTATAAATAAGGCTGCTATGAATTGCCTTGTCAGGTATCAATGAAAGGAGAGGTCCTTGGTCCTATGAAGGCTTGATAGGTATGCCAGAATAGGGGAATTGAGGGCAGGGAGGTGGGAGTGGGGTGGGTGGAGGAACACCCTCATAGAAGCAGTGGGAAGGATGATGGGATAGGGAGTTTTTAGGAGGGCAGGGAACTGGGAAAGGGGATAACATTGGAAATGTAAATAAAAAATATACAATAAAAAATACCAGTTATAGATTTCCTTGTACAAGTTTGTACTCCCACAAGAGGAATGGTGCTTGAACACAAGTAAGCAGCCTGTGTCAGAATGCAGGCTAGACTAAATGGGTCATTTTAAGTTATGAACTATTCAGAGAAGAGTCTATATTGACAAGGTATTTGTAAATATACTCTAGGTCTAAATCTTATTTCTTGGAACATGATGTTGGGAGGAAGAACCAGACCTAACTGCTACACAGTGTGCTATCCAGTAAGGAAGATGTACCCATGGCTTAATGTATTCTAATGAAGCATTGTATGAACTAAGTTGCATGCTCAGCCTGAAATTTGATTTTAAAATCACAGAGGTAACTAAACATAACAGAAGCTATCACTTTGCGTGATTTTATAAGAAAATCAGTTTTACAGCAAAAAAAAATGTTGCAATGAATCAGGTAAATTTTTTTTTAAATGGACCTATCTCTGGTTTATTGTGGCTAATGCTTTGAGTTATTTTCTTAGAAATATTAGAAAACTTAAAGTTATAGTTGAATTTTTCACCTCTTTTTAACTTCAGATACTTTCTGTAAAATATGAAGAGCTTGTGGGAGTCCCAATTAGAGTCAATTATAGTTTGATTGACTTACATTGGCATTTAAATACCTAGAAGAGGTTATTCCTTTGTAAAGAAAATAACTCCCATGCCTTGGGGTTTTTACTGTTCATCAAAAATAACCATGGTGGGTAACAGCATATCATAATTAAAATGTATACCATTCAACTTTCCTATATGAATATCTGAATAGAAGCTGAAATAATTGGGAGGGGCAAGAATGGAGCTTGAGCTACAGAATACAGAAATTTGGTTAAAAATTTCTGTATTCTGTAGCTGTATTCTGTCCTGCCTTGTTGGTCGTCAGCCTTATGCACCGTCTCAGCATATGTAGCTCATGGATAATTGTTCTTGGCATGCCTATTTTAGCTCTATTACAATGTGAAAATCAAACACTCAGTAGAAGCTAGAGTCTAAATTCTGAAATCGCAAATGTTTCCAGGTTATGCTATGCAGTGGAATAGTGGCTAAGTATGCCTGGGAGGTAACCAGAAGCATCAAACCCCTGAGGTTGCACGACTATGAATTCTTAACATATGGTGATTGGCAGTGCAACAAAATTAAGTCTATTTCCATCTTATTTTATTTTAAATTTATGATGGCTTTTTAATGATATAATCCCCTAATAAGAGAATGTCTATGTCTAGATTTTAAAGAGTATTTTTTACGCTATACTGAGACTGTAAATAGTTTTATCTTGGCTCAAATACCTTGGAGTAACATTTTCCATTTTTCATTTCTATAGAAACATGCAATAATAAAACAATGTTCTTCATCTTTAGCTTATAGATAGAGTCAATAATAAAATCAGTCCTCTAATTACTCAATGCATTCTAAAACATATCTTAATTGTGTGGTGCATTTCAGTTAATAACACAGGTTATTTTCAATTGAACTATAGCTGAGTTAACCAGTGCATGATAACATATCAGGTAATAGCATTTTTAATTCTTAGATTTTTTCAATAAAGCTTATTAGGCAAAAATTTCTACTTAGAACTAAGAACAATGATGTAATAATGTAACATAAGTTTGAAGATGTGGCTATAATAAATGATTTTTATTATAAAGTCGATATTATACCCATATATATACCTTTACATGTTTCCATTATTCTTTTCAACTCTTCCCAAATTTGAATTGTACAGATATCACACACACACACACACACACACACACACACACACACACACACACACACATTATGCTCCTAAGATCCATCACTGATTTATTCTGATTTAAATTACTATTTTGTAGAATTTTGGAATCAAAAATTATTTTATGTACCTTTCAAATGTTTTTAACATAGCTTATGTATTCCTTTGATTTAATTTTTTAACTCATTCTTTAACTTTTATGTAACATAATAAACATGGATTTTATTTCCTTCTAGAGAGAATGTTAAATTTTGCGTGAGTTCATAACTAACCAAAGTACAAAGTAATTAACACTTTTCCATGCTTTCTGATAAGTACAGCCATAACATAGCAATTAAGCCTTCAAAATCCATAAAGATGATACAAGAAATTATAGTCTTTAAAATCTATATTAAAATTTGGAAATCTGTATTAGGTGTCTGTAAAATAGGTATGTGTACAATAGGAAAATTGGAGAATAAAGTTCAATTCAGTTAAATGTTTTAATTAAGGGTGCAGTGCCAAATGATTACTTAAAGTTGTTAGGATTTTGTGTTGGATTATTTTTGCCATTCATCCTTAAGTAAAAAGTGAAAATAAAGTATTCCTTAAAGCTATTTAACCTAAATATGCTGCTCCAGTTAATATCAACTCAACATCTGATTTTCAATGCATAATTAGGAGAGTTTGCTGGCAAGTGCATAAATTATATTTCATTCAATAATTGCAAATATTTGGACTTCCATTGTCCATGAGTGCATTGAGAGAGTGCTGAAAATTTGCAGTGTAGAGAAATTGATATTTTGATATGTGCTGTAACCTTCCATTGGTAATTGTGAGAAGCTATAAAGTTGTCACGTGCATTCAATGCTGTATGATTCTTCATGTGTGGTTGGGCACATGTGTATTTTTATAGATATGTGTGTACATTCACAGTTAGAAGGGCCAGTTCTAATTATACCTGTCTGTTTGAACATTTTTACTGTTTCTTCCTAGTTAAAGTAGGCAAATTGGTAGCTGGCTAGGCATAGGAGGAGGGTATAAACACATTCTCAAAAGTGTTTTCCTGCAGTCCATGTCTATGGAATATTGAAAAGGTCAGTGTAGAACACTGTTGCTAATTCTCTAAGGATGTTACACATAGAAATTCTGGTGCCATATTCAAGCTTATAATGAGAACATAACAAAAATTACACCTATTATTTTGACAGTGATGATAATAAGAAGGGGAAATGAAATCATCAGGACAATGCTGTGAATGACTAGCTAAAATCTCTAACACTCATGAACTTCCTTTCTGTCACTGTTAGAAACTTAATCATTGATATGAATATGACTGCCAAATTCTTTTAAATGATAAAATGAAAGCATGTTCTTACAGAATTGTTTAATGCTCTTTAAAGCAATGATTAAATTATGATATACTATTTTCAATAGTAGTGAGCAATTCACAATCCTATAAGTCCACATATCTTTACAGTTTCAAAATTAGAAAGAGTAAACTTTAATTTCAACAATATCTTTAAAATCAGAGTTATAAACACATTACCATGATAACCAGAGCAATTCTGAAATATATTGGGGCAGAATTAAGACTAGAACTTGATTTCCTGCTCCCCATTCAAGACCCCATGCCTCTCTACTTTAAAAATTATAACTATCTTCTTTTCCTCAGGAATCACTGTATTTCTTTTTATATTCCTTGAAGGTAAAAAGAAAAAAAATGTTGCCTTTCTACAGGCTAGAAAAGGGAAAAGCATGAATTTGTTCATAATGATATTCCAACCTTCTGGTCCTCACTGGCACTGAATGTCCATGTAGAAATATATATAGGCAACCTACTCATAATAAATGTGTTTTATCCAACATGGATTAAGGACTGTTAGTGCTTTGTAAGTTTGTTAAAATAAAAGATTCTTTCTATTCTTCTCCTCCTATGACTTTGACTCATATTTTATTCATTTAACCACTTTACAAATAATGATTGCCACAAAGCTATGAAATTTGATGGAGAAAATGAGTCCAACAATTTTTCTTGCTTTGCACAGTGTAAAGATGAGTTTGGGAGTATTAATGTTCTATGGAAAAAAATAAATAATGCTAGTAATAAGCAAGATGAAAGAGTGTAACTCACATGCTGGTTGACTTTAATCTGATTGTGTGTAGAGGTGAATCATAAAGACTCAAGAAGGAGCATGTTGTCCTTGTTTAGTATTGGTTTAAACCAAGTGAAAGATTAAGTAATGTGCTTTGAAAAAATTAACCAAAAGTCAAAGGATTTGTTTAACATTTGACTTTTATGTTAATATTTTAATGGTGTGTGTTAAATTTTTCTATAAAAGTAGAAATGTTTCAAAAAGTATAGATGATCTTATTGATGTAACATGAAAGAATACAAGGATATCATATACACTGACCACTGAAATAAGTTTTTCACATACTGAAGTTGTTTTACATTGACATGTGGCCATGTGTTGAGGGTGGGTATCATAAAAAGCAGATAAAGAGAAATAAATTATGTCATCTGAGTTAAAGATAATATACCATTAGTCAAATTGTTTACAGGTGTAAAGCTAGTAAAAGTGCCACTCCTGAAACATATTGAGCAATTAATTAGATTTTGTTAATGAATATGATATAGAGACAATTGTCCAATGATATGTTACTTGAGTTTTTCTCAAGGGAGAAGAGATAATTATTGTGGAGACTAGAGAAGAAAATTAGCCTTAAGTAAGCTCATGAGTTCAGTATCTAAGTGAGTCAATTTCATGATCCAAAACAGAAGCACGCAGGTGTATGCGTACACACACACACACACACACACACAAACTCACAACACACATACACACACAGAAACACACACACACACTCAGAAACATACACAAACACACAAACATACAATTAAAGAGAGACCTAGAAAGATAAAGAGAGAGTTTGAATGAGAGACAAAAAGAGACAGCAGATAGAAGATACATTTAGCAGGAAAACATTTTTTTAGGTTTTTGTGGGCCATAGAGACAGGTAATATAGAATATCAATTTTTAGTTGTTGAATATTTGAATAGGGAGAATAATCAATGAGATAATAAAATTCATATTTGTGCAATTACATTTGCCTATTTGTATGAAACACATTCTAAAGCTTCAGTCTTCTTTCAGTGAGCACTAATTAATGCTAAACTGATAAATATATACTAAACTGATAAATTTAAAAGCACTTCTATGTTCTAGTTAGCATTTTATATCTAACTTAAACAAAAGAGGTATCTTCTAAAATGTTTGAAAATAAAGCATGTCATAAAAATTCCTTAAATAATTATGAGAGACCCTGTTGGCTTTGTTTAGTTAGGGTGGAACTTTGAAACATTCCAAGAGAGGAAGCTAGAAATTTCAAATAGAACAACAAATTAGACAAATATAGATGAATCCAAGATAGGAAGTGAAGTAAATTAATAGCATTGAGGAATAGCTAGAAAGAGTATCCAGGGACACAAGAAGAAAAAAATAAAATAAATAGCAAACTGAAGAGCTGTATACATTGATAATTTATCATTGCTGAATGCCTGTGCTTGATAATCACCGATAATGGAGAAACAATGACAAATCCACAATAATGGTCTTGACTCTATAGTTAACTTAAGTGTGGGGAGACAATAAGCAATTAGATCAACCTATAATTCTTCAAAGGTTTCAAGCCCTGGAAGGGAAGACATTCAAAAACAAAGTTGCTACCAGCATACTGGGCAGTAGTCTAGCAACATGTAGGTGTTGAAATGTAAATATGCATATTCTCAAATGATACAATTAACGCCTCATTATTTCATTCATTAAGAATATTAAATGATGCTTAAAAATCCCACAGGAACAGAAATGAACTAAATTAAACTCATTAGTAAATCAAAAGTGTTACACCCAATTATAACAGTCACCAGGATTTTCATGAGTACCTTCAATTAACAGTAATCCCTTGAGTTACCTTATGTTTAAAGAACATAAAGAACTATATGTTTAAACATTTGTATGAATCAAAATATACAGAAAGTATATATTAAGCCAGTCATATCCTCACATCTGAAGATTTGCAGCAAGAGCTGAAGATGCAAAAGAAAGTGTGGAGGTTGTTTTCTTGGGTCTGAATTACCTCATTCAAACAGAATGTTTATTGCATGCTGGGGAATCCTCTGGGTATATGCCCAGGAGAGGTATAGCAGGGTCCTTTGGAAGTGTCATGTTCAGTTTTCTGAGGAACCGCCAGACTGATTTCCAAAGTGGTTGTACCATCATGCAATCCCACCAGCAGTGGAGGAGTGTTCCTCTTTCTCAACATCCTTGCCAACACCTGCTGTCTCCTGAGTTTTTAACCTTAGCCATTCTGACTGGTGTGAGGTGAAATCTATGGGTTGTTTTGATTTGCATTTCCCTAATGATTAATGATGTTGAACATTTCTTAAGGCGCTTCTCAGCCATCCAAAGTCTTTGAGGTGAAAATTCTTTGTTTAGCTCTGTACCCCATTTTTAATAGGGTTATGTGGTTCTCTGGGGTCTAACTTCTTGAGTTCTTTGTATATTTTGAATATTAGCCATCTGTCAGATTTAGGGTTGGTGAAGATCTTTTCCCAATCTTTTGGTTGCCATTTTGTCCTTTTGACAGTGTCCTTTGCCTTACAGAAACTTTGTAATTTTATGAGATCCCATTTGTCAATTCTTGATCTTAGAGCATAAGCTATTGGTGTTCTGTTCAGGAAGTTTTCTGCTGAGCCCATGTCAACAAGGGTCTTCCCCAGTTTCTTTTCTACTAGTTTCAGTGTGTCAGGTTTTATGTGAAGGTCCTTGATCCATTTGGAGTTGAGTTTACTCCATGGAGTAGTACATGGAGATAAGAATGGATCAATCGCTTTCTTCTGTATGCTGACCTCCAATTGAACCAGCACTATTTGTTGAAAAGGCTATCTTTTTTCCACTGGGAGTTTTCAGCATCTTTGTTAAAGATCAAGTGACCATAGTTGTGTGGGTTCATTTCTGGGTCTTCAATCCTATTCCATTGATCCACTTGCCTGCCATTGTACAAACACCATGCAGTTTTTATCACTGTTTCTCTGTAGTAATGTTTCAGGTATGGGATACTGATTCCCCCAGAAGTACTTTTATTGTTGAGAAAAGTTTTAGCTATCCTGGGTTTTTTGTTATTCCAGATGAATTTGATAATTGTTCTTTCTAACTCTACGAAGAACTCAGTTGGGATTTTGATGGGGATTGCATCGAATCTGTAGATTGCCTTTGGCAAGATGGCCATTTTAACTATGTTAATCCTGCCAATCCATGAGCATGGAAGATTTTTCCATTTTCTGAGATCTTCTTCAATTTCCTTCTTCAGAGACTTGAATTTCTTCTTGTATAGACCTTTCACTTGTTTGGTTAGAGTCACACCAAGATACTTTATGTTGTTTGTGGTTATTGTGAAGGGTGTCATTTCCCTAATTTCTTTCTCAATCTTCTTATCCTTTGATTATAGGGAAGGTACTGATTTGCTTGAGTTGATTTTGTAACCAGCCACTTTGCTGAAGTTGTTTATCAGCTGTAGGAATTCTCTGGTAGAGTTTTTTGGGCCACTTAAGTATACTATCATATCATCTGCAAATAGTGATAGTTTGACTTCTTCCTTTCCAATTTGTATCCCTTTGATCTCCTTATGTTGTCTAATTGCTCTAGCTAGGTCTTCAAGAACTATATTGAAAAGATATGGAGAGAGGGGGAAGCCTTTTCTAGTCCCTGATTTTAGTGGGATTGTTTCAAATTTCTCTCCATTTAGTTTGATGTTGGCTACCGGTTTGCTGTATATTGCTTTTACTATGTTTAGATATGGGCCTTGAATTCCTGTCCTTTCCAAGACTTTTAGCATGAAAGGATGCTGAATTTTGTCAAATGCATTTTCAGCATCTAATGAAATTATCATATGGTTTTTTAATTTGAGTTTGTTTATGTAGTGGATAGCATTGATGGATTTCCATATATTGAACCAACCCTGCATTCCCGGGATAAAGCCTACTTGATCATGGTGGATGATCGTTTTGATGTGTTCTTGGATTCGGTTGGCAAGAATTTTATTGAGTATTTTTGCATCGATGTTCATAAGGGAAATTGGTCTGAAGTTCTCTTTCTTTTTGGATCTTTGTGTGGTTTTGGTATTAGCATAATTGTGACTTTGTAGAACAAGTTGAGCAGTGTTCCTTCTGTTTCTATTTTGTGGAATAGTTTGAAGAGTACTGGTGTTAAGTCTTCTTTGAAGGTCTGATAGAATTCTGCACAAAAACCATCTGGTCCTGTGCTTTTTTTGTTTGGAGGGCTTTCTATGACTCCTTCTATTTCTTTAGGGGCTATGGGACTGTTTAGATAATCTATTTGTTCCTGATATAATTTTGGTATTTGGTAACTGTCTAAGAAATTGTCCGTTTCCTCCATATTCTCCCTTTGTGTTGAGTATAGGCTTTTGTACTAGGATCTGATAATTTTTTGAATTTCCTCAGTTTCTGTTGTTATATCTCTCTTATCATTTCTAATTTTGTTAATTTGGATACTGTCTCTATGCCCTTTGGTTTATCTGGCTAAGGGTTTATCTATCTTGTTGATTTTTCAAAGAACCAGCTCCTGGTTTTGTTGATTCTTTGCATGGTTCTCTTTGTTTCTACTTGATTGATTTGAGCCCTGAGTTTGATGATTTCCTATCTTGCTCCACTATGCTCATAGCAGCCTTATTTATAATAGCCAGAAGCTGGAAAGAACCCAGATGTCCCTCAATGGAGGAATTGATACAGAAAAGGTGGTATATTTACACAATGGAATACTACTCAGCAATTAAAAACAAGGAATTCATGAAATTTTTAGGCAAATGGTTGGAAGTGGAAAATATCATCCTATGTGAGGTAACCCAATCATAAAAGAATAAACATGGAATGCAATCACTGATAAGTGGATATTAATTAGCCCAGAAGCTCTGAATTCTCAAGGCACAATTAGCATATCAAATGATACCCAAGAAGAGGGAAAGAGAGGGCCCTGGTTCTGAAAAGAGTTGATCCAGCATTGTGAGGGAGTACAGGGACAGAGAAATGGGAGGGGGTTGATCTGGAAATGGGCGGAGGGAAGAGGGCTTATGAGACCAATGAGGAGGGGGAACCAGGAAAGGGGAAAGCATTCGGAATGTAAACAAAGAATATAGAAAATAAAAAATAATAATAAAAATAAATAAAATAAAATAACACAATCTTTTCAGGTCCTTCTATTTACCTGCAAATTTCATGATTTCAATCATATTTACATCTGAAAAATATTCTGTTCTGTATATGTACATTTCTACCACTTATTATCTGTTGGAGGACATTTTCATTAATTTGCAGAAAACAAGAATGTAAAAAGGTAGCATGAGGGGAGGTAGTAATGTACAGAAGAGGAACCAAGGAATAAGAAACAGGAATGAGAAAATGGGGATGGAAGATTTAACTAATGAGAGGAGAGGGAAGTAACTACAGAAAGAGAAGGAACTAGAGAAGAAGACCAAATAAAACTAATATACTATATATGTCCCCAAGGAACTGTATTATTTTACGTTTACCAAAAATTATATTCAGTAGCTAAAAGTATGTGTATATGCATATATATAAATATACATGCATATACATGATGAAGTTATGCTCATGAGTTGACAATGTTCCCTACAGCAGCCATTGTCTATCTAACAAACACACCAGTACCAGGCATGAAAAACTTACTATTGCATTCTTTGATGGGTGATTAAATGTTGTTGGTGTTCGAGAAATATAAGAAACTACAGCCACCAACATGATATTTTATGTATATATATATATATAACACATTTATGCCATATATGTAATTACATAACTTAATTAAATATATGAATATGTATATAAATATTGCATTCATATATGAGATGAGTGGATACACACATAAAGACATATAACATAATAGATAGTTATATATTATATACATAAATATATATGTTTTCTTGTGTATCTGGAAAGTTTCTCCCGATGTAACAAAATCAGTGTATTCATTTTTAAAGACAAAAGAATTGAAAAACAAGATTATTCATTGTGCCTTTTAATGTTAAAAAATAATGATTTCTTTTAGGATATGAATCTAAAAACTGTAAACTAGTTCCTAGAGAAAAATGGCTTTATGGATGCTGAAGTCATGATGATACAGAACACAAACTATTTGACCAGCTACTTTTCAATTACTTCTAAGTGTAAAATTTTGGTGATGTTATATATCCATAAGTGAGCATTGTAAGTGAAATCTCATTGTGGGGAAGTAATAAATGTTTATGTATGCTACTTATTTCCATGCTTGCAGTAAACTAAAATAAGAAGTAGTAAATATTTGCTGCACTCATTTATTTCTCTTTCGAACAGCAGTCTGGTGTAGATGATTCTGGGATTATTTATGTGAGAGAAAGAAGACAGACGGCATTTCTACTCTGAGACTAAGAATCATTCATGTGATGGTTTGAATTACAACTTTCAAATTTGCACAGGTGTGTTTTCAACACATAGATAGTATTGTGCCTCGACTGAAGTAAATTTTAGCTTATCTACTTTTCTTCAAAGGATGACCTCATCTTTTACCCTGTCCAATCCAGAAACTAAGTTGCCAGAAAAAGAGTGAATTAATTTGAAAGTGTAGAATTCATTATCATCTTTAAAAAAGTGTGCTGTCAATGGAATCACATAATTCTTTATTGATGTCCATTTCTTCCCAAGTATATAATTAATGTATTAACCAGCCATTATATAGAAGCTTTTTTTTTAAATGAAATATTTAACATTAAAGTGTCTTCCTCTGATCATCACCTATTAAATCAGCTATTAAGTAGTGTCTTCCTGTTCATATTGACATTGGTTTGTAATCTAAAGTAGGATAGCAATTACAGTAATTAAAGCTTTCATTTAAGTATGACTTTAGAGGAACTTGCTAAATAGTGTCTCTCTATAGAATATTCTAAAAGGTACTACATTTTTAGAAGAGCCCAAATAAGATATTCAAATAATAATTCTAGTATTATTGAGGAAACTGGAAAACAAAAGAGGAATTGAAAGAAAACCCAAAACTTGCAATAAAATGTAGTCCTATAGAATGTGTGCATGTTGAGTTATAAGAAAATACGCAAAATGTTTGAGCAACTTTGCAACTTTATGTGGCAAGTTTGGCATGACTAAAACTCTACTATGGAGCATTGAAAAATCTTAGCACACATTCAGTTAAGAAAGCTGATAGGTAAATGAATGTAAGAGAAAGTAAAAGCAGACCACTCATTCATCTTGATTTCACTAGGTCAGTATTTTCCAAAAATCTGTTTCTTGTTTTTTTGTTTTTTTTCCTCAGCTCAGTATTCAGAAGAATGAAAATAAAGGCTCACATGTACCCAGTTCTTTTTTGGTTTAATGATACTTGATAGTTTATATTGACTTTGCCATTTAAGTTTAAGCATTTATAGATTAAATTTTTAGATCAGAAAACTGAGGCTAACAATTTTTTCAATTCTTCTCTCATATATTACATCACAACCACAATTCCACCCCTACTCCTTCAATTCCACCCCCAATCCTCCTTTCTCTCCCAGATCTATTCTTCCTATGTATGTTTCCTTTCAAAAAGGAGCAAACAAAATAAGTTATAATAGGACTAGGCACCAACCCTCATATCAGGGCTGGGTGATGCAACCCAGTAAGAAGAAAAGGGTCGCAAATGCAGATGAATGAGTCAGACACATCCCTACTACCAGTGTTAGGAATACCACAGAAACGGCAATCTAATAACTGCAACATACGAGCAGGCAACCTAATGCAGACCCATGGAGGCTCTGTTTGCCCTTCAGCCTCTGTGAACCTCTATGAGGCCTACATAATTGATTCTGTTGGCCAGGTTCTCCTGAAGTCCTATATTCTCTGTGTTCTACAAATCGTGGGTTCCCCAAGCTCTAAGGGGAGGGACCTAGTAGAGAGCTCTAATTTGGGTGGCCTCTCTGCCTAATGTTTAGCTGTGGAATTTGCATCTGCTTCATCAGCTGCTATCAGAAGGCTCTTGAGGTACATTTATGGAGTTGGGAGGATGATTCAATGGCTAAATGTCTGCTGTTCTACCGAACCAAAATTTGGGTTCTAGAACCCATATTGGGTGATTCAGAACTTCCTATAACTCTAGCTCCTGGGTTTTTGATACCTTATTTGGAATTCCTGAGGCTCTGATGTGCACATACCCACATATATTCATATAAATATAAACCAAAAGTAAGTCTTAAAATTGAATTTCATTATTTGTTCAAGATAATGTGCGAACAATTAATGTGGCTATATTAAGTCCTCTTTGCTTGTTTGATTATTTTCTGAAAGATGATTTATTATTCAACACTTACTGTTCCTCACCAAACAAAATGAGAAGTCAGCATATACTTTATAGTTCTTATTAATCAAGGAAGGTTAGTTTCTTACCCAGGAATTTGTGTAGAAATATGTTCCAATAAGGATTAACATGAAGATATATTAGAAACATTATGTAGCTCAAGTACCTTGACTGATTCTTCCAATTACTTGACATAATAAAATTGTACACACTTTAATCTTTTTTGAACAAAATGAAAATAAGTAAAAAGGAGTAATTCAGTAATGAAACATTGCTAATAATAATTATTTTATAACAATAAAATAATTATTACCTCCATAGTTAATTGAAATAGGACATGATCTGGATCCTACATTTAACATTTCTGATTTGTACTGTTATGATTTCATGATTCATTTACTAATCAAGAGATTAAACTGCCTTAAATATAATTTATTTTCTTTTGCACTATTTTATATTATAGTCTTTATTTTACTAAATTAACCTAAATTAAATATTAATAAAACATAATAATCTAACTTAGAGTATAATGAAATTATGCTAGAAAGACTATATTGCTACTTGAAATATAGTTTTCATGTGAACAAATCTTTATGATGTGCCCCTAATCATGAATTTATCCAAAAGAAATGACAGGAATGCCTTTAAATTTTTTTCTTTTTAAAGTCATTTATTTGGGGCTATCTGTATCCAGTAAGATATGTACTTAACATTGATTACTTACTATGTACTGATGTTCCTTCAGATTATAATGATAAAAATACCTTAATGAAATGTATATCATAATCTATATTAACTGATATTAATATCAGTATTATTAATTATCTTAGTACAGTTCTTAATTTATTCTAGTGGTAGAACTAGAGACCCAGATTCATTTTTTTATGAATTCAAAGTGTTTTATCCAGTGTTCTGATGAAAAATAGAACCAAGAAAAATAATCACACAGAAAGACAAACAGGTAAGAGATAGATACATGTAAATATATAACCAGTTAAGATCATTATATCATAGTAAGTGAGGTAACTCATTCACAAAAGAACATACATGGAATGCAATCATTGATAAGTAGATATTAGCCCAGAAGCTCAGAATACCCAAAACACAACCCACATACCAAATCATTCCCAAGGAGAAGGAAGGAGAGGGTCCTGGTCCTGGAAAGGCTTGATGCAGTATTATAGGAGATTGCCAGGACAGAGGAGTGGGAGGGGGTTGATTGAGGAACTGGCAGAGGGGAGAGGGCTTATGGGACTTAGGGGGAGGGCGGAACTGTGAAAGGGAAATCATTTGGAATGTAAACAAAAAATATAGAAAATTAAAAAAAAAGATGTAGGGAGCCCTTTTTTGTAGCTAGAGAGTAGGAAACTAAGAGAACCATTTTTTTTACAACTCAAACTATTTGAAAAATAAAGGGTCAGTAGTAGGTCTGAAATTGTGCAAGAAAGCTCAATAAATAGGAGCAGTAATTAAGTGTGAAGGAGCAGAGAAAGAAAGGAGATTGAAAAAGAGTAAAAGTAGTTATGAGTAGATGTTATTAAGCCATGTTTAAAAATATCTGAATAAATACAATAATAAAGTTATAATAATAATAATAATAATAATAATATAATTCAGTTATAATAAGATTATAATTCAATTGTAATCAATTATAAAACAGTTGGTCTGTGTACAAAAAAAAAAAAAAATCAATCCTTTCCCCAAAAGAAAGGGTAACATTCTGTCTTTAACATTTTAATTTTTTTCTTTCTACGATTTTTGTATATACACATATATATATATACGCACATGCACATACATGCATGTGTGCACACTCATTTCTGTGTGTACATATACATATACGTTTGTACTGGCTGGTTTTGTGTCAACTTGGCACAAGCTGCAGTTATCACAGAGAACAGAGCTTCAGGTGTGGAAATGCCTCCATGAGATCCAGCTGTAAGGCATTTTCTCAATAAGTGATCAAGGAGAGAGGGCCCCTTGTGGGTGGTACCATCTCTGGTCTGGTAGTCTTGAGTTCTACAAGAAAGCAAGCTGAGCAAGCCAGGGGAAGCAAGCCAGTAAGGAATATCTCTCCATGGCCTCTGCATCAGCTCTTGCTTCCTGACCTGCTTGAGTTCCAGTCCTGACTTCCTTTAGTGATGAACTGCAAATGTAAGATGAATACACCCTTTCCTCCCCAACTTGCTTCTTGGTCACAATATTTGTGCAAGAATAGAAACCCTGATTAAGACAATGTGTGAATATTGGTATATATACATATATACACATAAATATGAGTATGTCACTACTGTGACTGTGTGAAATATATGCATATATGTGTAAGGTGGCTAGAAGAAGATGTTGGTTGTTTCTTCCCACTATCACAGAAGTAAAGACTCTTCCTAGCCACTCTCAGATTTCTGTTTGAGTGATAAATTCCAAAATTAGATCTGGAAGATTACTCACTTTTACCCACTACTGAGTCATCTCTCCAGCCCTTAAGAACAGAAGACAATATTACTTAATGATATGGCCCTTATATCTGATGCTCCCTAATTTAAAAAGGTAATTTAAAATGAATAAAATAAATAAATACATGTAGATTATATAAATATAAATCTAGAATGTGAGATAAATCAAAACCAAAGCATTTGCTTTTATATGAACATACATACATACATACATACATACATACATAAAATTACTCACAAAATATCGGACATTTTTGTTAAAAATTACATTCTGCCTGGATCTTCCTTAATTTCTTTCTGTTGTGTGACAACAATCTTGACAAAACCAATCTGAAAAGGAAACATTTTATTACTCCTCTAATTTTTGGCTTTAGGCTATCATTGTGGAAAAGCCACCCACAGTCATGACCAGAAGAATGAAAACCCACTGATGCTTAGTTCTCTCTATATCCTTTGACAGTCTTAGATCCCTGTTTAAACAATGGAGCTACAGACAGTGTGCTAAGTCTACCCTTATTAATTCACATTAGCAGTCAAGGCAATCCCCCACAGACAAACACACTTTCTAATACGATATGAAATATTCCTCTCTGATAATCTTTTCTTTGCTAATTCTAGTTTGTGTCAAACTGACAATTAAATAGTATCATAATACTTGTGGAATTTTCCACTACTCTCATTCATATATATTCTATATTCCCTTTGTCTTTATTAGGTATCACAAATGTCTATGGTTAAGATTGGGGAAGGCTTATCAAGGCTATCATTGTTTGTCTGAGCCATTGTGTGTTATATGTGAAATGTGGTACTTAATCATGCACCCAAATCATGATGAATGATATACAAATAGGAGCTTGAATATATCTTCCAGTTCCTTATCCTTACTTCCATTGTAAAGCAGCAATCCACTCTCACCACCATAACCTGAATCATTCTTTCTAGCTAATACCACAATTATACTCTGCACATGATGGTTTAGAGGCATTAGGCTCCCAGAGCAGTTGAGTGTTCATTTCTATTTCATTGGAATAATTTCTGTGTTTTCACAGGAAGTGATCTGATCTCTGCAACTCTGGGTAAGCAAAGCATATGTTTTCATGGGAAGGAAATAAAATAATTTTGAGTAGGTCAAACAATGATGAGGTAATATGTGAGCAACCTTACTTCCACTCTCTTGAGTTCTTGGTTCAATAGTGATTGCTATCAGAGAAAGAGTCCCCACTTAATTAATTCCTGGTCTGTATAATACTCTGCCAAATCATATAATTTGGCTTGATTTGGAATTGCACTGTTAGGTTAGTTTTGGTCACTGTGAGAAAACAGAGCCTCATGGTTTCCATGGGCTCAGTCCAAGGCTAGCAAATACAGTTTGTGCCAAAAGCAAGGCAAAATTGCTGAGCTATGAAAGTGTGCTAAAAAAGACTGGTTAATTCCAGAAACAAAGGGACAGTATAAGAAGCCTAAAACAGAACAAAATCTCAAGTCAGCCTTTGTTTCCAGTTAAAACCTGCTTTCCCATTTCTTAACAGCTTTCCATATCTCTTCCAAACAATAATCCCTCAGTTGCCCAAACCATCTAGGACAATGTCTCTCATGATCCTATCATGTCCCTAAAGCTCAATGTCTGTCAAGCATGAGGCTTATTTGAGAAACTTAAATGTCAAACTACAACAGTCTTCAGCAGGTATCTCATTCTTCAGTTAATATATTTGTCTCATAACATTGAATAAAACAATGAACCCATTGCCACAATATATTTTGTGTAATGTAAATTTCTTGTGCAGATGCTTCATAAACTATCAGGATGCTTGTGGAAATAACTGTGAGTCCATTAATTATAACTTGGAGAGTACCATCCGTCCTGTGAAGAGAATGCAAAACTACATTCACAGTGATTGTCTATTCCAATAAGGGCAAAATATTTTACATTCCAGGATGAAGGAAGACTGATATAATAAACATGACTACATTTTATTGATTGATCGATTTAGAATGGTGCCACATTTAGATCTCAATATTTCTCTCTGCAGTTTTAAGCAAAAATCCTCAACAGTGATCATCGTCAGAAAAATCTTAATGAGTCCATTTTATTCTATTGTCATCATAGTCATTTTAATAATGAACTCATTGTTCACCAATAAATATAATTGAGGAAAGATATTTGAATTCACAGAGTGAGGCAACACTATCAATTTGGTTATTACATTCTTCCTAGGCTAATATCCCATTTAGGTGAAAATTTCCTTAAAGCAGACTATACCATTTTGTCCCATTCTGAGAAGATTGACTCCATGTGACCCCAGAAATTTGTCACTAATTTTTTGATGATGTTTTTTGAAACCTCTGATCACTCAGCAAAATCATTAGCAACAACACACGAGTTAATATGAAGAACAGTCATAGAGATTTACATTTTCAAAATAAGATCATATCTAGTACAAATTAGTACAAATTCTACTAATTAGGAAGATTTTCTTTCATAAGTGGCATGCTCCATGCTTTATGTAGTACCCATATGTAGGATGGAACCATCTATTGACCAAGCATGGCCCATCCTTTAATGTCAACTTATCATGGGCATGTCCCCATCAGACCCTAAGTACATGGTAAAGGAGGGAAGTCAAGATAGCAGAAGAGGGTACTACAAATCTTTGCGACAATTCTTCATGAACCATATTGATATTTTCTATATTATTAAGGTCAGTCACACTATGCATAAAACATTGTCTTTTGAAATAATCCCTCAAGTGAATGACTTGATGGATTTGCTCCCAAGACAGGAAACATGTGGCCTGTTAGCATCGAGACTGATAGTGAAGAAACATAAATTTTATGAGGTCCCTAATCAGACCAATAGCATTATCTAAGAGAGAGTAGCTATGTATAGATAAATAGAAAGACTTTTGCTCCAAACCCAAAAATGTATCCAATGATTTCTTTAGGGGAGGCTAACAAATCTTCAAGTAGCATTTTCATATATTAGCAGTACCTGAAACACTACCACCTCAGTTGGGTAATACAGCTCAAGAAATAGCAGAGTAAATTATGGCCTGGAACTTTCACAGTCTGGTGGGTCTTCCTAAATTTCTACTGTATTCAAACCATTTAATAGCTGAATATAAAATGAAGATATCTGTAGAACCTGGGAACCTCTCTTGTAGGTCATGGATACCAGGACTAACTGGTTGTTACTGGAATCATAATCCAAACCATTGGTTGTCCAACCGTTATATAAAACCTTGTACAATTTCAAAAGGAAGTGCCTAGCCTCACAGAGACTTGAAGTGTGGTGGTGGTGGTGTTGGTGGTGGTGTTGTTGTTGTTGTTGGTGGTGGTGGTGCTGGTGGTGCTGGTGGTGAGGGTGGATGGTAGTGCTGGCGGGAATAGTCAAGGGGGGCCCGGGCCTTATCTGCTCAGAGAACAGGAGGGTGGATAGAGGAAGAATTGTGGCAGGGAGGGGAGACAGTGAACAGGATGTAAAGTGAATAAGTAAAAAAATGAAATTAAATATTAAAAAAGAAAACCCATTTTAAAAAAGAAAATATTATTATAAATCTATACACACATACATCTAAGAAACATTTTCAACTGAGTGATGAAATTGGAAATTAATTGCAAGGTACATAAGTGTGACAAACTAATATATAAAATTGTTAGAGACAAATCTGTAATACTTTAAGGGTGATGCTGTTCACTAAAGTGTGATAACATTAGCAATATAGCTAATTATACAGTAAAATATAAGCTGGTATTAAATAATGTATAAATAATAGTATCAATCATTATAAATATCTTCCTCAATTTACTCTGGTCCTAAAATTACCTAGTGCAATTAGATATTAATAATAGACAAATATTTTTAGGAAATGTGTGGGTTAAAAAGGAAGAGTTGGAGAAGGATACAATGATGGTCCAGCATTAAAGTGTTACAGTTAAATGGAAGAATACATTGTGGCAGCCTACTATATAGTAAGGTGAGGCCACTGACCTCTTTTGTAATGCTCTGTGTATTTTGAATCAGCTGTGAAACTGCAGAGTGACCCATTTCTATCTCAGGCACACATTCATAGTTATGACAAATTTTGGTATCTTAGCTTGAACTATGGTTAATTTAATTTATTGTTTGAGTCTCACCATTTATTACATTTAATTTGAACAGTTTAAGATCCTTTATACATCATTTGATACATGAATGACAAATACATATACAGAGAGAACCTCAAAGTCAGCATCTGATATATAGTGACTGAGGAGTCCATCCAGATCTTACACATACTGGTTGCTCACATTCATGACAATGGGAATCTTCTTTCTTTAGAAAGTGAAGAAAACAAACCAAAGAATAGTTTGCTTACATCTTGCAATCAATTTCAAATCCAACTGACATGTTTTAAGATCATGGAAGAGAGGGAGCCCTGCAATCTGAGGTAGCCCCCATCTTGACTCCTGTGACAAAGCAGCCAGCTCAGCTAGATGCCCAGGGAACAACAGAGTGAAACATCACTCGGGACACAGTCTACCTGGGTTCCTTTTGCACATGGGAGCTGCTAGGCAGCTCTACAGCTGTCTGGGCACATATCCTGCAAGGGAGCATTTGACCTGCAGTGAGTCCTGTGCTTAGAGGGAGTCCTGCTCTCAGAGACCTGTGCTACATCTGACATGGGGAAGATCCCACTTCCTGATACTCTCTAGAGAACTGGCAGGTGCATGTTAATCGCCACTGTCCCATCCATCGAATGTGGTAGATCCTGCCTCCTGATACTCTCTGGAGAACTGGCAGAAGATTATATGACCTGTGCCCCTTCTGACATAGGGAAGAGATTACTTCCTGATATTCTCTAGAGAATGGGGAGGAGCACAGCATTCAAGAAATGGCAGGAGCAGGTCATTGGAGAACTGGCACCAGTTGGTGCATGTGAACAGGTAGAAGCAGGACATTTGAGAAGCAGCTTCAGCAGAGCATTTGAAATCCGCCAGCAGCAAAACATTTGAGAAATAGCAGCCTCGAGGGCATTTGACTGTTGCCAAGTCTGCCACAGGAAAGACCCCATCACTTGATACTTCCTGGAGAACCAGCTGTTTGCTGGGAATTGATGAGAAAAAGAATCCCAGGAGTACAGAAACATAGGCCCGCAGGTCAGAGAAGATAGAGACAGAAAGACCAGCTAACACCGGAGATAACAAGATGGCCAAAGGCAAAAGCAAGATCATTACCAACAGTAACCAAAGCAACATGGCACCATCAGAACCCAGATCTCCCACAACAACAAATCCTGCATACTCCAACACATCAGAAAAGCAAGAGCTAGATTTAAAATCATATCTCATATTGTTGATGGAGGACTTCAAGAAGGACATAAATAATTCCCCTAAAGAAATATAGGAGAACATGGGTCAACAGGTAGAAATAAAAAAAAAAAATCCCTTAAAGAAAGACAAGAGAATCTGGATCAAAAGGGAGAAGCTCTAAAAGAGGAAACACAAAAATCTCTTAAAGAGATACGGGAGAACATGGGTCAACAGGTAGAAGCCCTTAAAGAGGCAATACAAAAATCACATAGGGAATTATAGGAGAACATGGGTCAACATGCAGAAGCCCTTAAAGAGGAATCCCAAAAATCCCTGAAAGAAACACAGGAGAACATGGGTCAACAAGTAGAAGCCCTTAAAGAGTATTCACAAAAATTCCTTAAAGAAATTCAGGAAAAAACAAACAAAAAGTGAAGGAATTAAGCTAAACAATCCAGGATCTGAAACTGGAAATAGAATCAACAAATAAATCACAAAGTGAGACATCTGTCAAGATAGAAAACCTTGAAATGTATTCAGGAGTCATAGCTGCAAACATCAACAACAGAATACAAGAGATAGAAGAAAGAATCTCATATGCTGAACATTCCATAGAAAACATAGACTCAACAATCAAAGAAAATGCAAAATGCAAAATGCAAAATGCTTGTAACCCAAAACATTCAGGAAATCCTTAAAGGCCCAGTAAATATCTTCAAAAAATTATAGATGAAAACTTTCCTAACCTAAAGAAAGAGATGCCCATGAACATACAAGAAGCCTACAGAAATCCAAACAGATTGGACCAGAGCAGAAATAACCTCCCATCACATAATAATAAAAACACCAAATGCACTAAACAAAGAATATTAAAAGCAGTGAGATAAGAAGGTCAAGAAACATATAAAGGCAGATCTATCAGAATTACACCAGACTTCTCACCAGAGACTATGAAAGCCAGAAAAGCCTGGGACAATAAGACCTACTTTTGATTTTATCAGAGTTTTATCCAAAAAATTGCAAAATAGTCATAATTATTGCCCATGTTTTAAAAAATAACTATATATTGCATATTTTTCTAACATACCTAATTGTCTTCAATAAATAAACAAACAAACAAAAAAACAAACAAACATGTATTCAGGATACAATACCATTTAAGGTATGATCAGATAAGATGGTGTAATGAAGACCTTGTTAGTCAGGATATCAGGACACATTTTTTAACCAGCCACAAGCATTAGAGAATGGGAACGATGTCCTATTTAAGTAGAGCAGGTGTGCTTAATTGGGATGATTGGTAAACTATAGCATGTCTGCAGACTTGAATCTAAGAGGAAAACAATGGACATGAACCTGGACATACTAATTTGCACATTTCCTCTGTGAGTGTTGTGTTAATTACTTGGCTACTGTGAGAGAAGTAACATGAGAGAGAGAGAGAGATGGTGTATTTTGGCTCCTTGTTTCAGGAGATACAATTAACCATTTTGTGGGAAGCATAATGGATGGATATGGCCCATTCATACAGTGAAGAAGCTAATTCATGTGTCTAGAGATGGCTTGGACCTCTCAAGGCTCATCTCTAGTGCCCTGTGTCAGCGAATGAGGTTTTAGGTTTTTATTTCTTGCAGGTTTCAGTTTCCCAGTTTCTTCAAACAGAACTGGTTGAGTTCAAAATAGTGAGCCTGTGAAGAGAGTTTTCCATTGAAAAAATAACAAGTATCATTCCAGATTTCCTCAGAGAATCAACATAAACAGATGGAATCTTCCCAGAAGGAACACAATGATGGTCTCATCATCCTGCATATTATAATACAGGTGAAAAATGAAATGCAAGAGCAGGGCTTATTTTTTTGGTCATACTGTCATAAATACATTATGATGGACCCTCTAATAATCATAATTGTATGTACTGTGCCCTGGCGATCTTAACACTGGGTCATCAGTGTTCATTCTTCTCTGTTATTCTGAAACAGGACCACTGAAAGTCAACTCATAAAAAGAAGGAGGACAGATAGCAAAAAGTAAGGAAGGGAAAATAAGTTCAGAGAGCATGATACATATGGATGAAAACTTAGGAAGGAAGGGGTCAGTCTATGTGGGGAATGTACACTGACAATGAAAAACTCAAGCTGAAGGGTTCTGAACAAAGGGAAGGTAAGTTTTAATAAAACAAAAACAATTGCTTTTTGAGTTGCTGTACTTATTAATTTAGACATTTGGAACACTGATCCTCCATTACAGACCTTGTGCTGAGCATACTGGGTAGAGAAGAATTTGCTTGCTTGTTCTCTCCCCAAAAGCTCTTTCTGGGTAAAAGCTGCCTTCAAGCATTACTGGCATCCAGGAGGGAGAGCTACTATACAGCCTGCTGCTCTGTTCACAGAGGGAGATTGGTGATTCTACTTTAAACAGACATCCATAAAGCTTTCCAGCGTCAGTGGCTTTCTATTGCTTAAGTGAAAAAAAAAAATCAGCTGGTTTATGTCTGTGAGGATGTCACCATTGTGATGGGCCCAGGGAATCAAGTTGTATCATCATAATGTCTCCATTACATCACCTGGAGAGTTAGGCAGAAGGAGAACTAACTACACGTCTTCCTAAATAATTACATACTTCTGTGCATATCTTTTGCTGTCTTTGCTGAGAAAACGGTGTTCTTTTTTAAATTAGCCACACAATGAACTTGAAGAAACGTACAAAATAATAGGAGTTCCTATTTTGAGCTGCTTTTTAACTAAGAATATTTTATAGTGCTGCACCTACATAGTCTTTAACACACTGACATTATGTAAATTAAATATGTTAATCCCCGACTCTATGCAATCTTCTCTCATTTAAACTTTTCCCCCCTTTTGTTACCAGAGAGGAGAAACAAAAAGAAAAAAAAAGGATGTAAGAAAAGACTCCTGCCAAAAATAATAGCTATGTTCAATGCTGCCTCTGGTTTCTTATTGTTTAAAATATGCTTTTTTCCTGCCAAGGTCCCATTTAAGTGCATTACCTCCACATGCTAATAGACTAATTAAAATATGAATAAATAAAAACCCCACATTTCCTATAAACTCTTTTTCACCTTTTCTGGTGAACTTGAGAGTTTTGCTGAACTTGGAGTAATCAAGGTGTCTTTTGCTTCATTGATTTGGTGCTTGGAAAAGTTTAACTCTCAGCTCTGTCATCTGCAGGAATCTGGGAATGTATGGTGCTACATGAAGTTTGAACATGTTCAAGGATATTGTCTTTGACCTTCTTATGCTTCGTGGCATCAGTTTGAGTGATGTTTCGCTCTTCTCAGCCATAGTTGCCTCATTTTTAAAAAAAAGACTGTTAATTTCTTCCATCTTGCTGTGTAGGCAAGATGGAAGTTCCAACCAAAAGTTCTTTGCTTGTGTTCATTTTGAGTTTGGAAAATGACATTGATTCATCTGTTATCTTAAGTCATTTAATCCGTGACCAAGTGTAGTAGAACATGAGAGGTTCTCATGCACAGCAATAGTTTGGAAGTAGGACATGTTGTCGAAGGTTATGACAGGTTTCTCTCTTTAACATTTTAGAATGATGTTGGTAGACAGAGCCATTTGACAGAATCCTTTCTTGAAGAATGGAAAGAAACAATAGGCAAAATGCGATAAAATTAATTGCAAGCATACGGTATCTCTTTTGTGTTTAATGTGACTAAGTGACACTGCAGAAAACACAAAGCTGTCCACTGTGTTTTAGACTTAAGAATGACAGTTTGGTCATATCTAAACTTCCACCTCGTCTGCTATATACTTTTTTTTTATTATTCGATATATTTTTTATTTACATTTCAAATGATTTCCCTTTTCTTGCCCCCCACACCCCAAAAGTCCCATAAGCCCCCTTCTCTCCCCCTGTCCTCCCACCCACCCCTTCCCACTTCCCCGTTCTGGTTTTGCCAAATACTGCTTCACTGAGTCTTTCCAGAACAAGGGGCCACTACTCCTTTCTTCTTGTACCTCATTTGATATGTGGATTATATTTTGGGTATTCCAGTTTTCTAGGTTAATATCCACTTATTAGTGAGTGCATACCATGATTCACCTTTTGAGTCTGGGTTACCTCACTTAGTATGATGTTCCCTAGCTCCATCCATTTGCCTAAGAGTTTCATGAATTCATTGTTTCTAATGGCTGAATAGTACTCCATTGTGTAGATATACCACATTTTTGCATCCACTATTCTGTTGAGGGATACCTGGGTTCTTTCCAACCACTCCTGGGCATATACCCAGAGGATTCCCCACCATGTAATAAGGATACATGCTATATACTTTGATTGTCAATTGTCACTGTGAGGCAGTTAGCTGTGCAGAGGCAGCCTGGTCCCTGGTCAAGCTCAGGCTAAAACTCCTGTGACCTAGCAGGTAACTGTCACCTGCAAAGTACTGCAGGCATTTGGCCATGCCCCTTGGGTACCTGGCGACAGTCTCCAACAGCACCTCTCCCCACCCTCTGCAGAGAAGTCTGTGGCTATCAGTCATATAGAAGCAGCACCAAGCCCTGCCACATGCAAATAAGGTTTCCCCAAGCTCTCAGACCAAGCCAATGAGAAGTACCTGATGTCAGACTCTGACCCATCCCAAAACTGTATATCAAATATAGCAGTGGAAGCTGCAGAAACAACTGCCCCTTGATGCTTGCACTCTCCCTTTTCATGAACCCTCACACCAGTCCAAGATCTCCATGAAGAGCCTCACGTACACAGTCCCTCAGATCACAACTACATTCTTTCTTTATAAAGAACACTATATTTTCCATTCTGTTGGACTGTTTCATTTGTTTTTTTCATCTAAAAGAAGAGTTTGTGGTACAATTTTAAATTTTAAATATGTCTTTTTTCCCACAATTTGCAAGTAAATTGCTCTTTTGATTGAGTAAGAGAACAAAGAAGCAAGCGCTACCAGTCTACTTCAAGATTTCTGTGTGATTATATAAGGGTTTCTACAAGGAGTGCAAAAGTATCATCTCTTCTGGCAGAAAACTAACTTGGTTGTTTCAGGATCACATTTGACTCTGAAGTTAACTATTAACCTCACTCATACCAGACACTAGATTAGACCAACTTTTTACAGTCTGTCATGTACTCAATACCCATTTTGGATTTGCCAAATATTTAGGGGGTTACTTAATCATAAGGCAACACAGTGCAATACATTGCTGAATTAAGCCTCCACAGTTTATGGTTTCAATGAGTTTGTGATCTGTTAGAAGAGATAACAATGGACAAGTAGAGAGATGATCATATTAAAAATTAGACACTGTGGCTTTATCTATTCCAGGACAAATAAAATGCTGCTGATAAAAATATAGAGATATGTCTATGTATGAGTAAAATATTATAAGCAGGAGAAGGAATCTTCCTTTCTACACAGAACTTTTCACAAAGAGACTCTGAAGAGAGGCCCAGAGCAAAAAATCTAATAATCCACACCCATCTGTTGCCCCCAAGTTGATTGTTCAATATGTTTCTGACCTCCCAATTTTGTATTTTTCCTTTTATTCTTTCCACATCTTTAGTTTCATTTGGATTTTAAACAGATTTTCACTATCTCATTCTTGGACTGTTTTCATAACAGTGTGCTTTAGGTTTGTTATAGAGTTTCAAATTATGTTTTATAAATAAATCCTAAGATTGGCCATAATATATTTAGCTTAAGCCTCTATTAATATTTCAGGGTCTCTCAAGAAGGCAAAAACTATAGATAATACAAAAAACTTTTATATCTTCTGAGTCAGAACATTCATTTAATAGTCTTCATTTGTATCAAATATTCCCAGTTCATCATAATATTCATTTTTTAAAATACTATTAGTTATTTCTTTTTTAATGAAACAAATGACTCTAACAAATAACTACTTTTATTTACCATAATTGTTGGCCTAGAAAATATATTGTATTCTATATGCACGTCAGATTATTTTTCATTCTTGGATTTTTTTCATGTGTAGAATTGACCACAAAGGAGTTATGTCTATGACAACTGCCACAATGGCCTCTGATTATGTCTACTTTTTATTTACATGCATGGTTTTTAAGAGTCATGAGAGTTCTGCTTCATTGTTTTATATTCTCAGTGTTTAAATGAACAGTAAGGCATTTGATGAAGAGTGTTTGAAAGACCAGTTGAATAAATTATAAATGGAAACCTTTAAGGAATTAGTTTCTTTTATGGTTTCAAGACTTAAAACAAAATAATGTATGTGTTGCCATGATAAAGAAACCATGAACTTATTTCATATTAGTTCTAAAAAGAGCAAGGTTAACTGAGAAGAATACAAAACCAGACACACTGAAACTAATAGAAAAGAAACTGGGGAAGATCCTAGAGGACATGGGCACAGGGGAAAAGTTCCTGAACAGATTACCAATAGCTTATGCTCTAAAATCAAGAATTGACAAATGGGATCTCATAAAATTACAAAGTTTCTGTAAGGCAAAGGACACTGTTAAAAGGACAAAACGACAACCATCAAATTGGGAAAGGATATTCACCAACCCTACATATGATAGAGGGCTAATATCCAATATATACAAAGAACACAACAAGTTAGACCCCAGGGAAACAAATAACCCTATCAAAAAATGGGGTTCAGATCTAAACAAAGAATTTTCACCTGAAGAAATTCAGATGGCTGAGAGGCACTTTAAGAAGTGCTCAACATCATTAGTCATTTGGGAAATGCAAATCAAAACAACCCTGAGATTTCACCTTATACCAGTCAGAATGGCTAAGGTCAAAAACTCAGGAGATAGCAGGTGTTGGCGAGGATGTGGAGAAAGAGGAACACTCCTCCACTGCTGGTGTGGCTGTAAGATGGTACAACCACTTTGGAAATCAGTCTGGAGGTTCCTCAGAAAACTGGACATGACACTTCTGGGGACCCCTCTATACCTCTCCTGGGCATATACCCAAAGGATTCCCTGGCATGCAATAAAGACACATGCTCCATTATGTTCATAGCAGCCTTATTTATAATAGCCAGAAGCTGGAAAGAACCCAGATGTCCCTCAAAGGAGGAATGGATACAGAAAATGTGGTTTATTTACACAATGGAATACTACTCAGCAATTAGAAACAATGAATTCACAAAATTTTTAGGCAAATGGTTTGATCTGGAAAATATCATCCTAAGTGAGGTAACCCAGCCACAAAAGAATACACGTGGAATGCAATCTCTGATAAGTGGATATTAATTAGCCCAGAAACCCTGAATACCCAAGGCACAAATTGCATAACAAATGACTCGCATGAAGAAGTATGGAGAAGGTCCTGATCCTGGAAAGGATTGATCTAGCATTGGAGGGGAATATAAGGAAAGAGAAAAAAAGGAAGGAGGTGATTGGAGAATGGATGGAGAGAAGAAGGTTTATTGGACATATGGAGAGGGGGGATCCGGGAAAGGGGAAATCATTTGGAATATAAACAAAGAATATAGAAAATAAAAATATTAAAAAATGACTAACATATAGACTAGAATTGTGGGTTTTTTTCTAGTCTTTTGAGACTAAGTGTTTGGATTTCACACAATCAGGAGAATATGAGAAGCACAAATTCAGTTTTATGGGACAAAATAAAAGGAAGAAGAAGAGGATACAGGACAGGAGGAAAGGGGGAGAAGAAGAGAAGGAGAAAAAGAAGACAAAGGAGTGACATGTAGTGGAGCAGAGAAGAGAATAAAATTTGCAGGATATGGATTAGATATATTTGGTCAGTGTTATTGGAAGGAGAAATGTTGAAAAATACATTTTATGATTTTTTTAATTAGCACAAGCATTTGAAAAAAATTTCTGTACTATTCCTAGATATTGATTGATCATACAACCTTGAAGCAGTCATTCACAATGTCAGGACTGACTGAACCTAACTCATCTGAAAGTAAGATGTTGGAAATGATTGAATATTGAATATTTGAAGACTTCTCATTTAGAATATTTGGAATATTCAGTACATTATTGAGACCTATTATACACAAAACTTGTATATTTTACCTGGTTATCCTTTATACTAATGTTCAACTTTTTGGTAGTCTCATCCCCTGCCCATCCTAGCCACAGGTAACTTCTGTTCTAGTCTCTGAGGTCAATTTTTCAGAATTCCACTCTTATATAAGATGAGATATATTCTCATTCTTCTTTAAATGCTGAGTGCTATTTTAACATATTTGTATACTACATTCTCTGATGATTCATTCTTTAGTAAAGTTAGTATGTTGAAGAGATACTGACACTCTTTTGTTTATTGCAACACTATTTTGACCATGGTATGACATTAACCAATTGAGTACAAAAGCATTGATCTTAATATGAAGTACATAAATGAAAACAGTATAGAGTAGAGGCAACAATTTGGCTAAAAATTATTGGAAGGAAAATATCAGGGTGTATTGAATTTCTTGAAATACCATACTTAAAATGTATGTTTGGTACAAATGAAACATGTAAGAAAAGAATTCAGCAGATACTGAGGGTTGATTTCCAGAAAGCTATTGTAGCTCAAAATTTTCATTTGTCAAGAAAGGCTGTGACATATATAGGAGATTTATTAAATAGCAGAAAGACTTTCTTGGAGCTTTTCCTTCTGCAATTTCCAAGTGAGCAAACTTTCAGGGTTAGAATGCTTTACAAGTGTCCCCAGCAGCCATGTGTGCCACTGATAAAGACAGACTCAGAGACATGGGAGCATTTTGTTGAATGATTGAAAGGAGGTATTTTGGGGGGACTATTTATTTTCCTCTGAGTTTTAAATTGTGTTGTCACCTTCTCCCACATATATGATAGCCATAGCCTCCATCAGTAGCAAGAGCTCTCCAGATTGACAGAAGTGCATCCTAAATAAATTGTCAGAAGAATTACTGCAATGTGGGAAGGATAAGAGGCAGAGGGGACAGAAAGGAAGAATTTTTGTCTCAAATTCTTCCAACACAGACATAAGAGGGTTATGATTGGAGCTTAGTTGTAGAATACATCCTAAAATACACAAATTCTTGTGCTCACTGATACCACAAGGAACAAGAAAATTAAAAAAAAAATCAATAAACTGTCTTTTAAGTGGTTATTTACTATGAAAGAATGAGCTACTCTAGCAAAACTTGGTGGCTTCAATCACTAGCGTATTGTTCAGATATTCAGAAACATGCCTTTGGGTCACAGCACTTTAAGGTCTATGTGTGTGCTCTGAGACACTAGGGTTCCTATTGAAAGTTATGGCTGGGTATATGCCCAGGAGTGGTATAGCAGGATCTTCTGGAAGTGAGGTGCCCAGTTTTCGGAGGAACCGCCAGACTGATTTCCAGAGTGGTTGTAACAATTTGCAACCCCACCAGCAGTGGAGGGGTGTTCCTCTTTCTCTACACCCTCTCCAACACCTGCTGTCTCCTGAATTTTTAATCTTAGCCATTCTGACTGGAGTAAGATGAAATCTCAGGGTTGTTTTGATTTGCATTTCCCTAATGACTAATGAAGTTGAGGATTAGTCCAACTTCATAAGGATACATGCTCTACTATGTTCATAGCAGCCCTATTTATAATTGCCAGATGCTGGAAAGAACCCAGGTATCCCTCAACAGAAGAGTGGATGCAAAAAATGTGGTATATCTACACAATGGAGCCATTCAGCCATTAGAAACAATGAATTCATGAAATTCTTAGGCAAATGGATGGAGCTAGAGAACATCATATTAAGTGAGGTAACCCAGACTCAAAAGGTGAATCATGGTATGCACTCACTAATAAGTGGATATTAACCTAGAAAACTGGAATACCCAAAACATAATCCACACATCAAATGATGTACAAGAAGAAAGGAGGAGTGGCCCCTGGTTCTGGAAAGACTCAGTGAAGCAGTATTTGGCAAAACCAGAACGGGGAAGTAGGAAGGGGTGGGTAGGAGGACAGGGGAAGAGAAGGGGGCTTCTGGGACTTTCGGGGAGTGGGGGGGCTAGAAAAGGGGAAATCATTTGAAATGTAAATAAATTATATCGAATAAAAAAAAAAAGAAAGTTATGGCTGGAATGTATGGAATGCCTGGTACCAGCTTTTCCTGTGCTGTTTTCCCTTTTTCTCCCCTTCTGTTTCATTCTCCTGTGTTAACCCTTCAAAACGGCAAGATTCAGCTTTGAAAACATTGTACCACAGATTAGTCAAAACTTCTTCAGGTTCTCTTGTAATTTTGTACGTCATGGAAACATATAGTATGCCTTGTTTACTCAAAGAACTGTCATCACAACATGTCTGCCACAGGGAATTTTTCTCTGTAATCACAGGCCAGCTCAGACACAAGGAGAGGCTTGATAGACCCTGTCTCCCAGGGAGAGTCTTGAAATTTGTGTGACCATTATTAATCAGCCACATTCCACACCCAGTCCTCTGGCTAATTCATCTAAATGATGCCAAAACTGTGTTCAGAGAAAGCTGTAGGAAGCATCCCTGTTTTGCCAAATTGAAAAAAAAAAGTGACAAGCTAAGAAAAGCCAAGAATAGTTAACAAGTATAAAAATGGCTTAAAGGAAATTAACTTCACTGAAATTATTTGTGTTTAATTGATTTTAAACTCAGCATCTGTCTTTTGAAGAAACTAATCTGAATTAGCTGGAGCTCCTTATATAATCAACACCAATACAATTTTGTACCTTTGTCTTTATTCAACTAATTGAGAGGCTACATTTCATTCAGAGTCTCTACTCATTCACATGTTGATAACCACCAGAAGTTGCACTTATTACTAACTTTCAAATTCTTTCTCTACTAATGCAGTGAACAAAAGTATCAATTTTGTAGGGTTGGTCATCAGAGGACACAATAAATTCCATGCAATAAGCACCTTTGGACACCAAGCCTGAAATCTCTCATTCAATCAATTTTCAGATTTTCCAATAAAGACATTGGTATTGTCCAAATGTATGCAAAATATGAACAAATGCATGTAAATTAAATCAGCCTCCAGGTGGTTTGAATAAATGAAACAGAAATGCCATTTTAGCTGTGTCTCTTTACACATCTACCTTGGTTTCATCAATTTTCATTCTAAGAATAATCATGTATTACATCATGACTAAACTTTCTATGGGGCTCTTTCCCTTTTCAAATCCATACTGGTGTATGACTGCACAAAACTGACAGAAAATACTTGTCTAATAACTAATGGCAAGAAGATATGCTTTAAACTTCAGTTTGATCATAGTATGAAATAACAAACTCAAAATTTTATAGCATTTGGTTAAAATGCTAATTTTACATATTTTGGTTTGTATAGTCAGATATCATTTTGTTTATGTACAGCTAGAGAAAGAGAACAAATGGAGAGTATGGTGGCTTTGTGTACAGTTAATTAGTAAGCAAAGATAAAGGCGTATTGTGAATGTTTTGAAGACGCACTGAAGCATTCAGTTCCTGTATAATATCTAAACTGATCATTCTCTGCCTATAATAAGAAGCCTGCTTATATTTTTGCTTATATTTCAATTTTTGTTTCATATTACTGTAACTGTTACATCTTTTATAATTTTAATGGTCAATGTGCCTTATTAAAGTCACGTAATTTTATGTCTATGTTATACTCTTCCATAGATAACAAGTATGTGAATAGGAATGTAATAGTTTTTTCTTTTAGATTATAAAGAAAATATTATGATTAATTATTAAACCACATAGTAAATTAACTATGTTATATATATACATATACATATATATATATATATATATATATATATAATTTGCCTCCATATAAAGAAATATATATGGCGTACACACACATACACACACACACATATATATATGTAAATAACTCCTGCTTATATTTTCTGCTTATATTTGAATTTTTGTTTTATATTACTGTAAATGTTACATCTTTTATAATTTCAATGGTCAATGTTCCTTGGTAAATTCACATTATTTTATATCTAGGTTATAATATAGCCTTCAGTAGATTACATATATATATATATATATATATATATATATATATATATATATATATATATATATATATATGCTTGCAGAATAGGACAGAAAACTGAATATCTGACATTTTCCTGTCTTATACCAGCATAAGAGTAACGTGATGTGATAAAAATTTGGAGTGATCACACAGTAAAGTCCTCAAACAAATAGAAGAATATCTGGGGTGTAATCTTTATTCTGTCAGTTATTACAACATCATAAAATTATCCCACCTCTCTAAGGCTCAGTGTATGCATCTGCAAACACATATGCTGTGAGAAATAAATGGTATAATACATGTAGAGAACATGGAAGATTGCCATGCATACTAAATACTGTCATGTCAATCAAAATTATAAGGAAATCATTGGGAAACTGGAGGTGGAGAGATTTTCAGTGAGGCTTTTGAAATTTGCAGGAAGCTAACAGTTTTTATATATTAAAATTTGGTTTTATTGAAACTTTTTTTCTTACAAGACTAGCACAGTCTTAGCTTTGATTTAAGAAATTTTTAAAACACCTTCTAGGAACAAATGGGGTGTGTGCCTAGGCAGAAATCATCAGTGAGGCACATCTGTCATGTAAGGTGATTTAATTTTTTATTCGTGGTTGGCATGAAGGAATGCCTGGCTGAGTCCCTGTATTTACATTAGTTAATATTTTCCATAGTCAATATAATTTTAAGTGTGTTCCTCATAGTAATGGAAAGGACCCCACACACTTCTTCATTCTCCAGGGGTGCATATTAAAAGCCCATGGACATGTTTTGGATATTAATTCCAAACTAGATTTGGAAACAGCTCTTAATTATGACTTCATGACCTAGATTACATCATTATTTTCTTCTTGAAAATGAAGGGGATACTTTGTGTCTCCAGACAAGGTGCTGACTCTTCCATTGCAGAAAAACACAACAATTTACCCTCCCTCATTTTTTTTGTGTATAGAATTAATTTATGTTTTGTTTGAAAATGCCAATGCTATGTCATTTATTTTAATGTTCAACATGTTATTTTGACTCTCCCATTGAAGATACCCATGAAGAAGAAACAGAATTGATTCTTATGAGCTCATAAGTTGAGAGTATTTTCATGTCTTATAGTCATAATTTTCAGTAAGCATACTTGGGGTCTGATAATTAAAGTTAATGCTTTCTTTCTGGACAATAATGGCTATGGTTTGGGAAAGGTAATACATAGCTGTTCCAGAATTAATGAAGCAGAAACAACAGGTTATCTTAGTTCTGTATGGAAGATCAAGGTATGAGAACCATGCATGACTGAACCAGCAAGAAAGTGCTGGCTGGCTGTGTCTTGCTATATGACTGCCAGAAAAGTGTGATGAAGGCAATTTACACATAGAATTTGATTATGATCAAAAGGATTCCCTCCTCTCCGTACATGTTATGTGAGAAAATTTTACGAGCAGTCTTGATGTAAAGTAATTAGTGACTTGTTGGTATTCGAACATTGCATTCAAAATGGAGCTACCTAGAGAAGAACAGTTGGAGAATTAATGTCAAATGGAAGCTTTGTCAGAAAAAAAACGGAACTGTTAATCAACCATCATTTTCTTCCAACATTTTGGATGCTTCTGAGGATGCAGCCTGTGAGACTGGCTTCTGCAATGTGGCAATCAATATCACACTTCTCAAATGTGGATTCTAAAGTGATAGGGGATTTTGACAATGTTATGCAGGCATGGATAAAGGAAAAATCTGACTTTTCCTATTTCTTCCTGCATCTAAGCTTTCCATTGGCAGCCTGGAATTACCATCACAGCCTTTCTCTAATTAAGATGAGGATGAAGAAAATGAAGGTGGTGAAGGTGATTGAGAGAAATATGGTATTATGGGAAGGTCCCATTCTTTTAATCATTTTTGTTGTCTGTTTTTTAAACCTCAAATAATCAAAGAAATTTCTAAAATAAAAGGAAACAGGAGGCTGGAAAATGATTTATTAAAAGAAGAAGAAAAGAAAAAATACAGTAGTGCTTCAGCAAGCACAGGGACTCAAATTTGATGTCCAGTACTCCTATAGAAACACTGGTAGTGAGATGGTGTGGACTTTCAGTCTCAGTCATAGCAAAGTGAATATAGGCAGAGCATGCCTAGGGCTCAATGCCCATCAAACTAGCCTAGTTGGTGAGTGCCAGGGAAACAAAATAGACCTTCTCTCAAAAAGTAAGATGGTGTAGACTGAAGGAAATGTCAAGGAAATGTGACTTCTAACCTCCATGTGCACACAGACAAACATGTCCATCCAAAAACACACAAATACAACACACAGACACATACACACACAAACACACACACATGCATACACACACACCCAAACACGTTTTAATATTTTAAAAGAATAATAAGAAAATAAATACACATACTCTCATAAACAGAAACTCTTAGAATGATATTAACTAAGGAAATAGGACAAAATGATAGCAGCCTTAATATTTTAATAGTATGAAATTTTATATTCTATTGTCCATGCATGACCTTGCAAGACAAACACAATGGCATAGGTTATTTCAGTTTCCCTTTACAAAAATCTTTCTGAAATCCTTAGATACCAGAGAATTAAATGGATTATATTAAATCTCATTAATGAATTTCAGAGGTAGTGTATGAGCTGCAGCTTAGGTTCACAACCCAAAATAATTCAGATTTTTATGCAAATAGTCTGAAGATTAAATTATTTTTTCTTAATATAAAGAAAAGTAAAAGAAAATAGGGAATGGTAAAGGTGACAGGGGATATAATAGCTGTAATTAAAGTCAGTATAATAATAGGATTGAGAAAGAGTGGAGTAGCAACATCAGGACACTAAACCTGGTTTCAAATTATAGTAATGTATAAACTTCTCTAGAATTCTTTAACTCCTATTGTGGCCTTCACATTTCATCATTTAAAACAGAGTTAGAGACTGGGAAGATAGATTTGTTGGTAAATTGTTTGTATGTTCTTGCATGCATGTGGATAAAAGCTTGATCCATACCATCAATATAAAAACAAACAGGGTGTGAGGATATGTGCATTTAATACCTGTATTGCTGGAAGCCTACTTGGTGAGCTCCCAGGCCAGGAAGGGAGACATTGTTACACTGTTAAATACATACACACACACACACATACATACATACATACATACATACATACATACATACATACATATATACATAATAAATACATACATACACAATATATATACATTCAAACATACATTCCTACATAAAGAAGATGGGCCTGGAAAGATGGCTCAGTGGTTAAGAGCAATAGCTGTGTTTCCAGAGGGTTCAGGTTGAATTCCTAGCACACATTTTATGGCTCACAACCCTCTGTAACTCCAGTTTCAAGAGATTCAATGTTGTCTTATGGCCTTCTTGTACACCACATAGACACCCATGGAGGCAAAACACTCAAACAGAAAAGAAATAAATAGACATAATAAATAAGTCTTAAGAAAAAAGAAAAAACACAAAATATTCCTCCCGAGGAACAACACCCAAAGACATTATGGCAAAAATAATAAGAGCAGCAACAGGAAACATATTCTGGATGATCTGGGGAGCTTATGTTACTTAGAAATGTTAGCAAAACCATGCCACATAGGAGAAGAAAGTGTGTACAGGTATTTAGCAAACTGTTTGAGAAGGGCAATATTAATGTCATCTTAAAATATTTCAATGATACTTTATTATTTATATTTATATAATATTACCAATATATTAATAATAATTTGTTATTATTATTATCAAATTTCCAAATTGTGGTAACACTGATTGTCCAAATAAAATTAATGAGGCTTGGTTAGCAATGACTACAAATGATCTGTATTTAAAGCAGGAAGAATATAAATAGTTCATACAAACAATGTGCTCACTACATAAACACAACCAGAAAGAACTGTGCTGAAGATGGGTGGTAATGATTCGGCGTCGTAACTGCTACTTAAGCCATGTGTATTAAACACCATCTGTAAACACACAGTCTATAAACTGGCATTTAAATAGTTGAAATGAGTTTTTCTCATTGTTTTTTTCTTTCACCTTTTCCCTGATGCTTTCACCTTCTCCTCCCTCCTGATCTTTATTTAATTACCATCCTGTATCATCCTTTCCCCAAAGATCATCAATATGATATTAATGCCATTGTCACAGAAATGGAAAGGGAATCCTATAGCCATTTGTCTGTTCACTACAAGTTTCACCTGTTAAATGACAGATCTCTGAGATGTATTTGCTTGGGTAACTCCCAAGCTATCCAATCAAAATCATTCTTTGTTCATTTCCCATTTTCAACTATCCCCTCCTTTCATGAGATCAATTTTTGATGGAATTCTGAGCCATAATTGAAGAATGCCAAAAAAAAAGTCAGTTACTGAGATGCTGAGAGTAAATGTAAAGGACAAACCATTTTGAACCATATAACCCAGAAGAGGTGATGGAAGGTAACATAAAGGATGAAAGATCTCATGCAGATAGTGCATACAAATGAAAACCACATGCACTGCTGGCTTGTGCCATTTTATTAGTTCTTATCTTCCAGTGGAAATATTATGTCAACTTAGTAGACTGTATTGTGCGTATCACTACTCAAATTTCTGGATCTGATTTTTTTTTCAAGAAAAGGAAGTTGATTTATGTGAATTGATGTTTGAAGATAGGAAATCTTTAGCAGAAAAGTTAAATTATTAAAGACTTTGCAGAGTTTTCTTTAAGGGTGGAAGATAGGGGTGAGGATTTTAGAGAGATGCACTTTTAAGAGATAGTGGAAGGGAAGAAAAGTTAATAGATGTGAATTAAATCTCTTCCACATGCCCAAGTGCTCACTGGACCCCTCTACAACCAATTCTTCTCGAATCCCTTGGAAACTCTTAGCCCCGTTTTGAGGAAAGGAATTGGGTCTGGGTAATGGTACTTCCTGCAGTTTGTAAGTGACCAAGTGTAATTGAAATTCTCCTCTTTCCAAAAACCACAGTTATTCCAGTTTACCAAATATTTTTCAGACATAAGAGAAAAATCACATTTTCTGTTTGTGTTGCTTTTATTTACTTCTAAGATAAAAATAGTTGAAATTCAAATTCTTCCTCAACTTCTCCCTCCCTTGGTTGTTTTTGCATGAGGCAACAATGCGTCAGAGACACTGATTTTCAAACCCAATCAATCTAAGATCACGAATTATGCTTTAACACAGAACTTTATAGCACACACACACAGTAAGTTATTGGCTAATGTGTGAATGTAAAAATACCCTACTTTAATGTATATGAATAAGAAAGATGCTTTATTTCATATTCAGGAATGAATTTTCTTTTGTAAGGCCAGACACCTTCATAAGTGTCTTCAGAATTTAAAAGTTTGACATATGTAGGAGTTTTCATAAGCTGTGCAAGACACGCAGTTGGGATGTGGCTCTTTCTGTGTCATTTTGGTCTGCTTTCATTGAAGCTGGAAAGAGGGCAGCAAAACTTTACAGATTAATTCACAAAAAACATAACTTAAAAAATCAAATAGAGATGAAAGTATTTAAAATATTTCAGCTCAAAAGTAATTAGCCAAATATTCACACTGGTTTAATTGCTTCGCAGATGGGTACCTTAAGCAAAATACAGCCATTCTATGTTCTCACTTATATAGATGGGCAAAGGCTATGGTTATCATTTGAGATTACCAGAAAACTTATGCATGTTCAGACTTGACAAGAATTGACAACAAATTTGGAACATATTGCAATTTTTCCTATCATTGGCATTCTGCTCTTGTTCTTATTTTCTTCTTCTTCACAGTTCTTTTTTTTTTTTCAGTTGTTTTCAGGATACTGGAGGCTATGAAGGGATGTGAGGAGATGGTGACCTAATTCAGGACCAAATATTGGTAGGAGTATCTGACAAAAGACTGTGAAAATGGTGGGAGGCTTAATAAAGCCACAGCATGCTTAGCTTCAATCCTGAGAAATAATGGAAGGAAGCAAGGAGAGGGTAGAATAGAAGACTAAAAGAGAGAAGCAAAAGAAACAGGATATTACTAAAAGAATCAAAGTAATTATTTATCTCTCCCAAAGGTTGCCCGCTGAGTCAATGTTTCCATCATATATAATGATAGAAATTTAGAATGGAAATAAAGAACACTTTTTATAGTTTTGTTCCATCAAAACTCAAACACATGTTAAAAGATAGTTCCCAAGATGACTCTAAATGATTTTATGCAAAGAATTAGAAGAACTGAATAATCCAATTATAATTCAGACATTCAAATGGCAGAAGATGGAGAAGCACTAATATATTAATATACAAGAATAATTTCACTAGGACCAGCAAGATGACTTGACAAATACTTGTTCCTGGGTCTGTTGAGCTGAGTTTCATCCGTAGGACCCATCTAAAATAGAAGAGAGTGATTGTTTTCAAGTTCTCCTCAGATCTACACATAAAGACACACACACTCAAGCACACAAACACAAAGTACATTTAACAGATGCCTAATAAAAAACAGATCTTAACAGTTCCACAGTCCTGTCTTTGAATCTCTGTGTACCCTTTTTGGCTATTTAAATCTCTTCATTTCTCCATCTACTGAAACTTCGTGTTCTATAGAAAATTATTGCACCCAATCAAAAAAGTCAATTATAAAGGAAAATATTTCAATGCCTCAGTTCAAAACTAATAACGTAAATGTCATCCTTGTTTTATTGCTTCCTAGCAGGTGACCTTATGCAGGAAACAGCTATTTTAAGTTTTTATTTCCTCACCTTAAAAAAAAAAATTAGGCTAACACTATGATTATTTTATGCTGAGTATCTATAGCAATAAAGAGATATTAGGTATATAAAAGACACTGGAATTTTAGTCTCCTACTAACCATCAGAATTTTCTGTTCCCCAGAAAGGGTAAGACCCAGGTTTCCCAATATAATCATAGGGCAAATTCACAGTATTAGGCCTGTAAAACAGCATTTTCTCTGATCCCAGTTTCTTGGTGAAATCTTTCTAGTGTGCTGTGAAAGTACAGCCTCCAGCTGGATATTAAGGGTAGCTCCTGCTCTACAAAGATGAACCAGGTCAAGCCACCCACTTGGCATCCCGCTGGGCAGGTATAATCAATTACCATCCTGACACAGGTGATGGGCCTGCGGAATCCCAGAGGAATCACCTTCCAAGACCACCATGCTTAAGAAATCTTTAGTTTCAATGCTCACTTGACTTATAGAAGACCAGGAGCCTCTGGCTTTGCACTTCATTAGAAACTTGGATAAGAACTATTTTTGTTCCTTCCATTTTCCTGCAAAACTCAGAATGTCGTCATTCTTTTTTTTTTCATATCAGCCTTATTTATTTATTTATTTATTTATTTATTATTTATTTATTTATTTTTATTCGATATATTTTTTATTTACATTTCAAATGATTTCCCCTTTCCTAGCCCCGCGCCCACTCCCCGAAAGTCCCTCAAGCCCCGTTCTCTCCCCCTGTCCTCCCACCCACCGCTTCCCACTTCCCCGTTCTGGTTTTGCCGAATACTGCTTCACTGAGTCTTTCCAGAATCAGGGGCCACTCCTCCTTTCTTCTTGTACATCATTTGATGTGTGGATTATGCTTTGGGTATTCCAGTTTTCTAGGTTAATATCCACTTATTAGTGAGTTCATACCATGATTCACCTTTTGAGTCTGGGTTACCTCACTTAGTATGATGTTCTCTAGCTCCATCCATTTGCCTAAGAATTTCATGAATTCATTGTTTCTAATGGCTGAATAGTACTCCATTGTGTAGATATACCACATTTTTTGCATCCACTCTTCTGTTGAGGGATATCTGGGTTCTTTCCAGCATCTGGCAATTATAAATAGGGCTGCTATGAACATAGTAGAGCATGTATCCTTATTACATGGTGGGGAATCCTCTGGGTATATGCCCAGGAAGTGAGGTGCCCAGTTTTCAGAGGAACCGCCAGACTGATTTCCAGAGTGGTTGTATCAATTTGCAATCCCACCAGCAGTGGAGGAGTGTTCCTCTTTCTCCACACCCTCTCCAACATCTGCTGTCTCCTGAATTTTTAATCTTAGCCATTCTGACTGGTGTAAGATGAAATCTTAGGGTTGTTTTGATTTGCATTTCCCTAATGACTAATGAAGTTGAGCATTTTTTAAGATGCTTCTCTGCCATCGGAAGTTCTTCAGGTGAGAATTCTTTGTTTAACTCTGTACCCCCATTTTTTAATAGGGTTGTTCAGTTTTCTGGAGTCTAACTTCTTGAGTTCTTTATATATATTGGATATTAGCCCTCTATCTGATGTAGGATTGGTGAAGATCTTTTCCCAATTTGTTGGTTGCCGATTTGTCCTCTTGATGGTGTCCTTTGCCTTACAGAAACTTTGTAATTTTATGAGGTCCCATTTGTCAATTCTTGCTCTTAGAGCATATGCTATTGGTATTCTGTTCAGAAACTTTCTCCCTGTACCGATGTCCTCAAGGGTCTTCCCTAGTTTCTTTTCTATTAGCTTCAGAGTGTCTGGCTTTATGTGGAGGTCCTTGATCCATTTGGATTTGAGCTTAGTACAAGGAGACAAGGATGGATCAATTCGCATTCTTCTGCATGCTGACCTCCAATTGAGCCAGCACCATTTGTTGAAAAGGCTATCTTTTTTTCATTGGATGTTTTCAGCCTCTTTGTCGACGATCAAGTGGCCATAGGTGTATGGGTTCATTTCTGGATCTTCAATCCTATTCCATTGATCCTCCTGCCTTTCACTGTACAAATACCAAGCAGTTTTTAACACTATTGCTCTGTAGTATTGCTTGAGGTCAAGGATACTGATTCCCCCAGGCTTTCTTTTGTTGCTGAGAATAGTTTTAGCTATCCTGGGTTTTTTGTTATTCCAGGTGAATTTGATAATTGTTCTTTCTAACTCTGTGAAGAATTGAGTTGGGATTTTGATGGGTATTGCATTGAATCTATAGATTACTTTGGGCAAAATGGCCATTTTAACTATATTGATTCTACCGATCCATGAGCATGGAAGGTTTTCCCATTTTTTGAGGTGTTCTTCCATTTCCTTCTTCAGAGTCTTGAAGTTCTTGTCATACAGATCTTTCACATGTTTGGTAAGAGTCACCACAAGATACTTTATACTGTTTGTGGCTATTGTGAAGGGGGTCATTTCCCTAATTTCTTTCTCAGCATGCTTATCCTTTGAGTATAGGAAGGCCACTGATTTGCTTGAGTTGATTTTATAACCTGCCACTTTGCTGAAGTTGTTTATCGGCTATAGGAGTTCTCTAGTGGAGTTTTTTGGGTCACTTAGGTAGACTATCATATCATCTGCAAATAATGATAGTTTGACTTCTTCCTTTCCAATTTGTATCCCATTGACCTCCTTATGTTGTCTAATTGCCCGAACTAGTACCTCAAGTACAATATTGAAAAGATAAGGAGAAAGTGGGCAGCCCTATCTAGTCCCTGATTTTAGAGGGATTGCTTCAAGTTTCTCTCCATTTAGTTTGATGCGGGCTACCGGTTTGCTGTATATTGCTTTTACTATGTTTAGGTATGGGCCTTGAATTCCTGTTCTTTCCAAGACTTTAAGCATGAAAGGATGTTGAATTTTGTCAAATGCTTTTTCAGCATCCAATGAAATGACCATGTGGTTTTTTTTCTTTGAGTTTGTTTATGTAGTGGATTGCATTGATGGATTTCCGTATATTGAACCAACCCTGCATTCCCAGGATGAAGTCTACTTGATCATGGTGGATGATCGTTTTGATGTGTTCTTGGATTCGGTTGGCAAAGAATTTTATTGAGTATTTTTGCATCGATGTTCATAAGGGAAATTGGTCTGAAGTTCTCTTTCTTTGTTGGATCTTTGTGTGGCTTTGGTATCAGTGTAATAGTGGCTTCATAGAAGGAATTGGGTAGTGTTCCTTCTGTTTCTATTTTGTGGAATAATTTCAAGAGTATTGGTGTTAACTCTTCTTTGAAGGTCTGATAGAATTCTGCACTGAAACCATCTGGTCCTGTGCTTTTTTTGGTTGGAAGACTTTCTATGACTTCTTCTATTTCTTTAGGCATTATGGGACTGTTTAGATGATCTATTTGGTCCTGATTTAATTTTGGTATTTGGTTTCTGTCAAGGAAATTGTCCATTTCCTCTAGATTCTCCAGTTGTGTTGAGTACAGTCTCTTGTAGTAGGATCTGATGATTTTTTGGATTTCCTCAGTTTCTGTTGTTACATCTCCCTTTTCATTTCTAAGTTTGTTAATTTGGATACTTTCTCTGTGCCCTTTGGTCAGTCTGGCTAAGGGTTTATCTATCTTGTTGATTTACTCAAAGAACCAGATCCTGGTTTTGTTGATTCTTTGTATGGTTCTCTTTGTTTCTACTTGATTGATTTCGGCCCTGAGTTTGATGATTTCCTGCCTTCTACTCCTCCTGGGCGAAATAGATCCTTTTAGTTCCAGGGCTTTCAGGTGTGTCATTAGGCTTGTAATGTATGCTCTCTCCATTTTCTTTTTGGAGGCACTCAGGGCTATGAGTTTTCCTCTTAGGACTGCTTTCATTGTGTCTCATAGATTTGGGTATGTTGTGTCTTCATTTTCATTGTGTTCTAAAAAGTCTTTAATTTCTTTCTTTATTTCTTTCTTGACCAAGGTATCATTGAGTAGAATATTTTTCAATTTCCATGTGTATGTGGGTTTTCTGTTGTTTTTGTTGCTATTGAAGACCACTTTTACTCCATAGTGATGTGATTAGAGGCATGGGATTAGTTCGATCTTATATTTGTTGAGGTCTGTCTTGTGACAAATTATATGGTCAATTTTGGAGAAGGTACCATGAGGTGCTGAGAAAATGGTATATTCTTTTGCTTTAGGATAGAATATTCTATATATATCTATTAAATCTAATTTGTCCAAAGCTTCAGTTAGTTTCATTATGTCCCTGTTTAGTTTCTGTTTTCCTGATCGGTCCATTGAGGAAAGTGCAGTGTTAAAGTCACCCCCAATTATTGTGTTAGATGCAATGTGTGCTTTGAGCTTTAATAAAGTTTCTTTTATGAAAGAGGGTGCCCTTGCATTTGGAGCATAGATGTTCAGGATTGAGAGTTCTTCTTGTTGTATTTTTCCTTTGACCAGCAAGAAGTTTCCCTCAGAGTCTCCTTTGATGACGTTGGGTTGAAAGTCAAATTTGTCTGATATTAAAATGGCTACTCCAGCTTGTTTCCTGAGACCATTTGCTTGTAAAATTGTCTTCCAGCCTTTTACTCTAAGGTAGTGTTTGTCTTTGACCCTGAGGTGTGTTTCCTGTAAGCAGAAAAATGTAGGGTCCTGTTTACTTATCCAGTCAGTTAGTCTGTGTCTTTTAATTGGGGCATTGAGTCCATTGATGTTAAGATATATTAAGGAATAGTGATTGTTTCTTCCTGTCATTTTTGACGTTATTTTTAAATTTTGATTGGTTAACTTCTTTTGGGTTTGGTGAAAGGTTACTATCTTGCTTTTTCCAGGGTGAAGTTTCCCTCCTTGTATTGGTGTTTTCCTCCTATTATCCTTTGTAGGGCTAGGTTTGTGGATAGATATTGGGTAAACTTGGTTTTGTCATGGAATATCTTAGTTTCTCCATCTATGGTGATTGAGAGTTTTGCTGGATATAGTAGTTTTGGCTGGCGTTTGTGTTCTCTTAGAGCCTGCATGAGATCAGCCCAGGATCTTCTAGCCTTCATAGTCTCAGGTGAAAAGTCTGCTGTGATTCTGATAGGTCTTCCTTTATGTGTTACTTGGTCTTTTTCTCTTACTGCCTTTAATATTCTTTCTTTGTTTAGTACATTTGGAGTTTTGATTATTATGTGACGGGAAGTATTTCTGTTCTGGTCCAGTCTGTTTGGAGTTCTGTAGGCTTCTTGTATATTCATGGGCATCTCTCTCTTTAGGTTAGGGAAGTTTTCTTCCATAATTTTATTGAAGATATTTGCTGGCCCTTTAAGTTGTAAATCTTCACTCTCATCTATGCCTATAATCCTTAGGTTTGGTCTTCTCATTGTGTCCTGGATTTCCTGGATATTTTGGGTTACAAGCTTTTTGCTTTTTGCATTTTCTTTTACTGTTGAGTCCATGGTTTCTATGGTATCTTCAGCATCTGAGATTCTTTCTTCTATCTCTTGTATTCTGTTGTTGATATTTGCATCTCTGTCCACTGATTTCTTCCCAAGGCTTTCTATCTTCAAAGTTGTCCAAGTGAGAAGTGATTATTACGTGGATAGATGTTCAATAGGTGACTTTCAGTGTGTATGTGGACTCACACTGACTTCTCCCTGCTGGCCGCCCGGAAGCACTACTTCATCGTCATTCTTAATAGATGAGTATTATTCCATTGGGTGAGTGAACCACATTTTCTGTATCTACTCTTCTGTCATAGGACATCTGAGTTATATTGAGCACTAGCTATCACAAAACAAGGCTGCTATGAACATAGTGGGACACATACCACTGTGGCATGGTGCAGCATCTTTTGGGTATATTCCCAAGAGTGGCATTGCTGGGTCTTCAGGTAAATATATTTCCAAATTTCTGAGGAATCTCCAGATTGATTTCCAGAGTGGTTGTACCAGTTTGCAATCCTACCAGCAATGGAAGAGTGTTCCTCTTTCTCCACTTCCTTGCCAACATGTGTTGTCACCTGAGGTTTTGATCTTAGCCATTCTGATTGATGTAAGCTGGGATCTCAGAATCATTTTGAGTTGTATTTTCTCTGATCACTAAGGACTTTGAACATTTCTTAAGGTGCTTCTCAGTCATTCGAGATACCTTTGTCGTGAATTCTCGGTTTAGTTCTACACCCCAGTTTTTGAGTGAATTGTTTGTTTTTTCTTGGTGATTAGCTTCTTGAGTTCTTTATATATTTTGGATATTAGCTCTCTATCAAATGTGGGGTGAGTAAAGATTTTTTTTCCCATTCTGTAGGTTGCCAATTTATCTTAATGACTATGTCCTTTGCCTTACAGAAACTTCCCAGTTACATGAGGTTCCATTTATCAATTGTTGATCTTAGAGCATGAGCCAAGATATTTTATATTATTTGTGGCTATTGTGAAGGGAGTTGTTTCCCTAATTTCTTTCTTGGCCTGTTTGTTAGTTTTATAAAGGAAGGCTACTTATTTATTTGAGTTAATTTCATATCTGGCCACTTTGCTGAAGTGCTTACATATACTATTATATCATTTGAAAATAGTAATATGTTTATTTCTTCTTTGATATCATTACAACACATATGGAGTAAGGCAAACCAGTGCAAGACTGAGACTTCAAGTAACAGAGGATCTGTGCCTGGGAAGTAGATAGATTAGAAGGTTAGAATATATGAATATGAATATATTTCCATTCATAATATGTAAAGCTTGTTAATAAACAAAATTGGACTTGCATAAATTTTATGGGAGCTAGAATGTGAACAGATAAAGCTATCATGCTTAAATTACTGATTACATATTACTTGAAATGCATAATTTTTAGGCTACACTTTTTATAATCTAGGGGATCCACAGAGAGTAGAAGGGTTAAAGGAATCTGAGACCCAACATTCATCTTCCTTGGCTTCTGGTTTGTAAATTCAATATAATCAGCTGTCATATTTCATCCCTTCTGTCATGGTGGACAGAACCCCAAACATGTTAAAATAAACATGTCCTTTCCTAAGTTGCTTGTCTCAGGCATTTTTTTTTCATTCTTTTTTTTTTATTCGATATAATTTATTTACATTTCAAATGATTTCCCCTTTTCTAGCCCCCCCCCTACTCCCCGAAAGTCCCGTAAGCCCCCTTCTCTTCCCCTGTCCTCCCTCCCACCCCTTCCCAGTTCCCCGTTCTGGTTTTGCCAAATACTGTTTCACTGAGTCTTTCCAGAACCAGGGACCACTCCTCCTTTCTTCTTGTATCTCATTTGATGTGTGGATTATGTTTTGGGTATTCCAGTTTTCTAGGTTAATAACCACTTATTAGTGAGTGCATACCATGATTCACCTTTTGAGTCTGGGTTACCTCACTTAGTATGATGTTCTCTAGCTCCATCCATTTGCCTAAGAATTTCATGAATTCATTGTTTCTAATGGCTGAATAGTACTCCATTGTGTAGATATACCACATTTTTTGTATCCACTCTTCTGTTGAGGGATACCTGGGTTCTTTCCAGCATCTGGCAATTATAAATAGGGCTGCTATGAACATAGTAGAGCATGTATCCTTATTACATGGTGGGGAATCCTCTGGGTATATGCCCAGGAGTGGTATAGCAGGATCTTCTGGAAGTGAGGTGCCCAGTTTTCGGAGGAACCGCCAGACTGCTTTCCAGAGTGGTTGTACCAATTTGCAACCCCACCAGCAGTGGAGGAGTGTTCCTCTTTCTCTGCACCCTCTCCAACACCTGCTGTCTCCTGAATTTTTAATCTTAGCCATTCTGACTGGTGTAAGATGAAATCTTAGGGTTGTTTTGATTTGCATTTCCCTAATGACTAATGAAGTTGAGCATTTTTTAAGATGCTTCTCCGCCATCCGAAGTTCTTCAGGTGAGAATTCTTTGTTTAACTCTGTACCCCATTTTTAATAGGGTTGTTCGGTTTTCTGGAGTCTAACTTCTTGAGTTCTTTATATATATTGGATATTAGCCCTCTATCTGATGTAGGATTGGTGAAGATCTTTTCCCAATTTGTTGGTTGCCGATCTGTCCTCTTGATGGTGTCCTTTGCCTTACAGAAACTCTGTAACCTTATGAGGTCCCATTTGTCAATTCTTGCTCTTAGAGCATACGCTATTGGTGTTCTGTTCAGAAACTTTCTCCCTGTACCGATGTCCTCAAGGGTCTTCCCCAGTTTCTTTTCTATTAGCTTCAGAGTGTCTGGCTTTATGTGGAGGTCCTTGATCCATTTGGATTTGAGCTTAGTACAAGGAGACAAGGATGGATCAATTCGCATTCTTCTGCATGCTGACCTCCAGTTGAACCAGCACCATTTGTTGAAAAGGCTATCTTTTTTCCATTGGATGTTTTCAGCCTCTTTGTCGAGGATCAAGTGGTCATAGGTGTGTGGGTTCATTTCTGGATCTTCAATCCTGTTCCATTGATCCTCCTGCCTGTCACTGTACCAATACCATGCAGTTTTTAACACTATTGCTCTGTAGTATTGCTTGAGGTCAGGGATACTGATTACCCCAGATTTTCTTTTGTTGCTGAGAATAGTTTTAGCTATCCTGGGTTTTTTGTTGTTCCAGATGAATTTGATAATTGCTCTTTCTAACTCTGTGAAGAATTGAGTTGGGATTTTGATGGGTATTGCATTGAATCTGTATAGTGCTTTAGGCAAAATGGCCATTTTAACTATATTGATTCTACCGATCCATGAGCATGGGAGGTTTTCCCATTTTTTGAGGTCTTCTTCCATTTCCTTCTTCAGAGTCTTGAAGTTCTTGTCATACAGATCTTTCGCATGTTTGGTAAGAGTCACCCCAAGATACTTTATACTGTTTGTGGCTATTGTGAAGGGGGTCATTTCCCTAATTTCTTTCTCAGCCTGCTTATCCTTTGAGTATAGGAAGGCCACTGATTTGCTTGAGTTGATTTTGTAACCTGCCACTTTGCTGAAGTTGTTTATCAGCTGTAGGAGCTCTCTAGTGGAGTTCTTTGGGTCACTTAGGTAGACGATCATGTCGTCTGCAAATAATGATAGTTTGACTTCCTCCTTTCCAATTTGTATCCCTTTGACCTCCTTATGTTGTCGAATTGCCCGAGCTAGTACCTCAAGTACAATATTGAAAAGATAAGGAGAAAGGGGGCAGCCTTGTCTGGTCCCTGATTTCAGTGGGATTGCTTCAAGTTTCTCTCCATTTAGTTTGATGCTGGCTACCGGTTTGCTGTATATTGCTTTTACTATGTTTAGGTATGGGCCTTGAATTCCTGTTCTCTCCAAGACTTTAAGCATGAAAGGATGCTGAATTTTGTCAAATGCTTTTTCAGCATCCAATGAAATGACCATGTGGTTTTGTTCTTTGAGTTTGTTTATGTAGTGGATTGTATTGATGGATTTCCGGATATTGAACCAACCCTGCATTCCCGGGATAAAGCCTACTTGATCATGGTGGATGATCGTTTTGATGTGTTCTTGGATTCGGTTGGCAAGAATTTTATTGAGTATTTTTGCATCGATGTTCATAAGGGAAATTGGTCTGAAGTTCTCTTTCTTTGTTGGATCTTTGTGTGGCTTTGGTATCAGCGTAATTGTGGCTTCGTAGAAGGAATTGGGTAGTGTTCCTTCTGTTTCTATTTTGTGGAATAGTTTGAAGAGTATTGGTGTTAACTCTTCTTTGAAGGTCTGGTAGAATTCTGCACTGAAACCATCTGGTCCTGTGCTTTTTTTGGTTGGAAGACTTTCTATGACTCCTTCTATTTCTTTAGGCTTTATGGGACTGTTCAGATGGTCTAGTTGGTCCTGATTTAATTTTGGTATTTGGTATCTGTCAAGGAAATTGTCCATTTCCTCCAGATTCTCCAGTTGTGTTGAGTACAGGCTCTTGTAGTAGGATCTGATGATTTTTTGGATTTCCTCAGTTTCCGTTGTTATGTCTCCCTTTTCATTTCTAAGTTTGTTAATTTGGATACTTTCTCTGTGCCCTTTGGTCAGTTTGGCTAAGGGTTTATCTATCTTGTTGATTTTCTCAAAGAACCAGCTCCTGGTTTTGTTGATTTTTTGTATGGTTCTCTTTGTTTCTACTTGATTGATTTCGGCCCTGAGTTTGATGATTTCCTGCCTTCTACTCCTCCTGGGTGAAATAGCTTCTTTTTGTTCTAGGGCTTTCAGGTGTGTCATTAAATTGGTAATGTATGCTCTCTCCATTTTCTTTTTGGAGGCACTCAGGGCTATGAGTTTTCCTCTTAGCACTGCTTTCATTGTGTCCCATAGATTTGGGTATGTTGTGTTTTCATTTTCATTGTGTTCTAAAAAGTCTTTAATTTCTTTCTTTATTTCTTCCTTGAGCAAGGTATCATTGAGTAGAGTATTGTTCAATTTCCACGTGTATGTGGGTTTTCTGTTGTTTCTGTTGCTATTGAAGACCACTTTTACTCCATAGTGATCATATAGGAGGCATGGGATTAGTTCTATCTTCTTATATTTGTTGAGGTCTGTCTTGTGACCAATTATATGGTCGATTTTGGAGAAGGTACCATGAGGTGCTGAAAAAAAGGTATATTCTTTTGTTTTAGGATAGAATGTTCTATATATATCAGTTAAATCTAATTGGTCCAAAGCTTCAATTAGTTTCATTGTGTCCTTGTTTAGTTTCTGTTTTCCTGATCGGTCCATTGAGGAAAGTGCAGTGTTGAAGTCACCCACAATTATTGTGTTAGGTGCAATGTGTGCTTTGAGTTTTAATAAAGTTTCTTTTATGAAAGAGGGTGCCCTTGCATTTGGAGCATAGATGTTCAGGATTGAGAGTTCTTCTTGTTGTATTTTTCCTTTGACCAGCAAGAAGTGTCCCTCAGAGTCTCTTTTGATGACTTTGGGTTGAAAGTCAATTTTATCTGATATTAAAATGGCTACTCCAGCTTGTTTCCTGAGACCATTTGCTTGTAAAATTGTCTTCCAGCCTTTTACTCTAAGGTAGTGTTTGTCTTTGACCCTGAGGTGTGTTTCCTGTAAGCAGCAAAATGTAGGGTCCTGTTTACGTATCCAGTCAGTTAGTCTGTGTCTTTTTATTGGGGCATTGAGTCCATTGATGTTAAGAGATATTAAGGAATAGTGATTGTTACTTCCTATCATTTTTGACGTTATTTTTTAAATTTGATTGCTTAACTTCTTTTGGGTTTGATGAAAGGTTACTATCTTGCTTTTTTCAGGGTGAAGTTTCCCTCCTTGTATTGGTGTTGTCCTCCTATTATCCTTTTTAGGGCTGGGTTTGTGGATAGATATTGGGTGAACTTGGTTTTGTCGTGAAATATCTTAGTTTCTCCATCTATGGTGATTGAGAGTTTTGCTGGATATAGTAGTTTTGGTTGGCATTTGTGTTCTCTTAGAGTCTGCATGAGATCTGCCCAGGACCTTCTAGCCTTCATAGTCTCAGGTGAAAAGTCTGCTGTGATTCTGATAGGTCTTCCTTTATATGTTACTTGGCCTTTTTCTCTTACTGCCTTTAATATTCTTTCTTTGTTTAGAACATTTGGTGTTTTGATTATTATGTGACGGGAAGTATTTCTGTTCTGGTCCAGTCTGTTTGGAGTTCTGTAGGCTTCTTGTATATTCATGGGCATCTCTCTCTTTAGGTTAGGGAAGTTTTCTTCCATAATTTTATTGAAGATATTTGCTGGCCCTTTAAGTTGTAAATCTTCACTCTCATCTATGCCTATAATCCTTAGGTTTGGTCTTTTCATTGTGTCCTGGATTTCCTGGATATTTTGGGTTACAAGCTTTTTGCATTTTGCATTTTCTTTAACTGTTGAGTCCATGGTTTCTATGGAATCTTCAGCATCTGAGATTCTTTCTTCTATTTCTTGTATTCTGTTGTTGATATTTGCATCTCTGTCCCCTGATTTCTTCCCAAGGCTTTCTATCTCCAAAGTTGTCTCCTTTTGAGTTTTCTTAGTTGTTTCTACTTCTGTTTTTAGATCCTGGATGGTTTTGCTTAGCTCCTTCACTTGCTTGTTTGTGCTTTCCTGTAATTCTTTAAGAGATTTTTGTGTTTCCTCTTTCATGAGCTCAGCCTGTTGACCAAAGTTCTCCTGTATTTCTTTAAGAGATTTTTGTGTTTCGTCTTTCATGACCTCAGCCTGTTGAGCAAAGTTCTCCTGTATTTCTTTAAGTGTTTTTTGCATTTCCTCCTTGTTGGCTTTTGTATTCTCCTGGATTTCTTTCAATGATTTTTGTGTTTCCCTTGCAAGGGCTTCTAACTTTTGATCCATTTTCTCCTGAATGTCCTTCATGTGTTCCTGTACCAGCATCATGACCAGTGATTTTAAATCCAAATCTTGTTTTACTGGTGTGATGGGGTATCCAGGACTTGCTGGTAGAGGAGAATTTGGTTCAGATGTTGCCATATTGCCTTGATTTCTGTTAGTGACGTTCCTGCGTTTGCCTTTTGCCATCTAGCTCTCACTGGTGTTACTTGGTCTTGTCAGTGCTGGACTCACCAGTGCAAGCTGCCCCTTCCCCCTTGGCCACTGGTGCACAGCTTACACTCTGCACTGCCTGTAGACAGGGTGCTGTTGTCCAGGCTGTTCAGATCCCGAGGCAGGCACCTGAAGGCTCCCGCTGGGGCCCGCAGGATTTATTGGAGCACACCGACTTCTCCCATCTGGCCGCCCGGAAGCCCCCACTAGCCTCTTGAGGGACCTGGAGATGTGGCGGCCACCCAGGCTGATCTGAAGCGGAGAGAGTTGACCTGAGGGCTTCTGCCTGAGGCCTTGCCCCAGATTGTGTCTGTGGGCCAGATGGAACCCGTGTGCACCCCCAGGGAGCTCCGAAGGTGTATGTTGCTGTGACCTCCCCTGTGTTCCGCTCACTCTGCTGGGCAGCCGATTTCCCCAACCAGGCTGGCGCACACTAGGTTAGCCTTGTCGCCCGGGCCCTGAGTCCAGGCAAACGCCTGGGAGGCCAAGGTCCGAGCAAAGTTCCCCTAGGACTATGACTGTTATTTGGGTCCGCCAGGTGACCCGGATGGCGGGCGTGCGCGTCTGCGCTCCCCGAAAGCACCGGGAGAGTCTGTTGTGCTAATAACCTCCTGGGCGGGTTGACACACAGATGGCCCACCAAGCCGCCCAGTTCTTGGGGTCAGTCCTGTGCCTTTTGGGGCCTAGAACCCCGTTTTGTTAGCCTCAGGCTACGCTTGTTAGCAGTCTCTGCCCTCCCGAGCACTCTGGCTCCTGTAGGCAAAATGGCGGCGCGTGAGCCAGCCCGGGCAAAAAAAAACTCCTGGCTGGGTTGGCGCCCCGATGGCCACTCGAACAGCCCAGGGCCTGAGTGCAGGCCAACGCCCGTCTGGCTCAGACCCCTGCGGTGTTGGGCCTAGGATTATGTTTGTGTACCTCAGTCTGACCGATCTCTGGAACCCGGGATCAAGATGGAGGTGAGTCTCTCCTGACTGGCGGGAAGCCGAGTTCTGAAGTGGCTTCCGTGTTGCGAAAGGCTCCGCAGAACCGCAGCTGCTTGCCGCCCGGCTGGTCAGCGAAGGTCAGTGGTCGTGGGCGTAGGGCCTAACTGGACCCTGTGTCGCCTTGGTTCCACCTCTGATGGCGCTTCAGCTGGAGCAGCCACTGCTACCGCCGCCGCCGCCACCGCCCTCCCCCGTCCCAGGCATTTTGTTAACAGTAGTGAGAAACAGTTTATAGAACCTCTCAGAGTAAAGCACTGATATAGAGCCCCAAAAATCATTCATACTAGAAATTATGAATCAGATGTCATTAAGGGACTGCAGTTTTTCAACATTTCTTCATGGCAGCAGCCTTTCTCCAAACTTGAGCCCACTAATAAATCCTGGAGCCATATTCATAGAACTGGTGTCTTCATATTAGAAGCAGGGTTATATAGAGAATTATTATTTCTTGGATTTCAAGTAACCCTGCCACATACACACTGAAAGTCACCTATTGAACATCTATCCACTTAATGATCAGTACTCACAAAGCTTAAGGGAAGTGATTGAATCACAAAGTCTGTCTTTTCTTCCATGGATAGATTATAAATGTAAAAATTGAGCAGAGTGTTAGAAAATCATGGAACTGTGGATGGTAGATGCTGATAGGAGGAACCATCCAACAAAATGTATTTTTAATGGATATATTTTACCCTGCTTCCTTCTTCATATGATTGGCTTCCTGGCTTCTATGAGGTTGTAAAACCTGTTTTACCATCCTTCAGCCAGGATGTTTTACCTCACAGTAACACTAGAATGATGGGGATAAATGACTACGTATTGTATCCATGAGCAAAAATAGATGCTTCCTGTGTTATATTGTTTTTCTTTGCTTTGGTCAGAGTGACACAAACGCATGCTAACACACTCTTAAAAAGGAGACTATCACGGGCTTTATCCTTAAGTGCTTGAATCAAAATTATAGGAGTCTGCCCCCAAGACCTGTAATTTATCAGAACACTGCATTACTCTTAAGCCTGCTACAATTTCAAAACCACTAACAAAGAATAAAATAAAGACAATAGGTACATAGTCAGAAAGGAGAGACACTAGGTCTATAATAAAACGTTCTATTTTCAGTAAAGTCATAGAATCCAAGTAATTCACTCTTGTATCCTCTTCCTAACCTCAAGGAAAAGCAACCCTATGAAGTACACTTGATCTGTCCAGAGAACTTCCTCTATATTCACAATGTTATGGGCATTTCCCATTGAGGATATTCAAGTAAAGATGTCAGGCAAAGGATAGCATTATCCCCTATTTAACTGGACTTGCTTACTTTGTGGCCTACAACAGCAGTGATGGCAGGTAATGGGCATGACTGTGTGGTTCTTCAGATGTCACTATTTGGAATGACTATTGCTTGATTCCAGGCTCAACCACTGTTAACATGGTAATCTGTGCAGCTCTTGATTCACTGAGGTAAAACATAAGTGCGGTGCCTTGCATAAGGTGCACCCTAATATCTAAGGCACTTAAACACCTTTTCTCCAGCTGGTAGCATAGATAGGGAACGTTTGACGGGTGTCACCTTTCGAGAGGAAGTATGTCACTGGGGGCTAGATTTCAGATTCCAAAACTGCACACAATTTCTAGTTCACTCCCTCTGATTTTGTACTAGTAGTTCATAAAGCTGATAAACTTAGCTTTTTGCTTCTGCCAGAAACCAGTTGCCTCTGTTCTATCATCATGAACTCTATCCCCCTAGAAACTTATACCCAAATAAAAATCTTCCCTTTATAACTCCTATATTCATAGTGTTTTATCAAATCAACAGAAAGGCAATTAACATAATAGGTATCATTCAGTCTATCTAAATACTGTAATATCTGTGTGCTTTTTCATATAGAAAGTGTATTGGTCATGATGCCATAATGAGTCAGGGAGGGAAATCTACCTCCAAGCATCTGCTTCACTTCATCATCACCATGCAAAAAAATTTCTAAGATCAAAACACTGTAAATTCTCATGGAACTCACATGAATTCTGCTCCTATTAAAAAGACAAGAAGAAGAAGAAGAAGAAGAAGAAGAAGAAGAAGAAGAAGAAGAAGAAGAAGAAGAAGAAGAAGAAGAAGAAGAAGAAAACACATGACATGACAAAAGAGAAACAGAGTCTTGGCTTTCCACCCTCCTATGCTCAAAGCATGCCTTCCTTAGTTTAGCAATATATATGTGTATATTGTATATACTATATACACACATATATATAGTTCCCTTAATACTTCTGGAGCTTGTAAAAGATGGTCCATCTACATGGGAGGAAGCACCATATCTGCTTATCTGTTATATTTTTGGCCATTTAGACTTTTCAGATTGTTCCTGAAACCCTTAGGAAGAGATTTAACGTGGACAGGGTGAATTTTTTTTTTCAGTCTAAGTCTGGTGCTGTATTTCTGAAGAAGACAAAAAAAAATTGCATGGTTAATACTACTATGATTTTCACCATCCCAATCTTTGGAAAATGATTAATTTTGGTATTATGGATATATTATAGTTGTATCTAAGAAGCACTGGGGAAGATTTTGAATAATACTAATGTATCTATCCTATCCCAGGCAAATTGAATTAAGGCATTAGAGCACTTTCAAATTTCCCCCTAAGTAATTTTAGTGTTAATGGGACTTGAGGCACTGTTAGAGAAGTAGAGCATTAGTACACTTGCTAGCCTGCCTTCATCAGAAAGAATTCAGTGGAAGCCCAAAAAGTCGGGTTTAACTCATTTATCCCTGAATCCATCTTCTCTGATTTCCAAAAATCATCTGTTAGAAGAACAGGCTAACCAACCTCTCCAGCACATTGCATCAATTCAGTTGTTGCTCAGATTAACTACATTATACTTCATGTATTTGTGTGTGTGTGTGTGTGTGTGTGTGTGTGTAAGTGTCTGTCTGTCTACATGCTTGCCTGCCTGCCTGCTTGCCTGCCTGTGTGTGTCTCTTTGTGCCTGTTTCTGTGTGTCTCTGTCTGTGTGTCTCTGTCTGTGTGTCTCTATGTGTGAAACCATTTCCCAATCTGGCATGTAGTTGTTACTTCAGAGATTTTTAAATACATGTCTTATTTTTTCCCTATAATATAACAAAGAGAACATGTGCTCGCATTGACATGTTCCTGATCCAGGGGCTTAATAGACCTCTCAATATTGGGTTAAACTTCTTTCTAAGTCTACAGCCCTGAAACTCAGTTTACTGGTTTGAAGAATGCTTCAATACATCTGTTTTATAGAACTGCATGAGAAAATACACTTGAAAATGACTGGAGCAGAGGAAATCAGTAAATGTTGGTGACCCTGCCTGTATGCTCCATATTTAACACTGTTTCTGTTTAGCTGTCTGGAAGAGTCAATGTTAAGACTTCCATTTTCTATAGATTTAACATCACCCAGAATACTAACAAATGTCAGCTCCCCCTAGTTATTTGTGGCTGCTCTAATTTTTGTTTATAGAAGCTGCCAGCCAGTGCTTTTAGCACGTCCTAATAATCACAGCTCTTCTATATCCCCATTAAGGCTTCTGAAATGGTTACTTCCCTCTGAAAGGGTCTGTTATGTTGGTTGTTATTCCAGTCTTCATAGAGCCGAAACCAGGTTGTTCAGAGTGCCTTCATATTCCAATTTGCCAAGTCATCCTTTAAACCAATAATCTGTGTTCTTAGTAAGTATAGTTTTTTGTTTTGTTTTGTTTTGATTGGATTGGATTATTTTTGCTATTAATAAGCATTCATTTTGTTCAGTCAAAAGGACCACCTGCATAATGACATCTGTCTATTCACAAATTCTAAATATCTATCCTGACATTTGCAGCTGTTTTCAATGTCATTTGGTCTTTGAACCTGACACCGTGTTCTCAGGTTTTCCATGGTGTTTGCAATGGCCAAGAGAAAGGCATATTAGCAACCTGTAACTTCCATATACCTTTTGGCATTCATCCTTTTTCACCATGTGGTATATTTCTCATATTTCTTCCATGTTAAAATGAAATGCATTTGCAAAACATTGTAAAACTTCCTGGATGGTTTATCATCTGATATAGTTTGAGTGATAATGTCCCCAATAGTCTTATGTTTGAATACCTAGTGCTCAGCTTGGAGAAGGATAAGGAATTGTGGCCTTCTTAAAAGATGTGTGCCACAGTTGAGAGCATGGAGATATCAAAAGACTCTCATTATACCCTGTGATTTCTCTGTATTCTCTTTGTGAATTAGTTGTTGCTCCACTGTTATTTACCCACTACTATGCTCACCAGCATGATGGCTTTGGACTTTCATTACTCTGGAATCATAAGACACAAATAAACTCTTCTTTCTTTTCATTGCCATGGTCATGGTGTTTTATCACAACTCATACAGAAGAAGATGTCATGGAGAGGCTTACTTCTGTGAAAAAAAAAGAAATTGATCATGTTGCTTCTTAGAGGGATGTGAGAGACTTTGAGACTTTGAACTAGAGAAGTAGTTGACCGGCATAAGCATAGCTTAATGGGTTATCCAAGAAGGAGCTTAGAAGACAGGGCTGGAAGAAACACACGCTGTGCAGATCAGGAGGATTCAGAATCCAAGAATGTCAGCAACTGACTTTAGAGACTGTTACAGACTGCCACTGTGATATTTTGGCAATAAAAAAAGTGACTGTCTTCAGATATGTCTCAATAAATTGTCTCAGGATAAATTTGAGAGCCAACCAAATATTTTGCCAAAAAAATGTTTTAACAATGTCTAAAATTGACTATGTTACATAGTTATTAGTAATTATTTTGATGCAGACCTACATTGATAAAAAGGGATGTACCTATAAAATAAATACAAAATATACAGTATGAAAAAATTTAGAACTAAGACTTGTCCTTAAATGATTTATATATAATTCTTTCTGCTTTGAAATGAAGAAAGAGGCGCTCTTAGAGTAAGACCTCAGACCATTTCTGCCTTAATCTCATTAAGCTTCCACCTTCTGAAAGAAAAGGATCTGCTCTCCCCAAAAGAAAAGCAAATCAATCAAAGTTGCTGCAAATGTGATTCAAACTGGGGGAGACAATATTTATCCAACATTACTGGCCAAATTTGGAAGTGTCTTCCACGGGCTTCTGCCTTTAGAATCATGAAGAATATATAAGTAAAGGAGTTACAGAATCATCCTCCATGGTTAATGTGTGGCAAGGCGCTCCCTCCCTGAAGATCCTTACAGAGCAAGAGGCCATGAAACTTGAGTATATGAAACTGTGAAACATAACACTAGGATTGCATTGGAAATCCTAAGATGCTAGAGATGCCAGAGTCATGACACATTTGCCAGGGACACTGAGTGGAATCGGCCCAGCATAAAATGTTATTTTGCATTTAGTAGATCTGGAAGGACAACTCTTAAGTCTTTGGATGCTTCACAGGGATCTAGAGAATTTGGAGTTTGATGTTTTGGCATTCAATTTTGCTTCATTCTAGTATTTCTTCATAGTGTCTCAATATCTCTCATTGGGTGGGGGTGATAATTTAAATTCTCTGTCTTATATATCAGAGGTATGTAATTCTCTCCTTTATTTTATAGGGGAATTATAACTAAGATATTGCTCAAGTGACACACACACACACACACACACACACACACACACACACAAAACCAAACAAACTACAAATCAAAACAAAACAATGAACTTTGGACTTTAAAGCATGGTTGAGAAAAAAGCTATGGGAATATTGAAGTTGGAGAAAATACATTTTGCTTTTTGAGATGGCCTGCAGTTTATGGAGGCCAAGGAATAAAATAGGATGGTTCAAATGTGAATGGCCATATGTTTGAATTCTTAGTATGTAGTTGGTGTATGTGTTTGGAATTGGTTATGAAGTCTGGTCTTATGGAGAAGGTATGCCTCTGAGGTGGATTTTAGGCTTCAAAGCACTTGAGACATTCTTATGGAGCTCTCTCTTTCCTATTTATGATGTGTTTGTGAGCTCTCAACTGAGGTTTCTGTGACAAGCCTATCTACTACCCTTGTTACCCATCATGATGGTAATCTGAAATCATCAGATAAACTTTTCCTTCTATAAATTGCCTCAGTTATATGATTTTTATCACAGTATTAGAAAGTAATTAATGCATCAGCCTATAATCCAAATCTACATACAGGGCTTGCATTGATATTGTTAATCCTGCTTCCATTTGAAACACTATCAATAATGCTAACGTCTCTAATATTTCATTCCTAGCATTTAAAAACAGCAGTCCTGAGTTTCTGATCTCCAGGCCTTTACAGAATTCTCCTTTGGAACTCTTAAGCTACGGAGTGTACCTTTCCTGTTTCACCCTTGGAATTCCTTGCCCTGGGTCTGGACAGATGACTGAGTAGTTAAGAGTGATTTCTACTGGCCCGGCGGTGGTGGTGCACGCCTGTAATCCCAGCACTCTGGGAGGCAGAGGCAGGCAGATTTCTGAGTTCTAGGCCATCCTGGTTTACAGAGTGAGTTCCAGGACAGCCAAGGCTATACAGAGAAACCCTGTCTCGAAAAAAACAAATCCAAAAAAATAAAGAGTGCTTTCTACTTTTCCAAAGACTTGAGCTTAGTTCTTTTTTTTTAAATTTTTTTCTTTATTGATATATATTTTTATTTACATTTCAAATGATTTCCCCTTTTCTGGGTCCCCACTCTCCACAAGTCCCATAAACCCTCTTCCCTCCCCCTGTTCCTCCATCTACCCCTTCCCACATCCCTGTTCTGGTATCCCCTATACTGTTGCATTGAGTCTTTCCAGAACCAGGGGCCACTCCTCCATTCTTTTTGGACATCATTTAATATGTGGACTATGTCTTGGGTATTCAAAGTTTCTAGGCTAATATCCACGTATCTGTGAGTGTATACCATGAGCTTAGTTCTTAGTACCTGCATTAACAGTTCATAAGCAGCTTATAACTCTAGATCCTAGAGATCATATTGCCTCTTCAGGCATCTGCACCTAAGGCATTCACACACATATGAACACACACACACACACACACACACACATAAACACACATACACATGTGCAAGGTCATGAACATGCACACATGCAGACACGCACATGGATAAGAGTTTTAATTAAAGCACTTAATTTTTTTTAAAAAGATCATGGTTCTTAATCACTCTGCCACAAACTTTCATGCAAGCTAATGTGTTCTACAGATTTTGTTGAGCTATATTTCTAAAATAATAGCATAATTGCACAATAATGCAATTACCATGAATGGTTGGAAAAATCCTGGCTGATACCATGGATACCTATAAATACACTTATCCTTTTTTTTATTTATTTGAGATTTTGACTGTCAGAATTGGCATAGCTTTTATATTGTTTTTCTTCTAAAGATTTCATTATTCCTTCTTCATGCCTTTCAGAGAAACTTTTCTTATTTTGTTCTCATGAACTTCAATTATTTTTCTGTAGTTTTGATGTGGTGTATGTCCTCAGCATTTATTTTGTTGCTTTCTCATGTCCAAATAGTTCATTGTAATAGTTTTTCAATTTTTTTATATTCATCTATTGTCATCCCAAACACTACCCCTCTACCGATCACCCCTCACAGGGACATTCACTCCATCACCTCTACTTCTCTAAGAGAGTGGGGCATATCCTGTGTATAGCCCAATTATGGCATATCAAGTCTCTGCCAGAATTGACACATCCTCTTCTACTAAGGTCAGAGAAGGCAGCCTTTCTGGCAAACAGATATCAGTCAGGCTACAGCTTTTCAGAGAGAGTTGTTGGAGACCCACATGGAAACTGAGCTATATGTCTGTAACATATTGCTGGGAGTCTCAATACAGCCTATGTGTGTTCCTTGGTTAGTGGCTTAGTCTCTGAGAGCTCCCAGAGATCCTGGTTAATTGTCTCTGTTAGTCCTTCTGTGGCCTTCCCATCCTCTTCAGAGTCTTTAATCCTCTCATCTCTTCCATAAGAGTCCCTGACCTCCATCCAATGTCTGCCTGTGGGTATCTGTATCTGTTACAGTCAGATACTGGCTAGAGCCTCACAAAAGACAGATATGCTAGCTTCATGTGTATAAGCATAACAGAGACAGGACAAATTTGTAAAAAAATGCTTTACAAAATCCCAAAATACACATTGTACCCCACACAATAATAATGAAAATTTCAGTACTTCATTCTAACTAATAGGCAGGTCACTGAACAGAAACTAAACAGAGATACAATGAAAAGAACAGAAGTTGTGAAGCAAATGTATTTAAGAGAAACATGCGGTACACTTTACCCCGCTATATCACAGAACCTTTTCCAAAATTGAACATATAATCAGACACCAATCAAGCCTCAACAGGTATAAGGAGATTAAGGTATCCTCTTACATTCTATCAGATCAACATGGACTAAGGGTGGACTTCAATAAAAACTGAAACAACAGAAAGGCCAAGTAATCATGAAAACTGAAAACCTCTGTACTCAATGATAACTTGGTCAGGGAAGAATTAAGGAAAGAAATTAAGAACTTTTCTAGAATTCAATGCAAATGAAGGCACAACATACCCAAACTTAAGGCACACAATAAAATCAGTATTAAGAGTATTAAAATCCCTGTATTTCTTTAAGAGAGTTATTTATATTCTCTTTAAAATCATCTATCATGTTCATGAGATGGAGTTAAAGTCACAGCCTTGCTCTTTATATGTGCAAGGATATCCAGGGTTTGCTGGGATACCATGAAAATACAGAACCAAATAATAATAGGAGTGGAAGAAGGTGCAGCTCCAAGGACCAGCAAATATTTTCAACAAATCCATAGAAGAACAATTCACTAACCTAAAATAACAGGTGCCTACAAACATACAAGAAACTTAAGAGAACACCAATTAGATTGGACCAGAATAATAGTGGTAGAGCTAGGTTCTGAGGGTGCCATATTGAATTGGCTTCTGTAGATCATGTCCTCCTGCTCACCTTTCACCATCTGGTTTCTCTGGTGTTTGCTAGCCTGGGTGTCCTGGATTGGAGCAGACATCCCAGGAAGTATGTGGGGCTGTGTATCCTGGGTTAGTGCAGACCTTCTGGGAAGCAGTCAGAGTTGTGTGGTGGGGTGTGGCACATGGATCCCAACTTCATATGTAGGTTTGGACCAGAAGAAGGAAAGGAGCCAAATAGGGCAGGGCAGAACTATTGGACTTGCAAGGGACATAGCAGGCAGGTGATTGGGGCAGGGGTAGGGTGGGGATCTCATTTGTATATCTCAGGTTAGAACAGACCTCCTAGAGGTCTGGAGGCAGGCAGAATTGTGGGGTAGTGGTGGGGCTGTAGGTCTTCTCAAAGCATTATTATATACATATTTCAATGGTGTATATGGATAGCAGAAAAATCAGTATCTCAGGTCTGCACCTCTGTTTTCAATACCAAAATCTCCTATAGTACACAAAAGTAGGAGAGGCTTCTTGAAGTGCTTTGTGAATGGATCAGTGACTAAATGAATTTTAGCTTGAGTCTATACAGAATCTTAGAAGATTTTGGAAAATCAAGTGATAATCCTTGCTTTTACTTCAGAATGTTATCACACAACAGAAGTATAATAGAAGCCACAGAGTTAGTCTATACTTTAGTGGAGATCAAATTTATTAACCAAAAGAAGTAAATGAAGGTAAATGTAAAAATGTGATATTTTCATGTAAATCACATGTGTTGAGAGTGAGGTTGTTTATGTTTGTTTGTTTGTGTTTTCTACATCACCAAATTCATTTGACTCCCTTTTCTTCTTTTTTAAAGTTGAATGAGAGTCTTTACTGTTTAAAACACAATATATATTACATAGGATATATATTATATGTTACATATTACATGAATATATGTAATTTTTCTTGAGGTTGCCTTTTATAAATTAAGTCAATACTAGGCCAGTGACCTATGGGAAAACCAAATAGTATTGTTCAGCTAAAGAAACACTGAAATAAACTGACTTGTAGTGACATTCTATTAGATCTACATATCAGTGGCTAACTCAGCAAATATTAGAGAAGCTCCCTCTTTCTTCAGATGAGGACTAACACAGAGACCTACAACTAGACCGTGGACAGACAGTGAAAGACTTTAGAACCCTCAGTCATAAATGAGAGACCTTCATCAAAGCCCTCCCCTTAGAGCTCAGAAATTTTTATTGACAAGGAGACAGAAAGACTGCAAGAGCTAGAGAGGATACAGCACATGAAGGCTGTGGTGGCTTCTTTACACACCAGGACTAATGCACATATTACCTTACAGAGTCTGTGGCAGAATGCAGAGGGGCTGTAGAGTTTCAAGTCAAAGAGATTTCAGTGCTAATAAAGGGAAGGGGAAAGGATTCCATATCCCCAACCAAGAACCCATTTCCAGGTGACAACCACTAACAAAGGAAAATTCAATTTTCTACAACAGACTCTTGCTTAGTTTATTAAGCATACTTAATGCTAAGCCCATGCACAGTAGTATATGGGCAATACAAAGCAAACTCAATGCTATTTTTGGAGACTTTTTATCTTCTATTGCATTGGGCATTTTTTGTATTACTGGACAATTGGTTGTCTATTATGGCTTCTGGTTTTGTGTTCTTTTTTTTAATATTTTTATTTTCTATATTCTTTGTTTACATTCCAAATGATTTCCCCTTTCCCGGATCCCCCCTCCCCATATGTCCCATAAACCTTCTTCTCTCCATCTCTTCTCCAATCATCTCCCTCCTTTTTCTATGTCCTTATATTCCCTTCCCATGCTAGATCAATCCTTTCCAGGATCAGGACTCTCTCCATACTTCTTTATGGGAGTCATTTGTTATGTGATTTGTGCCTTGGGTATTCAGAGCTTCTGGGCTAATTAATATCCACTTATCAGAGATTGCATTCCATGTGTATTCTTTTGTGATTGGGTTACCTCACTTAGGATGATATTTTCCAGATCAAACCATTTGCCTAAAAATTTTGTGAATTCATTGTTTCTAATTGCTGAGTAGTAGTCCATTGTGTAAATATACCACATTTTCTGTATCCATTCCTCCTTTGAGAGGCATCTGGGTTCTTTCCAGCTTCTGGCTATTATAAATAAGGCTGCTATGAACATAACGGAGCATGTGTCTTTATTGCATGCCGGGGAATCCTTTGGGTATATGCCCAGGAGTGGTATAGCAGGGTCCTCTGGAAGTCTCATGTCCAGTTTTCTGAGGAACCTCCAGACTGATTTCCACAGTGGGTGTACCATCTTACAGCCCCACCAGCAGTGGAGGAGTGTTCCTCTTTCTCCACATCCTCGCCAACACCTGCTGTCTCCTGAGTTTTTGACCTTAGCCATTCTGACTTACGTAAGGTGAAATCTTAGGGTTGTTTTGATCTGCATTTCCCTAATGACTAATGATGTTGAGCACTTCTTAAGGTGCCTCTTGGCCATCCAAATTTCTTCAGGTGAAAATTCTTTGTTTAGATCTGTACCCCATTTTTTAATAGGGTTATTTGGTTCCCTGGGGTCTAACTTCTTGAGTTCTTTGTATATATTGGATATTAGCCCTCTATCAGATGTGGGGTTGGTGAATATCCTTTCCCAATTTGATGGTTGCCGTTTTGTCCTTTTAACAGTGTCCTTTGCCTTACAGAAACTTTGTAATTTATGAAGTCCCATTTGTCAATTCTTGATCTTAAAGCATAAGCTATTGGTGATCTGTTCAGGAACTTGTCCCCTGTGCCCATGTCCTCAAGAGTCTTCCCCAGTTCCTTTTCTATTAGTTTCAGTGTGTCTGGTTTTACATGGAGGTCCTTTATCCACTTGGAGTGAAGTTTAGTACATGGAGATAAGAATGGATCAATGCGCATTCTTCTGCATGCTGACCTCCAATTGATCCAGTACCATTTGTTGAAAAGGCTATCTTTTTTCCACTGGATGTTTTTGGCTCCTTTGTCGAAGATCAGGTGACCATAGGTGTGTGGATTCATTTCAGGATCTTCAATTCTATTCCATTGCTCTACTTGTCTGTCACTGTGCCAATACCATGCAGTTTTTAACACTATTGCTCTGTAGTATTGCTTGAAGTCAGGGATACTGATTCCCCCAGAATTTCTTTTGTTGTTGAGAATAGTTTTAGCTATCCTGGGTTTCTTGTTATTCCAGATGAATTTGAGAATTGCTTTTTCTAACTCTGTGAAGAACTGAGTTGGGATTTTGATGGGGATTGCATTGAATCTGTAGATCGCTTTTGGCAAGATGGCCATTTTAACTATATTAATCCTGCCAATCCACGAGCATGGCAGATTTTTCCATTTTCTGAGGTCTTCTTCGATTTCCTTCTTCAGAGACCTGAAGTTCTTGTCATATAGATCTTTCACTTGTTTGGTTAGAGTCACACCAAGATGCCTTATATTGTTTGTGGCTATTGTGAAGGGTGTCATTTCCCTAACTTCTTTCTCAGCCTGCTTATCCTTTGAGTATAGGAAGGCAACTGATTTGCTTGAGTTGATTTTATAACCAGCTACTTAGCTGAAGTTGTTTATCAGCTGTAGTAGTTCTCTGGTGGAGGTTTTCGTGTCTCTTAAGTAGACTATCATGTCATCTGCAAATAGTGATAATTTGACTTCTTCCTTTCCAATTTGTATCCCCTTGACCCCCTTATGTTGTCTTATTGCTCTAGCTAGAACTTCAAGTACTATATTGAAAAGATATGGAGAGAGAGGACAGCCTTGTCTAGTCCCTGATTTTAGTGGGATTGCTTCAAATTTCTCTCCTGCAGGCCCTGTCTATAAAATCTCATAAGAGATTGGATGGGCAGTAGATTCCCAATATGAAAAGATTGGACCTGATTATGGAAAGACATTTTGTAGTTGAAAATAATAAAAGAGAAATGATGTCACAGAAAAGTTAACATGTTTTGTGTTAGATTTACTGCCACACAACCTTGATAAAAAATAGGATTTTCTATTGCTAAATAGTAATGGGATTGAGTTGAGGACTCAGAACCATCTGAAATACTTCCTAGATTTGGGCATGCTAGTCACAGAAATGCAAACCTGCCTCCAGCCTTCAGCTTACCTCCTGGTTTTTGACCTTGGATTTGTCCTCACTCACACATATCAGAGCAAGGAAAGCAGGCAACAGCTTGAAAGAGGCAAGGTGTATAATATAAATACAATGAAATCTCTGCCCAGATAACTGGTATTGATTCTCCAGGGCTTTGAGCCATGTCACATTGAATTTTTTTTCTTTCTAGTCGATCTGACTGCACATGCATCTCACTGGATTTATAAGACATTTTCAAGCCACTGGAATGCCAATTAACTAAGGGCTAATGCAATACAAGATCCAGTGGTCACAAACAATTAATCTATCTTAGGGGAAAACTAAATCCTGGAGAATATGCTATCCAATGAAGTAGGAATCTGGCTAAAGGATGAGAGCCATGTACCTTTGTGAGGATGATATTACAGCATAATTACATTTCTCCTTTTCTTCCCCTATCCTGCTCCTCACCACTCCATGTTTAATTTTGATGAACTTAGAAAAAGGAAAGTGAAGTGGAAAAGTAGTCCCAATACTTGTAGCGTGAATATGGTTCTAGAAAAGAAAGTGGGCATATGTGACCACTTGGATGGAGGGCATTTGTGTCTCCTGGCATTTTAATCAACAAGATAAAGCATTCCATGCCTTTTTCAGGTTAATCGGATGAAGTCAAGTTAACTTGAACCTTAGTTATAGTTATAACTATAAGTGCATGTCTTTGAAGTGTTATCATTTGTAAAAAGTATGTCCATGCCTGTACAGAGCTATAAATAAACTGAACACTATGTCTAAGGACAAAGTAACAGATTTAATAGAAAAATAATTTATTTGGATTTCTTGCTTGTTTCTTCAGGTAATATTAATTGCTGGACACATACATTAATCTTCTTAAATGCCACAATTTTCTTAAGATATTTAAAATCTTTAAAAAATGGTATCTTTGACAATACATATCACCAACAATTAACAAGCTACCTTAAAAATAGGGAAGTCAAATGAGTCATTTAAAAAGAAATTGGAACATAATTTAATGTTAGAATGCTCGCCTATGCATGATCCTTAGCTTCAACCCTCTTTATTACAAAACGTAGAATAAAACCAATTAACCATAGATTAAATATTCATCTTTGGAAACTATTAGAGGGAATTTAAATATCAGGAGGAAGAAACAATGAAAGCATTATCTTCCCCATTCTCTCCCTGGAATTTGAAGACTCAGTTTAGAGAGTTGCTACTATCAAAATTCTTAAACAAATTTGTCTCAAAGACTGGAAAAGTACTTCAAAAGAAGTCCAGGAATGAACCAGTGATAACGTGTATAGAAATTTCTGTTTACGAGGGTTTCAAGAAGATACTGAAACATGACCTAAGGCCAAATATATCAATGTATTGTCTATAGCATCTGAAAACTGGGCATAATAACTAAAAGCTACAGGGTGAAAATTGCCCTGAGCTTTCAGGTTCCCTGATACAGAAATTACTATGTGATCTGAAATGCCATGTAAAATGTGGAAATAGCTCTTTTGATGGGCTGTGCCTGAAACTCCTGCTGTACAAATTATGGTTGGCAGGGGGAAACATTCCTTTTTCTAGAGCCATCAGCATCTGCTCAATCAGATGACCTAATAAAATCAACACACAGATGCATTTTATGGCTTGGGAGGTGTTTTCTCAGGGAATGGATTAGATTCAAATAATGAAGGCCAGATAGTCAACTTCATGCCCAGGCTGGCCCTCAGTTGCTTGCCTGGCCAAGAAACGCTCAATAGCTAAATGGCAAAGAGGAACAGATGAGTTCCATAATTGGCAAAGTGTAGTGTAATGGGGGTAGATACAGGGCTGGCTGAAGTTAGTGATACCAAAATAAGTGTAATCTTTTGTAGATGTTTGGTAGTGCTAAGATTCAAGCTTCTCTTATCTTGCAAGGAAGTAGATGGTTAGCATTTGGTTACATAGAGTTCAAATATTCACTCTGTTGCCAGACTGGCTTCTAAGTTATCCATAACAAATAGTTTCATGTGTGTTTAGGTATTGGTATCAGTTTTCAATTATTGCAGCTTTTTATGATCTATTCCTACGGTTAGACCTGACCTGGGAAGAAGGTAGGGTACAACTCAGAATGTTTCTGTCTTAGAGTTACTATTGTTGTAATGAAATACCATAACCAAAAATATGCTTGGAAGGAAAGAGTTTGTTTATTATTATAATCTTCCATCACTGTTCATTATCAAAGGCAGTCAGGGCAAGAACTTAAGCAGGGCATGAATGTGGAATAAAAACCTGACAAAGAGGAATCTTGCTTATTGCTTTGCTCACCCTATACTGTACAGTACCCAGGACCACCAGGCTAATGTTGGCACCACCAACAATGAGCTGGTAGCTCCTCCATCTATCATAAATTAAGAAGATATCCTACATGCTTTCCAACAACACTTTCTGTTGGAAGCATTTTTTTAGGATAGGTTCTCTCCTCTTATATGACTTTAGTTTATGTAAAATTGACATAAGTTATGTCCCAGTCCATATCTAGATAGACTCTACCTAAAATAGGGGATTTATTCTTTAAGTCTTCTTTGGCATTGGATAGTCAATGGAAACTCAAGATTGTGAGTAAAAGATCTGTTCTAATGAGGTACACATTGATCAGTAAAGATGGTTTTGTTCCTTGTCTGCACATAACATTTTCAATCTAGTAATCTATTAGCTGAAGCTATGCTACATAACCTCTACTCCTTCAAAGTTGCATTCTGTTCCAGAAGACATATCAAAGCCACCATGCACTGTAACATATCTAGCTTGAGAATTTTACATTTGGACTTACAAATTAAGTATAAAAAGATAAAGAGGAGAAGAAATTAATTAAAAAATAACAGTTTCTAGTCCTGTAGAAGGGTGACATATAAGGCATGTGAACTCTATCTTATGAATGATAAGGAGGGGTTGGGAAGTTGGAGACAATAGTTAAGTAACAGTGCAAATAAAGGAAGTATAAAAGCAAAGAAGAGAAACCAGAAAGAAAATGGAGGCTAGAGAATAAAAGGAAGAAGAAATAAATGACTTATTGAGAACATACTATGTAGAAAAACCACTTCAGTAGAACTTGTCCATTTTCCAGTCTAACAGATAATAGATATTGGTCACTGGCTGTGACTCTTCCTATCTCTGTTTCTGTTCTGGACCCTTGCCTTCTCTCTTTATTGTTCCTATTTCCCTCTGTTTCTCCCTCTTGCTCTTCCAGTCATTCTCTTCCACCCCTGTCTCCTCTCCCTCTCTATTTCTTGTTTCCAATGTATGAGCATAAATATACCTGTGTGTACAGTTTCCTCTGTATTTACTGTCATTTCAAATGGTTGTGGTATTATCCCTGCTAATGCCTTAATGGTAGTGCTTGATATTATGTTATTTCCATGTGCCATCTGAATTATTCCTTGTTATATTTGGACAGTGACTTTCTGTTTAGATGTGAAATGTGAACAGATATGAAACACTCCATCACTTTTTCTTGGCTAATATTGGTATCATTCCTGTAATATTTGAGAAAGGCCAGTCTTTATAATCATTATGATGCTTTTTAAAGTATATATAATATTGTTTTAGTTTGGGGGAATATCATGATTGGTGATCATGAAATGCAGGTTGAATGAACATCATTGTACTTGTACAAAATATTTGATACTGTGATTTTAGTCACAATAATTTTTGTCTGTTTTAGAAATGCAATGCACATTAGCATAGGGATGTTTACTGGAACAATAGAGAAGATCTTATATTTCTATGCTGAGTGTTTGTGTGGCCTAATAACTTATCATATGAACTTGTGAATATATTGAAGTTCCATAATTAGTAATTGAGTAGATATCTTGGACTTCATAAAGACTGGTCTGAACTTTAAACACACAAAGAAGAAACTATAAAAATGGATGGCATAAAAGTAGAAATTTATACTTGGCTCAGTGCATTCATTGTCTACACTTCTGTTCAGTATGCCTTCTATTGCAGAAGGTACTCCTCTATTTTGTTGACAGGTATTCACTCAGTGACCATACATGTATATCCCTTTGCCTTGCAATTTGACAGGCAGCAGGCTTATCTTAATTTGAAATTAAGAACAAAAACTGCTATATAAGCTGAGTCCTATAATCCACACACTGAGTATGATATCCACTTAATAGCAAAGACACCACTTGAAGGGGAAAATTTCCGCAAATAACATATGATACAATAATAGTAACCAAGGCAATGACAGTAATGAGAAAAATGTTAACTCTGTGTGTGTGTGTGTGTGTGTGTGTCTGTGTGTGTGTGTGTGTGTGAGAGAGAGAGAGAGAGAGAGAGAGAGAGAGAGAGAGAGAGACTGAGAGACAGAGAGACCAAGAGCCAAGAGAGAGATGGAGCTGAAAACACGGAAAAGAATGAGGAGGACAAAAGCATGGAGGCATGGAAGAAAGAAAAAAATGGAAGAAGTGCTAATGTTGGGGGGAGGAGCAAGGGAAGGAGGTCATAGATAGGAAGGAGGAAGGCAGGGAAGTATGGGTAACATAAAAATGATTGGTAAGAGAAAGGAGAGAATGGGAAGTGAGAAGAGTGGGTAAGGATGGAGTGTGGGAGACAGTGTGGTACGAGGGATGGTAGAAATAGAAAAAGAAAGGAAGGATAGAAGAAACAAAGAAGGGTAAGGATGGGCAGAGAAAAGGAGGAAGGAAGGGACCTATGGTGGTTTGAATTGGAGGTTTGGAGTAGTACTATATGACAGGATTAGTGTTTGTGGCTTTATTGGAGTTGATGAGGCCTTGTTCAATGATGTATGTCACTGGATGTGAGCTTTGGGATTTCAGTTGCTCAATCCAGGTTGTTTCACTTTATTCCATCTGCATCCAGATAAAGGTGTTGAACTCTCACCTACAACTCCAGAACCACGTCTGCTTTTGTGATAAGATGCTTCCTGTCATGATCATAATGGAGTAAACCTCTGAACATTAAGCAATGTTCCAATTAAACATTTTCCTTTATAGGAACTGACACTGTCATAAAGTATCTTTACAATAATAAAAACCATAAGACAGGAGGGATAGGGAAGGGGAGGATAATGGAAGAAGTGAAAAACGGAAGGAGGGAGGAAGGGAAGAGAAAAGGGAAATGCCATAGTAGGGATGAAGGGGTAGAGCTGGGAGGCAGGAGAGAAAAATATTAGAGAAGAAAGAGGAAGGTGAGAAGGAGGAAAGAAGGAAAAAAGTGAAAGTTAAGGAATGAGGGAGAAAATGGAGAAGGATAAGAGGAAGGGGAAGGTAAAGGAAGAGCAGGAGAAAAGGAGGAAGGAGGAAGTAAGGAGGAAGGAATGGAGGAAGGATGGAGGAAATTAGGAGGAAAAGAGGGAAAAAGAGGGAAAGAGAAGGGTAGAAAGATGAGAAAATATGATAGAGAGAGGATCAAGGAAGAAATAAGGGAGGAGAAAGAGTAAAGGAATAAGGAAGGAGCAAAAGGGAGAGATGTGAAGGAGGGAAAAAGGGAGAAGGAGAAGAGAGGCTGGGTGAGGGAGGCAAAGTAAGTAAGGGAAGCAGGAAGGAGAAAGAAAGGAGGGAATGAGAAAAGAAAGAAAGAAGGAAGGATTGTATGAGGGAGGGAAGAAAGAAGAGAGGAAGGTGAAGAAGTAGAACAAATTTCAGTTTCTACATAGAGGATTAGGATTAACCAATCTGTTGTCCTGAAAATAAATTTAGATATTGATAACCTAATTGAGATTACGTATAACAGTGTTTTATGTACTTGACAAAATCTACCCCCCCCCCAAGTTTTTAACAGTTTGAGCATTTTGGAAAATTGTTCAACATCATAATGAATAAATCCAACTGCATACGGCTAAGGAATAATCATTATTAAAAGAGGCTAAAGAAAAAGGCATGAAGAATAAATTTCTTAAGACTGTGCTTGTATAAAGTTGAAAATAGGCAAAGATTCTCTTGGTTGTTAGGGTTAATATCTGTCTGTTAAAAGATAATACATAGTATTTGTAATCATTCATAGTATTTGTTTACCAATAGTAAAATATGACATCATCAAAAATGGACATTACGAATGTCATTCAAGCTAGCCTCTATAAGATGATACAGGGACTACTGTGGTTCTGTCAATCATTGATACTTAATTTTAACTATAATGTTATTTATGTGACATTCTTTCTGTACAGTTATTTAGAAAACTGCATGTACCTTTATTTACCTTGAGGAATGTGCCAAACATTTTTATTGTTGAGAAAGAAGAAGGAAAGGGTAACTGTTACTCCATTCTTTGCTGTGTATATCCTTTCTCAGAAGTGCTAATCATGAAGCCCTGGCATCTCTCGAAGATGGGCAACTGTCTCACCTTTGATCTGAATTTTTTTTCATCAAAGAGTTGAAACAGCAAAATAATCTTGAATATTAAACTGGCAAAAAATATTGAAAATACACACATGAAAATGACATTAGCAACACTATATTGGAAGAGAACAATAGGATTATGCATGAAAGAAAAGCCTCAATGATGTGGTTGCTGTCTCATAATTTAGGGAATATAATCTCTTTTCACTTTCTACTTATTGCGATAAGGAGAGTTGTAAGCGTATTCAGGGCCTTTCTTACAGTAAGCTAACTTTAGGTCCTCAATGTCAGAGTTGCTTAAATTAAAACATAAAACTAAAATCACACTCATTGCTTATTTGGGCATTTGAGAAATACTTGAAAAATATTTGAGAATCTACATTTATTCCTGGGTGTCAGGTGTAAAAGCAGATGATTCTTAAATGCTAATAAATTAACCTTAGAATTCACCTGTTTCCCATCTGCTTCAACTACAAAGACCCAGAGGCTATATCTGTCTTCTGCTCCTATGTAATATGGCCACAGACTCCTATTCTTTACAATAATTTACAAAGTTAAAACATCTGGCTACAAGAGATCTAGAGAACTTCTCCTATTTGGATTTGTCCTGTGTCATGCTTTATTCTCATGTTAGGCAGCATTTAGGGCCTTATGGGCATTGCTGTTGCCCAGCTAAAGGAAAATATTTAATTTATATTTTGAAACTGCATTTCTGTGATTTACCACTACATCTAAATATAATTGTCTTAGTTTAGGCTTTCTGTAACAGAAACAAATTCCAAGATGCTTGTAACTCAACTTTGACTGGACAGGACCAAGTTTCAGGGACAGATAGCATTTCCCAATACGAATATATCTTATAAGTAGCAGTCAGAATATATTGTCACTGTGGCAGAAATGGCATTTAAAATATTTGGAGCATGGAGTTAGTGTATGAAATATTAAACTATCCAAAACAATGTAATACATAGTGAGGAGTGAGTGCTGGTTATAGGGCTTTTTATCCTAGCAATCAGGAGCTAGAGGCCGGTAGATCTCTGTTAGTTGAAGGCCAACCTACCTTACATAATGAGAACCCCAGGCCAGCCTGGATTTATAAAGAGACCCTCTCTTCAACAAACACACAAACAACCTCAAACAACAATAACCAAACCTAAATTAACCAACCAAATGAAAAGCAGTGAATAAAATTCAGTTGTCATTGATACTCCTGTTAAAAGTCTCACCTATTTGGATTATTTTCAGCATATAGAATAAAAACAGATAATAGACTTCGATATAAACTACATGGACTGTCATTTATACAAAGTTCATATTGATTTTATAGAGCAGACACATTGAGATTTTATGCAAAGTAATAAATTTGTGTTTGAAGTTTTATGTTAATTTTCCCATATATCAATTAAAAACCCATCAAGCATGGAAGAGGTAAGAATTCTATTCTTTCTATATTACCATATGAAACATTGTTATAATTAGATACATCATCTTCAGCATCCATACTCATTAACAAAATGAAAATCCAAGTGATGAAAAGATACAGAGGAAAATAAACATAACATATTTTTTTAAAGTGACACATTTTCAATGTATTCTTAGGAAACAAACCACAGGACAGGCATTGTTGGTTAACACCTTTAATCCCCAAACTGAGGAGGCAGAAGCAGGCAGATCTCTATGATTTTAAGGCCTGGCTATTCTGCAGTGTGAGTTTCAAGATAAAAGGCTACACAGTGAAAACCTTTCCAAAAAACAAACACACACAAAAAATACAACAACAACAACAACAACAACAACAACAACAACAACAACAAGAAAACACAAATATTTTGCCAGAAATACTACAGCTAAGGGAATCATCTCTACCAAGCATAGTAAAGCAAGTTCTTCTAATAAGAAAAAAACTGATTCATTAGCAAGAAAACATCAGAAATCTAGCAATGTGTTGTGTAGCACTTTTCTCTGAGATAACTTCCACTCATCAGTGACACTTTTATTATTAGTATTAGTATTAGTAATTGTAGTAGTAGTAGTAGTAATATAGCATATTGTCATTATCATTATTATTATTATCATTATTTGTTAATCCAGTCGATGCCACCTTCCTGGTCCCCCTTTCCACAGGTTTTCCTCCATTACTCCTCCAGTGTCTCTAAGAGGATGTCAACCCAAGTCCTCCCTCCTCCCTGGTGCCTCAAGTCTCTGGAGGGTTAGGCTAATTTCCTACTGAGATGAGACCATGCAGTCCTCTGCCTTACATATGTTAGGGGCTGCCTGGTTGGTGTCTCAGTGTATGAGAAATTTCAAGGGTCCAGGTTAGTTGAAACTGCTGGTTTTCCTATGAGGTCGCCTTCCTCCTCAGCTTCTCCCAACCTTTTCCCTAATTCAACCACAGAGGTCTCAACTTCATTCCAATGGTTGAGTATAATAAGTATCTGCATCTGAGCCTTTCAGTTGCTTGTTGGGCTTCTTAGAGGACAGCCATGCTAGGTTCCTGTTTGTAAGCACACCATAGCATCAGTAATAGTGTCAGGCCTTGGAGCCTCCCCTTGAGATGGATCCCCAGTTGGGCTTGTCACTGGACTGACTTACCCTCAGTCTCTTCACCATTTTTGTCCCTACAGTTCTTTTAGACAGGAACAACTATGGGTCAGAGTTTTTACTGTGGGATAGCTTCAGATAGTCCCTAAACTGACTGGATTCCACAGGTCCTTTCATGTCAATACTAAAAAAGTCAAGCAACTTACAGTTTATCTTAGGCATGCCAAGCTGCCAAGAAAGCTTTGAGATCAGCCTCGCTGCCTTGGAGAAGCAGAAACGCACTGAGCTGCCTAGAAGGGGCTTGGACCAACTATGTCCGTTGAAAATGACACTCTCCAGTCTGTTTATCTGCCTTTAGGTTTTACAATGTGCTCCAGACTCCCAGCTTGTGTGAATGGTTGCCCAGGCTAGTGTGGGCTTTGGTGATGTAGCTGTCTTTTAGTCATTTCTGCTCCTATACATAAATAACTCTTCACTCAGATTCCTGTAAGTAACCTCTATAAAACTCACGGTTCACAAGTTGGACATTTCTGATATCTGTACTTTGGTCTTTTATGGGACTCATGTCTTGGGTGAGCAGATGTGTGTGTGTGTGTGTGTGTGTGTGTGTGTGTATGTGTGTGTATTGTCTAGGCAGAAAAACTGTTGTCCACAACTCTATGAGACTTATAAGATCAACTAAATACAAACTCATCATGACCTTCTGTCTTGAGTATGATACAAAAACATAGATATTTTTATTATGAAGACCAAAAAGAAGAAAAATAATATAACTATTTTTTGACATATATGTTAAATTGAAAAATGTGAAATTCAAATTTTGGGGCTGGGGATATATCTCAGTGGAGTGACTCAAAAACACAAGGAGGAGAACTGAAACTAAAATTCTGGTACCTATGTAAACACCTGGGCAAGTGTGAGGGTCTGAAAATAACCGCAGACTCAGGAAGCAGAGAGATGAGGTCCCTAGATTAGCAAAGTACGAGGAGCTCTGCACGCAAAGCAGAGTATAAGGTAGACATACAGTGAAGAAATCACCAGCCTTAAACTTTTGCTGTTCCCTGAATACAAAACTTGTATCCATTCACCCATACATTGGGAATCACACACACACACCTCACACATCCCCCCAAACCTAACATTTATGCACAAAATTCGAACTGCACGTAGAGATATGACTCAAAGATAGAATAAAAGCTCTTGAACATTTTAAAGTTTACATAAATCAATAAAAAGTATCAAAGAGGGCTGGAGAGATGGCTCAGTGGTTAAGAAGCACTAACTGCTCTTCCAAAGGTCCTGAGTTCAAATCCCAGCCACCACATGGTGGCTCACAACCAACTGTAATGAGATCTGACACACTCTTCTGATGTGTCTGAAGACAGCTACAGTGAACTTACATATAATAATAAATAATTTTTTTTTATAAAAAAGTATCAAAGAATGGCAGAGGTATCTCAGTGGTTAAGAGAACTTCTTGGTCTTCTAGAAAACGGTTTCAGCTCCAAAAGACCTATATTAGAAGGATATTAATTAGCCCAGAAGCTCTGAATACCCAAGGCACAAATTGCATAACAAATGACTCCCATGAAGAAGTATGGAGAGGGTCCTGATCCTGGAAAGGATTGATCTAACATGGGAAAGGAATATAAGGACAGAGAAAAAGGAGGGAGGTGATTGGAGAAGGGATGGAGAGAAGAAGATTTATGGGACATATGGGGATGGGGGATCCGGGAAAGGGGAAATCATTTGGAATGTAAACAAAGAATATAGAAAATAAAAATATTAATAAAAAAGGAAAGCTCACAGCCACCTAGAACTTGAGCCTCATTGGATACGGTATCTATTTCTGGCTTCTTTGAGAGCACTGACATATAAGGCATCATACACATAATTCTTGAGCACCAAAGATCAAGTACCAAAGCTTCATACAGTTTTAATGTGTTCTGAATTTCTATATTTTTATCTAAGAAAAGCATATCTACATTTACATGTGAATATGTATAATGCCATTTTTCATTGTGCCCCAAACTCTAGAAACAAGAAACATCTGCTGTTTGCTTTGTGGGTAAATTTAAGGTCTCAGTTGAAGGCCTGTGTGCCCAATGGTTTCTCAGCAATATAAAGAAGCTTAACATTGATTCATCTGACAGCGTGGATGGGTCTCCACACGCAGGGAAATGAGCAAAAGACACCTCTAAAAACTTCCATACAGCACTACTTACATGGCTTTATATTTATAAAGCGACACTTCAGAATAGAGAAAATGATCCTTTGCCCCAGGCTCTGGGCTGTCAAGGGAGCTGCATGCAAGCAAAGTGTGAAAGGTTTGCAAGTTGACAGGAATGTTCTTAATGTCGATTGTAGTAGTAGATGTATTATGCATGTGTTTTGCTAAATCTCAGTGAACTATAAACACTGAAAATTTCTAAATTCTATTACAGGAATATCATACTTCAATTTGTTCTGATACAGTCTATTAACTGACTAAGGATTTTTTTGTGGGGGAGGTAGAGTCCAAAATCTCTATGTATTCTTGTAAAGTGATATAAGGACTCTAATTTTGACTCTAGGATCTGTATCTCACTCATAGACCAGAATCAATAAATACTGTCTTTCCATTTTGGAGGATGAGGAATAGAAGTTTCATCTATAAAAGTGTTCCCTATAAACTATCCCATTAGGGTCTCCATGGAACCTTTCTCATGCTGAGCCTCTGGAGTTATATTAAGGCCTTCTGTCACACTTGTACCTGGAAAGTCTTGAAAGTCTGGTTACAGTTCCTCCCTTCTTCCGGTGCATGGCAAATGCTGTGCAGGCTCCAGTGTGAAGGCCCGTTTGTAGGAACTATTGTAGTTAATTTTAGCTTCCAGCAGTTTACTGACAGACTATTTAAACTGTATTGACTCTTCAGTCTCCACTAGTAATGACAGGTACCACCCCAATGGGCCTTGGGTAAATCATACAAAAGGTCACCACATCATATCCCACTATTCCTAGCCCTAGGCCGAATTATTCCTATTTTAAATGTCAGTGTCTTCATCAGCATTGAATAGCATAATGAACAATATACTGAGGTGACAATTTTTAGCTGGCAGCAGATCTGATTACTGAGGCAAGTCTGAAATTAACTTTTCCTCATGCCATGTCGATTTCTCGAGTCATGTAGAATTCCCTGTGTTATGTCACCCATTAACATCTTCACCACCAGTAACTGTTGAAATGTAATCCATTTTCACTGAAAAAGCCATTCATTCATGTCCTATTACCTATGAAATTAAATGTGACATGATTTGATATTAACAGGCATTTTTTTCATTCAGGGTACTCCTTAGTCAATACATTATTTCCATATTACATGTTGACTCTACATATATACAAGTGTACACAGTATGTTTAAAACACTAATAGATGCAACCCGATGACAAACAGGGAACACTGTAAGGCAGAAATATTTGACATGTAATTACTGAGAATGGCACGGATGCCATACACATTTAAAAACGTAATCAGCCATGTAACAAAAAACAAAGTGCTTTTCCCATTTAAAATTAATTGTCCAAAGGAACTCTGTTCTGCATACTGAAATTGTTTTCAGAGCTCAATTAAAAAAAAGTGGTAAGTGTTCCAAATCTCTTCATTGTCTGTCTATATTTAAGAAAATTCATTTGGCCCAGACCCACAGAGCTTAAAAGCAAATGGTGCATATTATCACATAATTAGAAGCAAATAAGTTCGAAATCTGCTTCTAGGAGATGTGTTTATAATAAGTGTTAGTTGACCAAAATTTACCAGAATGTTTTTCAAAATTGTTAAACCATAATTACTAATTTCTTTCTATGTCATATAAAAAAGAGTAACTCCTTAGGTACCATCCTAACTAAAGACAATTAAACTGAGGTCATTTTTACCTGCAAGTAATTATTACATATCAAGTGAAAAAAAACATAGGTTATTTAAATTTCCACAGTCTCAGGAGAAACAGTATCTATTTTATAAGGTTAAAAGAAAGTAGTGGGCATTGTGGCACATGCTCATAATTCCAATACCTGGGAGGTAAAGGAAGACAATCACAAGATCAAGGCCAGCCTGGTGGAGGAATGTAGACTTTCCATTAATTAATTAAAATATTTATTACACATAAAATTCTGATATCATGTTATTTTATCTAGTGTCTAATGCCTAGTTTTCAATAGATAATAGCTAATAATTATTATCATCATTATCTTTTATGTGTTATCTGTACAATGTGTGTATGTGTATAAACACACGTGTGTGAGATTGAGTTCTCTGATTAAGTTACTAGACTTTATGTAAGACAATATGTCAAGCTATCCTTAGGCATTACTATAAATTGAATAAAGGATATACATGCCCAACTGTAAAGACCTACAATTTTACTAAAAAAGAAATTGTTTAGCAAACAATTGTACTTTTGTTCTAGTTTGGCAAAGCATAAACAGGCCTTTCTTAATCATGCTATATTTTCTATATTTCAGGCTCTGCTATATTTTCAGCAAACACCACAGTCAGTTTGTGAATATCATAGGAAGTATGATGGGATGTTTCCTAGGGACAAATAGAGTCAGACAAGGTGACTGATTCAGCAATCAGGAGGTTGATGTAGGATGCATGAGAAGGGATCAAGCATGTCTGATCTACATAGAGAATTCCAAGACAGCCTACGCTTCAAATATAAAAATGTATCTTAAACAAATAAACAAGGAGCAGTAAGTAATTAAATAAATAAATACAGGCATGCAAGATGGCTTAGTAGTCTGCTTTATCTACTTGGTGATCTCAGTTCAAGTTTGCCAAACCTGTGTGTGGAAGGAGAGAAGCAACTCCATGAACTGATTTGATGGTCATTGGCATAAAAACATAAAGTTAAAAACACAATAATAATAATTAATAATAATAATGATAATAATAAAATGTTAGTAGATTACTTAATCTTGGGAAAGTAAAATTAACAATTCCTCAAGAATTTGAGATATTTTATTAGGAAACATTAACTGAAATAGTACCTAAATGGGATATTTAGTAATTGGGAACTAGTATAATTTTATTACTGTATTATGGACAATTTTGTTAGATAATATATAGGTAGATACTGTGAAGAACTTCCTACTTCTTGGTAAGTTATGCAGTATAAGCTGCTGGATTGTGAGATAAAATTATAAATGCTCAAGTAGAAGTGAAGTCCTGTCACATTTATTAGGTACTCTGACATCAGCTCAAATGTTTTTAAGGAAGAAGGTAGAGAAGAACGGAAGGTAGGAAAGAGGGAAGAGGGCAAAGAGAAGAACTTGGAGAGGAAGCTGGCAGAAAAAGGAAAAATTTATGCACCAATATCAATTTCAGCGTAAATAAAATATATAAATATTTTATATTTGTGTATTTATGATATATATAATAAAATAAAATTAACTCTTTACAAGATATGTAACTCAAATATTAACTAGATATTCTTTCTCTGATGTAACATTTATCCATTTTCTTTTCTTCAAGCTCATAATTTATACTCTTGCTAAAAATAGTATTGTCAATAATATAACATTCCATCTCTCAGGCTGATGTTTGGCCAACTATGCTTTTTAATGGTGAATAAAACAAACTTCCCATGTGATCTTAAACACTGTAAGTATTCTAAAGGGGGGGGACCAGCTAGAAGCCAGCTGAAATGTCTGATAAGTAACTGTGCAGAATGGTGATAACTCTCATGTCTTTTATGAATTTCCTTCAAACTTTTTAGCTTTTATGTCTTTACATCCTCAAAACTGTGCAAAAAACGTTACTTTTACACATGAAAATTATCAACCCTAATATTGAAAAAGAGATAAAATAGACCAGTCAGGATTCAAAGCTTGTTTTCTGGCACAGAATGTAAATGTGTATGAAAATTTAGATGATACTGTACTAAAAGAACAAAAGAGTTTATTTTGGAATGAGACCAGAAAGAGTTCTACAAAAAGAATAGTATGATTGTATACTTTAGCACTCATCTACGAAATGGGTCAAGTGTTTTATTCTTTGCTAGCAATCAAAACACATGGATGTGAAAAATCTCCAAAAAAAAAACCCTGAAATTTTAGGAAAGTAGTTGGAAAGACTCTTATATAATTGTAATACTTACTACACAGTTGAAGCCTGAAGTTCAATTCCAAACACAATATAGCAAGCGACAGTTCTGTGCACATAGGTAACTGTAGGTAGGAGAGGAAAAGTGACAGGTGAATTATGGGAGTTATTGGGGACATTGCTGAGTTCTAATTCAATAAAGCAAACATCATCATCATCAACAACAACATGAACCTCATTATCGGGGAGTTTCCCAAATTCAAGCAAAAGGTAGAGAATATTAAAAAAATACCAGGAATTTTTGCCTAGCCTCTGGAGGTACAAAAGCTTCAGAATATATACATATATACATACATACATATATACATAGAAATATACATACACCACTTCATAAACACAAAAGATTCATAGACACATATACATGTATGTATGTATGTATGTATATATATATATATATATATATATATATATATTATATATGAGAGAAAGAAACATGGTGGTATACAGGTAGATCTTGTGCTTGAGAAAGTGTTGATAGAGTTGTATATCTTAATCTGTAGGCAACAAAAGGAGGCTCTGTGTTACACTGTGTCTATCTTGAGCATATAAGGTCTAAAACCCCACTGCCACAGTGATATACTTCTGATAACAAGGCCAAACCTCCCTCTAGTTCTACTCCTTATGAGCCAAGCATTCCAACACATGGGGGATGAGGACCATTCCTATTCTTGCCACCACAGATCTCCACCAACATTTTCCATTCTTTAATCCCTGAAGCTTTAATTATTTTATTCCAGGAATTATAAGAAAATATTTTTAGGTGGTGTGTATTTTCCTTTTTCACCTAACTTGTGTAATTAACAAATGTCATCATTAAGGCTCTGAGATTTTTAAAATTAAAGACAGAATATTGTCTAGTATGAGCCACTATAGTGCTTTATTTCTTTTGACTTATTTCCTCTGTTTTAGTACTTCATATAAAATATTTCATAAGACATTTTTGTTAAAAAATATTGATTCATGATGTTTATAAGTTCAGAAATGTTTGTGGAAATATAAGTTTAAAATAATAATTTAAAACAATGATTTAAAAGAACTGAGATGAAATGGAAGTCATAAGAGTGCCATGGGGAAGGACAGCATCAGCGATAGCAGTGGGAAGAAGACCAACTGCATGCGAAATGGACTGAAAGGTATTGTATAAATAAAAACAAAAACAAAAAACAAAAAATACAGAAAACACTCCCTCATTCAATATCTAAAGATCTAATATTTAAGTTATTTTAACATATTTTTATTGAAATAAAATTGTAGAACATTTTCCCCTTCTATCCCTCCTTCTCTTCTCTCCCAGATACATTCCTTCAACTTTCTTTTTTTAAATGTCAGTTTTATTCATTATAAAATTCTGAATTTGGATCATAGTACACTGAAACAATTTCAGAATATCCTATGCCAAATCCTCTGTAGAGACTCTGGTGACCAGGTAAGGGTCCCTTTTCACCAAAAAGGACAATTACTGAATAGTTGGCAGTGTTGGCATTTAACTAGGACACCGAACACCTGGTGAGGAACAGCAATGGATGTCTTTTTTTTTTTTTAATAATTTTTTATTCGATGGAATTTTTATTTACATTTCAAATGATTTCCCCTTTTCTGGCCCCCCACTCCCTGAAAGTCCCATAAGCCCTCTTCCTTCCCCATGTTCTCCCATCCACACCTTGCCACTGCCCTGTTCTGGTTTTGCCCTATACTGCTACAATGAGGCTTTCCAGAACCAGGCCACTCCTGGTCCATTCTTCCTGGGCATCATTTGATGGGTAGATTATGTTTTGGGTATTCCAATATTCTAGGCTAATATCCACTTATTAGTGAATGCATACCATGAGTAATATTTTGAGAATGGGTTACCTCACTTAGTATGATGTTCTCCAGCTCCATCCATTTGTGTAACAATTTCATGAATTCATTGTTTCTAATGGCTGAATAGTACTCCATTGTGTATATATACCACATTTTTTTGCATCCATTCTTCTGTTGAGGGATACCTGGGTTCTTTCCAAGTTCTGGCTATTATAAATAGGGCTGATATGAACATAGTAGAACACGTATCCTTATTACCTGCTGGGGAATACTCTGGGTGTATACCCAGGAGTGGTATAGCAGGATCCTCTGGAAGTGACATGCCCAGTTTTCTGAGGAACAGCCAGACTGATCTCCAGAGTGGTTGTATCAATTTGCAACCCCACCAACAGTGGCAGAGAGTTCCTCTTTCTCTACATCCTCGTCAACACATGCTGTCTCCTGAGTTTTTAATCTTAGCCATTCTGACTGATGTAAGGGGAAATCTCAGGGTTCTTTTGATTTGCATTTCCCTAATAACTAGTGAAGTTGAGCATTTTTTAAGATGCTTCTCAGCTATCTGAAGTTCTTTGGGTGAAAATTTTTGTTTAGCTCTGTACCCCATTTTTAATAGGGTTATTTGGCTTTCTGGGGTCTAACTTCTTGAGTTCTTTGTATATATTGGATATTAGCCCTCTATCTGATGTAGGGTTGGTGAAGATCTTTTCCCAATTTGTTGGTTGCCTATTTGTCCTTTAATGGTGTCCTTTGCCTTACAGAAATTTTGTAATTTTATGAGGTCTCATTTGTCTATTCTTGATCTTAGAGCATACGCTATTGGTGTTCTGTTCAGGAACTTTCCCCTCTGTACTGATGTCCTCAAGGGTCTTCCCCAGTTTCTTTTCTATTAGCTTCAGAGTGTCTGGCTTTATGTGGAGGTCTTTGATCCATTTAGAGTTGAGCTTAGTACAAGGAGATAAGGATGGATCAATTTGCATTCTTCTGCATGCTGACCTCCAGTTGAACCAGCACCATTTGTTGAAAAGGCTATCATTTTTCCACTGGATGTTTTCAGCTCCTTTGTTGAGGATCAAGTGGCCATAGGTGTGTGGGTTCATCTCTGAATCTTCAATCCTGTTCGATTGATCCGCCTGCCTGCCACTGTACCAATACCATGCAGTTTTTAACACTATTGCTCTGTAGTATTGCTTGAGGTCCAGTATACTGATTCCCCCAGAATTTCTTTTGTTGTTGAGAATAGTTTAAGCTATCCTGGGTGTTTGTTATTCCAGATGAATTTGAGAATTCCTCTTTCTAACTCTATAAAGAACTGATTTGGGATTTTGATGGGTATTGCGTTGAGTCTGTATATTGCTTTTGGCAAAATGACCATTTTAACTATATTAATCCTGCCAATCCATGAGCATGGGACATTTTTTTCCATTTTCTGAGGTCTTCTTCCATTTCCTTCTTTGACCTTTCCCACAGGTCCAGTTATTCAGGGTTGCGAAGAGGTGTTACCTGAGGTTCAAAAGGGGGGAAAGAAAGAAGGAGACCAGGCAGGGTTCAATTGTCGAGGTCTTGTTTAATGCACCATGGTTCACAGGTTTTAAGGCTTTCAGAGGAGGAACTTGCCTCAAGGCCAGAACAAAGAAGGGAGGATCAAAGGCATTCTTAGTAGTTTCAGCAGGAAGAGATAAGGGTCATCAGGTGGTGACATCTGGTGTTTGTGCAGACTGTATGTGCGAACATCCTGTGGTTTATCTCAGAACTTCTCTTTAACTGGGAAAGTCTCTCCTTTGTTTTTCTCAGGACCTTTACTCTGCCAGCCCTCCGGGCTGTTGAGGGTCAATTATGGCTTTCCACATTTCCCCCTTCCTTATATTAGCAGTGGTAAGGTTTGGGCAGAAACACTGGGCAAGGGGGCCAGAATGATAATGTGTAGCCATCACTGTCTTAGGATCGAACTCCCTAAACCCCCCAGTCTTACCCGTCGTAGGGTTACCTTGTCATCTTCAAGGCCCTGTGTCTTAGGTTGGTCAGGGGATGGAGGAAGTTGCCCATCCTTAAGACAGCTACATTGGGTCAGCTCCCCCTCCAGATAAGCCCAGAGATGAATAAGTAGACGCCAAATAGATTCTTATTAAAGGAGCTTATTGAAATTGAGCCTCTTCGTGGTAGCAGGTATTGCGGTTGTTTTTGACGAGCCATCTCATCTCCCAGGGTCCATCATTTCCCCGGTGTCCAGTCAATGATACTGTACGGAGATATAATTCTTGGGCAGGGTAGAATCTATTTGTGATTTAATGAAGCGGGTTAATCATTGAAAAGCCCAGGGACCAAAGGAGATTAGCAGCAATAACCCTAAGAAGGGTCCTAGAATAGAAGGTATAGGGTGGAAAGCCACAGGGCCGTGGAGAACCAATTTTTATACCAAGACTCCTGTTGTTCTCGTTCTCTTTTGTGTTTCTCTAAACTTTCCTTTACTCTTCTCAGACTGTCATCTACCAGTCCTGTCTTGTCCACATAAACACAGCATTCTTCCCTTAGTTCCACGCAAAGTCCTCCCTGTTGTAGGAAGAGCAGATCAAGTTCTCTCCTATTTTGTAATACTACTTCTGATAAGGAGGCAACACTATCTTTTAAATTGGATAAACCACCTCTGAGTTCAGCCAGGTCCTTATCAATGGCAGCACTAAATAAGTAATATTGTTTTCGATTCTGTTGAGAGGTAACAAGGGAGGCAATGCCTGTGGATGTCTTAAAGAAAATATGTGGCAGGCCACATTCTATCTGGTCTACACTTGAAATCTGTAAAAATTAAATATATGGCCTTTTGACACCCTGAAGGGTGCAATCAGCAATAGCCAATATCTCCGCTTGATCTGTTTATAATTTGTTTCATTTTCAGCTAAATAAAATTGCCATGCAAAGAGGGATGTTGAGTCCGCAGTTGTCTGTGGTGTCAGCATTAGTAAGAAGCATCCAAAGGTGTTGAGCCCTGTGACTATTTTCAATGGTTATAATCAGCATCATTCTTTGTCTCAGCATACTCTGGCAGCTAGCATGTTCCTTCGGCATCCTGTAGAGAAAACACAAACATGCCCTCCTCTCTACACTCAGAGAGATCCCTAGCATTAAAATTTTAAATTTTTTGTGGTATGTAAGATGTGATTCTCCCCTCTTTCATTATAAAAATATTGTTGTAAAGTTCTATGGGCTTGTTCTATAATATCTTGTCTTTGTGAATTATGAGGAATCTCAGTAATATGACTAATATCAAATTGTTAATAAGACATCTCAAATGACTGAATATAATAATCAGTTATAATATTTGTCTTAATATGATTTGGAACATTTAGTATTAAAAAATAATATATGTAATGACTAATTTTATTTTATATTTTGTATCTTATGTTAAAACAGTTATAACTAGAAAGCTTGAAAAGCTGTCAATAGTTGTATGTATTTTTTTATAAATTTTTTGAATTGTATTTGTATAAATAATTGTAAAAGTTAAGAATTAGTAGCATTAAAAAGGAACAATTTCAAGCAATTGTAAGCCATGAGCTATATATGTATATTGTTAAAATAAAAATCAAAGGTTTGATTTTTAACATTTTAAAAAGAATAGCTACAGCACCCAATTCAATTATCTGTGCTGAAGCAAGGGGACACTCAAAAGAATAAACATGTGATCTAATTATATGTGCTTTACTCCCATAGTAGATGCATTTTTATAGGATGCATGTATAAATCTATAACAATATAAAAACATGTATAGAGGCAAATTTTTAGCAATTTATCTTTTGATAACAATTATTAATTTTGTCAAAAAGGCTTGTCATGTAATAGATTAACAATTAATTATAATCAATTTGATTGTTGTTTAAAATAAGGAACAAACATTTTATCATGCTCTTAAAACATTGTTTTTAAAAAATGTTTTTATGACTTTATTTTGCAACATTTTATTATTACACCAAATGTTTATTGGAGGATGTCAAAACCTTATTTGGAGAGATTTTATATTAATGTTCTCTTTGTTAAGGAATGGGAGTGAACATATATCATAAACTGTTGACAAATACTTACGGTAGCTTTCTCTAAGTTGTGTCTCTCAATATTTGCTTTGTATCCATCTTGAGAACATCAGAGGCTTAAATAGCAAACTTAAAGCAGTGTCTTAGGCAAATTATTTATTTTAATACCTTTTGAAAATTATTTTCTTAAAAATTTTAAAAGCCCATTGTTAAGAGCAAGCCATTTCTTGAGGAATAACTTTCTTATGAAAATATTTTATTGGTTTTTTTAAAGTTAGCTTATGCTACTTTAAAGTTAGAAGTAAATGCTTTTATAATTATCAACATCCACAAAGCAAAAAACGACACTTTATATTTATAATAGTTTTGTATGTAGTAGGCAGGTCAAATTTCAATGCCTTTATAATTTTTACATAGCCTTATTATCTTTTACAAATCTAAATTTGAACTTTATTTTGAACCATATCTGTATGAATTTGTTAAAAATGTTCTTTTGTCCAGAAACTCTCGAAGTGAGGCCTGCAAGACAAAACTGCATCTCTCAAGCCTCTGCAGCTTTGAGCAGCTTTGAGGCAGCTCTGAGCTTTGTACTAACTCAAATGTAAATCTCCTGATCTGCGTTTGTTATCTCTAAGGCCAAACCTACACCCACCAGTCCTGCTAGGAGTAGCCTGTATCCAGATCGCATTGTATGGCGGTCAAATAACAAAAGGAACCTGTAATATCCAAGCATAACTACATTTTTTTTCCATTCTTTTTTTTTATTCGATATAATTTATTTACATTTCAAATGATTTCCCCTTTTCTAGCCCCCCCCCACTCCCCGAAAGTCCCGTAAGCCCCCTTCTCTTCCCCTGTCCTCCCTCCCACCCCTTCCCAGTTCCCCGTTCTGGTTTTGCCAAATACTGTTTCACTGAGTCTTTCCAGAACCAGGGACCACTCCTGCTTTCTTCTTGTATCTCATTTGATGTGTGGATTATGTTTTGGGTATTCCAGTTTTCTAGGTTAATATCCACTTATTAGTGAGTGCATACCATGATTCACCTTTTGAGTCTGGGTTACCTCACTTAGTATGATGTTCTCTAGCTCCATCCATTTGCCTAAGAATTTCATGAATTCATTGTTTCTAATGGCTGAATAGTACTCCATTGTGTAGATATACCACATTTTTTGTATCCACTCTTCTTTTGAGGGATACCTGGGTTCTTTCCAGCATCTGGCAATTATAAATAGGGCTGCTATGAACATAGTAGAGCATGTATCCTTATTACATGGTGGGGAATCCTCTGGGTATATGCCCAGGAGTGGTATAGCAGGATCTTCTGGAAGTGAGGTGCCCAGTTTTCGGAGGAACCGCCAGACTGCTTTCCAGAGTGGTTGTACCAATTTGCAACCCCACCAGCAGTGGAGGAGTGTTCCTCTTTCTCTGCACCCTCTCCAACACCTGCTGTCTCCTGAATTTTTAATCTTAGCCATTCTGACTGGTGTAAGATGAAATCTTAGGGTTGTTTTGATTTGCATTTCCCTAATGACTAATGAAGTTGAGCATTTTTTAAGATGCTTCTCCGCCATCCGAAGTTCTTCAGGTGAGAATTCTTTGTTTAACTCTGTACCCCATTTTTTAATAGGGTTGTTCGGTTTTCTGGAGTCTAACTGCTTGAGTTCTTTATATATATTGGATATTAGCCCTCTATCTGATGTAGGATTGGTGAAGATCTTTTCCCAATTTGTTGGTTGCCGATCTGTCCTCTTGATGGTGTCCTTTGCCTTACAGAAACTCTGTAACCTTATGAGGTCCCATTTGTCAATTCTTGCTCTTAGAGCATACGCTATTGGTGTTCTGTTCAGAAACTTTCTCCCTGTACCGATGTCCTCAAGGGTCTTCCCCAGTTTCTTTTCTATTAGCTTCAGAGTGTCTGGCTTTATGTGGAGGTCCTTGATCCATTTGGATTTGAGCTTAGTACAAGGAGACAAGGATGGATCAATTCGCATTCTTCTGCATGCTGACCTCCAGTTGAACCAGCACCATTTGTTGAAAAGGCTATCTTTTTTCCATTGGATGTTTTCAGCCTCTTTGTCGAGGATCAAGTGGCCATAGGTGTGTGGGTTCATTTCTGGATCTTCAATCCTGTTCCATTGATCCTCCTGCCTGTCACTGTACCAATACCATGCAGTTTTTAACACTATTGCTCTGTAGTATTGTTTGAGGTCAGGGATACTGATTCCCCCAGATTTTCTTTTGTTGCTGAGAATATAACTACATTTTTTTGAAAACAAAACCCAGCTTTAAACAATCTTTTTTCTTTAAAATTAATGGCAAACACATTACTTTCATATTGTAAAGTTTGTCCATCATCTTGTGTTTGAATGTATGACAGTGTAACTTATTGAAGAAACATTATTTTAAATCTTATTTTTTATAAGTCTGATTTCTAGGATAAGAACCACATAAAACATTATGTCAATTTAGAAATATCTCAGAGGACTCTTTCTCTTGGGTTATGTCATGTCACGTGCTGCTTAAGATAGCTTTAATCCTAAATTATCATTTTTAAATTTACCTTTTGTTACCATCATTATATGTATGTTTTTTGAAATCATGTCTAATAACTTATGAGCCAATACTCTATAGTTAAGACATGTAAAACATTGATTTCTTTAAGACTAATTAGAAATAAAAATGAAGCGATCATACAAATCTCATAAATTTAAACCAAATACACTTTTTTAATTGTAACTTCAGGGGAATAAAGCACTTTGAACCCAATCATCATCATGATAGAAATTTTTCTAGGAGAATTAACCATTTCCATTTGTCCAGCTCCTGGCCCATTAAGAAGCAACCTTTTCTCCAACTTTGTTTGACTTCTACTTAAGAATGTGAGGCACTTCAAATTAGCCTCCTCTGTGTAAACTGCAATTGGCAAGACTGCCAGCAAGATAACGCCTTTTTACCATTTTTTTTTTACATAAAACGTAAAAACAACCAATCATTCGGCCAATCAAAACAATAGAAAACATAAATTGACACACATATAGACAGGTTTTGGTGCACCAAAGACAGACAATAGACAGAGAGGGAACTTGATGTCCCAAAGAGATCCAAATATTTTAACCAGAACTAAGGAGATCTCCAGTAGGTTTCAGAGAGAAAATAGGACATCTCCCACTTTTCTCTCCTTCCTAGGAGAGTTTTGAAATAGCTTTTAATCATTTTTTTATACCAAGTCCTACACATGGAAAAACTGCTTTTCTGCAACCTTTTTTTTCTCTTGTTTAAGATTTAAGTCTTTATCTTCTTTTTCTTCTGGAAATTCTACCAGAGAAGGGAGGTAAGGCAAAGTGGCAACCACTGATAGTTACTCCATAGTGCCCTGCTTTTTTAACCCCTATTGGATTCATAAAATGAGAAAGAGGTTTAGAGAATGTGATATACAGTGGGGTAGTGGAGACAGAGAAAGACAGAGTGTGTGGATAAGTAGCTAGCAACTGGCCAAGACTATTTGGAGAGAGGTGAGAGGGGGGGAGAGCCCAGGAATTTCTTTGTAGTTCAGGACTTACATTCTGCCCGTGAGAGGTTTTTGCTTTTGATCCCTCTCAGCAGCCTCTGACTTCCAAAGAAAAAATTCTCTCTTATAGAAAGCTCAGCTTGGGCCAGCTGGATAAATTCCTCAGGTGTCAGCCAGCCCTCAGCGGAAAATTCTAAGTGCCAAAGTGAAGGAAGCAGTCTGCCCATAGGCTGTGACTGCGGACTTTAATTCTTCTAAAATTTTAAAGTCAAGGGGCTTGTTTTGGCTCTGGCTTTTTCTAGGCATCTGTCTTTGAAATAAATCTTGAAGTTAGAGTGACCATTTGTCCCTCGTATCTCCTTTAAGAGGGCTACTTGCTCTCTGCAGCTTTTCTCCTCCAAGTTGTCTTTCTCCCCAGGGGTCTCTTAACTTAATGGCACATCAGCAGGGGATGGGAGGGGAGAATAAAGAGAATCCATGGGAGTGACTGAGCAAGGTTTTAGAAAATTCTTTTTAGGGGAAAGCAAGGTCACAGAAGATGCCTGAGACAAAGGGCGGAGGCAATATTCAGTGACCGACAAAAGCTGGTGTCTGTCAGGGTCCTCGTTCGCACTCTCTATTACATCATGAATAAGCCCCCAGTAACTAAAGAATGTATCAGACACTAGTTCACTGGTTTTCAGAATCTTATTAATTTCCTTACCAACCTTATTTCAACTTAGTGGGTGAATATCAGGTTCACTTAAAATTAACCAAGGACATTTTTCTTCAATAAAAAAACAAAAGAACTTAATTACATCCTTTTTCCTGACTCTTATTCTTCTCTCCCTGAGCTAATGCTTGATTCCTCCTATGAAACAAGCCTCTTTTGATAATTGTTTCCCTATGGCAATCGGACAACAATATTTGGCCATTTACCTGCCCCTCCAGCAATGCACGAGTGATACAGTCTGTGGGGTCCTTGAATCCTCTTCCCAGGGACTCTCCGTCCTCTGGAAGTTGACCATTCTTCAGGTCCCTGTTTGGGCGCCACTATAACCTGTCCCACCGGTCCAGTTATTCAGGGTTCCGAAGAGGTGCTAACTGAGGGTCAAAAGGGGGGAGAGAAAGAAGGAGATCAGGCAGGGTTCAATTGTCAAGGGCTCCTTTAATGCACCAGGTTTCACAGGTTTAAAGGCTTTCAGAGGAGGTGCTTGCCTCAAGGCAAGAACAAAAAAGGGAGGGGTACAGGCATTCTTGGCAGTTTCAGCAGGAAGAGATAATGGTCATCAGGTAGAGACATCTGGTGTTTGTGCAGACTGGATGTGCAAACATCCTGTGGTTTATTTCCGAACTTCTCTTTAACTGGCAGTTCGTGGGAGAGGCTCTTCTTTGTTTTTCTCAGGACATTTACCCTGCCAGCTCTCCGGGCTGTTGGTGAGGCTCCATTATGGATTTCCACACTTCTTCAGAGTCTTGAAGTTCTTGTCATACAGATCTTTCACTTGTTTGGTCAGAGTCACACCAAGGTACTTTACACTGTTTGTGGCTATTGTGAAGGTTGTCATTTCCCTAATTTCTTTCTCAGTCTGATTATCCTTTGAGTATAGGAAGGCTACTGATTTGCTTGAGTTGATTTTATAACCTGCCACTTTGCTGAAGTTGTTTATCAGCTGTAGGAGTTCTCTAGTGGAGTTTTTTGGGTCACTTAAGTAGACTATCATATCATCTGCAAATAGTGATAAATTGACTTCTTCCTTTCCAATTTGTATCCCTTTGACATCCTTATGTTGTCTAATTGCCTGAGCTAGTACCTCAAGTACAATATTGTAATGATAAGGAGAGAGGGTGCAGCCTTGTCTAGTCCCTGATTTTAGTGAGAGTGCTTCAAGTTTCTCTCCATTTAGTTTGATGTTGGCCTCCGGTTTGGTGTATATTGCTTTTACTATGTTTACTTATGTGCCTTGAATTCCTGTTCTTTCCAAGACTTTAAGCATAAAAGGATGCTGAATCTTGTCAAATGCTTTTTCAGCATCCAATGAAATGACCATGTGGCTTTGTTCTTTGAGATTGTTTATGTAGTAGATTGCATTGATGGATTTCCATATACTGAACCATCTCTGCATCCCTGGGATAAAGCCTACTTGATCATGGTGGATGATCATTTTTAAGTGTTCTTGGATTCAGTTGGCAAGAATTTTATTGAGTATTTTTGCATCGATGTTCATAGGGGAAATTGTTCTGAAGTTCTCATTCTTTGTTGGACCTTTGTGTGGTTTTGGTATCAGCGTAATTGTAGCTTTGTAAAAGGAGTTGGGTAGTGTTCCTTCCATTTCTATTTTGTGGAATAGTTTGAAGAGTATTGGTGTTAGATTTTCTTTGAAGGTCTGATAGAATTCTGCACTGAAACCATCTGGTCCTGTCCTTTTTTTGGTTGGAAGACTTTCTATGACGCCTTCTATTTCTTTAGGGGTTATGGGACTGTTTAGATGATCTATTTGGTCCTGATTTAATTTTGGTATTTGGTATCTGTCTTGGAAATTTTCCATTTCCTCCATAGTCTCCAGTTGTGTTGAGTACAGGCTTTTGTAGTAGGATCTGATGATTTCTTGAATTTCCTCTATTTCTGTTGTTGTATCTCTCTTTTCAGTTCTAATTTTGTTAATTTGGATACTTTCTCTGTGCCCTTTTGTCAGTCTGGCTAAGGGTTTATCTATCTAGTTGATTTTCTCAAAGAACCCGCTCCTGGATTCGTTGATTCTTTGTATGGTTCTCTTTGTTTCCACTTGATTGATTTCAGCCCTGAGTTTGATGATTTCCTGCCTTTTACTCCTCCTGGGTGAATTAGCTTCTTTTTGTTCCAGAGATTTCATGTGTGCCATTAAGCTGATAGTGTATGTTCTCTCCCGTTTCTTTTTGGAGGCATTCAGGCCTATTAGATTTCCTCTTAGCACTGCTTTCATTGTGTCCCAAAGATTTGGGTATGTTGTGCCTTCATTTTCATTAAATTCTAAAAAGTCTCTGATTTCTTTCTTTATTTCTTCTTTGGCCAAGGTGTCATTGAGTAGAGTATTGTTCAGCCTCCATGTGTATGTGGGCTTTCTGTTGTTTGTTTTGCTATTGAAGACCACTCTTATTCCATAGTGATCTGATAGGAGGCATGGGATTAGTTTGATCTTCTTATATTTGATGAGGTTTGTTGTGTGACCAATTATATGGTCGATTTTGGAGAAGGTACCATGAGGTGCTGAGAAAAAGGTATATTCTTTTGCTTTAGTGTGAAATGTTCTATAAATATCAGTCAAATCCAATTGGTACAAAGCTTCAATTAGTTTTACTGTGTCCCTGTTTAGTTTCTGTTTTTCTGATCGGTCCATTGAGGAGAGTGGACTGATTATTGTGTTAGGTGCAATGTGTGCTTTGAGCTTTAGTAAAGTTTCTTTTATGAATGAGGGTGCCCTTGCATTTGGTGCGTAGATGTTCAGTATTAAGAGTTCTTCTTGGTGGATTTTTCTTTTGACCATCAAGAAGTGTCCTTCCATTTGTTCCTTCAGGGAGTGCTGATAGTGTATGCTGTGGGGATCTTTTCTTGAGTGCTGATCACTCTGCTGGGCAGCCGATACCCCAACGAGGTTGGTGCACACAAGGCTAGCCTAGCTGCTCAGGCCCTGAGTCCAGGCAAAAGCCTGACAGGCTTAGGCCAGAGCAATGTTTGCCTTGGGCTATGACTGCTAACTGCTTCTGTCAGGTAGCTAAGATGGTGCTGTATGGGCTGTCTGCACGTCCCACGACAGTCTGCTGAGCTGACAACCTCCTGGCCAGGTTGGCACACAGATGGCCCACCGGACAGCCCAGGGACTGGGTGCATTCCAATGCTTGTCAGGCTTAGACCCCTGCGACTTTGGCCTCGGGCTATGACTGTTAGCTGGCTTTGCCTGCTAGAACTCTCTGGCGACCTGTAGCCAAAATGGTGATGCGTGCGCACCTGGTCAGACTGCCTGGCAAATAACCTCCTGGCCGGGTTGGCACACCGATGGCCCCACAAACAGGTCAGGGCCTGGGTGCAGGCCACGCCTGTCAGGCTTAGACCCCTGCGATGTTGGCCTCGGGCTAAGTCTGTGTACCTCAGGCTGTCAGTTCTCTCTGGCATCTGAGAGCCAAGGTGGTGGAGAGCCTCTCGTAACTGACTAGCGGGAGGCAGAGTTCTGATGTGGCTTCAGTGCAGTGAAAAGCACTGTAACTCCGCTGCTTATACCCCGGCTGGCCAGCGATGGTCGGTGGTAGCAGGCGCAGGGCCTGCCAGGACTCTGTCTTCTTGGTTCCACTGATGGTGGCCATTCCACTGGATGAGCTGCTGCTGCCGCTACTGCCACTGCTGCCGCCAGCAATCTCCTTCAACTTTCAATGTGATAGATCTGATTAGTGTGTATCTACTCCTATTTCTATCTCTATCTCTGTGTCTATCTCTGTCTCTATGTCTATCTCTATCTCTATGTCTATCTCTATCTCTGTCATCTCTTTGTATCTCTATATATTTCTCTCTATTGAGAGAGAAATCTGCTGAGTCCATTTTTGGTGATGATCTGTATATGGTTCAAGGCTAAGCACTGTGCCCTTGACAAACAGTAAGATGGACATGCTATTCTAGAAGGTGGAAATGTTGAAAGGTTCCTACCATGAAAGAAAGAACTATCAGCACACTAATGATAGCTTAAGGAAACAGAGTTGTCCTCTTCCAGAAATCAGCTCACTTATTGGTTGTTCAGTGCAGAGAAGTGAGCCTTGAAAAATATAAACACCAACAACCATGAGAATTACCAATCTGACAAGATATGCATAGAAGGGAAATATATGGTAATCTCAGATTGATGGCAGCCAACACGTATCTAAGTGAACAGAAGACAGAAGATGCAGTAAGCAGGAAGGAAAGATTGCCTGGCACTGGAAACCTAGACAACTTTCCGGGGTTAGTGAGATCATGGAGTTTAGTGAAAATCCTATTACTCCTATTTTCCTGGGTCACTATCAATTCTCATTACATTCTAAATATTAGCCTTGGTCCCTAATATAAATGTTGCTAACACAATCAATGGGGTTTATCTTTAATGAAAATAGAGATCATCATGGAAGATTAAAACTGGGCATGGCATGGCAATAGATAATGTATGGCTTTGCTCCAGTGGATGCATGTATATTATCGTTTTTATATATAAGGCACATGCAATATCAAAGAAGAGGCAAAAGCATTATAAAGGCCAGAATATGATGAAATCTGCTGTAAAAAGTCTCTTACAGCAATGGCTACCTAAGTATACAATATTTTTATGAATTCATCTATTTAATGATTATAATAATGTAAAGTTGAAGTTAAGAGTCCATATTTTCTAAGCCACTATTCTATCATTGAGTTATCCCAACACACAAAGCTGTCTTTAGATTTTTATAAGTTTAGTGCACTAATTTTCTCAGGGTGGCAGAAACCCATTCCATAGACCAAGTAGAACTATAAAATTGTGATTCTCTTGTTTCTGCCTCTCGGTATTAGAACAAAATACTCTACCACAAGTCCATTCATGAATACAAATATTGAATGAAAAGCCCTAAATTCAAACCTGGACTTGGCTCTTCATTCAGTAGGTATAGAAAATTTGTACTCTTTGAGCTGATATTCACTCATGTGACAACTGGACTATTTTATTCCAGAATAAGGAAATTCAGTGAGATATTATATATAGAAAACCTCACAAATTGCTAGAACATAGTAAATTTCCCATGAATATCAAACATCCTTTTCCCCTTCTACTGAAGAATTCTTGTGTTTATTAAACCAAGATCACTGGGAGCACAGACATTATCTATTAGTCAACCTGTATTTCTGAACACAATTTGTTATAGCCTGATTGAGAAAACAAGAATCACTAACTAACTAAAAAAAAAAAAAAAAGAAAGAATCACTAACTAGTTTCTGTCACATTGACAGGCACCCATCTTTTCCTGATACTTAATGGAGGTTAAAAAGGAATGCTACAGATAATATTTAGTACTTCCTATTTATGACAGGAAAAAAGTCTAAAGAAATCAATTTGTACTAAATTCACCTTTCACCTTCTTGGAACAGTGGAAGATTAACAGTGTTCTTTCATTACTGAATTCTCCCTCCTCACCCTTCCCTGTTTCCTAGCACCCATTCTCCCTGCTCCTCACATTTGCAATTGGAATCATTCATAGTCCCTCAATAGCTTGCATTACCCCAGTGCTTTAACTAACAGAGGAACCCATCAGCTTGAATGAGGAAGGATTCTGGCTGATCTCTCAGGTCTAGTAAACACTTCATTATTTGCGTTGGTGTTTGAAGACAACCAAACAAAGCAGATTCACCAAATGTTTCCTCAGTAATTGCTGCTGGTGTAATCAGATCCAGACTTTCCTCCTGCCTGCATCTCAACTGCCTAGCAGAGAGAGCCTGAGTTAGCCACATTTACTACTCCCAAAATGGGAAGACCTAAATTCATCTCAGTTGTCCTTGCAATCTGGCAATCACCCATCTCTAAATGTGCCTTTCCTATATTTGGTGCTAATCCTCCTGAAATCAGTTTGGACAGGAGAACAAACTGCCAACAACAGAGTCAAGCCAGTCTTTTTGCCAAGACAACACCTGCCCATCAAAACCCTGCTCTCCTTTAATGAGAACATCCTGTGTACTCTACAGCTGTCCTCAGTCTTTACCTGGCATTTCTCAGAAAATGTTTGTTTTAGATTTTTTTGCTGTTTCAGTTGTAATTTGGGGCTTTGTGTATTTTTTTTTTTGGTTTTGTGACTCTTTGTTAGTTTCACTTGCAAAGAAAAGACATGTGGAAAGAAGGACTTTGATCTTCAGAACCAACATTAAGCATCTCTTTCTGTCCTTGTTCACTATGTGACCTTGAAGGAACATAGTGTGATACTTTGCTTCAAATTTTTCCCACTGAAATAGCATGAATGGATTATTGACTTTTATTTAATGACAAACAGGACAGACTAATTTTTTTCTACCCTCCTGGTTGTATTCATTGGAAAACCTGAGGAGCAAAAAGACAAACAAACAAACAAACAAACAACAACAACACCTAAACCCAAAACCTCAGGAAACACAGGAGAAGGAAGATAAAAGCTTTAAGACCCTTATATAGGAATAAAGACTAAGCATCACAAAACAGAAACACAAAAATTGCAGAAAATTAAGTTACCATTGGAGGCCTACTTTACAACTAACCTAGACTCACCTGCCAAACCTAACATGGCGATTGCCTGATAACCTTACAGCCTAAAAATTACCATACAGAGAAGCCTGAAGCTGTGTTATTTTACACATGACTACAATTTTATAACTTAGGGATAATGGCAATAGGCTGAAGAAATTTTGATTAACTTCAACTACTTTGAAAGTTCAAGGCCAGCAGTAGCTTATGATTCTCTCTCTCTCAAAGGGAAGAAGGGAAGGAAGGAAAATAAGACATGAGAATAATGACAAGACCAAAAGTCCATGAAGACCAGTTGGCAATCAGATATCCATCATCCCAAACAGCAAGAAAATCACATATGTGGGAAAGTATAATCTGCTTTAGCTAACACCCACTTGACTCCCATATTGACAAAAATATGGATTTAAAAATCACTTTCCTGAAATAGTTCCAATAATCAATTAAATTGCTTTCTTGAAACAAATGAAAAGGAAAACATGTTTAAAAACTAAAATCTACATATAAAATAGAATCAAATGGCAGTTAAGGTCCTCAAACTTCAGTAACAGAGATAATGAAAGTCTTCACAGGATGAGCTGATTTGTGCTGTGGAGACAAAACATAGGACAACAAAATCATGGCCGTGTTCAAATTATCTTAGAACCTCGAGGAGAGAAAAAGCTGAAGAGCTTGAAGAGTGTTGAAAAAATAATTCATGAAAAATTTTATAAAGTCACCAATATGCAGTTACAGGAACCTGAGAAAAGTAGTGTGAAGCCAAAGAACCTATAGCAGGACACACAATATTAATCCTTTGAAAAATGAAGATAAGAACCACAAGCCCCTCTGACTCACTTCACAGTCTGTGCTCACACTTCCCACAGGTCCTGTAGGATCTCACCTAGTTAGTATTCTTGATTCTCCCATCTGATAGAATACCTCTTCCTTAAAATGGTACCCATTGCAAGATTCTCAAAATCCTTGCTGGACTTGACCTGTTCATCTGTAGAATCTGCCTGCCTACCTTGAGCAGGCAACTCCAACATGAATGAACTGCAGAAAAGAAATTGTGGGCTAAGGGATGCAACCACTTCTGTTCCTAGAAAGGATTGATTCCTTCTTATTTCCCTTATTAAGACCCCTGACCTCCCTGAAGAAAGAGTCTTCTCATATGCTCTCTTCTTCAATAAACATAGTCCCTTCTACTAAAAGCATAGACTCCTGTCTTTTACTACTCTCTTTAAGCTGCATCAGAAATCTAACATAGCCATACCTTTTCAGCAAAAGCCAGAATGGCCACAAACAATATATCAGCCTGCTCTCTCTTTTCCCCCTACAACCTGGTAAAGCAGCTGGAGGGTTTGACCAGGCTCCTGCATATGTGTTCACTTAACCCACATGATGCTTCCATGTTAGAGCCAATTTTTTAACCCTGTCAATATGCCTTAACATTCCAGGAAGCACTTTTTGTACTCCATCTAGTCCTTTTTGCCCACCAGACTTTTTTCCACTCTGGAAATTTGCAATTGGTAGACACAGGCTTCATGCACATCCTCTATCTTGCCCAAACCTTCTCTGCTCATCATGGACTCAGAACATACAAAAGAATCCCACACTCATTACAAAAACAGCATCTATATGGAAAATCATGCCAGTATCTTCCATCTAAAATCTATAAGTCCTGTAGAAATGTTTGCCAATGATGATAATTAATTATATGAACTCCAGGACATAGATTTTAAAAGAACAATTACAAGGTTCATCAAAGAAACTGATGAATTTAAAAAACTAAAGAAATAAACAGCTCAATGATGTTAAGGACAAAAGGCTCAAGGAGAATAAAACCTGAGTGATGACCAAAGAAACACAAACACAAGGCTCATGGAAATGATGAACATCAGGATAGAACTCAGTCAGGAAATTAAAATATTAACACAGACTCAGGCTGAAAAGAGGGTGCAATTGAAAAACCTGGCAACTCAACTAGAAAACTCAAACAAAAGCCTTACAAGTGAAATGAATTGAGCAGAGCATAGACCCAAAGAAGAAGTAGAGGATCTAGACCAAATAAACAAGGAATATGAATTTTCAAAAAATAAAGCAACAACAAAACAAACAAAACACCCAAGGAAGGAGTACAAAGAAAATGTGGAATACCATTAAAATCCAGATCTTCATATCATAAAACAGGTCAGGGAATAGAATTGTGAGTCTTTTACATAGATAAGATGTTCATCCAAATCATAGAAGAAAACTAACCCCAATCTAAGAAAAGGTGCATGCATACAAATACAAGAAGCACATATAATACAAAATAGAAAAGCCCAGAAGAGAAAATCCCAGGGCATATGATAGCTAAAATACTAAGTATACAAAACAACAACTACAACGATAACAACAACAAAGAGTGATGTGCTCTGAAAGCTTCAAAAGAAAAATGCAGATTAGGGTACATTGGTACCCATGGGGGCCTTCCCTTATCAGGGTAGAAGGGAAAGTGGGAGTGGTGAGAGGGGGATACAAAGTGGACTGAGAGGACAGGACTGATGTGTGCTCCAGTGAGGATGTAAGATAAGTGATTAAATAAATTGAGAAAAAATATTTAAAAAAAGAAAAATCCAAGTCACAAATAAAGGAAAAATCCATCAGAATAACAACTTATTTCTTGATGGAAACTTGAGAGTCAGAAGTGCCTTGACCAAGGCATTCCAAGTTCCAAAAGGCTACTAATGCCAACCATCAACCTAGGATAATAGGACAAGAACATTATCTGCCATGATGGAAGGAAAACAATTCCACTGCATAAACAACCTAAAAAATTCTGTACACCAAATGAAACATAAAGGAAACACAGTAAGCAGTATCTGGGGCTGAAAAGAGAAATGCACATAGCATAGAGACAGTGAAAAGGGCAGGAAGCAATAATTCTTGTAACACAAAATACCAATGAGAACACACAAATAACAATATCAAAACACAACGACACAATGATCCCAATATACAAAATTTCAATAATAACATTAAACATCATTAACATCAGTTCTTCAATTAAAAAATCTGTTTTCTATGAGAAATACATCTCAGTTTTAAAGAGATGCTGCCTAAAAGTAAGGAGTTGGGCAAAAGCACCACAACCAAGTGGAAAAAGGAAGCAATCAAGCATTGCTATCATAATAACTGTCAACATAATTTTAAACTAAAAGTAGTCTTAAACTAAAAATGAAGATCAAAATCACATTCTAATCTAGAAATAGCTACCAAGAAGACACTACTTTTCTAGCATGTGTGCATCAAACTGTAATGTTCCTAATTAAATAAAAAAATTACTACTAGATTTAAAGTCAGAGATTAATATCCATCCATTAATAATAGCTGAATTCAATTTTTCCTTCTCCTATAAGTAACCCATTTGTATGAAGAATTACAAAAATAATATCAGAACTTGTTGACATCATACACTGAATGTACTTAACAGATTTCTATGGAATATTCCAAAGACCAAAGAATACACATATTCAACTCTTCAGTATATAAACGAGTTTCTAAAATAGTAGCAGCATATACTAGATAAATAGGACTTCGTTTGCACCCAGAATTCAGACTAACAATTGACAAGTAGAATTTCAAATTAAAAAGCTTCTGTATAGCTAAAGAGAAAAATTGACAGGGTGAAAAATAAAGTGAATGGGAGGGAATCTCAGCCAATTACACGTCTGACAGAGGATTAATATCTAGCATATACAAGGAATGTCCCAAAAATTATTTAAAGGCAGGGTAGGGGGCAAAATGGACCTGGGAGATAGAGAAAAAATTATCTGTAGAAGAAGACATGAGGAGAGGAGAGGAGAGGAGAGGAGAGGAGAGGAGAGGAGAGGAGAGGAGAGGAGAGGAGAGGAGAGAAGAGGAGAGGAAAGAAGGTGATTTAGTAGGTATACTTAGGAGTACATATGCATATAATATACATATAAGTGTGTAATATTTAAAATGTATAACAATATAAAAAAAGAGGCTGCGAATTTAAGAGATACTGCAAAGATAGTAAATAGTAGATCCAGCAAATGTACTGTACACATATTGACTTTTGGAGACAACAAACACTAACCCTGAATAATACATGGAAATATTAGTCACAGGGGGCTTATGTGACTTTCGGGGAGTGGGGAACCAGAAAGGGGAAATCATTTGAAATGTAAATAAAAAATATATCGAATAAAATTTTAAAAAAAAGAAAGAAATAATGTGCTTAAGGTTAAAATGTGAAAGTATTAAACTTTGAGGAAAAATGGAGAAAAGTATTCAGGACCTGGAGAGACCAAACTTTTGAGCACAATCACAGGAGAGTTAGCAACAAAAGGAACAATTAATAAATGTATGAAACTTTAAAATATTACATTTATTTATACTTATGTACATGAATGCTTTGCCTACAAATGAGTGCACTATGTATGTTGCTCATGACCACAGTGGAGAGAAGCCAGAGTTAGATTGCCTGAAAATAGTTATGGAAGTTTGTGAGCCACTATGTGAGTTCTGGCAACTTAAACTGACATCAAGTTTCCATGGGACTAAGCAGATCCTCTCCCACTGATGTCAGACAAAGGCAGTCCTCTGCTACATATGTGCCAGGGAGACACTGACCATCCTCTGATGGTCCAGCCTCTGGGATCTCTGAAGGGGTCTGGATTAGTTCATACTGTTCTTCTTCCAATGAAACTGCAATCCCCTTCATTTCCTCATTCCTTGCCCTAACTTTTCCATAGGAGTCGTTGACCTCATTCCAATGGTTGGATCCACATCTGTCTCAGTCAGCTGCTGGTAGAGTCTCTCAGAGGACAACCATGTCAGACTACTGTCTACACTCACAATATGGTATCAACATTAGTGTCAGTGTTTGGTGTCTATACATGGGATGGATCCCAAGTTGGGCTGGTCACTAGCCTTTCCTTCAGTCTCTGCTCCATTTCCCTTTGTCCCTGCATTTTCCTTAGACAGGAACAGTTCTGGATCAAAAATTTTTAAGATGGGTGGGTTGCCCCCTGCCTCAACTGGGGGCTATAACTACCTGCTGAGGTGGTTTCTTCAGGTTTCATCTCCTCACTATTGGACATTTCAGCTAATGCCATCCCTATTGAATTCTGGGAGCCTCTCACACCCCAGGTCACTCAGACTTTGCCCAGTCCCTACCCCACACTGATGCATACTTAGATGCAATCTCCTGACCCCCTGGGCTTCTCTGCTCTCACCCCCCATACTTGATCCTGCTTCCCTTTCCCCCTCCTGCTCTCCTCTCTGGCCCAGTCACCTCCCTCTCTCTGCTTCCAATGAATATTTTGTTCCCTCTTCTAAGTGGATTTGAAGTATGGGTACTTGGGCCTTCCTAACAAGCACCTGTTGTTTGTGTAGCTGTGAGGAAATCAAAACACATATGCATTGATAATAGGATGTAATATGATCTGCTCTTCTAGAAATCATGCAATTTCTTATAAAACTAAAGCATATATTATATCTCAATATTTTAATTCCTAGTTTCTCATTTCTCTAAAACAAAATTTTATTTTCATAATTAAATAATTTATTTATACATTTTTTAGAATTATGATTTAATATAAGTGCCAGGTGTGATATCTTATACACCCATCAATGCAGTTTTCTGGAACGTGGAGATAGCCAAATTACCATGGGTTCAAGACCAGCCTGGGCTCTCCAGAAAAATAAATCAGCAAATATTTATAATATCAAAAACTTTCTTGATGGTGTCCTTTGCCTTACAGAAACTTTGTAATTTTATGAGGTCCCATTTGTCAATTCTTGCTCTTAGAGCATACGCTATTGGTGTTCTGTTCAGAAACTTTCTCCCTGTACCGATGTTGGGAAAAGATCTTCACCAATCCTACATCAGATAGAGGGCTAATATCCAATATATATAAAGAACTCAAGAAGTTAGACTCCAGAAAACCAAACAACCCTATTAAAAAATGGGGTACAGAGTTAAACAAAGAATTCTCACCTGAAGAACTTTGGATGGCGGAGAAGCATCTTAAAAAATGCTCAACTTCATTAGTCATTAGGGAAATGCAAATCAAAACAACCCTAAGATTTCATCTTACACCAGTCAGAATGGCTAAGATTAAAAATTCAGGAGACAGCAGGTGTTGGAGAGGGTGTGGAGAAAGAGGAACACTTCTCCACTGCTGGTGGGGTTGCAAATTGGTACAACCACTCTGGAAATCAGTCTGGCGGTTCCTCCAAAAACTGGGCACCTTCCAGAAGATCCTGCTATACCACTCCTGGGCATATACCCAGAAGACTCCCCACCATGTAATAAGGATACATGTTCTACTATGTTCATAGCAGCCCTATTTATAATTGCCAGATGCTGGAAAGAACCCAGGTATCCCTCAACAGAAGAGTGGATGCAAAAAATGTGGTATATCTACACAATGGAGTACTATTCAGCCATTAGAAACAATGAATTCATGAAATTCTTAGGCAAATGGATGGAGCTAGAGAACATCATACTAAGTGAGGTAACCCAGACTCAAAAGGTGAATCATGGTATGCACTCACTAATAAGTGGATATTAGCCTAGAAAACTGGAATACCCAAAACATAATCCACACATCAAATGAGGTACAAGAAGAAAGGAGGAGTGGCCCCTGGTTCTGGAAAGACTCAGTGAAACAGTATTCAGCAAAACCAGAACGGGGAAGTGGGAAGGGGTGGGTGGGAGGACAGGGGAAGAGAAGGGGGCTTGCGGGACTTTCGGGGAGTGGGGGGGCTAGAAGAGGGGAAATCATTTGAAATGTAAATAAATTATATCGAATAATAAAAAAAAACAAAAAACAAAAAACTTTCAACCAGTTTTTTTTGTTTGATGTGAAATATTAAATTACATTAGACCATAGTTATCTCAGATCTTTAATGAATAATAAAAATGAATTTTTGTATATAAACACCTTACCAGTACTTCTAGAATACATAATTTTAATGTCAACATTTTAAATATAATACGATTGTATTAATATGATATATTTTAAATAACAGTTTTAAAGTAGGTACTAATCTTTGTCATATGTTGTGTTTCATAGTGAGTAGAAGTGACTCTGGTTAGAGACCATTCAAAGAAATTCATGATTCTGGATGTAGATATTATCATGGCAATAACAATGGGTATACAAACATAGTAAGGTTCTGAATATATCAAAGTCAACAAATACATACAAACAACACACAATAACAAAAATACCTACCTAAACAGCTGTCACAATATCATGTATACATACACTGTGTACGTACACACATACTGTACACACATATTATGCAACACATACCATGCCCATATCAAACCCCATACACACATGTAGCAGAAATACATGCGTTCTAAATAAATCATGAACACATACACAATATATGAACAAAACTTGAATAAACACCATGCACATATATTATGCACACGTATACCTTACATATATACTGCATGAATACACATCAGCATGCATAGAAACATACACATCTACACCCACAAACACAACATGCACACATACCATGCATACCAACACCATGCATGAACACATGATGTTTATAGACTCACACAAGTCTAACTTGTATAATGCACTATGCATATAAATATCATGCATACATAGACCATACACACATAGCATGCCTACATCTACCATAATGCACATGTAGCATGCAAACAAATCATGTTAATGCATTTCTTGCAAACATGCTATGCATCACACATTTTATACAATTCACCATGCATACATAACAATATGCACACAAACCATGCACATACATACACCGTGAATATATATGCATTCTGTCTTAGTCAGGTTTTCTATTCCAGGACTAAGAAGCAAGTTGGGGAGGAAAGGGTTTATTCTGATTACATTTCCACATTGCTGGAAATCACTAAAGGAAGTCAGGACTGTAACTCAAACAGGTCAGGAAGCAGGAACTGATGCAGAAGCCATGGAGGAATGTTTTTTATTAGATTGTTTCTGCTGGCTGCCAGCTTGATCAGCTTTCTTTCTTATAGAACCCAAGGCTAATAGCCCAGAGAGGGTACCACCCACAACGGACACTCCCCTGTTGATCACTAATTGAGACAATGCCCCACAGCTGGATCTCATGGAGGCACTTCCCCAACTGAAGCTCCTTTCTCTGTGATAACTCCAGCCTGTGTCACAAAACCTGTCCCTATATGTGCACTCATACATATACCATGCACAGAATTCAGAAACACTAAGCATGTGAATTTCTTGAGCAAAAACACTGTGCATACAGTGTTTGAAAAATTTGATTATGAAGAGTAACTTGTAACATTGTTATCAATCTGGCTGTGGTATTACATTTTAAGTCTGAATATAAAGTGCCCAACTAAAAATTTTCTCCATTAGTTCTTATAACCCATATATAAATAAAAAAACCAATATACAAATTTTAAGTTGAAATAATAATCAGGGAGAATTCAAGTAGTATAATATACACAAGAGACCCAAAACATGTTCAAATAACACTTTTATCATTATTTATAATTTTTCACAGATTCCCATTTTCATTCTTGACTTTTATCTCTTCCTTAAACATTCATGCATGAATCATTGTCCAGGAACAAATAATACTGAATATGATGGCACACACACCTAAAATGCTCTGAAGGCAGAGGGAGACAAATCAAAATTGCAATTCCATCCTGTACTATATAGCAGGTACTCAGAAAGCCTGGAATATAGGAGGAGGCCCTGTCTCATAGAAAAGAAAATGAAAGCCTGTGAGATGGCTCAGTAAGCAAGAGCACCTTCTGCCACCACCTGGAATTAATTCTGGTCCCACATGGTAGAAGAGAAGAATTAATTCAATGGGTTGTAGTCTGATCTTCCTCTTTACACCATGGAGATGTGCCGCCCCAATTCACATGCGACAGTAAATAAATGTAATAAGATTATCAAGAAAGAAAGAGAATATTGAAAAGAAAACAAAACACTAACATAAAGCCAAGGAACTTTCCTAACTCTGATGGTTTGAAGTGGTATCTGCTTGAATGTGTCTCTGATGCTCTGAATGTGTGCCAGTTTACAAACCATTTATGAACAATGATTCATATAAAATAGTTACAAGTCATTTCACATGAGTCTACAACTAAGACCAGTGCAAACAGTTGACAAATTTTAAGAATAATTTTCTCAGGCACTGAAGAACAAACGGTATACTTTTTCCTACCCAATTCTAACTCAGCTACCTGTTGGATGTTTAACAAGCCCAAACCAGTCTTACTTTGAGTCTAATCTTATCATTCCTGTTAGGGCTTTTACTAGTAGAGACAGTAAATAATGTATCATCCTTTGAAAATGTTAGAATAATGTGCCTTATTAATAATGTACTGTGAACAATCCACTGTTTGGATTTAAATTTTAACTCTCATTTATTATTGACCAGTTTGGGGAAGCAAAATCAGATTATCTTTTACTTGAATTGTCAAGGGTTTCACATAATATCCATCCCGAGCCTTTGGATAGTCAAATGGCATAACAAATGTGGAATCAGCAGTACTTATATGTAAAATGTTTTTTAAAAGCATCGAAAGTCTTGAATTTTAAGCTCATACTGGTTCAGTGATCATCCATCTTTCATATCTTTAATATTGCTTTTATATTTCCCATTTGTGAGGTTAACTAAATTACAAACTTTTGCAGACAAATGTGAGTGTATTGGTGATGCAGAGAAAACTCTGAGCCCACAAGTTCATCATGCTGCAGAGACATAGTTTTATTGTACAGAAGGTATGGTTCATAATTCTGCTTATTGAGAAGTTCATGAAGAGCAAGCCCACTAGCCTTTATAAAAGAGTTATTTGTAATAAATATTTCTGCCCAACTATATACCATTGTAGGTTAGTACAATTTATTACATTTTTGTAATTTGGTTTGTTGCAAAGGATGAAACCCCAATTGAAAGAGATTGAGTGCCTGTGATATGCATGATGTATATTATAGTCCAGAAATTCATTGAAATAACATCCAAATGTTCATAAACACAAATCTAAACTTTTCTGGACTTTTATTGCCCAGAATCAGGAGCAAGAATTTGAATTCATTACCTGTGTCTATTTATGATAATATTTTAATTTCATATATCTGTTTTCCATTTTCAAAGTACAAAGGCCACAAATGATCAAATATTCATAGGGGAATAAGTAAATGAATACTAATAAAATGGTCTTTTGCCATTATTAAACTGGATCCTTTGCAAACAGGGGCTACAACTTGGTATGTGTTAGCTACCATTACTTATAATTTCAAACCTGTAGAGAAGTGTTCATTATTTTCAACGAATATTTTAAGGCTTGGAAAAGCCAAAAAAACAAACAAATCCATAAGTTGGGCTTTAACATAGATGTGATGAGTTCAAAAGCTTTATTGATTTCTATTCTGGTTTTGTCTCACCCTAGATTTGCCCAGGTAGAAAAACACACCCTCACACTGCCAGTGAACTGAGCCCTTGGAGTACCGCTGCTTTCTTCTCATGGCTAGATATAAACTATAAATGACTATCTGCAGTTGGCAGGAACAATTGTTTGGATTGTCAAATATTTCCAATCTGCTTTGCATAGTTTTATAATCACTGAACATTCTGTTCAGAATGAGTGGTTATGGGATAGACTTAAAGTTTTTAGGGTGATTGATTTGGAATGATTAGTTAGTGATGTGATATTTTGCCACATTTGGAAAACACACAATGAGATGATAACCATAAATAGAAAAGGGTGGATTGATTACATTTTTGTGATCACTCTCCCCTAAAGATATGTCCAGAATCACATTGGTTTAATGAGAACTAAAGTTTCTCCATATTAAATTGGCATTCATCAAATCATCTGATTTAAGAAGGTTTGAGACTTTAGGTCCAAATGCAGTATGGGGGTTCTTCATGTTCATGATGATTTGGGTTTTATGAGGACATTGTAGAGAAAAAATTTTAATTTGGGGATGGCTGAAAATGTTGTACTGCTACTTCTTCAACATCAGTATCTCAACATGTAAAATAGATAAGAGATATTGTTTAGTCATGGTAAGGGATGATTACATCATAAATGTAACACTCATAGTTCTTAACATACTCCCAAAGTTGTCACCTTTTTCCTGGAGACACAAGATTTTGGATTGAAGGCTTGAATTGGATGTCAAGCTTAATGTGTTATTACTTCAACAATGATAAGTTTCAGGGTCATTTCCTCTATTGCTATCTTGTAAGCTCCTAGGAGCACCCGATAAATTCAAGTCTGGTGATTTTATAATTAAGAAGAGCTTACCTTGTGTATCCCACTGCTCAAAGACCTCTGAAGTTTTAACGTATTTGTCATGCAATGTGAGCATAGTGAATCACTGTATGGGTCCGCTATCTTGATACATAGTGCATCTCCATTCTTTAGTTCATTTCAGATCCTCAGGGTAAGGGGTATATTGTTTTAAAACTTCATAATATAATTCCTTTGTTGATTGCATATTAAAGCCATACTGTAAAAGGCTTTTAAAGAATACTTCCAGTGCCTGCAACATTAGCTGTTTTCAGGAACCTAATATTATTAACGAGCTTGGGTATGTTCGCCATTTTAGGTCAGGCCTGGAAGCATAAACTGAGATGAAGTATCTTGTGAAACTTCCTCATTAAAGTAATATTCATAAGAAAAAAATCGATAGAGAATGGGAAGAAAAGAAGCAAGCAGGGATAGGAAAATAACAAAGGTAGGGATGTGGTTTCCAAATTCTAAACTGATGCTTACATTGCCAGGAACTTAGGAGTAAATGTGTATGACTATGTCCTGATCAGGAAAGAAGTGATGTTTAATATATTAGTTTTTCCACAGCTATTGGTAGCTGTGGGGATTTCAGCATCATAGACAAAAAGAAGTTGTCTCCTGCTACTCATGAGGGTACTCTGGTGAAGGTGACAAAAGTATTAGTCTTAAGTAGGAAAATCAAAATATCACTGTGTAGTGGAGACAATATTCTACTAAAATGAACTTGGTAGGAGACCCAAGGTATCTGTTTAATTCAGCTGATGCAGCCACCTGAATAGGGGCATACAAGGATCTTCATCCCAAGATTCCATAAATACAGGACAAAGAACTGAAAAGAAAGATGTCAACATTCAAGCGACACATTTATGCTGAGCTTAAAATACTAAATGTGGATGAATCTTGGATTGCCACATTGCAATTGGCACACATTCACATATTTAGTCTGTATCCTTCATGTGTAGACACACTGTGAGCATAGACCTGCTCATCAGGGCAAAGCTGATGCCATAGAGGTAGTGCTCTCCGTCTTTCAGTGCTTTCCGTAGAATGATCCAAATAAGCTTCCATACAAATAAATTCTACATTGTTGGGGCTTCTAAGGCCAGCCCTTTGTGACTATTGGCCCTTGTTCATCTTCCCTGAGAACTCTGTGATGGAATGCAGATACTCTTTTTCTCTAAAATCAGGTGAAAATGTACCATATTTTACATAAGTTGAAAGTGCAGACAATATTGAACTTAAAGCTACTAATATTATGATTCTATGAGCATGAATTTTAAAGTTCTGTCTTTTCATAAATAGAAATTTGTGTTATGAGCTATATAAGCATGATTTTATTTTATTAACCATTTAAAATGTTTCACTGTGTATATCCGTCTCAAGTTCCACTATGTTACAGACAAATAGTTTTGTATAAGTACATATTATGTTGAGCCCATTCCCCCTTACCCTTCATTTTTCTTCTTCTACAGAGTTTCATTTCTACTTTGGTGTATTAATTCTATTCATCTATGTAGAATGTATAAATTATATGTGAGAAAAATGTGGTATCTTTTTTAATTAAACTGGCTTAATTTGCTTAATAACAATCCTGCCTTAGTTAGGATTTTCATTTCTGTGAAGGGTTACCATGTCCATGACAAATCTTATAAAGGACAAACTGTAATTGGTGCTGATTTACATTTTCTGAGGCTTAGACTACGATGATCATGGTGGGTAGCTTGACCGTCTCTAGGTAGACATGATGCTAGATGAGTTGTAAATTCATCTTGATACACAGGCAACAAGGAGGACATTTTGTGATTGGGCATAGCCTGAACATAGATAATATCAAAGCCCACATCCACAGTGACATACTTCCTCCAACAAGAACACACCTATTCCAACAAAGCTAAGCTTCCTAATAGTGACATTTCCTATGGGCTAAGCCTTGAAACACAAGATTATGGAGGAAGGGAATACTTATTTAGACTATCACATTCTAGTCCCTGGCTCCCAAAGGCTTGCAGATATAATATGAAAAAAAAATGCATTCAGTCAAACTTCTAAAGTCCCTGTAGTCTATGACAGCCTCAGCCTTATTTTAAAGCCCAAATTTCAAAGTCTTTTCTAAGATTTCTGAAATCTCCTAACTACAATCCCTTATAAAATCAAAATAAAAAAATTGGATCACATACTTTGAAAATACAATGACAGAAGATATACTACCATTCCAAAATGAAGAAAAGACAGGATAATGAGGAAATACTGAACCAAAGCAATACTGAAAACCAGTTGAGCAAACTCCTAACTCCATATCTTTTCAGACCTTTGACTACTCTCAGCTATCTATATTGATTGCAACACATTTCTTTCTGTTGGGCTGGTTCTATTGATTGATAGTAAATTTCTTCCCTTGGTATTTCATGGCTCTGGAATTTTACATCTTGGGTCTCCAAGGCAATACAAGCTTCACTTTCATAGCTTCACACAATGGTCTTTTTGGGCCTCCATGCAGGGACATCCCTGAGACACCTGGTCTCAGTCAAAGAGGAAGATTTCATTTATAAGATGGTTCCAGAGTTCTACATGCTTCTGACTCCTAAATTCTGGTATTAAGGCATGTACCACCACATCTGGACCTAAATTTTTCGTTAATTGCTTATCACAAGATGGAAGCTTAGCTGAGTGGGATTTTACTCATAGAATACCACTCCCTTAATTCCTTTTAATATCTTTAATCTGTTTATCTTCATAAACATGGGATTTAGATTTCTTCTATTTCTTAGTGCCACTTAAATTCTTGAACCATACATTTTGTATTTTTCCTTTCTGAGCTTGCTACATTTCATCAAAAACACTTTTCATCAGTGTGAACCATAGGACAAAATCTGTGCTAGGTTGTTTTCAGATCTCTTTGCCAGTTCAATCAATCCAAATCTCTTCAACATAGACTCAGACAAACTCTTCAGACAAGGTAAAAAAAAAAAAAAGCAGGCACATTCTTCACCAAAATATCCAGGCCCCCAATGTTCAAATCACCCAAAGCACCACTACCTTCCATCCTTCTACAAGAATTTGCCCATTAAGGCCTACTTAAATCACTCCACTGCTTTCCTAATCCAAAGTCACAAAATCCACACTCTTCCAAATAAAAGCAGGCCTAGTCCTATCATCATAATACTCCAGTCCTTGTTACCATTCTCAGTTAGGATCTCCATTGCTATGAAGGACACTATGTCCAAGGGAACTCTGCATCCACCACTTAATTGGGTGGCTCATAGTTTCAGAGACTTAGTTCATTATCATCATGGTGGGAAGCAGGACAGTGTCCAGGCAGACATGGTACTGGAGAAAGAGCCGAGAGTCCTGTATCTTGATCTGTAGGCAGCAGCAAGGATACTGTGTGAATGGTATCCTTATATAGCTTGAACATATATAACCTCAAAGCCTGCCTCCATAGTGATATACTTCCTCCAACAAGGTCACACATATCCCAACACAACCACACCTACTTCAACCAGACCACACCTATTCCAACAAGACCATATTTCCTGATAGTACCAATTCATGAAGGCCAAGTATTCAAAGGTAAGTGTCAAAGAGGGCTATACCTATTCACCACAATTATTTCCAACCTTATCTATTTTCTTGCAAATGAGAGATCATCACACTTCTTTAGGCTCAAACAATCCCATTGTACATATAAACCACAAACTATTCATCCATTTCTCTTTTTTGAACACCTAACTCAGCTATTGTAAAATGCATTGCAATAGAATTTGATGTACAAGAATTTATCTAACATGTTGGTTTGGAGTTATTTAGGCCAACACCCAGTAGCACTGCACTTGGTAATATAATAGATCATTTTTCAGTTTTAGGAGGAACTTATATACAGATTTCCACAGTGCACAGTGATTGGATGAATTCATTTTATGGTTTAACAATCATTAAAAAGACTTGTTGATTGTAAACCCAGTTGCACTTGGTCATACTAACATCTGTCAATAAATAATTTTCATGTGCCTCTGAGGTGAGAGAAAAAGCTCAAATCCTGACTTTCTCAGTTACCTATCCATGGCCATATGGTTTGCTTTTTCAAATATAAGCCCACATTATCTAGGGAAGCTCCATCAGAACAGATATAATTTTGTGCCATTATTTCCTAGAAACTGTGTTTGTAGAAGCATATAGGCAGATAGAAGCAACCAAGGAATCCTGAGACAAGGACAATGAGGACAGCTTGTCTGGAGAGTCATCTATACCAACAGTTAATGTTGCATGTCCATGTCATTTGTTATGGTTTGATACTGGTACTTAGGGTGAACATGAAAACCAACTATGGCCCAGTGTGCTTTCGCCAATGCAGGAAACATTTTCAGCAGGTTTTTTTTGCTTTGCCAATTGTAAAATTTAGGAAGCTGAGCTATAGGGAAGTTTCAAGAATTTTAAACTCAGTGATATAGTAAGTAGGGGGAAAAACATGTATTTAATCTTAATATTGTTTTATGGCAAGAGTTTTCTCTACAAATTGTAAGCTTTGAGTACTGGACCATCTGCACTATCTTTTTAACATTTAGCAATATAATTACATATAAGCACACTGAAGGCTGTCCCCAATAATACCAATGATATTATTGTGAATCAATTTAAAAAATATGACTCCTTTGTGAACAAAGCACATGGTTGATGAGTCATATTTCTACAGAATTTCATAGTCCACACTGTAGAGAGAGGACTCAAATATAAATTAAATAATTAAGAATAAGAATGATGGCAGACAAGGTTACCATATTAGTGGTTAATTATTCTTGAGCTACTACTCATTTTAATATATTTTATTATTAGTTTATTGAGTATTCTCTGTGTAGGGGAGGTGCACATGTGCACAGGTGCCATATAGCATGTGCTTCTATGGAAGCAGAGGTCTCTGTACCCACCATTGTTACACAATAGTGATCTACAGGAGGTAAGGTGGTATTTTGATTCAATAGTACTAATTTGATTGAAATGTCATGATTCTGACACCAATTAGTTAATTTTTGGAATATCTACTCACGCCATACTTTGACTAAGTTTTCCTGGGGATATTTAACAGAATCTTGTGTGGGAAATAAAGCTTAAGACATTTTTGTTACAAAGACAAAACTCTTTATAAAGTGCATGTGGCATTTTCCACAATGATGAGTTTCATAAAAATGCATGTGGTCCCTACCATAAAGAAGTATTATATAGATTGACAAACTCTTAAGTGTCTGGCAGAAGATCTGGTGTGGTTGCAGCCACATAGAGAATGAATAGATTTCCAGACTGTTAAGTAGGTCTACTTCCAACTTTCTGGCCAGATAACAGGTCATTCATCCCTTCCTTTGAAGGAGCAATCCTATATGTTTAATATTCCTGGTTTTACTAGTGCTTACCTGTGAGTTCTCCTAGTGCTTACCTCTGTGGCTCACACATGGGAGTAAATTCAAGACTTATTTAATCTGAGTAAGTCTTTATGTTTTCAATTCAAAAGTCACTTACTGGATGATCTGAAATAATTCCTTTAACTGCTTCATTATTTTAATTTGTCATGCGAAATTAGGGATAATTTGACCCCCTCCATGACAGTGCTGTAGGTATCAAATGGGATGACTCATTTGGAAACATGGGCACATTTTATGAATTTCTGTAAGACAATGTAGCTTGCTTCTCGGTATTACAAATAATTGTGGAATTACTGTGGATTTCATGACAAATTTGTGCCACTCACATTGTTTCATTGTGGTATACACTTTTTTAAAGAACACTTATTTAAAATAAAAGCACCTGTGTTGAAAGTCCTTTTAGTCATTAGGGAAATGAAAATCAAAACAACCCTGAGATTTCACCTTACACCAGTCAGAATGGCTATGATTAAAAACTCAGGAGACAGCAGGTATTGGCAAGGATGTGGAGAAAGAGGAACACTCCTCCACTGCTGGTCGGGTTGCAAATTGGTACAACCATTCTGGAAATCAGTCTGGCGGTTCCTCAGAAAACTGGGCACATCATTCCCACAGGATCCTGCTATACCACTTCTGGGCATATACCCAGAGGATTCCCCAGCATGTAATAAGGATACGTGCTCCACTATGTTCATATCAGCCCTATTTATAATAGCCAGAAGCTGGAAAGAACCCAGGTATCCCTCAACGGAGGAATGGATACAAAAAAAATGTGGTATATATACACAATGGAGTACTATTCAGCCATTAGAAACAATGAATTCATGAAATTCTTAGACAAATGGATGGACCTGGAGAACATCATACTAAGTGAGGTAACCCAGTCACAAAAGATCAATCATGGTATGCACTCACTAATAAGTGGATATTAGCCTAGAAAATTGGAATACCCAAAGCATAATCCACACATCAAATGATGTTCAAGAAGAACAGAGGGGTGGCCCCTGGTTATGGAAATACTCAGTGTAGCAGTGTAGGGGAATACCAGGACAGACAAGTGGGATGGGGTGGATGGGGAACAGGGGGAGGGAAGAGGGCTTATGGGACTTTCGGGGAGTGGGAAGTCAGAAAAGGGGAAATCATTTGAAATGTAAATAAAAAATATCGAATTAAAAAAAAAAAGAAAGTCCGTTTGTAGAGGAAAAGTACAACCAATGAGTTTGCTGGGTTGGCAACTCTTCTCTGAAGGGTATCTCTAGTGAAAAGCTGCATGGCTCACTGGAGCAATCAAAATTAAAAATGCATATGTGAGGCTAAAACACTCAAAAATAGTTCAGAGTTAAGCACATCATACTGCTTAAAATTTTAAAAGATGCAATTAGCTTTATTTATTTATTTTTTGGCAATTACTGACTATTCCTTGGATTATTGGTGAAAATAAAATGACTCCAAACAGTAATTTCTACTACAGTTTGTTAAATTATAATACAGATAGGCATATTATATCTTTCTTTTACTATAATTCCTTGCATTTCTCTTCAGAATATAATAGTTCCTGAAAATAGATCTACCTTACAAATTTTTTTACAATATTAAAAATTTTGATGTAGTTGTAGATAAACAGAAGCATTTTTTAGAAATATGTGAAAAAATAACTGCTATACCCATAATATAAACACACATACAAACACACACACACATACACAAAAACACAAACACACACTGCATTTTGCAAGAATTGTTTTTCATGAAATTCTTTAACCTTAGGATTTAAAGCATTTAAGATATTCTTACTCATTACTGAATTTGTTAATATTAAGTTAAATTTGTGTGTATATTTTTCCTTTTTCTAAGGAAGGCCATTAATAGAATGATGAAAATAAACATGATACATTTATTCACACATATATATTCATTAGTATATGCTAGACATTGTTCTAGGTGTTAACACATCAGTAACAACATACATCTCTAGGCGGTGGATCTTACACTGCAAGAAAGAAAGTGGAAAGTAAAGATTTCTTAACCAAGTTAAAGAGATAATAAACTTTCAAGGGATGGAAAGCAAGCTAAGAAAATAATAGATATGCAGCTTTTGAATTTTCCTTTGGTTTGCATATGGGTTCATAACCTCCAGGTACTAGATAGCATATTCAAAATAGGATTCAGTGAGAGAATCATGTATTTTAAAGATATGGACATTGTATGAGGAAAGGTATTTTTATACCTTATAGAGGACTCATGCCTGCATATTGTGCAATGCTGGATCTGCCCATTGTCTAGAATATAACGAGTTAAGTTTGTAAAAAGTGCAGTCTGGGAAAAACTGATATAATAGTGCTGATTCTAACATATGGAAACAAGAAGAAAGGATGCAACTATGCAATAGAACTCTTTCCTTCTGTAGTTTGTTGCTAGTGCGTCACAGGGGAAAAGCCTTATCACAAATTAAAAGAAAATAATCTAAGATGCTCTTCACTGCAGACAACTTGTAAGGTAACAGCCCCAGGAGTAGTCTAGAATGGAAAACAGGAGAGAAGCACAGATGGTCAGATAACTCTCTCCCAGGAAGTGACAGTGAAGGCCAGGCCTCAGTAGCCACATTAAGACAGATGGCATGGCAGGTACTTAGGTGACCCCTTCCAGTGCTGTGGTTACACATAACTGAGAACCTAAGAGCATCATTATCAGAAAGAACTTAAAAAAAAATCTCTACTTATTCATATTGATGCTTACCAATCTGTTAAAGTCTGCCCTCAGCTCTGTAAATCTCCCATGGCTATTTGAACTAAGCTCATCCAAAATATCATATACTGAACAAGAAAGGCATCAACTTTCCATCTATCCTGACCTTGCCCACATATACGGTGTGTCCTCTTATCTTTTCTCCTGAATCTGTAGCTCTCCTGTGTTTCTGCTGCTATGTTTCTGGCTCTTTCTCCCATTGAGCTTCTTGTCTTTCATTGCCATAGTTCTAGTCTTGGACTTCTGTCTTCTTGTGTTTCCTCAACTTGCTTTATAGCATCAATTTCCTTTTCTTTTTTTTACCTGTATAACCAGAAAGACACCTCTTGAGTATTGAAGTATTTCAAAACACACATACACCCACACAATACTGATTAAAGCTGCTTTCTTGATATCTTGCCCTCAGTATTTCTAAAAAAGGACCATATAGCATCTCTTTTGTTTACTCACAGATCGGTGAATTTTATGACTTTGTATGACTAACAGTACTTTAAAATTCTATAAAATTTAAATTCCCTCAGCATAAATAAGTATTTTCTATAAGTGTCCATGTTATTGAAATATCCTCAGGGGAGCCTCCTTCATCTTTTTAAGCTTTCATTTCTACCTGTACTATCCATTTCAGTGGATGGTACCAAGAGTCTTCTTGTTTTTTGTATAACATCCTTATCATTTTAAATACTATTCTTTAATACATAACACATTAGTTATAGATTCTGTTCCAGGTTAGTTTCTATGCTGAAATTCCCAATATTGCTACCCTAGCTTAAGTTCCTAATTTTTATCAATATTATGGGTACCACTTCCTTACATCAAACATATAGGTATATGAGTTTGGAGGGGAGGACTTGTGTCTGGCCATGGCTAGGGCTACTGGGAAGGAGAGCACAGGGAGTTCTACTGCAGTGGGGCACCATGGACCTGCTGGGCAAGTGTCTGGATGTGGGAGGCCTCGAGTACTTGCTCCAGCGATGGGGGAGGTGCAGTCTTGGGGTGCTCAGTCTTGGACATCCCAATCACCACTGTACAGAGAACTAAGTGAGGGTCCTGGGGGCCAGGATCTGACCTGGGGCCAAAGGGAAAAGGAGCAGGGAAGAGCACCAGCTGGGTCCCATGGGGATGAGAGTGTCCTTGGCTTGGTCAGTGGACAGCTTGGATTGGTGGCCATGGTGATTGGGAACACTGGGAGGCCTAAATAGGAGATTAGAGGCAGTTCTTGGACAAAAGACCTGTCCCATTGCTCCCCAAAATACTTCTCTTACTTTTCTTTTTTGTTTGTTCCATTGTGTTTTGCATTTTATTTTTGTTTTGTTTCTTCTTATTCATTTACTTTTAGTTTTCCTTTGTTCTCTGGGCAGATAACATTTTAAACTTACATTACAGAGGTCAAAATGAATTCAAGACTCAGACAACTTACATACATAATGTTCTTTTAATCTGTCTCTTCATTGTGCTTCTTTTATTAGTACATATTTTATTTCTCGAGCTACTGCTGATGACAAAAAACTGATAGTGGGGCTATGATAAAATTAGTGATATTGGAGATGGCACTAATGACATGGACAGTGACAGAAAATGACATAGTAAATCCCCCTTGGAAGCACACACCTATCTATTTTTTTGTTTTATCTGAAGCATCTATCAACATTCCAGACACAGTGCTGTTATTCAATAACTGTTTGTTGAATGAACAGAAGCATGAATGAAAGATGATGGTAATGACTAGGAGTGGTTCAATTCAATTGAGTTGATGATAGTGCATTATCCTTCTCAAAACGAGAAAATGCCAGTTTTTGTCTGCTTCAATAGCTTTTAAGGAAATGAACCATTCCAGCCATATCTTATCTCAGACAATTAATTTTCACCTTATTCTGTTGAGCATTATCACCTAGTATTTAGCACATTGTTAATTATCACTTTGTAACCATTTGTAAAGTGTGAAAAAGCCTCTTCTCTTTCACTAATTGTGTTTTCTCCAACCCAGCACAGTGACAAGCAGAAAATAAAGCATCTGTGGTAACATATCAAAAATAAACGTGTTGTGACTTCACCACATTAAAAGGAAATGCCAGTAATTTCTCTTCATTGACTAATAAAAGACAATAAGGAGATATTATGACTTCACTGAAAAATCCATAACAAAGAATCAGGGACAAACATAAAAAAGCAAGATAAGCTAAAAGGATGATTCCAGTGTCTATGTACAGGTGTCTTCTCATTATTCTGTTTATGGTTTAAATTTTAAATTTGATTGAGTTTTGCTTGAGGTCAAAGGAACTTTAAGTAGTGATGACCAGGTAGTATGCCCTGATATCTATCTGTGATCCCACCTTGCATATTTAACTTTTTATCTTTCAGGTTTAACAGAATATCCATTTGATTATGAACTCTTAAAATTCATTGTAAATAAAAGACTCATACTTGAACTGTGCAAATATCTAATGATTAGGGGCAAATTATATAAAACTTGTTATTATGTAATAATCATTCAGGTAGACACTGTACAAAGTTAGTAGTCATTAGATAATAGTTATACATGCCTTTTTATTTCTATAAATAACACTGTCACATTTTAGTGTAACCTTTGACCAATAAATCATACTAAATGTTATGATGTCAACTATTCAAATAGGTTCTTAAATTACTATTCTTTCTACCTACTGTCTACATAGGCACTGATATCTTTTAAAACACACTAATATGTGAAGTACGTGTCCTTCCATTAGCTTGTAATCTGTGAATGGATATGATCTTATAAGCTTCCTAAAATATATACATATATGAAGACTTACATTTTGATAAATAATGGAGGAGACTGAATGCCAGATGGATATCACTTGTCACTTTAAGTCCTGTTTTAAGAGAAGAAAATGAAATTGTAAAAGTATGAGTTTATGCTATGATATCTATATGCAACATAAAAATATGAAAATCAGTTCTATTTATCTGATGGTAGCTACTATACAACTTTATAATCATTCAGTAATGGTTCTATTTCCTCCAGAATTCCCTCTCCCATCAGGGCTAATTTCTATTGTCTAATTTCTGCTTTATCAGTAACATGGGATAGCACTCTATCCTATATTATTACATCATAGTTGTAAACAATAACTCTTTCATCCTTTATGTGTGGATATAAATACATTGCAAAGAAAGCTGACTTTAGACATAAAGAATATACAGTCTAGCTATATAAAAACATAATACAATATAAGCTTCCTAAAATATATACATATATGAAGAAGACTTACATTTTGATAAATAATGGAGGAGACTGAATGCCAGATGGATATCACTTGTCACCAAATGAATCCTCCAGTTCTAGAATCAAGTTACATTTAATTGTGTTGTTGGACAAATGGTTCCATGGAGACTCAAACAAAATAGACTACTGTCTAGGCTATTAGTTGTTCTCTACAAACTTATAATAATATTCTGTTGCTAAATATAACACCTACACAATTCATTGAATATGAGGAAGCGAGGCTGATGACTGCCTCTTCTGTCTCCACACCTCCCGACTAGTCTTCACGGTACTGGAAGTTACTCTGCATAAAACAAAAGGAAAATTATGGTTGCAACAGTGTTTTTCATGATAGAAGGGTATAGCTCATTGTGCCATAATGGGATAGGCAGGAAAATCTTCATCTGAGTCTCTGCTCCCTTTAATCATCATCATGGAAAAAATTCAAGACATATATCATTTCACATGGAACTCTCATTCATTCTGCTCACATATCAAAAAGAAACCAGGAAATAAATAAGATGATAAGATAAAGGAAAGGAAGAAGGGGTATTATATAAGGGAAGGAAAAAAGGAAGAAGAGAAAAGAAAGAAGAGAAGAAAGAAAATTGTCATCATTCACACATCTGTCCTTATGCCATCCGTGGTAAACAGAATGTGAAGATCACACCTCATCATGTAAAACTTCTGCAGGCTAAGCATATTGATAATCACTCCCATTTACATTTCCTCTATCTCTTCAATTCTCTGTCACTGATCTGTGTGTCTATTTAATAACTCTTCTCTACTCTTTATTAGGATGCATTAAACCCTCCTGTGCTAAGCAAGAACAAGTCTTGGTCATCCATTAAATCTAAGATCATATAAAACACATTTTCGTTGACTGTAATAAAACTCGATTCCATAGAGTAAGGGAATGCAGATCAAGAAATTGGTGGGGGGGGTTATCAGATGGAGGGTAAATGGGACAGAAGGTTTTCAGAGGGGTAACACATAAAGGGGATACCATTTGAAATGTAAATAAAGTAAATATTTAATAAAAAATTAAAAATGAAACAAAGTGTAGTAGTTGTTCCACTCATACTTCTGGAGCTTTGAGAAGATATTCCATCTGTGTGATGGAAAGAATTCTAGCTACCTGTCCATCACATATCTACTCTTCCATTGTTTAAGAGGGTCTTGTTTTCTTAGAGAAACGATTGATTAGTTATGAAAAACTTAGGTGGAGAGAATAATTTTTCCAATAGATGTATGGTACTCTTTGCTTCCAAATGACAAAAAATCATTTCTATTTTTACTGTGATTTTTTGAACAACCCAATTTTGGAAAATGATTAAGTTTGGCATTATGTATATACTCTAGGTGCATCCTGGAACTACTGGGGAAGAGTTTTGAATAGTGTTAAAGTATCTATCCCACCCAGACAAATTGAATTTAAATGTTCACCACATAATTTTAGTTTTAATTGGACTGACATGCTGTTCCAGAAGTACATCTCAGTACCAGTATATGTTACATTCAATGGTTGGCCAACCAGGACTCACAGGAACCCCCAGAGAACCCAGGTTGTGACCCATACCAGCCATATATTGCTCTCCACAGCCTGGTGGTAAGACCTTATAGCTGAATACACACTTAAACAAATCATTGAACACAGAGAAGTCAAAGTTATACCAACATAGAACATTGAGCCCTACTCTACTCCAATTGATTGACCAAGAACCAATGACTAAGTTAGTGCTAAGGTAAATCCAAGTACTACTGTTCTAAAAGCAAACAGACCACAACACAAAACATAACAATAAAATTAACCCTAATGATATTCTGCCATACTCATAGAAAAATGCTTTGCATAGCCATTCTTGGAGGAACTTTTTCCTGTAAGAAATGGGACCAAGTACAGTGACTCAAATCCAGACATCATGCACAGAGAGACAAACCTTGTAGCACTCAGCCCTAAACAATTTTCTTCCATCAGTCTTTCCACTCAGAATTCGGGTAATCCTGCTGAAGAGGAGAATAAAAGAAGTAAGAGCCAGAGGAGATGGAACGCACACACACACACACACACACACACACACACACACGGATACCACCACCACCACCACTAACAACAACAACAACAACAACAACAACAACAACAACAACAACAACAACTAAAAAACAAGTCCTTAAAATAAGTAGGACATGTGTACATATGAACCCACAGAGACTATGGCACAGTATGCTGGAACGTCATAGGTCTGTCTAGATGAGTTCCTAGTACAGAAAGAACAAATGAAAAAAAAACCCATTCATAATCCATAAGCCATCTCCAATTGATAGACTTACAAATAAAAAATTATTGTTCTTCAATGGGGTCTCATTGGGGAAACAAACCACTCTTAATGACAAGACCCCATGTCTAACCATAGATTTCCAACATAAAACAAATTCAAGGTGTCGTTCCTTGTCTCATAATGCTTCCACAGGGTATGCATATTTTTCTTTGAACCTGATATGCATTTTGCACATACATTATGCTTTGGGAGGGCTTAAATTTGTGGGATTTCTGTGTGTGGATATGTGGCTGTGTGTCTATACATGTTGCATGAACTGTTTTTTGGCTCCTGTTCTTGTTTGTTTTCTATGATTTCAATTTGCTAGTTTTTCTTTTCTTTTCTTTTATTATTTTTAGATTTCTGTTTTTCTGTGCAATATAATGCATATTGCACAAAACCACTTTCCTTCAGGAGGAAAAACCTGCTTCATTTTAGCAATCAGTGCTATCAACTACAGCTGTAGACTCTGCTATCTCCTATAGGCATATATTTTTTGTTTTTTCTTTATTTTATTTTATTTTTTTATTCAATATATTCTTTATTTACATTTCAAGAGATTTTTCCCTTTCCTGGATCCTCCCTCCCCGAAAGTCCCATAAGCCCTCTTCCCTCTGGCTGTTCCCCAATCCACCCCTTCCCATTTCCCCCTCCTGGTATTCCCTAACACTGCTGCACTAAACTTTTCTAGGACCGGGGATCACTCCTTCATTCTTCTTGGACACCATTTGATATCTGCATTGTGTCTTGGGTATTTCAAGCATCTAGGCTAATATCCATTTATCAGTGAGTGCATACCATGAGTGTTCTTTTGAGACTGGGTTACCACACTTAGGATGATGTTCTCCAGTTTCATGCATTTGTCTAAGAATTTCATGAATTCATTGTTTCTAATGGATGAATAGTACTCCATTGTGTATATATACCACATTTTCTGTATCCATTCCTCTGTTGAGGAACATCTGGGTTCTTTCCAGCTTCTGGCTATTATAAATAAGGCTGCTATGAACATAGCGGAGCATGTATCCATATTACATGCTGGGGAATCCTCTGGGTATATGCCCAGGAGTGGTATTGCGGAGTCCTCTGGAAGTATCATTCCCAGTTTTCTAACAAACCACCAGACTGACTTCCAGAGTGGCAGTACCAGCTTGCAACCCCACCAGCAGTGGAGGAGTGTTTCTCTTTCTCCACATCCTCACCAGCACCTGTTTTCTCCTGAGTTTTTCATCTTAACCATTCTGACTGGTGTGAGGTGAAATGTCAGGGTTGTTTTGATTTGCATTTTCCTGAATACTAAGGACTGATGACTAAACATCCTCTTGATAATAAAATTTCAGAGAAACATCACATGACACAATTGTAGCTTCAAAGAATACAGAAATTTCCATTTATTTCTCCTCTGCTGTTGCCAGGATCTCAGTCTGATGCTGAGCTGTAGTCTTCATCTTTTTTGAAACTTCATTTCCACTGAGGAGAGCACCTCCACTGCCTCCATTCATATATATATATGTATATATGTGTGTGTATAATTTCATACTATATATACATTAGCAATATTAACAATATAATTTATTGATTCTAACAGCCTTTGGTTTGAATACCTATGTAAAAGCATGTTGGAAGATGTTATTCTCCTACTAAAATGTAGGAAAAAAATGAAGAATTTTAAAATATTTCATAAGTTTATCAGCAAAGTGATTATGACAGAACTGTCTCCATAATCTTTAAAGGAAAGTTGAATCCAGAGTGTCTTGAACATGACTTGCTTTCCAAGATCAAAGATAACAGAGACATAATCTGGGAAGCAGAACTTGTGGTAAATGTGATAAGCTGAAGGATCAGAGCCACTCTGTTTCTGAGGTGATTGGAGGTAGGGGGTGCTCATCCTCAGTGCAAATGAAGTTTAAGCAAAGATGGAGACTAGGGCTGAAAATCAGATTGAGATCCTGGCAACAGCAGAGGAGACTTAAAGGGAAATTTCTGGTTTGTTGTGGCAGCAATTTGAGAGTCCATTGCTTCTCACAAATGAATGAGATCTGTCATCTTAATTTAATATGATAATAATTTTTATTCTCTATAGGAGAGATTTCAAGGTCAAAGTAGATTTTGCCAATGCTTTTATTTAACATGGAAAGTGAAAAGCTAATTATTTTCAAGTGATGCTAACATTTGTCTCTCACCTATGTGGGACCAAAGACCTGAGAACAAGTTGGGCCCTCAAGCTCAATGACATACAACTCAAAATCCATCATCTGATGACACGAGAATCTGTAAGATTCCTCCTCCTAAAATATAATTTCATAATGTGAATAACCCAATGTCTGAAGAGTAGATTACAGCATGAAAGGCATCAAGACACACGCTTCCTCTGAAGACAGTTTCTTAGAGAAACTCAGGCTGTGTAGTGAGACAGTAGCTTTGACATTAGGGAACTTTGAAGCTTTCAGGATCTGCAGCCATAGCATTCACTGAAGATGCCCCAGTTCTGGTCACATTAAGACAAAATTATCATACTAGAAAATTACTTGCCTTTTTTCTATTATCTGACATAACCAATCAAAATTTTCACTTCAAAAAAGTTGTAAGTCTGGGAGGGTGGGGAAAGTTGTAAGTCATGCAAAAATTTAAATGAACACAGTCTGTACCCATAAAGTAATGACAGATACAAACTCAGAAATGACAGAGAATTGGAGTATCAGATAGAGAATTTTAAATAACTATGATTAATATGTTCAGGGATCTAGTGGGGATGTAGACAGCATGCAGGAACAGATGGTTAATTGTGAGCAGTGGGATGGGCATACTAGTGAATAATCAGAAGAAAAGAATAGAAATGAAAGCCAGTGTAAGAAAAAAGAAGGTTCTATCTCAGCAGTTCCTTGAAGGTTGGACATGGAGGAAATCTGTGAATTTAAGGACAAATCAGTCCCTCAATTAAAACGTGATAGCAATGAAAAAAACTTAATAACATATAATATTTAAAAACTGTGCCAAAACTATAGAACAATTATTATTACATATCCAAATGATTGGAAATATTGAAATATTAATATATCATTATCATATTTATTCAATTGGAAATACAGAAAAGAAGGAACAGAATAGATGGTATGTACAGCTACATAGTTTAAGATTAATTAATGTATAAAAGAAATATTCAGAAACTTTAGAAAATACAACATAGGAAAAACACTGAACAGCAAAGCAACATATATACAGGGATGTGTCCTATTCAGTGGATACAGTATTTTGTTTTCTTTGCAAATGAATTTTATTTGTGAATCAAGAGAGGTCACTGGATTCCACAGTATAGTCTTCAAAATATAGTACCTTTTTTACAAAATTATTTACATTTCAAGTGTTGTCCCCTTACCCAGTTTTCCCCCTCTCAGAAACCCCCTAGCCCATTCCCCTCCCCCTGCTTCTATGAGGGTGATCCTACACTCATCCAGCCATTTCTGCCTCCCCTCCCTCCTTTCCCTACACTGTGGCATCTACTGAACCTTCATAGGACCAAGGACCTCTCCTCCCACTGATGCCTGACAAGGCCATCCTCTGCTACATATGCAGCCGGAGCCATGTGTACTCCTTGGTTAGTGGCTTAGTCCCTGGGAGTTCTGGGGGGGGAGGGGTACAGCTGGTTGATAATGTTGTTTTTCCTATGGGGTTGCAAAACCCTCAGTTACACAATAAAAAGACAGATTAACAGAGTACTTAAATAAATAATGTGATTTAAAAGAAAGCACGGGGATTGAGGAAGCCAGCTTAACTATTCAAAAATTACTCCAATTTTCCCAATGGACACTGGATGAACAAGAAGAGAATTTAGTATAATATTAAAGTACTGAGTGAAAAAAATAGAGCATCAAATAGAATACTCACGAGCAGATGTAATCCATCAATAGCAGACATATTCGGCAAGTAATATTTAGAAAAATTCTTCAATGTTGAAAAAACTATATATATATAAAGTTTATGTATTTAGTGGGAAAACATGTAAAAAGGAATAAATGCTGACTTTTTTCATTTTATTTTATGTATATGGTTGTTTTGTCTGAATGTATGTCTGTAGGCCACTTGTGCTGTGTTCATAGCAGCTGGAAGTGGGTAACTGATGCCCTGTGCACGAAGCCAGAGATGTTTACACCATGCCAGTGTTTGCAATCAAACCTGGGTCATCTAGAAGATTTGCCAGGGCTCTTAAACACTGAGCCATCTCTCTGGCCCTAATTTTTTTTTAAATGATCAATTTAGCCATAAGCTAAAGGATGGCTTTGCTTTGCAGTAGCATTGTACTGAATGATTCTAGGCCATGTAATTAAAATGAATGACAGTAAAGCCACAACAAATCAGAGGAAGCCACCAGGACTGCCCTTAAGTAGCCTGAGCACTACATAGAGTTTTCAGTTTGTGAAGATTAGTAAAAACTCAAACTGAAAACTCTAAGAACAACTCCTTAAAGTATATTATGCTCATGATGATCACCTGTATCTTAAGCACTTGGGAAGCTGAGGAAGGAGAATTATATGTGTTAAAAAACTGGTTGGCTTGAAAATAAACCAACAATGTGTATATTTCATATACTAGGAGAGGAGAAAAGGCAGGAAACACTTCAAACAGGTTAACTGGAAAAAGAAAGAACACAAGGTAAAAGAACTAATACTATCAATATAAGAGAAATGGGGCAGACACTATTAGTCTATGTCAAGTAAATAGCTTTACATTATAACAAACAAAGTATAGCAATTAAAGGCGTGTATGGTGGCATCCAGCTATATATTCAGCACTTGGAAAGCCAAGGTAGGAAGACTGTTACATTCAAATACAGCTTGGAAAACATAGCAAGGATCAGCCGCAATTAAACAGAGCATTGGGGTGGATGAAAAATAAAAGTATCTCAATAAATAAGTTTGGTCCATAAAAGTGAGATATTTTAATTAAATGGAGTCATGCAAGTCAAAGTAAGTGATAAAAATAATATTCTATGTCCAGGGCAAGCAAAATAATGCTATAGTTATATGTTAGTGATAGCAATATTTTGCATTGGAAAGTAAAAAAAAAAAGTTGAGATAAAGGTGAGTCTAAATATCATAACGCATTCAATTCTCCAATGAACAAAATGTATGTGTGTGCCCAGCTACAGGGTAGGAAACCACAAAAGTTAAATGCTGTAGCACTGCAAGGACACACAGATATATTTACTACTGTAATCGAAGACTCAACATCCATCCTTACGTAACAGATACATAAGGGAGGCATATAATCCTATTTATATTGCTAACTTAAACCAAACTATGAATCAACTTAATCTAATTGACATTTATGGAACAATCCATTTAGAAATAGCATGGGCTTATTCATTTTAGTATATCAACTTACTTGATAGGGTGTAAATATGGCCAAGCAAATAAATGTCTACTACCTGCACCCATCATATAAGGGCTCGAGCTCATATTCTAGCACCCGCATCAGTAGGCAGGAACAATTGCACACACCTGCAATTCTTGCCCTATGAATAGCAGAATCTAGAGTTTTCTGACCATCACAGCTCCAGGTTAGGTGAGAATTCTTCTCTTAAGAATAATGCAGAGCGACATGGAAATGCTTATAACATCTTTCTCTGGTTTCTACACGCATGCATATGTACACACACACACACACACAGGCACATGTGCAAATACATATGTGTGCACATACCATACATACCTCATGTACACACATATATACATATCCATACATTAGGAAAAATGACCACCTTAAATATTTGAAAGGAAAATAAGTCATTCATATTACATATTTTCTCAGCCCAATATAAAATCAAATGATTAATGCAACTCAAGAATCAGGAAAACCTACAAATTCCTAGAAAGTAAAACCAAACCAAACCAATCACTCAACCAACAAATAAAATATTTGAGAAATTTTTCAATCAGAAATTGTATGAAATTTCAAACTGCTTTCACTTAAACATTTAATGTAGAATGTTGTGACCTGGGGATGAATTGGTGAATAGCGGAGAATTTATATCATCAGTTACAGACACTTGAAAATGACATTAAAATGACAAATTTAATATCCCAAATAAATGAATAAGGAAACATGTAAAGTGTAAATTAAAGCATCCAAATAAAAAGAAAATATGCAGCAAAGATATCAATAATACTGATAATTATAAAACAAAGTGAAACTCAGTTTTTAATATGGTTATTTAAAATATTCTGAGAAGTTGTATTATGGCTAAACTAAGAAGAAGAAGAAGAAGAAGAAGAAGAAGAAGAAGAAGAAGAAGAAGAAGAAGAAGAAGAAGAAGAAGAAGAAGAAGAAGAAGAAGAAGAAGAAGAAGAAGAAGAAGAAGAAGAGGAGGAAGAAGAAGAGGAAGAAGAGGAAGAAGAAGAAAATACATCTAATTATAAAAATGGGTAGAGTGTCTTCATGTCTTCTTTGTTAACCTGAACTACTAAAACAAATGCTTTATACTGAGAAACAAAAGTAAGGGTTCATTTCTTACAGGTCTGAGATTGAGCAAGTTCAAATCTAAGGAATCCACAGATTTCCAGTGAAGGCTTGTTTTCCACTTCAAAGATGGCAGCTTTTTGCTATGTTTCCACATGCTGGAAGACTAGGAAGTGGCTCCTTCCCATCTCATAATGTTAACTCTGTCCATGAACTTAGAACCTTACTGTCCCAACAAGTGACATCTTTATTTTTAAGTTTTAATTACTATTTTAATTATGTTTATATGTATGAGAATTTATGAGGGTGGGGAAGAATGTATCCCCAGGCACCAGAGTTCCACATCTGGCCACACTCAGTGAGATTAAGCCCCAGAATCCATAGAGTCTACCAGGTCAAGTTTTGTACCTGTGGAGTTTCCACAGTGATGTGTTTGGGTTAGTACATTTTCCAACATTAAAAATGAAAAATGAGGTGACAGAAATAGTTCTGGTTTCGGGAGTATTGGAGTGACAAAGCCCTGAATGAGTGAAGTTGTATGCGAATGTGTGTTGTTGACATGGAAATAGCCATGTTAAGGTCCTCAGTGTTAGAAAAAATGGCAAAGCCTTCACCCCAGTGTTTAGGTACAGAGCAGTGGCTAGCCCTTCCTATGATCTCTGTATCAGTGTTGATAATATGTGAAGAAGTTATACCATAACATTCTCCCAACAGGATAACTGTGGCCTGAAGACCATTTCCCTAGGAGACTGCTCTGACTGAAATCAGTTAAATCTGACTCTTTGATTCAGCTGTATACTATGATCTGCCTCCCTGTATGAAATAATATGGGCTTTCTCTACTTGTATACCATGAACATGCAGAGATTCTTGAGGGCTGCAGGTTCTTCATCAGAGAGCCCATTCTATCTGACCATGACTTTTCTGATAACATGGTTTCAAATTTTCTTCATACCCTGGCCATCATAGTTGGGTCCAAGTCCTCCAGTAAATGTGTCTTTATGGTATGTTGCCTGGGTCCATGAGTTCTACCTGGCTTGCAAGTTCTGCAAGAGCATCATTTGAATTATAAGTTCAACATGCAATTCTCAGATGATGTACATCCTCTCTTCTACTCTCTGTGCCTTTCGTACTATCCAAATATCCCCTGAACCCTCAGGCCTGAATGAATAGACTTTAAGTGATCAAAGACTGAGCTCTGAAATTATTGAGAACCCAAATTCCTGCCTTTCTGAGCTTTTGGAGGATGAATAGTCCAAAAATCATGTAGAGATGCCTATGAGATCATGTTTTTATTGTCTTGTTCAGGAGCAGGAAGGCTTCTCATTCTACATTAAACTTTTTTTAATTATTATTTTCTATATTCTTTGTTTACATTCCAAATTACTTTCCCTTCCCGGCTTCCCCCTCCCCATAAGTCCCATGAGCCCTCTTCACTCTACCCATTCTCCAATCAACCCCCTCCTACTTCTCTGTCCTCATACTCCTTTACAAAGCTGGATCAAGCTTTTCCAGGATCAGGGACCTCTCCTTCCTTCTTCTTGGGAATCATTCGATATGCGAAATGTGTCTTGGGTATTCAGAGCTTCTGGGGTAATATCCACTTATCAGTGACTACATTCCATTTGTGTTCCTTTGTGGTTGGGTTACCTCACTGAGGATATTTTACAGATCCATTCATTTGCCTAAGAATTTCATGAATTCTTTGTTTTTAATTGCTGAGTAGTATTCCATTGTGTAAATATACCACATTTTCTCTATCCATTCCTCCATTGAGGGACATATGAGTTCTTCACAGCTTCTGGCTATTACAAATAAGGCTGCTATGAATATAGTGGGGCATGTGTCCTAATTGCATGTCAGGGAATCCTCTGGGTATATGCCCAGGAATGGTATAGTAGGGTCCTCCGGAAGTGTCATACCCAGTTTTCTGAGGAACCTCCAGACTGATTTCGAGAGTGGTTGTACCTACTTGCATTCCCACCAGAAATGGAGGCATGTTCCTCTTTTTCCACATCCTCGCCAACACCCGCTGTCTCCTGAGTTTTTAATCTTAGCCATTCTGACTGGTAGGAGGTGAAATCTCAGGGTTGTTTTGATTTGCATTTCCCTAATGAATAATGACACTGAACATTTCTTATGGTGCTTCTCAGCCATTCAAAGTTCTTCAGGTGAAAATTCTTTGTTTAGCACTGTACCCCATTTTTTCATAGGGTTATTTGGTTCTCTGGATTCTAACTACTTGAGTTCTTTGTATATATTAGATATTGGCCCTCTGTCAGATGTAGGATTGGTGAAGATCTTTTGAAAATTTGTTGGTTGCTGTTTTGTCTGCATGACAGTGTCCTTTGCCTTACCGAAACCGTAATTTTATGAGGTCCCATTTGTCATTTCTTGATTTTAGAGCATAAGCTATTCGTGTTCTGTTCAGGAACTTTGCCCCTGTTCCCATGTCCTCAAGGGTCTTCCCCAGTTTCTTTTTTATTAGTTTCAGTGTGTCTGGTTTTATGTGGAGGTCCTTGATGCACTTGGAGGTGAGCAGAGTACAAGGAGATAAGAATGGATCATTTGCATTCTTCTGCATGCTGATCTCCAGTTGAGCCAGCACCATTCATTGAAAAGACTATCTTTTTTCCACTGGATGGTTTCAGCTCCTTTGTCAAAGATCAAGTGACCATAGGTGTGTGGGTTCATTTCTGGGCTTTCAATCCTATTCCCTTGATCTACCTACCTGTCACTGTACCAATACCAAGCAGTTTTTAACACTATTGCTCTGTAGTACTGCTTGAGGTCCAGGATACTGATTCACCAGGAAGTTCTTTTACTGTTGAGAATAGTTTTAGCTATCCTGGGTTTTTTGTTATTCCTGATGAATTTGAGAATTGCTCTTTCTATCTCTATGAAGAACTGAGTTGGGATTTTAATGGGGATTGCAATGAATCTGTATATTGCTTTTGGCAAGATGGCCATTTTTACTATATTAATCCTGCCAATTCACCAGCATGAAAGATTTTTCCATATTCTGAGATTTTCTTTGATTGCCTTCTTCAGAGACTTGAAGTTCTTGTCATACAGATCTTTCACTTATTTTGTTAGGGTCACCCCAAGATACATTATATTGTTTGTGGCTATTATAAAGGGTGTCATTTCCCTAATTTCTTTCTCAGCCTATTTATCCTTTGAGTATAGAAAGACTACTGATTTGCTTGAGTTGATTTTATAACCAGCCACTTTGCTGAAGTTGTTTATCAGCTGTAGGAGTTCTCTAGTGCAGTTTTTTGTGTCACTTAAGTATACTATCATATCATCTGCAAATCGTGATAGTTTGACTTCTTCCTTTCCAATTTGTATCTCTCTGACCTTATATTTTCTAATTGCTCTAGCTAGAATTTCAAGTACTGTATTTAAAAGACATGGAGAGAGGGGACAGCCTTGTCTGGTCCCTGATTTTAGTGGGGTTGCTTCAAGTTTATCTCCATTTAGTTTGATGTTGGCTACTGGTTTGCTGTATATTGCTTTTACTATGTATATGTATGGGCCTTGAATTCCTGTTCTTTCCAATACTTTTAGCATGAAAGGATGCTGAATTTTGTCAAATGCTTTTTCAGCATCTAATGAAATGACCATGTGATTTTTTTCTTTGACTTTGTTTATGTAGTGGATTGTATTGGTGGATTACCACATATTGTATCATCCCTGCATCCCTTGGATGAAGCCTACTTGATCATAGTGAATGATCATTTTGATGTGTTCTTGGATTTGGTTGGCAAGAATTATTTTGAGTATTTTCCCATTGATATTATGAATATTCAGGCCAACAAGGGAAATTGGCCTGAAGTTCTCTTTCTTTGTTGGATCTTTGTGTGATTTTGGTATCAGCGCAATTGCGACTTCCTAGAACAAGTTGGATAGTGTTCCTTCTGTTTCTATTTTTTGTAATAATCTTAAGAGTATTGGTGTTGGGTCTTCTTTGAAGGTCTGATAGAATTCTGCACTAAAACCACCTAGTCCTGTGCTTTTTTCTTTTCTTTTTTTTTTTTTTTTGTTTGTTTGGAAGACTTTCTAGAAGCTCTTCTATTTCTTTAGGGGTTATGGGACTGTTTAGATCATCTATTTGATCCTGATTTAATTTTTGTGTTTGGTGTCTGTATAGGAAATTGTCCATTTCCTCTAGATTTTCCAGTTGTGTTGCATATAGGCTTTTGTAGTACGATCTGATGCGTACTGTTCAACCTCTATGTGTATGTGGGCTTTCTGTTGTTTTTGTTGCTATTGAAGACCACTCTTATTCCACAGTGATCTGATAGGAGGCATGAGATTAGTTCGACCTTCTTTTTTTGTTTAGGTCTGTCTTGTGACCAGTTATATAGTCTATTTTGGAGAAGGCACCATGAAGTACTGAGAAAAAGGTATATTCTTTTGCTTTAGAATAAAATGCTATATATATATATATATATATATATATATATATATATATATATATATATATATATATATATATGATAAATCCAATTGATCCAGTGCTTCAATTAGTTTCATTGTGTCCCTGTTTAGTTTCTGTTTTCCTGATCTGTTCATTGAGGAGAGTGGAGTGTTGAAGTTGCCCACAATTATTGTGTTAGGTGCAATGTGTGCTTTGAGCTTGAATAAAGTTTCTTTTACGAATGAGGGTGCCCTTGCATTTGGAGCATAGATGTTCAGAATGGAGTTCCTCTTGGTAGATTTTTCCCTTCACCAGTAAGAAGTGTCCTTCTGTGTCTCTTTTGATGACTTTAGGTTGAAAGTCAACTTTATCTGATATTAGAATGGCTACTCTGGCTTGTTTACCATTTGCTTGTAAAATTGTTTTCTAGCCTTTTACTCTAAGGTAGTGTTTGTCTTTGACACTGAGGTGTGTTTCCTGTAAGCAGCATAATGTAGGGTCCTGTTTACGTATCCAGTCTATTAGTCTATGTCTTTTTATTGGGGAATTGAGTCCATTGATGTTTAGAGATATTAAGGAATAGTGATTATTACTTCTTGCTATTTTTGATATTATTTTTATATTTGTGTGGTTATTTTCTTTAAGTTTGATGAAAGAAGTTTACTATCTTGCTTTTTCCAGGGTGTAGTTTCCCTCCTTGTATTGGTGTTTTCTACCTATGGCACAGGTCTCTGACTGATATGGCTGCTTGGTCACAGGAGCAAAGATGGTGGGGGAACCTCAGACCACAGGGCTCCATCTAACTGCTGTACTCCCTGCAGGTCAAGTGCTCCCCTGCAGGATATGTGCCCAGACAGCTGTAGAGCTGCCCAGCTCCTGCACGCAGAAGGAAACAGGTGGGCTGCATCCCAAGTGATCAATCCCCACTCTGGTGTTCCCTGTACACCCAGCTAAGCTGGCTGCTTGGCCACAGGATCCAAGATGGTAGGGACCTCAGACCACTGGACTCCCTTTAACCACAGGACTCCCTGCAGGTCAGATGCTCCCTCACAGGATAAGTGCCCAGGCAGCTGTAGAGCTGCCCAGCTCCCTCATGCAGAAGGAACCCAGGCAGGCTGTGTCCAGAGAAATCCTTCACTCTGGTGTCCTCTGTGTACCTGGCTGAGCTGGCTGCTTTGTCACAGGAGCCAAGATGGTGTTGACCTCGGACCGCAAGGCTCCTTCTAACTACAGCATTCCCCACAGGTCAGAGACTTTCCAAGCTGAGCTGGCTGCTTGGCCACAGGAGCCAAGATGGTGAGGACCTCAGACCCCCAGGCTCCCTTTAACCACAGGATTCCGTGCTGGTCAGATGCTCCCCACAGGATAAGTGCCCAGGCAGCTGTAGAGCTGCCCGGCTCCCTCACGTGCCATGTGAAACTTCTTGTCTAATGGTCACCTTACAGTCCTTAGAGTTCTCCCTGTGCAGCATTTTAAAAAAATCTCTTGTATCATTTCTAGCTGAGAATTTTACAAATGTGTAGATCCTTCTAATCTGCCTTTTCCTTCACTTTCATTTTGCTGTAAGCATCATCATCATCATCATAGTCATCATCATCAACAACAGAAACCTATTTTATACCTTCAAATTTTTCATTACATATTTCTTTTTAAAAATCCCCTATTTTATTGCTTCCAGATCTTACCTTTCCTATAACAGTAAGGCACACATGATACGGTCCAATTTTGCCCTTTTATAAGAAAGTTAGATTTTCCACTAGTTTTAAATCATCCATTCCTTGTTTCCATCTGAGAACTCCTGATAAATATTTCTTGTATCCATATTTCTAGCAACAGTCCATTCAATTGCAGTTAACTCTTGTGTAGAATGAGGTTATCTCTAGAGTTCTCTTTTTCCAAGATTTTATCGGGTTCACTGCTCTTTATCACTAAGAATGAGATGGATTGTTCAAACATTCACCTCAAAACATCCCAACTTCTTCTATTACCAAGTCTCAAAGCCATTCCACAATTTTAAGAATTCTTTACAAAAACACACCATTCATTCTACCAAGTGCTGTTTGAGGGAGCTTAATCAATTGGGCTAAGTGAGTTGAGAAAAGAAGAGCTAGCAGACAAACTATGTAATTTTAGCTCTTTTTGAGTCATGGAGCCCAAGATGAAGTTTATAGATTTAACTCACTCTGTTTTTAAAAGAGATTATTTGATTTTCTGACTGCAAGAGAGATAAGCCATTTCCTTTCAACTTCTTTTATAAAGACCAACTAGCTGACATATAAGCATGAAGCCTCCATAATATAATTGCTTTTCCAAACACTCCACTTCTTAGTTCTATAACTTCAGGTTTTATATTCCATATGAGCATGTGAATTTAGCCTCCAGCTCTACAAAGGGAGTACTAGTGGTTATTTATGTTGACACAATCCATTCCTAGAATAAAATAATAATTTATCTAATTATTTCTTGCCTTTTCATGTCAAATATATTGTTAGATGGGGATAAATTATTTTTCTTGCTCTCCATATTTTGATATTTTAAAGACTTTAAATATATATGTATATACATACACACAAATACATTATGAGCAGGTCAAAGTATAATTGTTCTGTGCGTTATAATTGAGGAAATGACTCAAAAGACTGCTCAGACAATGTTGGTGGCTTTTACAGAGCAGAATGATAAACTATGATAATTTATTTGGTAATTAGAACATGTTGGAAGTTGCGAATGAAGCAAATTATATGATTAGAGTTACAAGTCAAGAACAATTGATTTTGCAGATACTTTACAGTTCCAAATATTGTTCTCTTTCAGTCTAAGATTGATTTTACCATATTCCACGGAAGGGCCCAATTTTTCTTTAGAGGGCCATCTTTTCCCTAGTGATAAAACTGCCTTCACTGTATTAAAGGGAAGAAGAAGAATTAGATAGTCCTGTTTTCATGTTGTTAATATTGTCAAGACAAGAAGGCATGAAATCCTCATCAAGAAGACACTGGCAGAGAATGCTCCACAATAATTATTCAAAAGCTGTGGGGAAAGATTGCCTTGAAGGATTAAAGTATGAACATATTCTGGCCATGTGAACATGAAGCATGTCCTTGATATAGTTAATGGCATGTGTTAGAGGAATTATTTTTCTTTCTACCAATAATCTTGTAAATTTAAATGAATCCTCTACCTTTTCTGTAGTGTGAGGATCTCACTGAGAAATGATGAGACAAAACACAAAACAAAAAAGAAATCACTGACTCACTGTTCCACTGTGAGTCAGATCTAGATCTACAGTCTACATTATAACTTAAATGACCATTTTTATTTCACCATGGAAAATTCAATTTCTTGGATGATTACTTATTATTTCACATTTTTATGTGGGCATAAAGTTCATTTCATACACTATTGAAAAAACAGATTTTAATTAAACCTCAGATCTCAGAAACATTGCATTATGTGCAATTCCTGTTAGCAACAACCAAGAACAATTCCTTTGCAGTGCATTAACCAGTTCATGTTTGTTTATCAGCATTTCCTGGTTCTCATCCTCCAGTCCCCCTTTTCTTCCACAGGGGAATCTCAGTATCCAAAGATATGTGGAGTAATAACTTCAAATCTATGACTATAGTATGTATTAATAAAGTCCTTTAACTTCTGTAAATGATCACACATTTCTTGCGTCCAAGGGCTAGGGATATTTATAGAGATAAATGGGTTGGTTGGAACTAACATGCGCTAAACAACAAGACTATCTCAAAATTGAAACCAATCCATCTATCTAGAGACTACTATCTTACACTCTTCAGACATACTACTGAGTAAATCATGTTGGTCATCTTGTTGTGAACTTAACTGAGCATATTTTGACATTTAAGAATAAGTGCCCATTATGCGTGATATCTGGGATCAAAGTCAATATGCTTCCATTTGAATCTATTTTATTTACTGTAACATTCATATTTCCAAATATAGTGTTTTATGGCAATCTGGCAAACCAAAAATACACTTATTATGTTAAATAATACTGGAGTTTATGTTAAGTATTTTCTCAGAAGCTAGACAATGTCTTAAATCTACTTTCTTTGTCATTATTATAGTATTATGAACTGGGTTATTTGAGATAAATATCCTTAAACATGTATGTGTGTACTTGATTATGAGAGATACTAGAGACAGTTGCATGGGTGTTAAAACAGTCAGATGTCTTTCTACAGCAGCTTCTTTTGTTTAGGTTAGCAAGAATTTATTGTATATTTTGTTGGAATTTTTCATGCTCTTGTTAAGTTGTTTCTTTGCCTAGTTTATTCATGAGCATACTTTAAGACAAAGCTCCAATTAATGTGAATATATTCTTCTGACTTGCGATGTCTTTCATTAATATAATAGTATTTAATCAGGTGAAGGCATATATTTGTTATCAAACAATGTGTACTGAAAAGATGAATTGAAGGAAAAGTCTCTGTGCCAATTGTTGTCACTGTCCTAAAATAAACAAATTGTGCCTACATAAAGCCATAGTACATAGAGAATTAGAAATTCTCAGGATTTTTAACTTTAAACTATTCCTATTATACATAGAGAATTAATAGACTGCTTGAGTATACTAAAACAAAGTAGTTCAATGAACGAGATAGTTTACTATCATATTATATTTTTTGTTCTTTTCAAATAATTTATTCTGTTTCTGAGTATAAAGACTCCTTAATTTTCAGTTTTGCTATAACCCACTATAATGAAATTAAGACTTTGTTAGATTTTTCTGGACATAATTTTTCATTTTCTATTATTTTCAGGTATAGAGAACATCATACTAAGTGAGGTAACCCAGACTCAAAAGATCAATCATGGTATGCACTCACTAATAAGTGGATATTAGCCTGGAAAACTGGAATACCCAAAACATAATCCACACATCAAATGATGTTCAAGAAGAACGGAGGAGTGGCCCCTAGTTCTGGAAAGACTCAGTGTAGCAGTATAAGACAAAACCAGAACAGGGAAGTGGGAAGGGATGGGTGGGAGAACAGAGGGAGGGAAGGGGGTTTATTGGACTTTCGGGGAATGGGGGACCAGAAAAAGGGAAATCATTTGAAATGTAAATAAAAATATATCGAATAAAAAATAAAAAAATAAAAGTATGGTTAGATAAGTGGCTTGCTTTATTTTATTGTATTACACAATAAAATCCACAAAGAACAGAGAACAGTGGTCTGCAGCCTTTGATGTGGTAGTTATTACATTAATTAATGGGTTAATAATTTCTGTCACAGATGCATACAGATATGACACTAATTGGTATAAAGTCATCACTTCAAATCATGCTCATCCCAGTAAATGTTGCATGACAATTATAGTCCTTGATTTTATTTATATTTTATAAACATATTAACACAAATTACAATAACATATAATTCATTATTTCTAGTGAGATCACATGAGTAGTGGAATAATGAAAATGTGAAGAATGTATAACCAGATATGATATAAAAAATGGTATGATTACATATGTCTACAAAAGTAGGCCTCATTAAGGTAATTGTGTTCAGTTATTAGCATGATGACTAGAGTTATTTACAAGAACATAGAGGAACCATGTGAAGTTATAAAGGTCAAAGGCTATACCTGCTAGTAAACTACTTCCTTTAACTTGGCAACACTCTGATTCTAACGTGTGCCATCAAACTATTTATCTATTGTTTAAATAGTCTATTGATTATATCATACACCTCACAATGCATCCCTCCCCAATGATTATTCCCAATTTTCTCAATCTCTTCCTTTCTAAGTCAGGTATATTATTCAGTGTTTTATTGCTGTGAAGAGACGCAACAGTTATGGCATCTCTTATAAAGGATTTAATTGGGGCTTGCTTAAAGCATTAGAGTTTTAGTCCATCTTCAACAAGATTGGAAGCATGGCATCATGTAGGCAGACATGGTGCTGAAGAAGGAGCTGAGATATCTAAATCTAAACCTTCAGGCAGCAGAAAGAGGAAGAGCAATTCTCTGGTTCTAGCTTGGGATTCCGAAACCTCAAAGCCTACTTCAGTGACACACTTCCACCAATAGAATCACACGTACCCCAACAAGGTCACTTGTCCTCATTCTGCAAATGTAGTGCCATTTGTTGATGAACTGGCATTCAAATATATAAGTCTATAGAAAGCATCCTTCTTTAATTCCCACACCTCAACTCCAAATCACACTGCCTAGCAACACCTATCATTTTCCTAATCACCCAGCAATGGCTGTCCACCACAGTTCAGCATTAAGAGGAATTAACATGCCAAACTCCCCAATGCCAGGAAAACAGCCTAATTTAACACATATTTTTTTGTACTTACAACTTTTGAACCATTTTTAAGTATGTAAAAATCTTAAGATAATGTAGAATGAATGTATTCATTTATATATATATATAATCCTTATATGCTTAATCTGAATCATGAAAACAAGCTTTGCTCTTGTCCAGTAATAACACTGGTCACCTAGTCTCTAGATATCTGTGGCACTGCTTTCTGCATCTTAGTAAGTCTTTTTGCATCTTAGTAAATATCCTACATTATCCGTTCATTCTGTCCACCTCCTTGACTTAATTTGTTCCAAGTATATTCTTTTAAGTGTGTTTGCTTTGTTTTATCATTGAGGTCATTTCTTTGTATAACTCAGAATGGCCTCAGACTCATAATTCTCTGAGTACTATCATTTCAGATATGAACTAAGTTCCTGCAAAATAATAGATGTATAAAAGAACAAATGTAAGCAGGATGACTTCCATGTAAACAAAAAGAACATATACACAAAACCAAATAAATGGGTATGGAAAATATGTTTTAGCCTTTTAATGCCTTAAGAAGTGTGTTTTGTATTTGTACTGGCTGGTTTTGAATCACCTTGACACAGGTGGGAGTTATCACAGGGAAAGGAGCTTCAGTTGGGGAAGTGCCTCCATGAGATCCAGCTGTGGGTCATTTTTTCAATTAGTGATCAAGAGGGGAGGGTCCACTGTGGGTGGTACCATCTCTGGGATGGTAGTCTTGGGTTCTATAAGAGAGCAGACTGAGAAATCCAGGGGAAGCAAGCCAGTAAGAAACATCCCTCCATGGCCTCTGTATCAGCTCCTGATTCCTGGCCTGCTTGCGTTTCAGTCCTGATTTTCTTTAGTGATGAATAATAATGTATAAATGTAAGCTGAATAAACCCTTTCCTCCACATCTTGCTTCTTGGTCATGTGTTTTTGCAGGAATAGAAACCCTGACTAAGACAATGTTTAAACATCTACTGTTACTATCTCATCAGTTAATTATAAAATATTAGTAGGAATCTAATATCTACCAAACCTGTTGAATGCTACGCTGCTTTGAGTTCAAATGAGTTCTTCAATACATTCTTAGAGAATGTCCACAACAACTGAAGACTCTTAAGCATACAAGTGTATTAGTTAATATTTTAATCCTTTATACTCACAAGGAATAGTTCACAATATTAAATAACATAAAAAAAAACACTAGACATTTTCTGGAACTTTTTTCTACTCTGTGAAATTTGATGAGTTTTTAGTGAACCCTTCTTCACACAAAAATCATAGAATAATAAACCCTAACAATGATAACAGAAGTTACTTTTATATCACTGTGAATTGTGATTCACAATTTGAAGTGACTGCTAACACTAAATTACACTGTAGACACTTCTTAGGTTTCAGCCAACTGAAAGCAATTGTATTGCCTTCACCTTTATATTTCATCCTCACAGCTGAGATAATAGTAATATCTTGGTAAGGCAGTCTTTTCTCAATGTAGATGATTTTGAAGAACACTTTATATTTTGCTGAGCAACCAGGAAAACTCAGTAAACATTTTGTACTTTTATCACAGAGTACTATTTCTAATGCTTCTAACCGCTCACTCAGAGACACATCATTGTCTCCCATTTCATAGACTTAACAGATCCAGAGCCTGAAGGTGGCACTGTAATTGACAAACTATTAAGTGATCAAATCAGTTCAAACTCTAGCGTGTAAAGCTCCAAAGCCTATGTATTTTCTACCCCACTAAGCATGACATTACTGAGACATTCAAGTAGTACCCCTAGGAGGTAAATGAACCTGTTAGCAAGGCTCCATTAGAAAGAACAGCTCAATTTCAACCCTGCCAAAACTCTGACCATTGGATCTGGCAGACACATTTCAGCTTCCAGATGGATAATGTTGAGCCAAGCCACTAATCAGGTTAGTAGGTCAGTTCTGACAAGCACTTTGTAGCTAATGTATCCTGGCATGTCTATCAAAATATGGTTATGTTCAAATATGGTACTCTACCAGCTCTATTTCAAGAAGGCTTCATGTAGATGGAAGTGTTGGGTCATTCCTTTTTTGAACCTCCAATGCTGAGCATGCTTTTCTGACACTTAATAAAACAGCACTGCAGGCATTAGTCGTATATGTACACAGACTTTGAAAGAACTAAAGTCCTGCCCTTTATGAGTCTTTATTGGAAAATGAAGGATTATTTCTATCTTTGGGGAATGCATTTCTGGATTTTACTCTTTGAACAATGATGTATAAAATATGTTCCCAACCAAGAGTTGGTTGTTGGTTGACTGGAGAAGCACTGTGTAGCCTTGGCACATGGTTGATTTCATTGTATTACTAATTCCCATGAGTTACTGAGCTCTGCTGACTCTTGGTAGTATTTTAGTTAACTTTTGAGCAACAATAGTGTAGAGTTGCTGTGTAAAATAAATAGGAGAAAAAATAAGAACAAAGAACAAAACTGAGCTTGAAGCAGTTTCTATAGTCCTTGGCACATAACGTCAATTCCCTTCATGCCTCCTCTTCACCATTCTTAATTGATACATTCTCACACTGTAAACACCTCCATGGAGTGAGACATTTTGCACAATGCATGAAACTGATTTGTTGAAATCTCACTGATTCCTTCATTAGGAAAAAAGAAGTGACTCACAGGCTAATACAACTGCAAACTGTTGCCAAATATATATAGTTCCTCAGCATTTTTTAAAAAATACCCTTACCATTATTTTTCCTTCTACCCCATGACTATGTGCAAAGTTTTTCACTTTTTTTTTCGTCAGCATCACTACTTATCTGTCTACTTCATTGTTCTTTCAGCTTGAACAATTATAAGAGGAACACTCTAAAATCTTTTACAGTGCCCAAGCATTTCTTTTGTACTACTGAAGTTACACTTATTTATTGGGCATAATTTTCTTAATAAAAAAAATACCACATACCAGTCACAGTCTTTAATAGAAACATGACAAATCAGGAATGATGTGCCAAGAAATTACGGCCCTATTTCATGAAATTTGAACAGAACCGTTTCAATGTGAATTAAACAAAACATGTCATCATTTTCTATCACTTATGCAATGTATCTTATTTTGAAACCTCACAAGTATAATATGGATATGTGAGGAACAAATATTGAAACCAACTAGTTAGAGACAAAAAGTTGCTTTTCAGAGAAAGTTTCATGTCTTTAAAAGATAACATTCAATTTTTCCGTGTGTGTCACACAATATAATAAATGTTGATTGTAATATCAACCTCTAGTCTGAGTTAAGCAAATGTAATGCAAGGTTCATATTTGCAAGTAGCACATGCTTATTGGATGTATAGAGTGCCCTTGGTTTGTTACACCTAGTGAGTATGCCAGAGAGGTTCAATTTGTTGAAAATTACTTTACTTATTCAAGGTTCAATGACTGATAAACTGAATTGGGCAATGCTGTCTATGTCTTAAGTACTCTTTTCATGTTTGCAACATTCATTCATTTTTCTAAATCAAGAAAAGCATACGTGGAGATCTTGAATAATACCTTTCAAGTAAAATGTGCTGTCCTCACTTCCTTTCTAATAAAATTCAGAAGTTGTCCATTATAGAATTATTTCTTGTATAGAATATATGGCTTCTAAATTTGTGTTCAATTTGATTGAGCAATTAAGTGGATATCATAAGTTTTTCTTTGATAATAGATTTAAATGTGATTAATATTTATATCCTGAGACTCAGTATAAATCATGAATCTTGCTTAATTTTGGTGGGCTTTTCCTAAATGCTTGAAGATTTCAATAGAATAAACACATCAAACCTCTTTGAGGGAAAATAAAACAGTTTTCAGTAATAGCCTCTGAACTAGATTACTTATATATAGAATATTAGATAATGTAGGTTTCAAATTTGAGTGCTGAGTGCAAGATGGAAGAGTTTTCTTTTAAAATATTCTATTTTATGGTTTGAAAATTCTATATAATATATTTTGATTATATTCATTCCCCTCTCTCAACTTTTCCCATAGTCCCTCCTATTCCCCTACCCACTCAACTCTTTTTTTTCTCTCAACACAAAACATACAGTATTCCTCAAACAAAAACATCTCTCAAATAATCAGAAAAAGTAACAACAAAACCCCTGAATAAAAATTCACTATATAGCCTTTAGGGTTCTCCAAATAAACAGAGCTAATGTCATACATACATACATACATACATACATACATACATACATATATACATACATACATATATACATACATACATACATATATGCATGTTTATGTGTGTATTATGCATGTAAGTATATACATATATTTTGAGATTCATTAGATTGGCTTACAGGCTATTATCTGAGTAGTATAAAAATATATATCTCCTGACAGAAATGCAAATTTCTATTGGTCTATATATTTAAACTACCATCATAAGGATGAAAAGGTGTGGCTGATATTTAGGGTGGATTTCGTCAAGTCAATTTATGCACTCAAGAAAATCTTTCACAAGTGACCCCAGATGCTTGGATTTATTTGACTCCAGATGAGGTCAAATTGGCAGGTAAGTTTAGCCATCTCAACTGTGGAGTCCAGGTTGTTTTGCTGATTAATTACAGGTGTGCAGCCTGACCCATAGTGTAGTTGATAACCCAGGTGTCAGTGCATTGGGTAAAACTGACATTCTTTGATCAGAAGCAATAAAATACAAATACCGATATAGCCGGGGGTTATTTGTTTTATGAAATTGTTTTTCATACTAGGAATCATACCCAAGACCTCATGATTCTGAGCAAGTCTCTACCATTGAGCTAAGTCTCCAACTTCCTCTTGCAGTCTTTCAGTTTCTTTGGTGAGATGACAGTTCAAATATTTTCTCCTTTATTTGTTGTTTTGTTCTCTATATGTTTTACATAGAAGACTTACATTCTTTGGGAATTTTGTAATCAATTTCTCCCAATCTAGCCTTTTCCTTCTCTTGTATTTCCACTGTCTTACAGAGATTAGAATTATTTATTTATTTATTTATTTATTTATTTTTTAGTAAGATGAGTTCTCTATTGGTAATCATCTGAGTTTAATTTGGAAGTTTAATTTCTGACTCTATGTGTTTGGTTTTCTAGTAAATATTATGACCACAATCAACTTCAATAACAAAAGCAATATAATTCTACCAAGCAGCCAATGAACCTGACAGTGGCTACGTAGAATCAAGAATTAATAATATCACCAAGTTCTTTACCCAGAATATTGCACGACAACCCTTAGAAGGCTCTTTTAAGCCTCTTAAGTCCTTGGCTATTATGAATATATCATCATTTCATCCCATTAAAGTTCCAGGAACTTAATGTCTCTTAAAGCCCCTCAGTTTTGCAAGTGAAAGATGTCATTTTGATGTATTTCAATATTCCCTAGCCCACTGACTCCATAGAAGACTTGACTATTTTCTCATCTTTATTGTGCATTACAGGAATAAGTTCAATAAACAGGGGAAAGCAAACTGACCTGACAAATGATGAGAAATCTGCAGAAGAAGAATGGATTGATGAATTATACTGACAAAGTTCCTAGGCTCACCGAGATATAGGCTACTAGGAGATTGTAAATCCAATTTACCATGGAGGCCGAGAAGGAGTTGGACATCTATAAGAGGTGGTCCTGGAGATGTCAATATAGTCTACATGACAGCTTTTAAACCAATAGCATGAAACTACTCTCATAAAGTATGCAGAATGCTGCTCTTGGTTAAGAAATATGTCATAGAGACCTAAAATTTGATATGGAATAGCAGATTTTCTGTACGCTATAATATCCTAAGGTAGTTTCACATGCAGTGTTGGAAATGAGGGAAAGGAGAAAGCAATAGCTGCATCTGCTCTATCAGACATAGCCTGTGAGGTGTGGCTAATGGACACCAAGGCTTGTTTAAGTTTAAATTTAACAATCCAGTTTTATCTCTTAATGAAAACAAAAGATAATAAAAAAAAAGGTGTTGATCATATAAATTATATGCCGAAAGTCAGCATTTTTTTTGATGCATTGTGTAAAACCAAACATGAAAATTAACTTTTTATTCTTTCCTTCAGCTACTAGAAATTATACAGTTAAATATGGCGATTGCATTTGGCATTGACATTGCTTATGTGCTACATAGCTAGTGGGTACAGCTTCAGGCAAGAGCAAGGTGCAATCAATACATGGCTCAATATATGAGACCTGTGAGGTGGGAGATAAAATACAAGAGGAAAAACTAAGAATTAAAGAATACATAGCACAGTTTCAGCCTCACACTGAGGTCTCATTGAGTCTGACTAAAGCCAGTATACCCTGAACCATACTGCCATTGACTCTAAATAGTGGCTAGCTTCTCAGCTGCCAACCCATTCTCTTCACGCAGGTATTTACATTGATTTTTTTTTAGACTGCCATGCCTAGTGTTATGATAATTTTTCTCCATCATTACAAGATTCTCAGCACAGATGAAGGTCTAAGACGCACAGAAAAAATGTTCAGTTTATATCTTCCACAGTGCATCTCCTACAATATATGATGCAAAATTGGTTCCAAATGTTGGAAAAAGGGTACTGGGAGAATCAGTCATCTTTTCAGAGTGTTTCTGAATTTTTTCAATATCACCACTTGCATTTTGTTTGATATATCCCATAACTTCAAGTCAGAAAATATTTGCCAATGTTCTAAGCAAGCATAGTTTTGTTTACCTGGGAAAGAGACAAACACATACTTTTTCTTCTTGGTTTTGTTAACAATACACAATCCTCTTTAAGGTATTGCCATCTTCATTTTTTTCTAACTTACTGTTTAGTCTCCTGTAGCAATTCCTAATTGTATTCTACTGAACAGATTTCCAGGAATACACTTTCTTTTTTTAAAAAATATTTTTATTTTCTATATTCTTTGTTTACATTCCAAATGATTTCCCCTTTCCCAGATCCCCCCTCTCCATATGTCCCATAAACCTTCTTCTCTCCATCCATTCTCCAATCACCTCCCTCCTTTTTCTCTGTCCTTATATTCCCCTCCAATGCTAGATCAATCCTTTCCAGGATCAGGACCCTCTCCATACTTCTTCATGGGAGTCATTTGTTATGCGATTTGTGCCTTCAGTATTCAGAGCTTCTGGGCTAATTAATATCCACTTATCAGAGATTGCATTCCATGTGTATTCTTTTGTGATTAGGTTACCTCACTTAGGATGATATTTTCCAGATCAAACCATTTGCCTAAAATTTTTGTGAATTCATTGTTTCTAATTGCTGAGTAGTAGTCCATTGTGTAAATATACCACATTTTCTGTATCCATTCCTCCTTTGAGGGGCATCTGGCTTCTTTCCAGCTCTGGCTATTATAAATAAGGCTGCTATGAACATAATGAAGCATGTGTCTTTATTGCATGCCGGGGAATCCTTTGGGTATATGCCCAGGAGAGGTATAGCAGAGTCCTCCGGAAGTGTCATCTTCAGTTTTCAGAGGAACCTCCAGACTGATTTCCACAGTGGTTGTACCATCTTACAGCCCCACCAGCAGTGGAGGAGTGTTCCTCTTTCTCCACATCCTCGCCAACACCTGCTGTCTCCTGAGTTTTTGACCATTCTGACTGGTGTGAGGTGAAATCTCAGGGTTGTTTTGATTTGCATTTCCCTAATGACTAAGTTGAGCACTTCTTAAGGTGCCTCTCAGCCATCCGAATTTCTTCAGGTGAAAATTCTTTGTTTAGATCTGTACCCCATTTTTAATAGGGTTATTTGGTTCCCTGGGGTCTAACTTTTTGAGTTCTTTGTATATATTGGATATTAGCCCTCTATCAGATGTAGGTTTGGTGAATATCCTTTCCCAATTTGATGGTTGCCATTTTGTCCTTTTAACAGTGTCGTTTGCCTTACAGAAATTTTGTAATTTTATGAGGTCCCATTTGTCAATTCTTGATCTTAGAGCATAAGCTATTGTTGTTCTGTTCAGGAACTTTTCCCCTGTCCCCATGTCCTCAAGGGTCTTCTCAAAAGCGATCTACAGATTCAACGCAATCCCCATCAAAATCCCAACTCAGTTCTTCACAGAGTTAGAAAAAGCAATTCTCAAATTCATCTGGAATAACAAAAAGCCCAGGATAGCTAAAACTATTCTCAACAACAAAAGAAATTCTAGGGCAATCAGTATCCCTGACCTCAAGCAATACTACAGAGCAATAGTGTTAAAAACTGCATGGTATTGGCACAGTGACAGACAAGTGGACCGATGGAATAGAATTGAAGATCCAGAAATGAATCCACACACCTATGGTCACTTGATCTTTGACAAAGGAGCTGAAAACATCCAGTGGAAAAAAGATAGCCTTTTCAACAAATGGTGCTGGTTCAATTGGAGGTCAGCATGCAGAAGAATACAAATTGATCCATCCTTATCTCCATGTACTAAACTTCACTCCAAGTGGATCAAGGAATACACTTTCTTATCTTCCATACTAAACTCTACTGCAATCAAAATGAAATGACCCCATCTCCATGAAATTTTTTATTACACCCTACTTTGAGTTTGAGCTTCAGTGCTGGGCTATTTTACCTTGAAAAGATAAATTGACTATATCCACAGAAGTAGTAATGCTAACAAGATGTTAATCATCCTATAGTAAATAAAGAAGAGAAGGAAACAGAAAATATTAGGAGAAATATAAAGACAATTGTAATGTTGATAGAATAGGTTACATATTGTTAACCTCATGTCTGTAAGTAACAAAAGCAATTTTTAAAAGGATGTCCGAGAGAAGGCACAAGGATGAGTGAAAAATAAATTATCACACAAGGAACACTGAGGAGGAACCAATGTGGGTATTTGTGCTCTTCTGTTATTAGTGGAAAAGTGCATGTACTGAATTTGAAAGAAAGCAGGTGGTGGAATTAACATTTGCTGGATAGAATCTAATGTTGCCTGTGCCTTTTTACTTATCTGTATCTTCAGCATAATGAAAATGCAGCTCGAAATAACTTTCTTCATAAAATACATGTAGCTAAATATATGTAGCTCATAAATATATAAGCATAGATTTTTTTATTTACTTCTGATTATCAAAATATTAATTGAAGGGTTTCTTACTATGTTTGCTAAGTTATTGTATACTTTACTATGTTTACTAGGTTATTGTATACTCCCTTATAGTACTTTAATTTGGTGGAAGTTCAACATAAGTTTTGCTGTGCCTATTTGAGATGCTGAACATGATGCTAGAGAGAGCATATAGGCAGTTACAAATGTCACTGTCATGGCACAGTGTAACACACCAATTATTTTACAAAGTTCCCTCTTGGTGAGAACAAGTGCTGCTATATTTATTAATTTAGCACACACAAAAAAGTCCTGAGATGTAATTTTAGTTCTTTTCTTTTACCCACCTTTTCTTTAAGTTTTTTACATACAAAAACAAAACCTCAATTCATTGTATTCCATTTTATTTTAGTAAACATAGTCTCAAAGTTATAAAGTTCAATCTGCCCAGAAAAAAAGATAGAGCCTAAGAGCTGACTTCAGAAACAAATGTGGTTCACTAGGGATGGCAAAGAACAGAACACACTAAGAAGGTTGTATTTCAATGATTTTTTGATAAATAAGTAATTATTCACATTTCAAATGCCAAAAAGAAATCCCAGGTATAAAATGCTGAACTGAAAAAATTCTAGAAGAGTTGGGGGGTAAAGTTTAATTCTAGAAAAAAAAATACAAAAATAAATGTTCAGTGTAATTAGATCATGAGACATGCAGAATTTCCCATGCCAGAACTGATGGTTAGGAAACTGTGAAGGGCCAAGATGTTTGAATACTGTTGTGTGTCATCAGCTTTGAATCCCAGAGAAAGCATTCATAGGTGCTTCCTGTAAATATAAGATTATTTCCTACAGGCACACATTGTAATTTATCCTTGAATACACTGAGTAAATAGAACCTCACCTCGCTCAGCTGCTCTCATCCTTATGAAGCATGTAGAATTCACAGATAAAATAGGACTTTCTTTTTCTCTACATAAAAATTAGAGAATATTACTGGTTCCTCTTTCTGTAACCTAGTGTGTTTTGTCAAAACTGTGTTCTACATTAACCATCTAATTCTATTGTTAATAGCTATGGATTTTTGTTTTTGTTTTTGTTCTTTAATGGTCTGATTCCTTGTCATACAGAATGTGAGTAATAATGGGACTGAAATGATTACACTATGAAAAGATATCAGGTACACAACATTCCCACAGGAACAATGATTGCTGTATGTGGGGCATATAACAATTCTCTTGGCTTAGTAAATTATTCCTCAATCTTGTTATATATTCAAAATGAACCAAATGAAATGCTGTTAGATTTAGATTTCCATAAAAATGAAGCAAGCAATTATCATGGAAAAGAATTGGTTTTTCAAATTTATTAATACAATATGTGAGCCATGGAGGAGAGATTTTAATGCTCCCACTTCAAATTCCAAGTAGTATACAATCAAGTTTTAGAGCAAGAATTGAAGCCTAGATACACATTAGTGTTTTAAGCACATTTTAACTGACCCTGAACAAAAATCCAAATTTTACTCTGCACAGATGGCAGACAGCAATATTCTTGTACTGCCAAAAATATGTGCAGACTGGGAGAACTTGATGACTTATTAAAATTGTTCTTTTAGAATCACCTGTCATCACTGATTCAAGACATTTCAAAGTAAATGGAAAACTTTCAATGTCTTATCAGAGAATGGACAATGGCTTCTGATGCGCTGACAGGGTATATTCTTATGTAGAATAAGACTTCAAGGTGGATTAGTGTGCAAACTCAAATACAAAAAAAAAAAAAACCTGAAAATGGAAATGAATTTTATCATCTGATCTGAGGGACAAATGAATGAGAATTATTTCAACTCAATGCATTGGGTATACAGCCATGCCCTGTCTGTCTCATGCTGATCTTCATGGGAATATGTGTTTACAACCAAGGAGGCCATGGCTAAAATTTTCTCAAAAAGCAGCTATGGCACAAATCCAGATTTTTAACCCTGGGCATGAGTTATTGTATCTGTAATCTCAGTTGACTTGTTTTCCTTACTTAAATTGAGTTAATTATTTTAATTTAGAAAATAGCTTGAAGAATACCACTTTTTCCCCCTTAACTAACTGTGCTTGAGAGATAAATGCCAATGACTGGGGTTGCTGCGTATTTAAATAAGTCAAAATAAGAGATCAGGAAGTTTTCAAATATTCCATGTCAAATCAAACATGACTTAAATTCTATAATTTTTTCTTAGCATTTTATTTAACTATGATAAGCTTTAAATATTTAATCCATTTGTCTCTATTTCATTCACATCAGACTAATTTTAAATTGTTTTTTGGTGCATTATGCATTAGGAAAATGTATATGGGTAGGTTCTAGTATTGGAAAATGAAAAGTTTTACTTAATTGTGGAAATTTCTGTAATGTTGACTTCAAAAACATTCTTATACATACAGTAAACACATTACTTCAAAAAAATTACATTTCCCCAAGGGCATCATTATAATATGGTACTTTATGAGACATCACATCTATATCTCATGCACTTTTAACAGAAAGAAAACGGACATCTGAAGAGAATTAGACATTGAGATAGTAGAGCTAACTGTGAATAAGATTTCAATAATAAGGAAAAGAAATACTCAAATTGGAAATTAATTGTGGTTATAAATTATTTTTTTATCCAAACACAATATATTAAGTCTTAAAGTGGGGAAGCCTTTATATTAATTTTGCTATCTTATTCATTAGCGTTCTTAAAAGAAATGGAGTCAATCTGTTGTCAATGTTTATCATAAGAAAGTCATTGAAAGTAATAAGTTTCTGCTATTAAGGGACTTGGAGTCAGACAGATCCCTGATCACTGGCACTCACAGTAAAGCAGGTTCTGAGAGGAATAATGAATTATTCTCTTAAGCATTTAAGAAGATAGTAAACATTCTATTCATTTAATTCTCTAGAACAAAGAGTGGTTGGACTTTTTCAGTCCACTGAGAACTCTTCAATGAAACTTTTAAATCTCCCACCAAGAGGAAGCCTGTCCAGGTGATGGAACCAATAAACTTCATTTTATTTCCCCTTATCTTGATTATGTGATAGCCTACTCTAGCCTAATCTAAAGGAGGAAAAGAGCCAGCCCATCTCATCCCTAAACATTTAAAAGTTTTGGCTCTACCAGACAAACTCAGATAGTTGTTGGATCCCATTTCCCGTGGGAAAATCATTCTTTCTCTGTTTCCTTCTCCATTGCTTCTACACCCTGCGTCTATGTGTGTGTGTTTTCAATAAAATTGGCAGAATTATGAGACCTTGCTCTTTCTGCTATTTCATTCTTTAACGTGGTGAACAGTCGACTCCTGAAACTACAGAGTACCACTCCTTGGGATTTCTTTATAGCTTGTTTTGTTTTGCTTTGCTTTGTTTTGCTTTGCTTTGCTTTGTTTTTTTTTAGAGACAGGGTTTCTCTGTGTAGCCCTGGCTGTCCTGCAACTCACTCTGTAGACCAGGCTGGCCTTGAACTCAGAAATCTGCCTGTCTCTACCTCCCATGTGCTGGATTAAAGGCATGTACCACCACTGCCCTGCTTGTTTTGTTTTGCTTTCATTAATTTTTTTATTTATTCACTTTATATCCTGATCATCTTCCCTCTACCACTACCCCATACCCCACCCTGTCCTAATCTTCCCTTCACACAGCCTCCACATCCTCCCACCTCTACGCCTTTGAGAAGAGGGAGCCCCCAACCCTGTAATCTCCCAACTCTGGCAGGTAAAGTTACTGTAGAACTAGGTACATCTTCTACTGACACAGACAGGGCAGCTTAGTAAGGGGAACAGGATCCACAGGCAGGCAACAGATTCCAGGACAGTTGGAGGAGCTGCATGCAGACCAAGCTGTACATCTGCTGCATATATGCAGGGGCTCTAGGTCCAGCACTTGCTTGCTTTTTGCTTGGTGGTTCAGTCTCTGGAAGCTCCCAAGGATTCAGGTTAGTTGACACTCTTGGTCTTTTCATGGTCTTCTTATCCTCTTTATGTTCCTCTGTCCAGCACCCAACTCTTCTCTAATACTCCTCTAAATCCACATAATGTTCATCTGTGGGTCTCTGCATCTCTTTCCATTGGCTGCTGAGTGGTGTCGCTCAGAGAATAGTTATGCTAGGCTTCTGTTTGCAAGCACAGCAGAGTATCATGAAATAGTACCAGGAATGGTTCTTGCCCATAAGATTGGTCTCAAATTGGGCAAAACATTAGTTGGTAGTTCCATTTCTACTCCATCTTTTTCCCTGTACATCTGTGTGTGTGTGTGTAGGGGGAGGGTGGCACATTGGGTCTAAGGCTTTGTGGGTAGGTTGGTGTCCTTAGCCCTACTGAAATTCTTGCCTGATTATAGGAAGTGGCCACTTCAGGCTCCACTGCTAGGAGTATCAGCTAGAGTTACCAGCATCGATTCCCTGGTGTGACCCCTTTATTCCAGGTCTCTGGCACATCCTAGAGATCCCCCCTACCTTCTGCCGTTTTGTTTTCTCTGGCCAGCTCTCACTACACCTTATCCCCCTCCTTTTCCCCTCCCCATACCCTCTCCTGCACAGAAACTTCTTGTTTTTAGAGATAAGTCAATTTTAGGTAGTCTATTAACTGATATGGCATATCTATGATAACCCATTTTGACTATTAAAGTTATTTTGCTTCATTGTTTAATGCAAAAGCATAATTTGTAATATTTACCATAACCTCAACCACAAACATAAAAATCCTTCATCTACTATTTCTCTACATTGTTGAGAGGATGAAATATTTGATGAATCTTAATTATAGCTATTCAGATTTGGGAAAACTTGAGAAAAGGTCATTAGCTAATATTTCTCCTTGGTGTTTGCTAAGAACACTTGTGCTCTCCAGTCAACAGATTTTATTTAATTTTCTAAATAATTGTGTTTTGCTCATGTTTAGGCATCAAAGAAAAAAATTAAAATTCCCTATTTCTCACCTATTCATGGAAAAGTTGTTAAACATGGGTGGCTTAAAGGATGGATTCAAGCCCCTCTCTCCTCTGGTGTTTACATAGTAACTGGTCTAGATTTGCTGTCTTCTAAGGTTATGTAATATCTGATGCCTGCATTCTTCTTGTCCCACATTTGAAACCCATTTGACACACTTCTAAGGCTCACAGGAAAAGTCAAATTTAGAAAAGCAAAAAATAATAAGTTGATTATTTACCATGATAGTGTTTACATTTGGCTTACAGCTCTGAGGTATGGCTTCATTGTGTTAAGTTAGTATATGGTTATTTTACTAACCTTTCATTATTTTTATGAGAAAAATGGCATCCTAGACTATGGCTGACTTTCAGCATATGAGAATAGTTATTTCTCTCATTTCTCTTTGGACCAAAGTTTCCACATTATTTTAATGGAGCTATTATAATATTGAAACATATGCATTATGAGTTGGACTGCCTTTCTCTGATCATATAAGCAATACTCTATCAAGTAAAGATTTAACCCTATATTGGTTTTGTGCCCACATTCTAGTAAATTAAGATTTAACCCTATATTGGTTTTATGCTTTAGCACATTAAGTAGTAAAATTAATTACCAAAATCATATATTCATTTTTTGTTTTATTGAACTTACAACAAATATTTAGTCTAAAATGAGCAAATAAAATTTCATATATGCATCTAAAGAAGATTTAACCCATTAAACTTTTTTCCTTTGTTCACTTATTTTCTCTTCATTTTAATGTGTCATTTTGTGTGACTACTGGGTTATAAAAAACATTTTTGTTGCTTATGATTCGAATAATTCATTATTTATATCTTACATCATAGTCCTTCCTATCCAAAATGATTTTCATGTTTAAAATGTAAACCGCATTTGTTTAAAGACAAATCAATTAATAGATTTTAGAGATTAAACAACATAAATATTTTAACAACAAACTTATGAATACCTTATAAATATTCTCAAACATGTAATGGGCAAGATCTCAATCTATTGTCTGCATTATCATATTTTCTCACATAGAAAAGCAAATATGTAGGACTTCCTTTTTAATAATAATAACAATAATAATAATAATAACAACAACAACAACAATGATAAAAGCAACCAACCCTACTGGCCATGTCAGTCATTGTAGACAGATATTCTACATAATTATCTCAAATATGGGAAATATTATAAGTTTGGAGAAATAATATTTTAATTTTATTTTTTCCTATTTAAGTACATTAACTCATTTAAGACATTATGCTCAAATGTAGGAATTTCCACATAAATAAGCTTTTAACTACACAAACTATGATATAGAGAGGAAGACCAACATAAAAGAAAACATGTTGTGTGGCCCAGAAGTGTAGCTTCAAGTACTTCTCGATGATTGCAAGTGGAGTCATAGGCATTCAGGAAGAACATTGAAGAGTTATCTCTGTATCATGGGTCAAGAGCTTAAGCACATTGATATCTGGACTGGAGAGATGGCTCAGCGGTTAAGAGTACTGACTGCTCATTCCTAAGGACCTGAGTTCAACTTCCAGCAACCACATGGTGGCTTACAACCATTCATAATGGGATCTGACTCCCTCTTCTGGTGTGTTTAAAAATAACTACAATGTGCTTACATATTATAAGTAAATAAATCTTTAAAAAAATGATATTTTATATCTTTGACTTCCAGCTAGGTGCTAGTTACTTTCAAAGAAACTTTCCCATTGGCTTAGCTCTTCCTTTCCAAGCACCACATGCTTCCTCACCTTCCAGTGTTTTAAATGCTTTTGTCTTGGCTGCTAGAAAAGCTTTGGATCCTCTGCTGTGCAATCACTCCCCTGACTTTCCTGTGTCAAGTGGCTGAGTTGACATCCTTAGTATACCATGAACTTAAACTTCAGAATTGCCCAGATAACATCTATAGTGGTTTGAATTTACTATTTATTCATCTGTTTGAATGCTTGGCCCACAGGGAATGACACTATTTGGAGGTGTGTCCTTGTTAGACTAGGTGTGGTCTTATTGGAGGAAATGGATTAGTGTGGGGGTGGACTATGATGGCTCTTAGTGATCAGCCCACCCCCCTACAGGAAGCTCTCTGCTGGCCTTAGCAGCATCAAGATGCAGAACTCTCAGCTCCTTCTCCCACACCATGTTTACCTGGATGCTGCCATGTTTTCTGCCATGATGATAACAGACTAAACCTCTAAAATGGTAATCCAGGTACAACTTACTGTTGTCCTTTTAAAAAGTTGCCCTTGTCGTGTCATCTCTTCATAACAATGGAAACGATATCTAAGCATCAAATAGGTATTTTGTATCTTTGTTTTAAATTTATATCCCTTTTTTTAGGTCAATATATTTTTTCTCCATGAATGTGTGGGAAATTTTTGAAACACATAAAGCCAGCATTTCACTCATGAAAAATAATCTGACTATACTCTATTTATCTATCTTCCTATACAGAGTGCTTTCAAGTATAGAATAGTTTGTCATTGGATTTGTTGAATAGGTGTGTCTGCTGATCGGCAAATAGGCATTGGAATAATAAAACTCATTGGAAACGAATTACAAGAGGAGCTGAAGTTTTGTTTTGCTTTTCAGCCCAGGTTGGCATCTCACTAGTGGCAAATCACCTGTCTCAACTTCCTGAGTGCTAGTGTGTGAAATAAAATGTCATACTCAGTTTTTTAATATAACAGTGCTTTTCCTGGGCCCTTTGGAAAGTTTTCTTTCAAATAAAATGAGTGATCTAAGGCTGCCAAAGTACAACCAGTGTGCTAGATTGCTCAACCTATAAATTGGGGAGAGACTAGATTATAAAATTTAGGGGTATACTTGAAAGATTGTATTTCTTTGACTATCAACCAATGGAACAGAGGGGGAAGAAATCTATGCTTAGGGCAGTGAAATGGAAATTTTATGTGCAACCACAGCTCTCTTATTGTTTGACTCTGTCAGATCATAAAATGCATGATCTTACATTGCCCACTCTGAGTCTTTGTACTGGTCTTAGGAAGTAGTGATCCCTTTCTTTAAGCTTTTCATAAATATATGATTCAACACTCTTAATCCAAGATTGTTTAATAAGTGGAAATCTATAAATATATACAACTATGTCTGGCCAACAGTTTTCCTTTCCTTTTCTGAGTTCACACTATTTCAGAAATTAAGAATACCTTTGGATTATGAACTGTTTGACATTTTAAAAACCAAAGCCTTTACTTGAGAACTTTTTTAGATAAAAGTCTTTGTTCTTGTGCTTGTAGATTTTACCTGTCCTGTGAAAATGTTATAACTTAGCTAGCCCTTTGAAACAATCTATAATTTCATCTTTTAATGACTAATATATAAGAATCTCTTTGATAATACAGGTGTCCCATTATGCTTTTTAGGAAGTGGCTCTTCAGACATTTTTGTATGTCTAGAAAACCTTTACTCTCAATCTTTTTTATCCACTTTTATCTCCTGCTTCTTGTTCTCCCCCATGTTTGTCTTTTTTCTGCCTATTTTGTACATTACATGTTTAGACTTGTTTTATTCCATTGACAATTGTTCATGAGACATGGTGTGAATAATTTGACTTGGACCACCTGACATCACTTGACTGTCATACTGAAGAGCACATACAGATTTATTTCTATTAATCGTTTGACTCACAAAGCTCTCCAAATAGGATTGAGTTCAGAATAATACCATGGAGTATAATATCATAAAGGTTTAATCACTTTTCACATTTGCACACATCTATGAAATTAAAAAGCAGAGGAAATGGAGTATTAAGGAAAACCAATAAAATAGACTTATTTATTTTTACCAGGTATCTCTGTGTTGCCCATGCTGTCATGATAGCTACAGTGTCTCCCAGCCTGGCTCAAACTTTCTTTTGCCTTAACCTATCTAAGGTTGGCATGACAGGGTCACAGCTCTATATCCATATTTTAGCTCTCAAAGTCAAAAGAATGATAGATAGCAAAACTTTGTCAAGCAAGATGTAAAATTTTGTGAGCATTCGTTAAAAATTATAAGAATGCACATAAGAAAAATGGTGGCAGTGAAAGATAAGAGAATGTTAGCAGTAGATGATATTTGTAAATAATTTTGCACCTTACTCCTAAATTTCTGTATTCTTTCTCACATAGTCATTAATCACAATTGCCAAACAAGTAATAATATTTTTCACAAACAAAAAATATTAATATATAATCTTAATTTCAGTAGGAATATATATTAATTAATATTGTATTATGACTGTTTACTGTAAAATTCATTTAAAATATCAGGCAATGATATTATTGCATAAACATGTCCCTTAGTGTTTTCAGCACATACAAATTTCCTGCAGAGAATGATTTTCTCCTAATTTGTAATTACAAAAGATTACCAGTCTGAGTTGGTTTAGTTTGCATGTTACAGGATATTTAATGGGTTGAAATGGCATTTGGATATTACTTATAAAAGGATGAGCAATGATTTCTGCTGTTGGGGTACAGCAAATATATCAGTTCTGAGGGGAAAAATGATAACTTGAAGAGGAACTTAAAATATAATCCAGTTAGCACAGGACAGGAACTCATTTTCTTTCCTTTTCTTTTGTAAATTCACATTTTCTCTAATCCTGAACAAACTCCAGCCTAGAAAACTGTAAAATCCTTCTTTAAAATGTTAAAGTAAAGGGGAGCTATGTCTACAGACCAGACTTTCTACATTTTCATTTGCAGGATACTTCTCCCTAGGTAGTATGTGTTCACAACTGAATTATGACTTTGGCTCCCGGTCAGATCCTGTTGAATCACAGAAGATAAATTGATCAACAATACTAAAGTTAAGGCTCATAATTCAGTTGTCCAAAGTGCATCTTGCAAATCCAATTTGGATAAGAAATAAAAATTGGGGAAAAACTGCCAAGAATACCCCTCATTCCATTTTATTTTGGTTGTGAGAGTTTCGCCTACCAAATGTGTTTTACATTCTTAGGATTTACTGCTTTTTGAAGCAAATGTAGAAATTGTCTAGATTGCCCAACCCAATGTTTTATCATCTTTCAAAACCTTCATATTTCTTTAGATGAAATAAAGAATGTTTATATACTGTCAGATAGCATTTCTGATCCAGTCTATCAAAAGAACTCTCAGTGTGTGTCATAGAATCAAACATGTATGCAACTAGTTACATTAAATGTACTTCATACACTTGAAAAAACTCTCCATATGTAATGCTTATTTTGTTGTTTAAATTCTAAATTCTATTTGGAAGCAGCTGCATTTTGATATTTGCTTTTGTATTACCAGTGTCAGACAGGATCACCATGTGGCTAAGCAAATAATCAATTTGAGTATTAACTGCAATCACAAATAGTATTTCTTCAATTCCTACTCTGTAGCTGATAATATAATTGACAGATGAGAATAGCAAAAGCAAACAATAGTGAAGTGGACCATTTATAAATGTATTGGGATATTGTATACTGGTGTGTGTGGAGGATTTTTTCCAGATGATTCAGAGGTATTTCCTCATTCTATTTACAGACTGAATAAAAGATAAGATGCACCACTTGTTATTTTAAAATTACGCTTAAATATGTTGGTGTCAATATACAGTAAATAACATTCCTATTCTTAGAGCTGATGAGCATTGAATTAGAATGTTACATTTTATATATATATATATATATATATATATATATATATATATATATATATATAATTTATTCAGCATTTATAAGGATGATATGAGATGGAGATTATTATAAAATTATGTTGGAGTTGATAAAGCTGAAATCCACAGAATCAAATTACATTGATTTTCTTCATAAAAGCAAGAAAGAGAAAGGAAAAAGAAAATCTTGTCAGTACTGACAGCCCTCAAATTTAATGTTTATTTTTTTTGAAGTAGGGATTCATTGAAAGTTTTAGGCAAAGTTCTGGGATATAACCTAATCTTAATGAGTTTAGGTTTTCAGAATAGATACGATATCTAAACCCCATGCAGAGCATGATGTCATGGTGCTGTCCAGCTAAGTGGGCAGATACAATACATATGAAACATCTGAGAAGGAAATAGTCACTAACAGACTTTGAAAGAAGTCCTTTCATATTTCCTTGAAGCAAGGTGGTTATGAGTGGTAAAGGAGAGAAAGATCAACAAGTCACAAATCCAAAGGGTCAAGATGAGTAAGAAATGTAAGAAAATAGTCGAGCTCTGTCATCGACTATTTATTGTCTTCAGGAATGCACAGGTAGAAATTTTCAAAGAGCTATTATAGTATTACAAAAAAATAATACCAGGTTAGCCAGACTAACCAGAAATCACAGACATAGTATCCAAATTAACCAAATCAGAAATGAAAGGGGAACATAACAACAGAGACCTAGAAAGCCCCTCCAAAAAAAACCCCCAGATCCTACTACTCGATGAAATGAACAATTTTGTAGACAGAAACCAGGTACCGAAGTTAAATCAGGATCAGATAAACCATCTAAACTGTCCTGTAAACCCTATAAAAATAGTAGTCATTAATAGTCCCCCAACCAAAAAAAAAAAAAAAACAAATAAACAAACAAACTTACAAACATAAAAAAGCCCAAGACCAAATGGATTTAGTGCCTATACTCAACAAAACTGCAAAATCTTGATGAAATGAACAATTTTGTAGACATAAACCAGGTACCAAAGTTAAATCAGATCAGATAAACCATATAAACAGTCCTGTAAACCCTATAGAAATAGAAGTAGTCATTAATAGTCTCCCCCCCCCAAAAGCCCAGGACCAAATGAATTTAGTGCAGAGTTCTATTAGACCTTCAAAGAAGACCTAATATTAATACTCTTCAAACTATTCCACAAAATAGAAACAGCAGAACACTATGTAATTCATTCTATATAGCCACAATAATGCTTATACCTAAACCACACAAAGACCCAACAAAGAAAGAGAACTTTAGACCAGTTTTCCTTATGAATATCGATATAAAAATACTCAATATAATTCTTGCAAACTGAATCCAAGTACACATCAAAATTATCATCCATCATTATCAAATAGCCTTCACCCCTGGGATGCATGGATGGATGGTTCAATATGTAGAAATCCGTCAATTTAATCTACTATATAAACAAACTCAAAGAAAAACAAAACAAAACATGATCATTTCATTAGATTCTGAGAAAGCATCTGGCAAAATCCAGCACCCCGACATGATAAAAGTCTTGGAATAATCAGGAATTCAAAATCCATACCTAAATGTAGTAAAAGCAATATACAGCAAACCAGTAGCTAACATCCAAACTAAATGGAGAGAAACTTGAACCAGTCCCACTAAAATCAGGGACTAGACAAGGCTTCCCACTTTCTCCCTACCTGTTTAATATAGTACTCAAAGTCCTAGCCAGAACAATTAGAAAACAAATGGGAGTGGGGGTCCAGAAAAGGGGAAATCATCTGAAATGTAAATAAAAAACATATCAATAAAAAAGGATAAAAAATGGAAAGGAATAATTCAAAATATTACTATTTGGAGAAGATATGATAGTATACTTAAGTGACCCGAAAAATTCCACCACAGAAGTCTTAAACTTGATAAATAATTTCAGCCAATTAGCTGTATATATATTTAACTCAAACAAATCAGCGGCTTTACTCTACTCAAAGGATAAATAGAATGTGAAAAAAATTAAGAAAATGGCACCATTGACAAAATTACAAATAATATAAAATACCTTGGTGTGACTCTAACCAAGTAATTGAAAGATCTGATTAACAAGAACTTCAAGTCTCTGAAGAAAGAAATTGAAGAAGGTCTCAGAAGATGGAAAGATCTCCCATTCTTGTGGATTGGCTGGATTAACATAGTAATAATGGCCATCTTGCTGAAAGCAAACTTTAGATTCAATGAAATCCTCATCAAAATTCCAACTCAATTCTTCCTAGAGTTAGAATGTGAAATTTGCAAATTCATCTGGAATAACAACAACAACAATAACAACAAAAATCCATGATAGTGAAAAAATATTCTCAACAATAAAAGAACTTCTGGGGGAAATCATCATCCCTGACCTCAAGATGCATTACAGAGCAGTAATGATAAAAACCCGCATGGTATTGGTACAGGGACAGGCAGGTAGATTAGTGGACCTGAACAGTGTCACTTGATCTTTGACAAAGGAGCTAAAACTATCCAGTGGAAAACCAACAGCACTTTCAACAAATGTTGCTGGTTCAACTGACTGTCAGCATGTAGAAGAATGCAAATCAGTTCAGTCATATCTCCTGTACAAAGCTCAGGTCCAAGTGGATCAAGGCCCTCCACATTAAACCAGATACACTGCAACTAATAGAAAAGAAAGTGGGGAAGAGAAGCCGGGCGGTGGTGGCTCACGCCTCTAATCCCAGCACTTGGGAGGCAGAGGCAGGTGGATTTCTGAGTTCGAGGCCAGCCTGGTTTACAGAGTGAGTTCCAGGACAGCCAGGGCTACACAGAGAAACCCTGTCTCGAAAACAACAACAACAACAACAACAAAAAAAAAAAAAATAGGGAAGAACTTAGAGCACATGGGCACAGGGGGAAAGTTTCTGAAGAGAATACCAATAGTTTATTATGCTCTAAGATCAAGAATTGACAAATGCAACCTCATAAAATTGCAAAGCTTCTGTAAGGCAAAGCACACTGTCAATATGCAAAATGGCAACCAACAGATTAGGGAAAGATCTTTACCAATCCTACATCTGATAGAGGACTAATATCCAACACATACAAAGAACTCAAGAAGTTAGACTCCAGAGAATCAAAAAACCCTATTAAAAATAGGGAATAGAGATAAGCAGAGAATTCTCAGTTGAGGAAACATGAATGGCTGAGAAGCATTTAAAGAAATGTTCAACATCCTTAGTCATAAGGGAAATGTAAATCAAAACAAAATTGAGATTCTACCTCATGCCAGTCAGAATGGATAAGATCATAATTTCTGGTGACAGCAGATGCTGGAGAGGATGGAGAGAAAGAGGAACACTCATCCACTGCTGGTGGGATTGCGCGCTGGTAAAACGTTTCTGAAAATTAGTCTGCAGTTTCCTCAGAAAATTGAACATAGTACCACCTGAGGACCCAGCTATACCACTCCTTGGAATATATTCAGAAGATGCTCCACTATATTCATAGCAGTCATAAATATAATAGCCAGAGGCTGGAGAGAACCATCCCTCAGCAGAAGAATAAATACAGAAAATATTGTACATTTACATATTTGAGTACTACTCAGCTATTAAAAAGAAGAACTCATGAAATTTTTAGGCAAATGGATAGAAATAGAAAATATCATCCTGATTGTGATAACCCAATCACAAAATAACACACATGGTATGCACTCACTGATATTAGCCCAATAGCTTGGAATACCTAAGATACAATTCACAGACCACATGAAGCTCAAGAAGAAGGAAAACCAAGTGGAAAACCAAAGGAAAACATCAGTTCTTCTTGGAAGGAGTAACAAAATGTGCACAGGAGGAGATACAGAGGCAAAGTGTGGAGCAGAGACTGTGGGAAATGCCATCCATTGACTGCCCCTCCTGGGGATCCATCCCACATACAATTATCAAACCCAGATACTATTGTGGATGCCAACAAGTGCTAGCTCACAAGATCCTGATATGGCTGTCTCCTGAGAGGCTCTTCCAGAGTCTGACAAATACAGAGGTTCATGCTTGCAGCCAATCATTGGACTAAGCACAGGTTCCCCAATGGAGAAGCTAGAGAAAGGACTGAAGGAGCAGAAGGTGTTTGCAGCCCCATAGGAAGAACAACAATATGAGCCAATCAGAATCCCCAGAGCAACTAGGGACTAAACTACCAAGCAAAAAGTAAACTTGGAGGGACCCATGTCTCCAGCTGCTTATATAGCAGAGGATGGCCTTGTGGGACATGAATGGGAGGAGAGACCCTTTCTCATGTGAAGGCTCGATGACCCAGTGTAGGGTAATGCCAGGAAAGGGAAGCAGGATGGGTGGGTTGGTGAGCAGATGGGATATGGGATTTTCAGAGTGAAAAGGAGGAAAAGGGATAACATTCGAAATGTAAATAAAGAAAAGATCTCTGTCCTGCACAATGATAGCCAAGATAGAGAGATTTTATGTCTTAGCATAATGTCCTGTTGACTCTTGGCCAGCAGCTCTTGTTTTCTCAAATGCTGATACCTATATAGATGAGTTGCTTATTCATGAACTAATGTCCCCATGTTTACAAATATTCATTAAATTATCTGATTCATTTTTGCAAGGGCTGTTTTCTGAGTCAGAGGATTCCGTCTACTTTTCTGAGAATAATTATGTACCTCAAATAAACTGCATGATCTCTATTTTATCTTTTTTATTTTATTTTTTTGAAAAGCATGTTCTTTTATTGAAAAAGGAAGCAGGACAGAGATAGAAATACTGGCAGAGTAGAAAAAATCTTGTGAAACTAGTTGCATGGGCTGCCAGATAGGTGTTTAAGATACTATGTGCTATTCATGACTACAGAGATATGCTTAATTATGAAGCCATGAGATTTTATATCTGCCTAGTGAAAATAAAATATATGGGAAAGAAATTTATGGAAAAGCATTCAGAGAATCATTGCACAGTTTTGAGGAGCATGTTTGAGGAAATAAAGCTGAAATTATATGCTTTATGAAATAAAATACAGAGAGAAAAAATACCTGATAAAAATTTTAAAAAATGATAATATCAGGAAAAAGAAAGAGGTAACTAATACTGATACAATATTTTCTACTTGTACATTATAAACAATTACTAGTCATAGAATGCATGAAAATAAGCTTCATAAAGTCAAAAGTGACTCATAAAAGGATGAAAGAAACCAATTTTGAAGGTCCCAGTGGGATATGTAGTAGCTTATAGAAGGCGCCATAGGGACGGAACTCAAAATTACAGTCAGAGGTACTCTAGCAAAAATAGCTCACTTTTGCCAAAATTTCTGACCACTGAGACAACCAATGACGTTGTCGTCAGTTTCGAAGTAATCTGTTGACTAGGGGGAAATCAATGAAGCCAAGCAATGGTTGCACATTCCTTTAATCCTAGCATTCAGGAAGCAGAGTTTAAGCCCAGCCTGGTTCCAGAACAATCAGAACCACAAAGAAACCCTGCCTCTGGGGTTGGGGGGAGGGGGTAAGAATGAATGAATGAAAACAGGAAGCAAGCATAGAACCAAATGAATATTAATTAGCTCATAAAAATTTTTCTTTGGCAATCGAGTTTTTAATGGTATATTCTAGTTAATGGAAAAATGTACTAATGCATGGGGCAATCAATGGAGATAGCTGAAATGTGGAAATGTATTACACCCTCCATCTTGCTCTGTTCTCGTTATGTAGGGTACCTAAATATCAGGAGGATCTCAAAAACAATGGGCAGCAGAATTTTTGATATGTGCTGGGCAAGAAGGGACTCATTTAGTTTAATACAACTCAGACACAGGGTGTTGGTTCACACTTTGAGAGTGTGACATGAGGAAATTTCTGTTAGGCATGTTTAAGTACAGGACAATTTAGTTAAAAGTTTCCTGAAATGACACCATCTTATGTGCATAATGAAACTCATGGCATTATTACGTTGAAACTCTTTTCAAAATTACTCATCCCTTCCATATAGATGTGTTCTATAGATCAACTATATGCCATATTAAGAGCCTGGGGAAGGATTTGGGGTGGTCTCAGCATAGAGAAGCACACACAGTTTACCAGGCTGTTAACCATATTCATTCCAAATGGTCTGAGCAGACACAGGCAATGCATTTCTTCCTTTGAGCAGGCAAACCTTCGTGTTTAACATTCCTTTTCCCTGGTGCTTATCTGTGAGCACATGGACCTTGTGCTCTCTCCACAGAGCTGGCATCTTATGAATGGAAGAGTTGTGTTGTGGATTCACATGTGAATAAGCAACTAAAGTGTGCTTAATCTCTTAATTAGAGATTCTATTACTATGATAAAAACATCATGACCAAAACAAATTAAGGTGAAAACCTTGCAACTTTCAGGTCATAGTTTATCACTGAGGGAAATCCACACAGGAACCGAGGCAGAGGCCATGGAAGAATGCAGCTGACTCTTTTGCTCCCAGTGGCTTGCTCAGACTGCTTTCTTTCTTTTTTTTTTTTTTAATTTTTAATTTTTTTTATTATTTATTTTTTTATTCGATATAATTTATTTACATTTCAAATGATTTCCCCTTTTATAGTCCCCCCACTCCCCGATAGTCCCGTAAGCCCCCTTCTCTTCCCCTGTCCTCCCTCCCACCCCTTCCCAGTTCCCCGTTCTGGTTTTGCCGAATACTGTTTCACTGAGTCTTTCCAGAACCAGGGGCCACTCCTCCTTTCTTCTTGTACCTCATTTGATGTGTGGATTATGTTTTGTGCATTCCAGTTTTCTAGGTTAATAACCACTTATTAGTGAGTGCATACCATGATTCACATTTTGAGTCTGGGTTACCTCACTTAGTATGATGTTCTCTAGCTGCATCCATTTGCCTAAGAATTTCATGAATTCATTGTTTCTAATGGCTGAATAGTACTCCATTGTGTAGATATACCACATTTTTTGCATCCACTCTTCTGTTGAGGGATACCTGGGTTCTTTCCAGCATCTGGCAATTATAAATAGGGCTGCTATGAACATAGTAGAGCATGTATCCTTATTACATGGTGGGGAATCCTCTGGATATATGCCCAGGAGTGGTATTGCAGGATCTTCTGGAAGTGAGGTGCCCAGTTTTCAGAGGAACCACCAGACTGATTTCCAGAGTGGTTGTACCAATTTGCAACCCCACCAGCAGTGGAGGAGTGTTCCTCTTTCTCCACACCCTCTCCAACACCTGCTGTCTCCTGAATTTTTAATCTTAGCCATTCTGACTGGTGTAAGATGAAATCTTAGGGTTGTTTTGATTTGCATTTCCCTAATGACTAATGAAGTTGAGCATTTTTTAAGATGCTTCTCTGCCATCCGAAGTTCTTCAGGTGAGAATTCTTTGTTTAACTCTGTACCCCATTTTTAATAGGGTTGTTCGGTTTTCTGGAGTCTAACTTCTTGAGTTCTTTATATATATTGGATATTAGCCCTCTATCTGATGTAGGGTTGGTGAAGATCTTTTCCCAATTTGTTGGTTGCCGATCTGTCCTCTTGATGGTGTCCTTTGCCTTACAGAAACTCTGTAACCTTATGAGGTCCCATTTGTCAATTCTTGCTCTTAGAGCATACGCTATTGGTGTTCTGTTCAGAAACTTTCTCCCTGTACCGATGTCCTCAAGGGTCTTCCCCAGTTTCTTTTCTATTAGCTTCAGAGTGTCTGGCTTTATGTGGAGGTCCTTGATCCATTTGGATTTGAGCTTAGTACAAGGAGACAAGGATGGATCAATTCGCATTCTTCTGCATGTTGACCTCCAGTTGAACCAGCACCATTTGTTGAAAAGGCTATCTTTTTTCCATTGGATGTTTTCAGCCTCTTTGTCGAGGATCAAGTGGCCATAGGTGTGTGGGTTCATTTCTGGATCTTCAATCCTGTTCCATTGATCCTCCTGCCTGTCACTGTACCAATACCATGCAGTTTTTAACACTATTGCTCTGTAGTATTGCTTGAGGTCAGGGATACTGATTCCCCCAGATTTTCTTTTTTTTTTTTTTTTTTTTTTTTTTTTTTTTTTTTTTTTTTTTTATTATTCGATATAATTTATTTACATTTCAAATGATTTCCCCTTTTCTAGCCCCCCCACTCCCCGAAAGTCCCGCAAGCCCCCTTCTCTTCCCCTGTCCTCCCACCCACCCCTTCCCACTTCCCCGTTCTGGTTTTGCTGAATACTGTTTCACTGAGTCTTTCCAGAACCAGGGGCCACTCCTCCTTTCTTCTTCTACCTCATTTGATGTGTGGATTATGTTTTGGGTATTCCAGTTTTCTAGGTTAATATCCACTTATTAGTGAGTGCATACCATGATTCACCTTTTGAGTCTGGGTTACCTCACTTAGTATGATATTCTCTAGCTCCATCCATTTGCCTAAGAATTTCATGAATTCATTGTTTCTAATGGCTGAATAGTACTCCATTGTGTAGATATACCACATTTTTTGCATCCACTCTTCTGTTGAGGGATACCTGGGTTCTTTCCAGCATCTGGCAATTACAAATAGGGCTGCTATGAACATAGTAGAACATGTATCCTTATTACATGGTGGGGAGTCTTCTGGGTATATGCCCAGGAGTGGTATAGCAGGATCTTCTGGAAGTAAGGTGCCCAGTTTTCGGAGGAACCGCCAGACTGATTTCCAGAGTGGTTGTACCAATTTGCAACCCCACCAGCAGTGGAGGAGTGTTCCTCTTTCTCCACACCCTCTCCAACACCTGCTGTCTCCTGAATTTTTAATCTTAGCCATTCTGACTGGTGTAAGATGAAATCTTAGGGTTGTTTTGATTTGCATTTCCCTAATGACTAATGAAGTTGAGCATTTTTTAAGATGCTTCTCCGCCATCCGAAGTTCTTCAGGTGAGAATTCTTTGTTTAACTCTGTACCCCATTTTTTAATAGGGTTGTTTGGTTTTCTGGAGTCTAGCTTCTTGAGTTCTTTATATATATTGGATATTAGCCCTCTATCTGATGTAGGATTGGTGAAGATCTTTTCCCAATTTGTTGGTTGCCGATTTGTCCTCTTGATGGTGTCCTTTGCCTTACAGAAACTTTGTAATTTTATGAGGTCCCATTTGTCAATTCTTGCTCTTAGAGCATACGCTATTGGTGTTCTGTTCAGAAACTTTCTCCCTGTACCGATGTCCTCAAGGGTCTTCCCCAGTTTTTTTTCTATTAGCTTCAGAGTGTCTGGCTTTATGTGGAGGTCCTTGATCCATTTGGATTTGAGCTTAGTACAAGGAGACAAGGATGGATCAATTCGCATTCTTCTGCATGCTGACCTCCAGTTGAACCAGCACCATTTGTTGAAAAGGCTATCTTTTTTCCATTGGATGTTTTCAGCCTCTTTGTCGAGGATCAAGTGGCCATAGGTGTGTGGGTTCATTTCTGGATCTTCAATCCTGTTCCATTGATCCTCCTGTCTGTCACTGTACCAATACCATGCAGTTTTTAACACTATTGCTCTGTAGTATTGCTTGAGGTCAGGGATACTGATTCCCCCAGATTTCCTTTTGTTGCTGAGAATAGTTTTAGCTATCCTGGGTTTTTTGTTGTTCCAGATGAATTTGATAATTGCTCTTTCTAGCTCTGTGAAGAATTGAGTTGGGATTTTGATGGGTATTGCATTGAATCTGTATAGTGCTTTAGGCAAAATGGCCATTTTAACTATATTGATTCTGCCGATCCATGAGCATGGGAGGTTTTCCCATTTTTTGAGGTCTTCTTCCATTTCCTTCTTCAGAGTCTTGAAGTTCTTGTCATACAGATCTTTCACATGTTTGGTAAGAGTCACCCCAAGATACTTTATACTGTTTGTGGCTATTGTGAAGGGGGTCATTTCCCTAATTTCTTTCTCAGCCTGCTTATCCTTTGAGTATAGGAAGGCCACTGATTTGCTGGAGTTGATTTTATAACCTGCCACTTTGCTGAAGTTGTTTATCAGCTGTAGGAGCTCTCTAGTGGAGTTCTTTGGGTCACTTAGGTAGACGATCATGTCGTCTGCAAATAATGATAGTTTGACTTCTTCTTTTCCAATTTGTATCCCTTTGACCTCCTTATGTTGTCGAATTGACCGAGCTAGTACCTCAAGTACAATATTGAAAAGATAAGGAGAAAGGGGGCAGCCTTGTCTGGTCCCTGATTTCAGTGGGATTGCTTCAAGTTTCTCTCCATTTAGTTTGATGCTGGCTACTGGTTTGCTGTATATTGCTTTTACTATGTTTAGGTATGGGCCTTGAATTCCTGTTCTCTCCAAGACTTTAAGCATGAAGGGATGCTGAATTTTGTCAAATGCTTTTTCAGCATCCAATGAAATGACCATGTGGTTTTGTTCTTTGAGTTTGTTTATGTAATGGATCGTATTGATGGATTTCCGTATATTGAACCAACCCTGCATTCCCGGGATAAAGCCTACTTGATCATGATGGATGATCGTTTTGATGTGTTCTTGGATTCGGTTGGCAAGAATTTTATTGAGTATTTTTGCATCGATGTTCATAAGGGAAATTGGTCTGAAGTTCTCTTTCTTTGTTGGATCTTTTTGTGGCTTTGGTATCAGCGTAATTGTGGCTTCGTAGAAGGAATTGGGTAGTATTCCTTCTGTTTCTATTTTGTGGAATAGTTTGAAGAGTATTGGTGTTAACTCTTCTTTGAAGGTCTGGTAGAATTCTGCACTGAAGCCATCTGGTCCTGTGCTTTTTTTGGTTGGAAGACTTTCTATGACTCCTTCTATTTCTTTAGGCATTAGGGGACTGTTTAGATGGTCTAGTTGGTCCTGATTTAATTTTGGTATTTGGTATCTGTCAAGGAAATTGTCCATTTCCTCCAGATTCTCCAGTTGTGTTGAGTACACGCTCTTGTAGTAGGATCTGATGATTTTTTGGATTTCCTCAATTTCCGTTGTTATATCTCCCTTTTCATTTCTAAGTTTGTTAATTTGGATACTTTCTCTGTGCCCTTTGGTCAGTCTGGCTAAGGCTTTATCTATCTTGTTGATTTTCTCAAAGAACCAGCTCCTGGTTTTGTTGATTTTTTGTATGGTTTTCTTTGTTTCTACTTGATTGATTTCTGCCCTGAGTTTGATGATTTCCTGTCTTCTACTCCTCCTGGGCGAAATAGCTTCTTTTTGTTCTAGGGCTTTCAGGTGTGTCATTAAGCTGGTAATGCATGCTCTCTCCATTTTCTTTTTGGAGGCACTCAGGGCTATCAGTTTTCCTCTTAGCACTGCTTTCATTGTGTCCCATAGATTTGGGGATATTGTGTTTTCATTTTCATTATGTTCTAAAAAGTCTTTAACTTCTTTCTTTATTTCTTCCTTGACCAAGGTATCATTGAGTAGAGTATTGTTCAGTTTCCACGTGTATGTGGGTTTTCTGTTGTTTCTGTTGCTATTGAAGACCACTTTTACTCCATAGTGATCAGATAGGACGCATGGGATTAGTTCTATCTTCTTATATTTGTTGAGGTCTGTCTTGTGACCAATTATATGGTCGATTTTGGAGAAGGTACCATGAGGTGCTGAGAAAAAGGTATATTTTTTTGTCTTAGGATAGAATGTTCTATATATATCTGTTAAATCTAATTGGTCCAAAGCTTCAATTAGTTTCATTGTGTCCCTGTTTAGTTTCTGTTTTCCTGATCGGTCCATTGAGGAAAGTGCAGTGTTGAAGTCACCCACAATTATTGTGTTAGGTGCAATGTGTGCTTTTATTTTTAATAAAGTTTCTTTTACGAAAGAGGGTGCCCTTGCATTTGGGGCATAGATGTTCAGGATTGACAGTTCTTCTTTTTGTATTTTTCCTTTGACCAGCAAGAAGTGTCCCTCAGGGTCCCTTTTGATGACTTTGGGTTGAAAGTCAATTTTATCTGATATTAAAATGGCTACTCCAGCTTGTTTCCTGAGACCATTTGCTTGTAAAATTGTCTTCCAGCCTTTTACTCTAAGGTAGTGTTTGTCTTTGACCCTGAGGTGTGTTTCCTGTAAGCAGCAAAATGTAGGGTCCTGTTTACGTATCCATTCAGTTAGTCTGTGTCTTTTTATTGGGGCATTAAGTCCATTGATGTTAAGAGATATTAAGGAATAGTGATTGTTACTTCCTATCATTTTTTAAATTTGAATGCTTATCTTCTTTTGGGTTTGATGAAAGGTTACTATCTTGCTTTTTCCAGGGTGAAGTTTCCCTCCTTGTATTGGTGTTGTCCTCCTATTATCCTTTTTAGGGCCGGGTTTGTGGATAGATATTGGGTAAACTTGGTTTTGTCATGAAATATCTTAGTTTCTCCATCTATGGTGATTGAGAGTTTTGCTGGATATAGTAGTTTTGGTTGGCATTTGTGTTCTCTTAGAGTCTGCATGAGATCTGCCCAGGACCTTCTAGCCTTCATAGTCTCAGGTGAAAAGTCTGCTGTGATTCTGATAGGTCTTCCTTTATATGTTACTTGGCCTTTTTCTCTTACTGCCTTTAGTATTCTTTCTTTGTTTAGAACATTTGGTGTTTTGATTATTATGTGACGGGAAGTATTTCTGTTCTGGTCCAGTCTGTTTGGAGTTCTGTAGGCTTCTTGTATATTCATGGGCATCTCTCTCTTTAGGTTAGGGAAGTTTTCTTCCATAATTTTATTGAAGATATTTGCTGGCCCTTTAAGTTGTAAATCTTCACTCTCATCTATGCCTATAATCCTTAGGTTTGGTCTTCTCATTGTGTCCTGGATTTCCTGGATATTTTGGGTTACAAGCTTTTTGCATTTTGCATTTTCTTTAACTGTTGAGTCCATGGTTTCTATGGAATCTTCAGCATCTGAGATTCTTTCTTCTATCTCTTGTATTCTGTTGTTGATATTTGCATCTCTGTCCCCCGATTTCTTCCCAAGGCTTTCTATCTCCAAAGTTGTCTCCCTTTGAGTTTTCTTAGTTGTTTCTACTTCTGATTTTAGATCCTGGATGGTTTTGCTTAGCTCCTTCACTTGCATGTTTGTGTTTTCCTGGAATTCTTTAAGAGATTTTTGTGTTTCCTTTTTCATGACCTCAGCCTGTTGACCAAAGTTCTCCTGTATTTCTTTAAGAGATTTTTGTGTTTCGTCTTTCATGACCTCAGCCTGTTGACCAAAGTTCTCCTGTATTTCTTTATGTGTTTTTTGCATTTCCTCCTTGTTGGCTTTTGTATTCTCCTGGATTTCTTTCAATGATTTTTGTGTTTCCCTTGCAAGGGCTTCTAACTTTTGATCCATTTTCTCCTGAATTTCTTTAAGTATGTCCTTCATGTGTTCCTGTACCAGCATCATGACCAGTGATTTTAAATCCAAATCTTGTTTTACTGGTGTGATGGGGTATCCAGGACATATTGGTAGAGGAGAATTGGGTTCAGATGTTGCCATATTGCCTTGATTTCTGTTAGTGACATTCCTGTGTTTGCCTTTTGCCATCTAGTTCTCACTGTTGTTAGTTTGTCTTGTCAGTGCTGGACTCACCAGTGTAAGCTGCCCCTTCCCAGTTGGCCTCTGGTGCACAGCTTACCTCCTGCACTGCTTGTAGACAGGGTGCTGCTGCCCAGGCTGTTCAGATCCCAAAGCAGGCACCCGAAGGCTCCCGCTGGGGCCCGCTGGATTCACTGGAGCACACTGACTTCTCCCAGCTGGCTTCCCGGAAGCCCAGCTAGTCACTTGCAGGACTTGGAGATGTGGTGCTGCCGCCCAGGCTGATCTGGATCCAGAAGCGGAGGGAGTAGGGCTGAGGGCTTCTGCCTGAGGCCTTGCCCCAGATTGTGTCTGTGGACCAGATGGAGCCTGTGTGCACCCCCAGGGAGTGCCGATGGTGTATGCTGCTGTGATCTCCCCTGTGTTCAGCTCACTCCGCTGGGCAGCAGATCCGCCAACCGGGCTGTCACATACAAGGTTAGCCTGGCCGCCCAGTCCCTGAGTCCAGGCAAAAGCCTAGGAGGCCAAGGTCCGAGCAAAGTTCCCCTAGGGCTATGACTGTTAATTGGGTCCTCCAGGTGACTAGGATGGCGGGTATGCGCGCCTGCGCTCCCTGAAAGCGCCGGGAGAGTCTGCTGTGCTAACAATCCCCTGGGCTGGTTGACTCACAGATGGCCCACCAAGCCGCCCAGTCCTTGGGGTCAGTCCTGTGCCTTTTGGGGCCTAGACCCTCGCTTTGTTAGCCTCAGGCTATGCCTGTTACAGGTCTGCCCGCCAGAGCTCTCTGTCGTCCTGCAGGCAAAATGGCGGCGGCGCGCACCCAGGCCTGGGCTAAAAACCCCCTGGCTGGGTTGGCACCCCGATGGCCCCCCGACCAGCCCAGAGCCTGGGTGCAGGCCAACGCCCATCGGGCTCAGACCACCGCGGTGTTGGCCTCGGATTATATTTGTGTACCTCAGTCTGTCCCATCCCCGGAGTCCGGAACCAAGATGGATGCACCTCTCCTGACTGGTGGGAGGCCGAGTTCTGAAGTGGCCTCCGTGCAGGAAAGGCGCAGCACAACTGCAGCTGCTTGCCGCCCGGCTGGTCAGCGAAGGTCAGTGGTCGTGGGCGCAGGGCCTAACTGGTCCCTGTGTCGCCCTGGCTCCACTGCTGATGGCCCTTCAGCTGGACCAGCTACTGCTGCACTCAGACTGCTTTCTTATCACCCACTTAATCAGAGCCCAGGAGTGGCCATGCTCACAATGATTTAGCCCTCCCACTTCTATCAACTATCAATACCATACTTCACAAACTTGTCAATAAACCATTCTTAGGGGAAACATTTACTCAATTAAGAGTCCCTCTTTCCAGACATGGCTATATTTAAGTTAACAAACACAAACACATATTTAAGAGAATCAAAAATTTAAAAATGTATTTTCAGGTTTCCTCTCTAACCACAGCTGGGAAAAAATTAAGCAGAGCTTCTGCACAGAACACAAGACTGACTAAAGGACAGTATGGGAACATAATTTCATGTCCTCTGTCCTATGTCTGAAGCCACTTCTCTCATATTCTTATAAGCCTGGTTCCATCTTTATGGATGATCTAACAAGTCATTTCACAAACAACTTCTCCAGCAAATGTAAAGACACTCTTTTTCATGTTTCTGTATCACTGCTGTGTCATTTACTCCTTCTTAGTGAAAATTTGCTTATTGTTATTTTTATTTATTAGATTCTAACCTCTGTAGAAGTTGTTTGTGCTATCTTCTTTTCTAATTCTTGTAAGTACATTAAGCAAATGAATATGTGACACATAGTAGATGTTCTCTAATTTTTAAATGCATAAAAAGAGTAATTACCTTTAATTGCCTGCTTGACTTAGCAAACCCTTGTGCCTAATCACTATGTATGCTACTATCCATATAAAGAAATTTAAATTTTCTCTTGACCTTGCAGACAGTGCATGTGATATTAAAATGGGAATTTTCTGTGAAGAAGAATCAAGAAAACACAAAAGGTCATACTAATGACAATTCTTCAGAACTAGTAAGAAATTAGGTCATCAGTTAATTTTACTTTCAATACTGGGCTCAGGTTTTCTTTAATTTTTATAAAATTTGCATTTTACATTGACTCACTGTGGACTGATAAATGCATAAGCAAGGAAGTCTACTTTTCTATTATTTATTGTTATGATAAATATAGTATCATTTTTAGCACAAACTTAAATTCTCACAGAGAAGGTTGTGACAATGGAAGGTAGCATTCATGTCTCTTATTTCAACTTGATGCAATTGTTGGAAGTCATTCTTCAGTTATAAACACTGAAGATCTTATCACATGGGTAATGGTGTGAGACAAAAGCTACAGTTGACAAAAGATCCAGTCATCCCACCAACAAGCATGCAAAAGAACATAAACAAAAAAAAATATGTTTGGAAAAAGATAGTATATTGCCTCTCCAGCAATAATGCAATCTTCTAAGATAGCAAAGATTAAGCTGCATTGAACAGAAAAGGAAAAATATAGATTAGAGAGTTGTTCCCTTCATCTCATGCACAGGGAAATTGTTAATGAGTCAAAAATGAGAGTGAACAAAAATGCCCCAGTCTAGATTAAAGGGCCATCAGCTATGGTCTTGGCAGAGGAATGGCAACAAATTCCACACAGGGAAAATATTCTTTTTTGAAAAAGCATTTATATGGAACTCAGAGGAATTCCAAGCAATGCACATTCCTTGGAAATATGTACTGTGAAAAATTTGCAATTTATTTTCAGAAAGCCTTTCACTATGACTGCAAGGACATTGCAGTAAAAAAAGCACTGACTTGCAGAGTTTTATTTGATATGTGAACTAGGGTTCTGAAGAGGTATGGAAGAAATAGAATATATATGGTTAGAATAGAAAATGTTCCCCGTTCTGGTTTTGCCAAATACTGTTTCACTGAGTCTTTCCAGAACCAGGGACCACTCCTGCTTTCTTCTTGTATCTCATTTGATGTGTGGATTATGTTTTGGGTATTCCAGTTTTCTAGGTTAATAACCACTTATTAGTGAGTGCATACCATGATTCACCTTTTGGGGAACTGGGAAGGGGTGGGAGGGAGGACAGGGGAAGAGAAGGGGGCTTACGGGACTTTCGGGGAGTGGGGGGGGGCTAGAAAAGGGGAAATCATTTGAAATGTAAATAAATTATATCGAATAAAAAAAGGAAAAAATATGGAGTGTATAAAAATAATTAATAAAAAATTCTCGCAAGAAAAAAAAAAAAAGAAAATGTTCAATGGCGATCTTAAGAGACTGACAAAATGTGGCTCCTTATTCCAAAGCTGTACCAATCCGATGGTGAAGGCCTGAAGAAATTCTGAAGAAGTGATGGTCTTCAATACATGTTGGAAGACCGAAGAAGGTAGATTCTGATTGTCATCAGAGGATAGGAACAGCAGCAGCAGCAGGATGGATAGATGAATTCACCAATAGATGAACCCAGAACACAGCAGATAGAGTTGGGAATAAATATGGGAGGGTAATAAGGTAGAAGATAAAAGCTTTTTCTTCAGACCTCAATACAGTTACCAGTGACCAACGGCTGGGCAGGGCAACAGAAGCAAACGTTTTAGGATTCCAAGTAAGGGACTGAGGAAGGAGGAAGAGGGGATTTTGCCTTGACAAGGGAATAGGACTGACCATGTAAGGTACAAGAGTAAGAGTGGCCCCAGGAGGGCTGCCCAGCGGTGTCCAGGGCAGCAAAAATAAAATATAGATTTAGTAAATATTAACTCAGGAATATTGGGGTGGAGTGTGTGATAGCCATATGGAGTTTGGGAGTGGCTCATCCACTGAGCTTTTTAAGGTATTTAAAATATAAGGTTGTGTATGCATGTCTTTCTTTCAGGAATCCAAACATTGAGGTGGTAGCTAGAAAGTATGCATGCACAGTCCAGGAAGGAGAGATAGAGCAGATTAGCACAGTTACCACAGCAGTTACTTTTATGGTAAGTTTCTTCATTATTCTCTTGACAATTTAGTACTTCAGATTTTGATTGCAAACCCTCTCCCCGGAACTCTTGTTCTTCCATCCCTATATACCTAAGTGTGTGTTATTATTATGGTTTTTACTCATTCAAGGTAATTGTGTGCTTGCCAAGTATTCAGGGACATATGGTCTTATATTGGAGGGTTTCAGACATCCCAAGGGCCATCCTTTTAGATCTGTCTTTCCTTCTCCCAGGAGTTACCATTTGCCAATAGTTTCATGGCATTGAACTGTGTGCTTTACTGATTTCTCCTTGATGGAATTTTGTCTGGTGTGGCCTTTCATAGGATTTGTATATGCTGTCATGACCACTGTGAGTTTATCTGTGTGGATGCTGCCCTGGTGTGTTTAAAGATACTATTTCCTTGTAGCCATTCAAAACCTCAGGCTCTTATACTTTTTCTGCCCCTTCTTTTATATGAATCTTTGATCCTTGGGAGGGAGCTGCAGTATATATGTGTTCCATTTGGGCTTAGCATATTGTCTGTCTCTTACTGTCTGTACTGTGGCCAATTGTGTAAACCAATATTAACCAAGTCATATTGCATGGGATAAAAGCCATGCCTTCCACCATTATCAGGCTAAAAGCCCCTGGTAAGGGAAGTTATAGACCCCGAGAAAAACCTACCACATCAATGCTGGTAAATTGATATAGTATTAAAAGGACTCCTAATAGCTTATTATTGCACCACAGAACACCAGCAAATCTTAAACAAACATAAAGAAGTTATAATACTTGTGTAACAACAAAATTGACTACCACTGTTCCTATGGGCTTATAGATCTGTTTCTTTAGGTAAAAAAAGAAAAAGAAAAAGAGAAAAATACCTAAGAAATGTACAAAAAACCAACTTGGAGGTTCACAGTTCTAGTTCTGGTAAATTTGAAGAATCAACACTGTAATGTGATTTGGAACATTTACCAGTAGTAGCTGAAAGAGTATGAAAATGACACTGAAAACCACAACTCATTATGGAGTTTCTCAGAAATGCACTGTTACCCATAATACATTGTTTTTCTAGTTTAGCTCTTCAGGTATTCAGAAAATTCCAATACAGCATAATATGTTAGAAGGAAATAAAAACATAGACACATTTGAATGGCTATTTCAGTAAATACGAAAGCTATAGTATTACCTATTTAACCATGAGAATTGACCAAACACCTTTTTTGGAATATATTTGATGACATAATTTTAATAGCTTGCTTTTAAACTTAGTAAAGGAATCTGTTGTAGGTTTGATATGAATGTTCTCAAGTGGTTCATTATTAAAGAATTAGCCCTCAAAGTGCTGTTATTGACAGGCAGTGGATATATTAAGAGGTGGAGACTAGACAAATGTCATTGGGGGAGCTTCCTCAGAGGACATTTGAGTCCTGGGCTCACCTTGTTCTGTTTTGCCACCTTTTAAAGAGGTAAGTGGTATTCCACTGTCACATTCTCTGTGATATGCTGCTCCTCTCGAAGATTGAAAGCTGAAAAAGCTGAAAGAGCATGGCCTGGATCATTTTAAAGCATGAGACAAATATATCTCTTTGTAAGTTAAATATACATACATACACACACACACACACACACACACACACACACACATATATATATATATATATTCAAAGAAATGAAAAGTTGAATAATTTATAGCTTCATATAATATTGCTATTATTTATTTAATTAATATATGCATGCTTCTATTTATGCACAAAAATTTTATTAGATATCAGGTGTTTAAATACTTGCATGCTCTATCATGGCCTGATACCCTCAAACCCATTAAAACTTTCCTGTTCTACTATTCCCACTCTATGCCTGTATATCACTTTTCTATCTCCTCCCCCTTCAATTTCTCTCTCTACGAACCCTTACTAATTTTGCTTTGTACAAATGGAAGATACTAACTGAAAATAAAAAAAAAAACAAATTACAATGAGGGATAACATGTGGTATTTGGCTTTCTGGATTTGAGTTACTTCATTCATCATGCTTTTTCAGATCCTTCTATTTAATGGGGAATATCATATTTTTCACAGTACAAAAACATTATATTCTGTAAATGTGCCATATTGTCATGGGCTTCTAGGATATTCATTCCCCAGCTATTATGAATAGAACATTAATGCACACTAATGAACAAATATGTGCACAGCAGGAAATACAGTACGTTGGGTGTATTGTCAAGAATGACACGACCATTTCTTTAAGTGATTCTTGACTATTCAAGATGCCTCTGTTAAGAATTCTCTTTTTATCTCTAAACCCCCTTTTTAATTAGGTTATTTGGGTTTTCAGAGTCTAACTTCTTGAGTTCTTTGTATATTTTGAATAATAGCCCTCTATTGGATGTAGAGGTCTTTTCCCACTCTGTAGGTTGCCATTTTGTCCTAATGTCAGTGTCCTTTGCCTCGCAGACAACTTTTAAGTTTCATGAGGTCCCATTTGTCAATTGTTTATTTTAGAGCCTGAACCAGTCATTAGGGGAATTCAAATCAAAACGACCATGAGATTCCACCTTATACCAAGAAGAATGGATAAGATCAAAAAGTCAAGCTACAGCACATGCTGATGAGGATGTAGAGAAAGAGGAACACTCCTCCATTGCTGCTGGTATTGCAAATTGGAAAATCAGTCTGGCAGTTCCTCAGAAAATTGGAAATAGTTATATCTGAAGACCCAGCTATACTGTACATACAGCCAAAGATACTCTATCACACCACAAGGACAAGTGTTTCACTATGCTCATAGAGGTTTTATTGGTAATAGCGAGAAGCCGAAAACAACCCAGATGTTCCTCAGCTGACCAATGGATGCAGAAAATGTGGTTTATTTTCTATTCCGCTTCTAAAAAACACCCATATCATGAATTTTACACACAAATCGATGGATCTAGAAACAGATGATATCATACTAAGCTAGGCAACCCAGACCCAAAAGGACATGCATGGTATGTACTCACTGATAATTGGGTATTAGCCAAATACACATGATACAACTCACTGACCATAGGAAGCTTAACAAAAAGGAAGACCCAAGTGTGGATGCTTCAACACCACTTAGAAGGAGGAAGAAAATAATCATGGGAAGTGTGGAGATCGAGGGACCAGGATGGGGGACTGGAGGGAGCGGGGGAAAAAGTGATCAGGATCAGGTATGGGGCAAGACAGTAGAGACGCCCAGAGGGCCAGGAGAATGAATGCACATATGCAGCTGTCAGGGTGTTGGGGGTTGGGAAACCTCTAGAAAATCCTAGAGACCTGGAATGTGACAAGCTCACAGGACTAATGGGGATAACCTTAGCTAAAATTCCAAACAACATGAAGATGGAACTTGAAGAGACTACCTTCAGTAAATAGGCATAGCTCCCAGCTAAGGCATGGGGCTACCCACCCATCTTCAATATTTTTGATCCAGAATTGTTCCTGTCTAAAGGAAATGCAGGGAGGAAATGGAGCAGAGACTAATGGAAAGGCTATCCAGAGATTTGCCCAACTTGGAATCTATCCCATGTTCAGACACCAAACCCTTATACCGTTACTAATGTCATGTTGTGCTTGCAAAAGGAAGCCTAACACGACTGTTCTCTGAGAGGCTCTACCATCAGCTGACAGAGACAGATGCAGATACTTACAGACAATCATTGGATAGACGTCAGGGATCTCTTTGGAAGAGTTGGGGAAAGGATCGAAGGTGCAAAGAAGATCACAACTCCATAGAAAGAATAACAGTATCAACTAGCCTAGACCTGTCAGAGCTCCTAGAGACTAAGCCACCAAGCAAAGAGCATATACGTGTGTCTGTGTGCCCCAGTGCAAATGCAGCAGAGGACTGCCTTGTCTGGCCTCAGTGGGAAAGGGTGTGCTTGATCCTGTAAAACATTAATACCCCTAATGAGTAGGTATGGGTAAGTGTGTGGGGGGTGCACCCTCTCAGAAGCAAAAGGTCATAGAAAGGGGTTGAAGAATTCAGGTAAAAGCTGAAGAACTTGAGGACAGGTGGGACAGAGAAGGGGGCAACATTTTGAGTGTAAGTAAATAAAATAATAATAATAATAAAGGAATGGGGTGAAAGAACGCCATGGGTAGGTCACAGAGTAAGCTCCGTTTGAGCTTTTGAAGTGATAGCACCAGTTTCAATCTCTCTACCAGTGAATAATTGTCCTTCTTGTTTTAATCAACTCGAGGTGTTTTTAATTTTTTTTTATCTTAGCAATTCTGACTGGAGTAAAAAGAAATTTCAAAATAACTTTAATTTACATTTCTCTGATGGGTAAGTATATAGAAACATTTTTAACTATTTTCAGACATTTGTGTTTCACCTATTAGACTCTCCTTTCAGTTTCACACCCCCTTTTTTGGGGGGTTGTTATATTCTAGATACCAACCCTCTGTCAGATGTAAATATATTACCACTCTTTTCCTTTGTGTAATCTGCTTCCTTTCTTGGATGATAGTGTACTTGACAGTATTAAATCATTTTAGTATCGAGCAGAATTATTTACTCTTTGATTCAATATCACACAACCACCGTTTCATTCAGAAAGTTGTTACCTTCTTTAAGTCCAAGAAAGTTAAATATCTTCTGTTTTCCCTCTTATATTCAAGGCAGCTGGGTGTGAAGTGAGACTCCCACCCCCAGATAAGAAACTATTGAGTACTGATGGTTTCTCGGAGAGCACTTTGATTTTTAGTTTCACAGACAATAATCCACAGAAAGTTTTTCTCAGGTGAGCGTGAACTAAAATGTGTTATAAATGTTGCAGCCTCAGAATTTTACCCATCATGCCATCTGCATATAGAACCCATGACATCACTTCCTTTTATCCTAGGTCTGAGTCATTGAATAAACTGTCAAGGATCTAGAGACAACAGGTTGATGGAAGTGCAATACAAGGATGGCTATGTCAGTCAGTAGAAAACGACATGACAGAGCTAACAAGTGTGTGATTGAACAGAAAACATTAGCAATGATTATACATCAGTCTGCATTCTGAGGCTTATAGGACACCAGATGTAGATAAATCTGATTTTTATCACCTGTGACATTTTCACATAGCGAAATGTGCCTTTTTGAAATATGTAACATTGTTCAACACTTGCAATCACACTGTGACTGGTTTTCAGACAGGTTTTTTTTTTAGCAATTCTTTCAAAATCAGGGAGCCACTCAATGTCGGTAGCCTACAAATTGCTAGCATTTAAATTTTCATCTTTTATCAGTTTCCTTAATTATACTTAAGATGGTGAGAGAAAAATAAACAGCTACTTGGTATACTCTTACCCCACTTTTTTTTTTCCTATTTATCTTTCCATAACTTTTCTCTTTCCCTTCACCATTCTTTTTAAATTGTCATTGAATACATTGTTCTCTTAAACAATACACTCTAGCCGGGCGGTGGTGGCTCACGCCTGTAATCCCAGCACTCTGGGAGGCAGAGGCAGGCAGATTTCTGAGTTCAAGGCCAGCCTGGTCTACAGAGTGAGTTCCAGGACAGCCAGGGCTACACAGAGAAACCCTGTCTCAAAAAAACCAAATACAAACAATACACTCTAACCAGAGTTTCCCCTCCCTCTACTTCTCCCAGCTTCCCTGACCTCCTTGGATAAATACAGGCTATATTTACTCTCAATACTGTTCTATTTTGGCCACAATTAGAAAGTTAGCTGGGAGATTATTTTGGAAGATATTCAAAAATACTTAGAAGATAATATTTAGAGATATCAGAAATTTTCAACATATTACATAGTCACTGATTTCAACATATTACATAGTCAATGATGTCAGTCCCAGGGACATACATGAAAGTCATACATCAGTGAAGAATGAACTATATGGTTCCTCATATTTTTCTAGAAGAGATTATCTGCCAGGGATCCTTAGGAAGCATAGATAGGAAAAGCTCTAAAGAAAAAATATACTGTTAATAAATATAGGATCAAAATGAATACTTCATGATAATTCAAGGGATTATTGAAAGAACAATCAATTCGGTAACTGTTTAAAAATGCATTGGTCTTGGAATTTTAAGGAATAAGAAATGTTTTGGCTGGTTGTGGGTTTCTGTGATGGTCTCCCTGTGTGGCAAAGGGACATTTTCTTAGATTTAAGGACAACGTTTGATTTTACCAGAAGTCCCAAAGCTAAGTAATGCCTTCACAAAGTCATAGAGAAAAATGTGTGTGTGTGTGTGTGTGTGTGTGTGTGTGTGTGTGTGCATGGGATATGGGGTGGCAAGGGCTGCTGCTGAAGTACATTGGAGACACTATGGAGAATCTGAACGTAACCATCCTGGAAACACTCCATCGGGCATCTTCTGCATCCACTCGGGGAATGCTGCCTAAGGCGGAACTTTATTATAGCTGAGAGGAATTGTTGAAAATGATAAAGTTCCTGAGTCAACAAAAATTAATAAGCATTTTATAAATGCGGAGGCTTTAGGGAAATTTTATGTAGGGATTTTATATAAACCCTTAAAGTTCTCACTTCATTCCTAGCATTAGAGATAAAAATGGCTTTGAACAATTTCCTTTCACTGGATGCGTTTCAGAGGTCTGTTTTAAGAAAAACCAAGCATGAAAAAATGAGGAAGAAGTGGTGTAGGCAAGTCGTAATTGGGTGAAAAAATTCACTTTCAGGGTAGAGTTGGGGAGAGGCAGCACTACTGATATGTTACAAGAGCAAAGAGCACAGCAGATATGGGGTAGAAGGGTAGAAGAACTAAAGTCTTGTTTGGAGGAGGGGATAGTTGGTATCTATACCCTTTGGTTAGAGAGACCTATTGTGAACATCCACCCATGCAAATGGGATAATTTGCAACTGGTCAGTGTTCTATTTTATGTAGAAGCTGTGTTTAGAAAGCAACAACTCTTTGTGCTGAAGTGGAGGTTAATTGTGATGTCTGTGCTAGGTTATGTCATTTTGTCCATCATGTCTCTGCCCATAGAGCAACCTGTGTTTCCTATTGCAGAAACATTTCTATATTAGAAGTGTGTATTTTAAAAGAGCCTGATACAAAACTAACTGCCTTCTTAATCTCTTAGCCATGGCAAGTTCTCTATCAGAATCTAGTAGAAGGAAGATCTATTAAGGGGAAAGAACTGTATGGAATACTCAACAGTCTGAAAGAAAGCCATCACTGGAGGAAAGGTTTGTGTATGGATGCAAGGTACCAAAAGACCTAGTATTTTATTCTGACATTGTTATTAGATAGAATTGCTCATGCAGTCCACACTCAGCATGTATTTTGTGACAGGGTCTCCCTTTGTATTTCAGACTGATTTGTGACTGATTGTATAGCCCAGGCTGTGGTCACTGTTTTAGGCTACACATCATTGAACACATAGATCCTTTGTTAGCCCTTATCCTGACTTTATATCTCATAGTTTCTTTGCAAGAGCAGTTAAACAAAATAAAACAAAATTGGAAAATATTTCATAGAAGATGGCAAAAAATAGTATTTAAGCATAAAATTTAAAGTAAAATATAAAATTAATAGATTAAATATTTTCTTTGGAAACCTGAATATTTAAGAAAATATTTTGATATTGCAGTGCTACAACTACTATTTTCTCTTTGGCTAAAATTGCTTACAAAATGTTTGTTTCTTCTTGTCATTAAAAAATAGAAATAAACACATATCTTCATAAACTACCATGCCTGATAAAAATATAACACTATTTTAGTCTTAGTATATGTAAATAATATGTATATAAATCATGTAGCATATGCTCTGAGGTGTCTTTTGTTCCTCAAAAGACAGTGTTCAGTCTGATATGACAGAATTAATATTACTTACATTTACCATAGTGAAAATGAATGCATGAAGTCAAAGGGAAACACCTAAGACAGTACAGAGTAATGGTAATGGAGCTGAAGTTGCATCAAAAAGAGGTCGCAGTAGCAATTCTCCAAAACTGAAAAGATGAAAACGCTATACCAAGCAACAAACAAGCAAAATTAAAAAAAAATAAGTGTTCAAAAGTGGCCAGTCCTCTGAATCTCTCATGTTGTATAGTATATTGCCAAGTCACAGGCCTAAAGTGGAAAGCCATAGCACAATGCTTAATGAATGATCCTTGTGACACAAGGACACGAAAAAGGCCATGGGGAAAGTTACAGAGAGCCCATTGCTCTCCACAATGCCTCCCTTTTGTTCTAGTTAGTGTCTTGAAATGCCTTATTTTCTTGTTTCTCCAATAGGAGTTCATATTCTCCCAGGAACCAGTGTAGTTAAAGACTGCTGCGCCTTTTCTGGAACTTCTGTTTAAGACCACTGCAATTCTGACATATTTGACACATCTTCTTCCAGACTGAGGTTGGAAGCTGTGCACCAAGAAATTAGATTTTGTGTTTCCCACCTCATCTCCTTATTAAACATAGTGTATTTTCAAAGAAAAGTAAGCTATAATGTCTTCTGGATATTTTATGTGACTGAAATGTTCATACATAAATGTAAAAATGAAAACAGAATTTTAAATTCTCTCCAGTTTCAAGTGTATACCTTCTGAAGGCTCTGAAGAGCTACAGAACAGCCTGCACATGCCCACTGCCACTCCAAATGGAAGTCAAATCTTCAAAGCATACCCAATATTTAAACTCTGGCAGAAATGCTAAACTAATTATCTTCGGAAGCAGGATTGTGCATGTTTATTTTGTGATTTAATAAAAAGCTGACATAGCGGCCATTAGCTTCCCAGAGTGTGCTCCATTTAATATGCAAAACACATAGAAATTAACATAGTAATTATGTTAGAACTAACAGGATACAAACATTTTAAATGGATTTAACACATTAAATAATTCCATGTCTTATGTGGCCCTGGTGTCTTTCACAGATGGTCACAACATTTGCTAATTTGTTCTACAGGTAGTGCAAATTAATGTGATTTTCTTTGACTCATTCTTTCTTAATGTGGACAAATAGCTTTATTTTTATCTTAAATTTATTGTTACTCTGCTCAATGTATGTTTGGTTTCCTTAGTAAAAATGCTTTGTGTCCTATTGAAAATATTGGCTCTCTTTGCATCCAACATTCATGTTGGGGAAGGAGAAAGTTAATGAAAATACATGTATTTAATGCAGAGTATTGGACAGATGTGAATATCATTCACACTATTCAACTAGAAAGCATTACTGGAAATGACTAGAAAGATACCTTTGTGTGTAAGAGCACTGGTTTTTGCAGATGATTCATTGATTCTCAGCAAACATAGGACTGCTCATAGCTGTTAATTAACTCCAATCCTTTGGGACATAAGGATTAGACATAGACATCCAGTGAGTAAAACAATCATATACAAAAAATAAAATAAATAAATCTAAGAAACCATTCCTTTTATAGTATTTTTAGCATTTTATCTTATTATTTATATTTCAAATGTTATTCCCTTTCCCAGTTTCCCTTCTGCAAACCCCCTATCACATCTACCCCATAACATGTTTCTATGAGGGTGCTCCCCCACCCACCTACCCACTCCCTCCTCTACATTAGGACATTAACCCTTCACAGAACCAAGGGTCTCCTTTTCCACTGATGTCAGATAAGGCTCCTTCAGCTCCTTTAGTCCTTCCTATAACTCCTCCATTGGGGTCCCTGTGCTCTCAATCCAATAGTTGGCTGCAAGCATTAATATCTGTATTGGTCAGGATCTGGCAGAATCTTTCAGGAGAAAGCTGTATCAGGCTCCTGTCAGCAAGTTCTTCTTGGCATTCACAATATTTTCTGGGTTTGGTGTCTGCATGTGACATAGATCCCCCGGTCGGACAGTCTCTAGATGACATTTCCTTCAGCCTCTACTTCACCATTTGTCCCTGTATTTCCTTAGACAGGAAATTTCCTTGCTTCTAAGACAGGAGCAATTCTGGGTTAAAACTTTGGAGATGGGTGGGTGGCCCCATTCTTCAACCAGGGAGGGGTATTCATACTCTCAGGATATGGTGTAGACAGGTTCTCATTTCTCTTTGTGGGATATATCAACTAATGTCACCCCCATAGGTTCCTGGGAGGTCCTTGCTTTCCTGGCATTTGAGACTTTCTGGTTGCTAACCCAGTTCCCCATCCCCCATTGCTACATACATCTGTTCAATTTCCTTACCCTCTGTACATCTCCTCAATCTCCTCCCATACCTGATTCTTCCCCTCTTTTTCCCCTTCCCCTCTTCTTTTCCTCTGAAATCTCCCCAACCTTCCACTTCCCTTTATTATTTTCTTCACCTTATAAGTATGACTGAAACATCTACTCTTTGGTCTTCCTTCCTCTTGTGCTTCATGTGGACTCTGAGTTGTATTGTGGGTATTCCATACTATTTGCCTAATACCCATTTTACTGTGAAAACATATATTGTAGTAACCTCACTCAGGATGATATTTTCTAGATCCATCTATTTGTCTGTGAATTTCACGAAGTTATTATTTTAATAGCTGAGTATTATTCCACTATTCCACTGTATAAATGTAGCACATTTTTGGTGTCTATTAGTTGGTTGAATGATATCTGGGTTGTTTCCAGCTTCTAGCTAGAAAAAACCACCAGAAATAAATCCACATACCTATGGTCACTTGATCTTTGACAAAGAAGCTAAAACCATCCACTTGGGAAAAGACAGCATTTTCAACAAATGATGCTGGCAGTCAACATGTAGAAGAATGTAAGTTGATCCCTTCTTAACTCACTGTACAAAGCTCAAGTCCAAGTGGATCAAGGACCTTAACATAAAACCAGATATAGTGAATCTGATAAAAGAGAAAGTGTGGAAGAGCCTTGAACACCTGGGCACAAAGGAAATTTTTCTGAACAGAACACCAATAGCTTATGCCCTAAGATCAAGAATTGACAGGGGGAAAGTGTCTGAACACATCACCAATAGCGTATGCTCTAAGATCAAGAATTGACAAATGGGACCTCATAAAATAACAAAGTTTCTGTAAGGCAAAGGACACCATCAAAAGGACAAATTGGCAACCAACAAATTGGGAAAAGATCTTCACCAACCCTACATCAGATAGAGGGCTAATATCCAATATATATAAAGAACTCAAGAAGTTAAACTCCAGAAAACCAAATAACCCTATTAGAAATGGAGTACAGAGTTAAACAAAGAATTTTCACCTGAAGAACTTCGGATGGCGGAGAAGCATCTTAAAAAGTCTGGCGGTTCCTCCGAAAACTGGGCACCTCACTTCCAGAAGATCCTGCTATACCACTCCTGGGCATATACCCAGAAGACTCCCCACCAGGTAATAAGGATACATGTTCTATTATGTTCATAGCAGCCCTATTTGTAACTGCCAGATGCTGGAAAGAACCCAGGTATCCCTCAACAGAAGAGTGGATGCAAAAAATGTGGTATATCTACACAATGGAGTACTATTCAGCCATTAGAAACAATGAATTCATGAAATTCTTAGGCAAATGGATGGAGCTAGAGAATATCATACTAAGTGAGGTAACCCAGACTCAAAAGGTGAATCATGGTATGCACTCACTAATAAGTGGATATTAATCTAGAAACCTGGAATACCCAAAACATAATCCACACATCAAATGAGGTACAAGAAGAAAGGAGGAGTGGCCCCTGGTTCTGGAAAGACTCAGTGAAACAGTATTCAGCAAAACCAGAACGGGGAAGTGGGAAGGGGTGGGTGGGAGGACAGGGGAAGAGAAGGGGGCTTGCGGGACTTTCGGGGATTGGGGGGGGCTAGAAAAGGGGAAATCATTTGAAATGTAAATAAATTATATCGAATAATAATAAAATATGCTCAACTTCATTAGTCATTAGGGAAATGCAAATCAAAACAACCCTGAGATTTCACCTTACACCAGTCAGAATGGCTAAGAATAAAAATTCAGGAGACAACAGATGTTGACGAGGATGTGGAGAAAGAGGAACACTCCTCTACTGCTGGTGGGTTTGCAAATTGGTACAACCACTCTGGAAATCAGTCTGGTGGTTCCTCTGAAAACTGGGCACCTCACTTCCAGAAGATCCCGCTATACCACTCCTGGGCATATACCCAGAAGATTCCCCAGCATGTAATAAGGATACATGTTCCACTATGTTCATAGCAGCCCTATTTATAATTGCCAGATGCTGGAAAGAACCCAGGTATCCCTCAACAGAAGAGTGGATGCAAAAAATGTGGTATATCTACACAATGGAGTACTATTCAGCCATTAGAAACAATGAATTCATGAAATTCTTAGGCAAATGGATGGAGCTGGAGAACATCATACTAAGTGAGGTAACTCAGACTCAAAAGGTGAATCATGGTATGCACTCACTAATAAGTGGATATTAACCTAGAAAACTGGAACACCCCAAACATAATTCACACATCAAATGAGGTACAAGAAGAACAGAGGAGTGGCCCCTTGTTCTGGAATGACTCAGTAAAGCAGTATAGGGCAAAACCAGAACAGGAAAGTGGGAAGGGTTGGTGGGAAAACAGGGGGAGGGAAGGGGGCTGATGGGACTTTTGGGAAGTGGAGGGTCTAGAAAAGGGGAAATCATTTGAAATGTAAATAAAAATGTATTGAATAAAAAAAAAAGAATTGACAAATCTGACTTCATAAAATTGCAGTTTCTATAAGACAAGTAACACTATCAATAGAACAAAATGGAGCCAACAGATTGTGAAAAGAACTTTACCAATCCTATATTTAGTATCTCTAATATAGTAATTATTTATAACATTCCATTTTGCTGATAAGGGTGTTAGAATAATTTATACATACTATAATTTTAATGTCCATATTATTTGTGCAAATCATTTAAATATGGAATGAAAATGGATGTTTTTCTCTCACAATTACATCTATGCAGTATGAACAATATTTTATATTATTTCAACAAAATGAATATAATCAGCACAAGTTAAGCATTTATATGATTATATATTTAATTGGTGTATTATTATCAATTAAAAGTTTATGCTGACTTGAAACTTGAGATCTTTTTGCATGAGTCTCCACAGAGCTGTAGAGAATTAATGTACTTAGCTGCAGTAATAGTTTCTCAAAAATAGGACAATAGTTTCTCAGAGAAATGTGTGAATTTAAATGTAATAAGATTTTTTTAAGAGGTTGAGTTAATCTGGATTATCTCACTACAGAAAATGCTTAAGTACTTTATCACATTTAAACTATATACATTAGGAAACAGGCCAAAGCGATTGCATTGGTTAAGTATAAAATAATTCAATCATTAGGAGAGATACATGCTCCACTATGTTCATAGCAGCCTTTTTTTTTTTATAATAACCAGAAGCTGAAAAGAATCCAGATGCCCTTAAACAGAAGAATGGATACAAAAAACATGGTACATTTACACAATGGAGTACTACTTGGCTATTAAAAACAATGAATTCATGAAATTCTTAGTCAAAAAGATGAAATTAGAAAATATCATCCTGAGTAAGATAACCCAATCACAAAAGAACACACATGGTATGCACTCACTGATAAAGTGGATATTAGCCCAAATGCTCAGAATACCCAAGAAACAAAAGCTAAAGAACACCAAAGTGTGGGTGCGTTGGCCCTTCTTAGAAAGTGAAACAAAATACTCAATAGGAGCAAATATATAGACAAAGTGCAGAGCAGAGACTGAAGGAAAGGCCATTCAGAGACTGCCCCACCTGGGGATCTATTCCATATATAGAAACCAAACCCACACACTTGGATTCCAAGAAGTGCATGCTGATAGGAGCCTGATATAGCTGACAAATACAGAGGCAGATGCTTGCAGCCAAACATTAGACTGAGCATGAGGTCCCCCATGGGATTCCCAATGGAGGAGTTAGATAAAAGACTGAAGCAGCTGAAGGAGTTTACAACGAGATAAGAAGAACATTAATATCAACCAACCAGATGCCCCAGAGCTCACAGGCACTATACATGGAGGCACCCATGGCTCCAGCTGCATATGTATCAGAGCATGGACTTGTCAGGCATCAATGGAAGGAAAGGCTCTTGGTCCTGTCAAGGCTTGATGCACCACTGTAGAGGAACACCCTCATAGATGCAGGGGAGGAGGGATGATAAGGGGGGGTTTAGTTAGGGGAACCAGGAAAGGGGGAATAACATTTGAAATGTTAAATCTTAAACTTATCTTTAAATCCACAGATACATGTAGTTACTACTCCTGTTCAAAGAATCTTCCTTTGAGAGCAAATGGAGACTATTCCAGAAAACCATAACTGAACACAATATAGAGATCAAGAGACCAAGGGATGCCCTTCGCCAAAGGAAACTTGTATGCCACAGCGCCAGGAATCACTGTAGAAAGATTGTAAGAGCCAGAGTTCTCAGAATTTTCCTGTAAAATTGTCCTTTCTAGGAATGGCTGCAGAAATAAGACAGGAGTAATAATTAATACCGATGGACATATTAACATTGAAGATGGAAAAATTTAAAGATTTTTGACAAAGAACTACTCTCCCTCTTTTTATTAGAAAACCTTTATCAAATTAAACCAAATAACCAATCCTTTTTTGTGGAAGTGTCAAGCTTTCAAAAACCTCCAGAAAGATTGACATGCCTAAATTCTTACTGTTTTGCAAGCCATAGTGAATTTTAGGTATAGATTATTCTCATTCATGTTTTCCCTGTCAGTGATAGAATGAGAGAACTAGAAAAATGATAAATCACATTTGAATTACTCTAAATTATAATAAGTATATAGTAAGTATATATAAACAAAGAAAAGGAAGGAAGGAATACCCCAATTTACATTGATGGATTTTTGGTAAGTGGAATTTTGTCTCTAGAGGTTACTTAGCAAATTCAGGAGAATGGGTTTTTGTTTAAATTAGTAAATAGATCATTGGTTTAGTAGAGATCATGGATAATGGCAATCATCTTCAGATGTATAGGAAAACACCTACCAAAAAAAGAATTATCCAAGTAATCAATAAAAAATGTTAGTCATCACAATGTTAAGATCTAAAATTATTGATGTGTAGTAAACCCTGAGTCTGAAGATCATGTTTAATGATGCCTTGTAGGAGCAATGACTCATCTGATGGTGGGACACTGCAGATGCAATGAATGCTCTGGTTCTGCCACAAATAATTCACATAAGACAGAGCAGTGAGGGACAGAGAGAATAAGAAAACAGAGATGACTAGGAAGAATAAGATTTTCTACTCATCACTCAGTCATAACATATGCTTCTTCTTCTATACATTCTGGTACATGATGCTGCACTGTACGAGATGTAACAGTGTGACTGGATTTTTTTAGAGTAAAACCCTGGACTCTAGCATCATTAATATACTAGGCTTTCCAAAACATCTCCAATTAGTCAATTAAAGAGTAAAATAATGGTAAAAACCAAGTTTAACCAATAAGACGGTATTTGGAGAAGAAAGAAATGAAGGAATGTAATGATTCTATGTCCACCTTTCGGGTACTAAAATAAAGTTTAGATTTAAATACAGGAACAATTGCCACAGAAAGAGCAAGAGGTTTCCATGATTAACAATTTTTCAAGAGGGTTCAAGGAGAGAAACTTATGATAACGTATTTCTGTCATTCTACAGCTCCTAAATTTATTGAATAGCATCAAGCACACAGGTGTGGTGAATTCACTTATGTTTTGCCAAGATCTTATGCCCTTTCCTGATAGTTCTTTTCAAGGAAAACACAGGATACCCTAGAAGGCTATGAAGGAAGAACAACAAATGACTTTATAACTCACAGAATGTGGCCCATGGGTTACCACAGTAACATGGTGAGCCTGGGTGTGTGGCACAGCCCTGAGGACTACTTGTCCTGAGGACTTTATGCTATGCCAGAGTTCAATTGTGATTGCTGCCTTCACATCCCTCTTAATCTAAGAATAACATGAAAACTTTAAGGGCGGTTCCAGTCCCTCACTGGGCAGCATATTTGCCCAGTAATAATAACTCACAATAATAATGCTTGATCTCCTTCAGGCCTTGCTGCTGGAGCAGATTAATTGCCATGCTAGAGAATTTGGAGGCATAGAGTGTCAGCAATGACAACCACACTTAGAAAACATTTTGAAAAATAGAATTGTTAGTGAAGCTAGATTGAGATACTTTTACTACCGGCTCTGATATAGAAAATCTTAGGAAACAATCTGAAACTTAGAAAGGCACACTCTTATTAGTTTTGCTAGAGACCTTTCATGGTCATGGAACAAGAAAAATGGCAGCACTGGCTGACGTGACTCTCACTGAGGCTGGACTGGTGGTGATTGATTTCGTACACCCATTTTTGTCTGCATCTTCCTGAAATGATTTATTAAGAATTGCTCATGTGTAGATAAGCATCCTGAGACTTTAAGATAGATATGGCTGATTTTTATTTAGAAGTTTAGATTTATGATTCTTTTAAGATTCTTTTAAGATTCTTACATGATTACTTTTAATAATAAATAATAAAATAATTACTCCTTTCTTTATAACCTCAAATTGTTGCCTACCAGTAAGAGAAACTAGTTGATCAAACTACCCTGCTTGCTTATACTTTGATAATCTGTAACAAGTTGCTTAATTACAAATGTCCATGGGTTTTTGGAAAAAAAATTTGTTTTCTTTGCCTGTACTATGATGTAATGTTATTTCCTTTAAAGTATTAGGGAAAACAGTATTTTTTCATAGTCATTCACTAGAAGAAAAGTAAAACATAATCACTTTGTAATTGTAAACTGCTGGAAAGATTTCCTGAGACATCTAAGCTATAGAAGACAAGAATAAAGTATGGTGGCTGAAATATTCTTCTTTCATTCATCACCTATGCGTATATGTGTAAGGTTTGTGTCAATGGGGGTTGGGTCATTGGTCCTTTTGTCCATCAAGTATGTGTGTATATATGTAAAGTTTGTGTGAATGGAGGGTTATAATATCATTTCTTCCATCATTATCTCTGTATATGTATGTGTATGTGTAAGGTTTGTGTGAGAATGTACTGGAACATTCTTCCATCCATTAACTATGTATATGTATATATCTATGTGTATATGCATAAGATTTGTATGAGTGTGAGTTGACACATTGTTTCTTCCATTATCAACTTGCTCCATTCAACAGCTGTGTGCATTTATATATATATATATAATTGTGTGTGTGTGTGTGTATGTGTGTGTGTGTGTGTGTGTGTGTGTGTGGTATGGTGTGTCTTTTCTTTCCTACTGGCCTCAAGGAGTTAAAAGTGTTCATAGTTTTTCTGCTGATCACAAACAGTACCAACCTCAGTTGTTTAGACATTGTTCCCTCAGGAAAAATGTCTGCTGAGTAACTTCTCTGATTGCTGGCTGCCTTTAGCAGCAATCCCTGTAGGGGTCTGTATCCACCCCTGTGAGTGGCTCTACAATCTGACCCTCAATGCTTTCCTGCCTCAGTTTACAGACCACCTGGATGCCAAAGAGAGTCATTGGCAAATAGCTTATTTGATTCTTCTAAAATTGTTTCAAAATTACACATTATACATAACATAATAAATCCCTGTCATGTTTATTGGACAAGTTTTGGTCTGTGTGTTACTTATAAAGGGTTAATAGTTACATCAGAATTGAAAGAGCTTCAGAGACATTGGAAATAGACTGTGTAGCCATGAATGTCTGCCAATGGTGTTTTTCTTGGAGTAAGATGGCAGAATTAGACTGTAGGACTAGAAAAATATCTTGTTGCTTCTGCTACTGCAGAATCAGCATGCAGGGACAGAGTTGAGCTTTAGAGGTGAAGAGGTGGCCTTTGGAAGCTGTTAGGTATGAAAATAAACATTGGGTCCAAATGAAAAGATTAGATGATTCCTGAATGCCAGCTCTATCAGAAAAGTGGGCAGACTGGCATATTGCATTTTGAGTAAATCACATGCATGGCAGAGACCAAGGTGAAGCTCCTGGGACAGTTGGCAGTTCTGTGAGTAACATTCTCATAAACATACTCATTTTATGGGCAGATGAGAAATGAGTGGAGACATTGCCTTCACAGTATTGGAGGCTGCCTTTAATGGAATCTACTTTAAGGAATGTTGTGCTTTCCTAACAATGTGCCTGATAAGATCTCCTACCTAGATTTTCTGAAACATTTTAATGCACCCATGTCCTTCTCTAATCCAACTTACTTGGATACATTTATAGGGTGGCACCCTTCCTAATTTTTAGGAATAAATTCTGCCAGACTCTACTCATAGGTAGTGTTTAATAAGTATTTCCATTCATATGCCCACCAAAGCAGAGAGTAATTTCCCATCCTCAAAACTGAGTTGAAGGATCTTGTAAAATGATGTCTGTCTGGACAAGGCCATCTAAAAACCAATGTTTTATATAATATGAAGTAATTAAAACTCCATAGCGGTACTCTTTGAGGTAGAGTCTCATTGTTCATGATCTCAGTTCTGTCCTGTAAAAAATCTGAAGACATCATTGTAAACACCTAAAAGATCAATCTAGTTCTCACAAGATGAATACTTTGGTCCAGTGAGTAGACCCTTCACCCCATAAATAATTGCCCTCATGTGCTCTGTCTGTGACATTCAGGAATTCAAAATGATTCACGTGCCTAACTTAGGACTCAATGTCTTTTAGAAAAAGTAGTTTGTAAGTGCATTTTTAAAATATTTATGAACTGGCTCTTTGGACACAGACCAGATACTTGATAGCGTTAACAATTTATTATATAATGTAAAGTAATGATACAGTAAGTGTTTAAAAATATATAATCCTTTGTATTTTAGAGATGATGCTGAAATATTTAAGAATAAAGTGATGTGTCTGGAAAGTATGACAAAATGATCCAAAACTGGGGGAAATACCTTGAGTTCCAACACAAAGCAACATGGATTGACATTTATTAATGGTCAGTTATGACTATCTAGGAAAAGTATTAAAAGACAGAATGTTTGAAATGTTTCTAACATCTTTCAAACAGGTAATAAGTCTTAGCTGAAGCTTTAATTATACCTAAAGTGATACAAACTCAAACAATAAGTCATCTTATAGTTTATTAGCTCATTGTTTTCATTTCAATTGAGTTACTACAGGCAAATGTTCTGCTTTTAAATCAAAGTCATTTAATTTGCATTTCTTCTTTGCAATTGATAATTGATATTGAAAGCTGTTATATAATACTTTCTTATCCATAATTTATAAATTTTATAGTGCATAATTATGGTGCTTAAAATTAATATCTGTATACTAGAAATTTTATATAAAAATTTATTAACATAACACTTGGCATAAAATAGGTATTTGGGTGTGTTGATCATACACAGCATGACCCATATGTCATAGACTAGTATACCTGCTGGTTGTTACATTATTCTTGGTTTCATAGATAGCCATGCAAAGCAAATAAACATATCTATGATAATGGAGTTATTAACACTGCCGAGTGGGAAGTGAGAAATTGGAGGAACTACACTTGAGATTGCAGTCATTACAGCAGCCTCCAGCTCTCGTGCTGTATATGATCTTATACAATGAGATGCTAGCATAAAGAAGAGACAGAAGGTTAACTGAAGTAACAAAGATTTTCTGAGGTTATCACTCATGATGCATCAGAACTTTTCTGTGATGTAGCGATTTTTGAATGACAATTCTGTGAGTAGCCCTTCATGTATATTCTTCAAAATAAACCCAACAGAGACATTGGCTCACCAATGTGGTTTTGGATATATTTCTTTGATGTGTCCTTGAAGTCTTATCTGAAGAGATACTTGTTTATTTCTCTGCAGGAAAACAAATGGAAACACACATGAATAGTTGCTTGGAAGGAATGCAAACCTTCCAGCAGGAAAGAATTAAGGAACATGCTTTTGAAACATGTTTTTTATTCTACTAGAATGGATTTTTTCCATATTATCTATTAAAATAAAGTAGTCAAAATGAGATATCAATGTCAATAAAAATTTTCAAAAATTTTTACTTTAGTTAAACTTCCTTTCCCAAGTCTGAATTTCCTTTTTATATCTTATTCAGTGATTTGGTTTGACCTGGTAAAACTACATGTTTCTGACTTGTGCAGACCTTCAAATCTCTGACTGTATTCAGAGTGACTAATTATTGATTTTGTATAAGGGATATTTAATTAAGTTAGGAATTAAAGGAAGAGATAATGTTTCTGTATAGAGAGAAATGGCTGAAGGTGATTATTAAATCTAGTTTCCTAGTGGAATCTTGATAAAATGATTGTTTATTTGTATTTCCTTCAATAGGACTTTGCCTGTCTACTCAGCTATTTCCTTTTCTGACATATTCAGAGCAGTAGGATGATGGCTGTTTATTTGAGAAGGCAGATAATACTGAAAATATTGACTTGACATATATACTAATAAAACTTAATTATTGGTGATTAATAATTCATTGGGAAAGGTCAAAATAAGAGAGTAACTATGTTTTAATTTTTGAGAATCATTTGAGCAGTTAAAATAAACTAGCCTTATCATTAATCTTTTGGCACACCATTTCACATTCAATTTGCATGAAGCAAATACTCGAAAACATGCTTTGATAACAAACACTATGGTTTTTAAACTGATAATGGAATATCTACCAAGTTTTGACTGTTCTTATGGGGTCTGGAAGTGCTACAATGCATAAATAAAATGAAGAGATCACCCTCCAAAACTGCACACCCAGTTGAACATGGAGCAGTGGAGAAAGTGCAATAGATAGGAAATGGGAAAGCAGGCCAATGACATAGAGAAGAGTCTATTGTTGAAATGCAAATATATATATATATATATATATATATATATATGAACAAAAATGTAAGAAAAATTAGTATCTGTAATGGAATGAAGGATTGACTCCTGTTGGTTATGTTAAGATAAATGGTTGGGGTGAGAGGAAGGGTTAATTACAAGGATTATGCTCATATAACTAAAAGGAGGCAAAAAGCAAAATTATTTATAGATTTGCTATATTTTATTTGTAATCCAATGCTAGGGAGCATGAGAGAAGATGAACAGTGAAACACTGAGGCAAGACTAGGCTATGTTGTGACTTGAAAACTAGCCTGGGCTACAGATAAATAATTTAACTCAAAATGAACAAAATAGATAAATGAACATCTTTCTTATATTATCATTTTTCCAAGTTATTGATTAAGAATACACTGATTTTTCATGTTTTTTCACATATAGATTAAGGTCTAAGTTACAAAGAGAATCCAGAAACTAGAGAGAAGGCTCAATAGTGTATGCCATTCATTTTATCTTCCTGGAAAGATCCTGTGACTATGAAATCTGATTAGTTGATTGACTTCTCATTTGGTTAGAAATTCAGTGATATAGAGAAAAGGGAATATGGCAAGTCCTTAGACAAACTATGGTGTGCCATATTTATCCTTCCTAATAGCCTTTTATTGACCTTTTCTGCCTGTAATCTAACATCCCTGTGACTGAGCAGTAAATAATTTGGACTTTCCACCGTTGTAAAATCTAAGAATAAACCATTGGACAATATTTAAAGCTTATAACAGAATCTTTTCTGTTGTGCTATAAACTAAACACCCGATGTTCCAACCAACATTTTTGAAAAACATGCTGAAGTATGGCTATCTTTTCTCTGTTTCTGAAAAAAAAACTTGACAGAAATTGCTGTTGCTTTGTAACATGAAATCTGAGGTAGCACAAATCTCTGTTCATGGGCTATATTATAACTAGCTCCAGAATTAAGTTATCTATCATCCCACTGTGAAGTGAGAGCTGTGTTTCTTTGCTAACAGTGAACAAAGTGCTTTTGGGTGAGCTTGAAGATTTAAGTTCAAATCCACACAGTTCTTGTAAAGCTGGACACAGAAGTGCAGATCTATAATCATAGCTTTCCTCCTGGGAGATGAGAGGTGTTAGCAGGAAAATACTTCTATGCACACAGGCCAGCTATCATGGCGTACAAAGTAGCTGCAGCAGATGAACAATAGAAAACTCTGCCCCTCAAAATGTAGAAAGTGAGGAGAAAGAGAATTTGTTCAAGACTTTCTGCATGCGTGCCATGTCATTCACATGTTTACATTCAAAAAAATTCATCCTTTATACATACATATACTTTCAAAAGTAAATAAATAAGTTAAAAAAATATATAAATACAAGAGGAGAGAAGAATACCTTAGGATTTTATGATTGTAGCATAGAATCTTAAGACATGTTTGATACTTATAGTTGCTATTGTTGTTATTATTATTATTATTATAATCCTCTGTCTGATTCATATGTAGAGGTATTAAATCACCCATTTCTACCCAGGGAATCCATTAGGGAGAATTAGCTAACATGTATTTTTTTGCTATGCAGGTTTTAAGTTATTTTCTTAATAGTTACTTTTAGAAATAGTTATTTTTAGATATAATATATGTCAGGCAAATCACTCTTATATTTTGCAACTCAGTGAACTTTAGTATACTTAAAGCATATACTTAAAGTCAAGATGACTGCATACAACACACTATCTCTTAATCCTTACTAATCTCCTCCCTTTTCCCTAATGTTTATGAATCGTGTAATTGATAGAATTGAATGTTCTACATATATTTTAATGATGTTGTACAATGTTTTCCTGACTAATCTCTGTTTTAAAATAATGGAGTATTCATCCCTCTCTAGAACTGATGCATGGTGTTTTATGTATTATTTATTCATTCATTTTCAATGTATAAACAAATGAGTTGCCTTCATTTTGGGCTGTTATAAATATCACCATGTACCTTTCATGAATCTGCTTTTGTGTGGACATATCGTGTTTCTGAAGGTTACCGGAAGATATAGATTTGCAGAATTATATGTTAATTTATCCTTATATGTTGTAGAGTTGTCAGACTAAGTAATTTTTAAAGATTTATTTATTTTTAACTTTTGTGGATGAGGGAGCATTCTGTTTGATTATATGTATATGTGTATACTATGAGTGCCGGGTTATTAATACTTGCCAAAACATGGGTATTGGATTCTCTCAGGTTGGAGCTACAGGTGAATATGAGCTTTCACACATGTGGGTATCTGAAGTAGAACCTGAATAATTTGCCATGAGCTAAATCGCTCCAGCTTCTCCATTTGGGGATGGTTTTTACCATTTCACTGTGCTCCCACCACTGAATAAGAAAATTAGTTTTCACCTTGTTTCCTCTTGAAACTGTCTTTTGAGCTTTACACTATTGTTGGAGAGCAGCAGCATTTTATCTGCTTTTAAATCGATCCTTCTGAAGACAAATGTAGGCTTCGGTGCTTTAGGGTGTATCAAGAGCCCATATCAACAGCCTGGTTAAAATAGAGATATCAACTGACAGCTTGAGCAAAGAGGAATCTGGTTCCAAAATCACAGGGTTGTTTGTAGTTCAGTTCTGTATATGTGCTATGGTAAATGCCTAGGTCATTACATGACTGCTGGCAGTGAACATCAACTTTTCAACAGGATACAAGCCCTCAATATATATTAGACGGTTCTTCTCAAAATTAATATTTTGCTTCATAAAATTAAAAACCATAGTGGCTAGAGATATGGTCAATAGTTAAGAGTGTCTGCTACTCCTCAAAAGGATTTAGTTTTTTTTCTACCTGTATTTCAAACTATAGGGGATAAGATGTCATTTTCTGTCTACAGCATGGAACCCACACAGGTATACAAATACATTAATAAAGAAAAAATTAAGTCTGTTTTTCTTAAAGGTAAAAGTCTGCCAACAAACAGAATATGACTTTAAAAGCCAATAGCACTAAGTAGATATTTCTTGATATTTCTGGTCTTCACTTGTTGAGAAGAAAATTGCTTCTCATATTTAACTAACAGAAAGGTGCTAACACAAGAATATCAGGGGCAATGTCCTTTATCTAACACAACCATCTCCACTTCTTTGAATATTGCACATATCTGGCAGTCAGAGAATTTACTAATCTTCTTTTTTATGTTTAACTGAAATAGACTTTTCCTACTATACATCCAAAGAGGATTAGTATTCAACATATAAAAAGAAGTTTTTGACCAGACAATAAATCAAAAACCAACAATAACAAAGAAAGAATCCACAAAAATAAAAGTTATATCTCAACAAAGAATTCTCAAAATAAAAAAGTTAGCTAAGGAGCATTTTAGAAAATGTTTAACATCCTTATTAATGAGAAAAATTAAAATAAAATAAAAATGTAACAGTACAGAGACTAATATTTATATATATATATATCTGTGTGTGTCTATTATGTATATTATGTGTAAAATATATGTACCAATATCATTTAAAGAGAATGTTATAAATTTGATCAATGAGAAACATTGGAAAGATGAGAAGATGGGGTGAATCAATGAAAACATAGTTATAATGAAGGAAACTTTCAAAATAATCTGAAAATACATTTAAAAGGAAATAAAAAGATTAATAATAATGTCATCAAGGTTATGTGGACAGAGTAATCATTGTCTAATATTCATAAAGATGCAAAATATTGAAGTCAATATGGGAAATCTGTGTGGAGTGTCCTCAAAAAGATAAAAATAGCACACCTACTTGACAATGGGACACAACACTTTGTCATGTACTTAAAGCTATTCTCATTTATTCTCTATTTACAAATTTTAGGGAACAGAAATATAGATGCCTATTAACTGAAGAAATGGTAGTAATAAATTGATACCGGTGTATGTTTGAGTTCTATAAGGCTATAAGGAAAAAGTGGAATCATGGAATACAGAGATAATTGAATAGGACTTTAAATTATTGTACTAAGCACAGTAACAGAATCTTATTTTGCATTTGAAAAGCTTAATTACTTTCTTTTTTACTCAATGTATTTTTTAATTACATTTCAAAATGATTTCCACTTCTCTGCTCCCCCCCACTCCCAGAAAGTCACGTAAGCCCCCTTCCCTCCTCCTGTTCTCCCATCTACCCCTTCCCACTACCCTGTTCTGGTTTTGCCCTATACTGCTACACTGAGTCTTTCCAGAACCAGGAGCCACTCCTCCGTTATTCTTGTACCTCATTTGATGTGTGGATTATGTTTTCAGGATTCCAGTTTTCTAGGCTAATATCCACTTATTAGTGAGTGCATACCATGATTGATCTTCTGTGACTGGGTTACCTCACTTAGTATGATGTTCTCCAGCTCCATCCATTTTTCTAAGAATTTCATGAATTCATTGTTTCTAATGGCTGAATAGTACTCCATTGTGTATATATACCACATTCTTTGCATCCATTCTTCTGTTGAGGGATACCTGGGTTCTTTCTAGCTTCTGGCTATTATAAATAGGACTGCTATGAACATAGTGGAGCACGTATCCTTATTACATGCTGGGGAATCCTCTGGGTATATGCCCAAGAGTGGTATAGCCAGATCTTCCGGAAGTGACGTGCCCAGTTTTCTGAGGAACTGCCAGACTGATTTCAAGAAAACGCCACATCATTCCTTACTTGTGGATCCTTAGGTTTGGATATATAGCCAGGAGTAACTACAGAAACCACAAAATTAGAAAGATCACCAAGAGAGGAAGGGACAAAAAAGGATCACTAGAGAGGAGAATAGCAAGGTATCCGTACATTGAAGAAAGAGTTTTTGGGGTGCTTGGCTAACAAGAAGGAAAAGAAGGTAATCTAGGAGGAAGGGGCAGAAGGAAAAATAAATAATATTAAGAATGATTGGAAAAGCCTTCACTTAAACTTACTTAAATATACTTACTCATATTACAAAAACAATGAATATTTTATTGGGAATAATTGCATGGGGTGGCATGGTAGAACACAAGAAAATATATTTTATTAATGTATAGCATTCTCATAATTAGAAATAATAACAAAAAGGAAATATATATTTAGTTCATGTACAAAAATGAACTTTTGTCATTATGTCATAATTTAATTTTAAGCCATAATGGTAGGCCTTGGCTTATTGTTCCTTCATGTATTAAAACTTAATGATTCATTTCTCCCCACTAAGAATATTGTGTAATAAAGATTGGTAGGTTACAGATACTTCAAGTTGACCTAAGTGAATTGATTTGGGCAAGGAGTATTGTACATGGACATAAACAGAGCAATGGTTTCTAGAAGTAAAATAACCTAGCCCTATTTTCTATCTATCTATCTATCTATCTATCTATCTATCTATCTATCTATCTATCTATCATCTATCTATCTATCTTTTTCTTTGTTTCTTTGTTTCTTTCTTTTATTTTCTGCATTACCACACTGGAATCATCCTGCAAGCAGTGCTTTTCAACTTCTGTGTTTCAGAGACTAGTGACTCACATAAAAGCTCACAAATTCTATCAAGAATAAGATTTGTTATTAAAGAGCACCTTGCTAAAATAAAATCTTCAATGTCCTCCTGATAGTCTTTTCACTTATCTTGTTGGATCTACTGAATCCTTCCTTGCCATGAAGCCAAACATTTAAATCTCAGCCATTTTGTTTTTGTTTTTGCTTTTTTTTTAAAATCAGGTCTATTTGATTGCTTCCTTTCTTTGCTTGTAGTTAATTTCATAATATACCATCCATATTGTTTTGTTTTATTGTCTTTGCTACTCATTTGGGAAATGCCAGGTTCTATTTGTTACTACCAGTAAAATATATGACCGTAAAGAGATCTATATGCATAGGTAGAGCAGGTCTTAAACTTGGATTCTGACATTATGTACATCATTCCTGTAAGCACATGGTGAGAACACATGAGAGTAAATCATGCCACTGATGCTCATAAGGTCAGCATATTCATGTCAGGACACCAGAGATTCTACTGGTTAATCAAACACATATCACAGAAAGAGTCATGCTTTGCCAAGTTTTGACTTTCAGCCTAGAATCTCTGCTCAGTTAAATGTGTGTAAATGAATACTTTATTAACATGTAAAATCTAGCTTTGGTGTCTAGGGTCAGTGTAGAACTTTATGTTCAACAGAATAAAACTTTTATTTTCTGAAAGATATGAACATAGTCTGTTTCCAATGGGGATGAGAGGGACACTACCATGGGGTTTGAAAGAATTTATGTCTGTTACATGTCTCCACCCCTGTAAGACTCTCACATGACATTGAGAAATGCTTATTAAGAAACAACACTACAAATAATCACTGCCATAGTCATCCTTGGCATTAAACATGCATTTTAATATTCAATGATACTGGAAGTGTCTGCTCAGAAGACACATTTTTTTTTCTTTTGAATCTGTTCCAAATATAACAGAATCTCAGTTTCACCCCCTTCTACAGTAGGGTAGACCTTCATATATCTCAGGTTAGATGAGGAGATCAATCTATTTAAGTCACTTTATTTTGGAATTAATGGGTTTTCATTTCAAAATATATGATGTAATTCCAGGTATTTAGAAACTCTGAAATAAATGAATGTGCTATAATGGGATTTCACTACGCTGGAGGGTTTGGTTCTGTTTTAATTAGCATATCATTCATATTCCTCAATTCCATTTCTTTCATTTCAGTATTACATAGTCTGTATGATTCCCTTAGACCACTTCTTTGAATTTTTTTCGTCAATTATGATACTTTTTTATTTTCCTCTGAGATATCAACTTATCAGAACAACTCATTCCACAAAGTCTCCAACTCTGCTTGTCTTGAGCCAATAGACTTCTACAAGTCTTTACATATGAAGCTCCTGTGATTGCATAGCATGTGCTCTAGTGTGTTACTTTTAATCCTCTTTACTCATTATTCTAAGTTCCCCTGATTGAACTACTCTAGAAAACAATTATGTAGTGTATATTAGGGTTGTGCTTATGTTTTCTAGCCCTATGATTTATGATTTCTGAACCAGACTTTTGCTCCAAAGTGTTTTACTTGTGAAGCAACCACTGTATTACCAAATTTAGTTCATAGATTATGATGGGTGGATCCTTTTAAATCAATTCTATTTTTAAGAACTTAATAAATTAAATTATAAACATAGTTTTTTCACCTGTTTATTAGATGGCTTTGCTAAGGATTTGTACAAATAAGACTTTATAGTGTTCACTTTCACTAGATTCCATGCCTTGTTTGTACATGCTATCTTCTCTAACAATTTTTGGGAGCAATCTCAGGATTGTCATTAGCCTTGTATGAATTTTGGATTGATATTACAAGAAATTGTTCCATTCTCAGTGCTTGTCGATGAATTCAAATCCAGACACATGGCTGTTTTGATCATATCCAAAGACCTTCTACACCTGTGTTATTTTACTGGAAAGCAGACACCCTCTTCGTACACATTTTTAGTACCTCTGGCAGGAATCCTTTAGTATACACTAAATCCGAAAGAAGAACATCTAATTGAGGGGCAGGCAAATTGCTTATATTTATATATGTACACACACACACACACACACACACACACACACACACACACATATATATATATATATCAAATAAAGATTTCAGAGAATGAGTCAAAGATGGAATACATCATAATAGAAAAGATATTTAAGAGCAGCATAGGGAGAGAAAGTTGACTTCGGTCAGCTTTGACAGTCAGTTAGGAATCAGTCCACTGAGTACAGTGCAATGGGGTTGAGTTGTAGTTCAGTGCAGGTCAGCAGAGGCAGTTCAAGCCAGAGAATAAGGAGTCAGAATATTAGAACAACCTGCCAGAGTTAATTTTAGACAACACAGAACCATTCATTGAGAAGCTGAGAGAAGCCAGAATGAATCGGTCAGCTTGGAGAGACGTTAGAGCTAGAACAGCTGCGTTGAACCAGCTGAACAGTTTCAGAAAGAACTACAGAGAGTGAGCATATTCGGTAGTAAAATCTCTGAGACTATAATTTTATCAGGTGAATCAATGCTTAAAAGTACTCAGAAGCACATCCTGTTCATCCTCTTTATTTCATTTTAATTTTGTATTGATTATTTTGTTTACTTAAATTTCAAAAGTTATTCCCCTCTCCAGTTTCTTTTCTGAAAATCCTCCAATCCACCCCTTTCCTCTGCATCCCTAAGGGTGCTCCCCCATCCACCTGCCCACTCTTGCCCCACCACCCTAGCATTCCTCTATGCTGGGGCATCAAGCCTTCACAGGACCAATTGCCTCCCCTCCTTTTGATGCCAGACAAGGCCATCCTCTGCTACATATGCAGCCGGAAACATGAATTCCTCCATGTGTATTCTTTGATTGGTGGTTTAATTCATCATTTCTTTTAAGAACACATTTAACCTCAGATCTTTCTAAAAGTTTCTATTTCTAATGACATTTACATTGCAACTTAAGTGTTCAATATATACATTTAAAAAAAAATTATCTCTTGCCAGCTAACTTAGTGTGCATCTCCTGGTTCAAGTCTTACCCATGTAACTTTTTTATCTGGTTAGCTTTCAAGTGTTTTAAGACTTAGTTTTTATTACTATTGTTCTGATTAAATCCACCAAATTGCACCAAATTTGCAAATGAGGTTTAAAGCCTAATGTGTTTGCCCCCAAATTCTCCATACCACTTCTTACTTGACACTACCATATATCATGCCCTCATTTCTCTATTATTTCTTTGTATATCTCTCTTGTCTCAAAGTTTTTCAACTTTTTCCTCTTACCACAGACAGATTTTACTATTTAAGAATCTGCACAAACATTAACATTTTAATCTCCAAAGCACCTGGAACTGAATAGAAACGAGGAGAGACACCTTCTGGGTGGTGTGTGACTGCATTTGTTGTCAAGTTGAGATGTGAGGGACTGGACCATGAGAGGGGCACTTTTCAAACTCCAGAACCAAATGTCTTTATCTCACTACGAAGGAAGAAAGCCACTATTCACAAATAGATGCTTCTCTTCTGCCAAAATACATTCCATCTAAGTAACAGAAGGTAATTAGCAAAGATTCTAATCAGCAGCATTGCTTTAGTGCCCGTCATTAAAAAGCCTTATTGTTACACCATTTTTCTTTTCTGCTTTATGAAGAACTCATTTATGTACCATTTCAATGCTATTGTAATTGTGAGTGAATTTTATGGGGAAGATTAAATTACTGGCCTCAATTTTACAACACAAACATTACCTGCAGCCTTCAATAACCTAGCCATGGAAGAAAGTAGAAATAACAAAATTTTTTATAAAATCCTGATGCTTAAACTGAGCTCTGAAGTTCATTGAATGATCAGAGACACTTCATTAAGATTTTCTGCTGCCTATATAAAATGTCCTTTTCATGTTTATGGATACTTATTCCAACCATTGGTAATAGTTACACATTAGGGAAGATGGCTACACTTAAAAACCTGACTATTTAAAAGATATAAAATATCAATTTGTAAATTTGAAAGAACTTGGTTGATATCTCATTTGGATAGCAGAGTTTCTAGACCTGTTCCCACTCTTGTAAAAAAATAAAAAATAAAAAAAAGACCCCCTCAAGAGTTTCTCATCACTGGAGGCAACTACAGTTATCTATGCAAAGAAAGGTCAGTGATGTAAGGTTAATACAATTCTAATAAATTATCTATTAGTCATTTTAGTATGCATATTATACCCATGCATGAATCATGCGCTTGAGGAACTTTCTTTTCATAAGCTACAAGACTTTTTTCAGAAATTTGCATCAATGAGTGCTAATTTCAGTCTGTAAGGAAAAGGCGTAAAAGGAGAAAACAATAAATGATCAAGCTCATTCCTTCTCCTATAAACTATTATTTGAAATTGCAGGTTTAACTGTTGTGGACTAGTCCATTTTGGCTATAGGGTTTTTTGCCCAAGGTCTCATGGATGGGCAGTCAAGAACTAGCACTGAACTCTACCTACAGCCCAATCTATTTCCTGGGAATTGCCAGAATTTGTAAGGTGCCATTGAGTGAAGAGTCTTACATCTGTCAATCTTCATTCCACTGCCACCTGTAGTTTTCTATTTATAGATTTATTCCATCAAGAAGTCTGCATTTGTTGCTTTAAACTAGAATAGTATAAACTCCAGTATTCAAATAGCTATTATTAAGGAATTGAGAATTTAAAAAGTACTTGCACACTACTTGAGAGTTGATTGATTCTATTTGTTTATTCACTTAAATGTAATTCAGGAATACAAGACTACTGACTATCCAAAAGGATAAGTAGAAAAGACTATCTTTCACAGATTGTACTATTATCGCATGAGATATATAATGGCTATACAGTCAAATCCATGACCAATTTTATGTTATTACAGAGCATGACATATAAGCATCATCATACACAGGATGTGTGCAAAAAAGCATATGTTAGGAAGCAATAAATAGAGAGGGTTTATGATGAATGAATAACAAAGAAGATTTTTGGCAGGGTCAGGTGTAAAAGTGGATTGGGAATCCATGCTTAAAAATAAGCCTTCTAAAGGTTGTATTCAAAGAGTTCAGAGATTGCAAATTGTTCACAACACTTCAAACATTTTACAACAGGATGAAACCGTTTCTCATTACCAAAGAGAAGATAATTAAAGCAATTTCATCACACAATGTAAGTGTTACATTACTTAAATGATAATGAACTCACCCAGAAAGTAATTCAATATATGTTGTAAAAGCAAGATGGCTTTTTCATCCACTTAAGGAAAAAAATCTTTCAGTTTTATATATATGAATGTATATGCATGCATATATACACCTCATATATACATATATATGATTCATGACTATTAAAATGACTTACCATTATATAATAAATAAAATATACATTATAAAGCTATAAAGGAGAGACAGATAAATTAAAGGGAACAATCAAATGATTAACATATTTCAAAATAATCTTACCCGTGAACATCAAAAAGTGAAGCACAAGGAGTAATTTGTGTTGGTGACTTTGAAATAAAACTATACAATAGAAAAATACAATCTCCCCGCCATGTAATAAGGATACATGCTCTACTATGTTCATAGCAGCCCTATTTATAATTGCCAGATGCTGGAAAGAACCCAGATATACCTCAACAGAAGAGTGGATGCAAAAAATGTGGTATATCTACACAATGGAGTACTATTCAGCCATTAGAAACAATGAATTCATGAAATTCTTAGGCAAATGGATGGAGCTAGAGAACATCATACTAAGTGAGGTAACCCAGACTCAAAAGGTTAATCATGGTATGCACTCACTAATAAGTGGATATTAGCCTAGAAAACTGGAATACCCAAAACATAATCCACACATCAAATGAGGTACAAGAAGAAAGGAGGAGTGGCCCCTTGTTCTGGAAAGACTCAGTGAAGCAGTATAGGGCAAAACCAGAACAGGGAAGTGGGAAGGGGTGGGTGGGAGGACAGGGGAAGAGAAGGGGGCTTATGGGACTTTCGGGGAGTGGGGGGCTAGAAAAGGGGAAATCATCTGAAATGTAAATAAAAAATAAATTGAATAAAAAAAGAAATGTAAATAAAGAAAAAAAAGAAAAATACAATCTCTCATAACTCCATAATTTGAATTAAACTATAGTCTAATTTAAAAGGCTTGAGTAACATTTTACTTACATTTCTAAACATTCACTAATCTGACACATGTCACATAAAGAAGTAAGAATCAAACTTACCAACACATACAGTGTCATTGCATCTAATGTCTGATGTTGAGATAAGTGTTGAGACCTGCATGAATTTCATATGGAAGTGATATATGGAATTCTAATAACTTAGGAATTAGGCCAAAAATTAAACTCAATGGTAACCCCTTCCAAGGAGATGTTATAGCTAACTGATGGCTAATAGTTTGTGATCTATTAGCCATGTGAACTTAACTTTTGTGAAGTCATCACTATATATCCCACCATTTATCCATCTGTATCTTCATTCATAAATACATTAAGTCACATATCAATATTTATAAAAGTTTCTTTGGGTTGTTATTATGATATAATAAAACATCATGGAAAAAAGCAACTTGGGGAGGAAAGGTTTTATATAATTTAAACTTCCCCATTTTAGTCCATCACTGAAGGTAATCAGGACAGAAACTCAAATAGGACAGAACACTGGAGGCAGGAACTGATGCATACGCCATGGGGGGGGTGCTGCTTGCTGTCTTTCTCCCCACAGTTTATTCAGTCAGCCTTCTTATAGAACCTAGGACCACCATCCCAGGGGTAGAAGCAAGCACACACACAAAAATACCCACAGGCTTGCATATGGCTAGAACTTATAGAGGGATTTTCTCAGTGAGGTTCCCTACTCTGTGATGATTATATCTTATGCCATGTTTATATTAGACTAGCTACCATAACAAGCATCCATTTTCCATGCAATGAATGATGACAGCTTGTCAAGTGTAATTTTCTATAAATAAATAGCATTATCTTTCAAGAAAAATGATAATATCTTCTTTTAAATAATGAGTAAATTAAGACTGTAGGGTCTTGGATAGAAAATTGAAAAGCTACACAGTCCAATTAAATAGCAACTTTTGATATGAATTTCCATACACACACAGACACAGACACACACATATACATATATGTACACATATATAGGTATACCCATCATATTTATATATCCTGTGTACAGTCGACTATATGGATGGGGTCAAATAGATTATCAAATTATTAGTTCCTAGCTTTAAGTTTGCTATTTCCAAGGATTGAGTAGTACCAAAATCTGTTTCTTTTGTGTTCTATGTACCTTAAATGTAAATTGAAATCAAAGACACCATTATCTAAGCCTGTGACTACCTACATATGTCACCACTAATGCTTGAGTTCTTAACTCACACAAACACACACACACACACACACACACAGAGAGAGAGAGAGAGAGAGAGAGAGAGAGAGAGAGAGAGAGAGGTAGAGACAGAGACAGAGGCAGAGACAGAGACAGAGACCGAGAGACAGAGAGAGAGCTGCAAAATATATTGCTTTAGAACAATTGTGTGAAACAATAATGTATCCAAAAATCACAGAGCTAAAATAAAACATGGTCTTTTTTTGTTATTTTCTTAAATTTGGGGACTGGATATAGTTAGTATCTGTCACATGAAAAATATCATCTAATTTATTATTTTAATAGGTATATGATTTCTCCTTGATGCAAATGTAATTGAAGAAGAGAGAAAAAGATAGAGTAAACAAAACAACACACTGATATACTTATACTAATAGATTTTTTTCCTTTTGCTTTATAGGTAAGGTACTAAGTATATATATACCATAGGAAATGTTGTGAGTTCCATGTTAAAGAACATTCCAGTCTTGTGCAAGTTCCTAAAGTAAATTTCCAATTCCATGAAAAGAAAGAAAACAGTGTTTGATATATAGCTGTCCACAAACTCAAGGGAGAGGAAAGATGAAAGGAAATAAGAATAATGTTATTTTTAATTGAAAATAATTTAGGTAAATTAAGGTCAAATTGCCATGACCACATCATATACATTATTAAAAGAATAATACAATAATAGCACTTAGAAGAGCTCAGAATTAATTACAAATGAATAACAACAATTATAATAACACATTTAAGTTAAGCATAAATCAGAAACAAAATACTCAAATATTGTACACTATAGAGAACTGGAATTTTGCACGTTTATATAATGTTCTTTTGTTAATAAAGGCATTCATTTTTTCATATGTATTTTATATATGTGCATATACTAGAATATGCTCTTTTTTATTTTCTATATTCTTTGTTACATTCAAAATGTTTTCCCCTTTCCCAGTTCCCCCCTCCACATATGATCCATAAGACCTCTTCCCTAAGCCCATTCCTGATCACCTGCCTCCCATTTCTCTGTCCTGGTACTCCCCTACAGTGCTGGATCGAGCATTTCCAGGACAAGGGCACTCTCCTTCCTTCTTATTGGGAATCATTTGATATGCTAATTGTGTCTTGAGTATTCAGAGCATCTGGGCTAATTAATATCCACTTATCAGTAATTGCATTCCATGTGTATTCTTTTTGTGATTGGGTTATCCCACTTAGGATGATATTTTCCAGTTCCAACCATTAGCCTAAAAATTTCATGAATTCATTGTTTTTAATTGCTGAGTAGTATTCCATTGTGTAAATATGCCACAGTTGCTGCATCCATTCCTCCATTGAGGGATATCTAGGTTCTTTCAAGCGTCTGGATATTATATATAAGGCTGTTATGAACATAGTGGAGCATGTGTTTTTATTGTATGCCAGGGAATCCTCTGGGTATATGCCCAGGAGAGATATAGCAGGGTCCTCTGGAAGTGTCATGTCCAGTTTTCTAAGGAACCGCCAGACTGAATTCCAAAGTGCTACAACTTTGCAATCCCACCAGCAGTAGAGAAATTTTCCACCTTCTCCCCATCCTCACCAACACCTGCTGTATCCTGAGTTTTTAACCATAGCCATTCTGACTGGTGTGAGGTGAAATCTCAGGGTTGTTTTGATTTGCATTTGCCTAATGACTAATAATGTTGAGCATTAGTCATTAATGATGGTGCTTCTCTGCCATCTGAATTTCTTTAGGTGAAAATTCTTTGTTTAGATCTGCACCTCCCCAGTTTTAAATAGGGTTATTTGGTTCTCTGGGGTCTAATGTCTTGAGTTCTTTGTATATATTGGATATTAGCCCTCTGTAAGATGTAGGGTTGGTGAAGATCTTTTCCCAAATTGTTGGTTGATATTTTGTCCTTTGATGGTGGCCTTTGCTTTACAGAAACTTTGTAATTTTATGAGGTCCCATTTGTCAATTCTTGATCGTAGGGCATAAACTATTGGTGTTCTGTTCATGAATTTTCCCCTGTGCCCATGTCCTCAAGGGTTTTTCCCAGTTTCTTTTCTATTAGTTTCAGTGTGTCAGGTTTTATGTGGAGGTCCGCGATCCACTTGGAGTTGAGGGGATAACACCAATACTCTTCAAACTATTCCACAAAATAGAAACAGAAGGAACTCTACCCACCTCATTCTATGAAGCCACAATTACGCTGATACCAAAACCACACAAAAATCCAACATAGAAAGAGAACTTCAGGCCAATTTCCATTATGAATATTGATGCAAAAATACTAAATAAAATTCTTGCCAATCGAATTCAAGAACACATCAAAATGATCATACACCATGATCAAGTCAGCTTCATCCCAGGGATGAAGGGATGGTTCAATATACAGAAATCCATCAATGCAATCCGCTACATAAACAAACTCAAAGAAAAAAAACACATGGTCATTTGTTTAGATGCTGAAAAAGCATTTGACAAAACTCAACATCCTTTCATGCTAAAAATTTTAGAAAGAACAGGAATTCAGGGCCCATATCTAAACATAGTAAAAGCAATATACAGCAAACCCATAGCCAACATCAAACTAAATGGAGAGAAACTTGAAGCAATCCCACTAAAATCAGGGACTAGACAAGGCTGACCTTTCTTTTCATATCTTTTCAATATAGTACTTGAATTTCTAGCTAGAGCAATTAGACAATATAAGGAGGTCAAAGGGATACAAATTGCAAAGTAGGAAGTCAAACTACCACTATTTGCAGATAATATGATACTATATTTAAGTGACCCAAAAAACTCCACCAGAGAACTCCTATAGCTGATAAACAACTTCAACAAAGTGGCTGGTTATAAAATCAACTCAAGCAAATCAGTAGCCTTCCTATACTCAAAAGATAAGCAGGGTGATAAAGAAGTTAGGGAAATGACACCCTTCACAATAGCCACAAACAATATAAAGCATCTTGGTGTGACTCTAGCCAACCAATGAAGATCTGTATGACAAGAACTTCAGGTCTCTGAAGAAGGAAATTGGAGAAGACCTCAGAAAATGGAAAAATCTTCCATGCTAGTGGATTGGCAGGATTAATATAGTTCAAATGGCCATCTTGCCAAAAGCAATATACAAATTCAATGCAATCCCAATCAAAATCCCAACTCAGTTCTTCATAGAGTTAGAAAGAGCAATTCTCAAATTCATCTGGAATAACAAAAACCCAGGATAGCTAAAACTATTCTCAACAGTAAAAGAACTTCTAGGGGAATCAGTATCCCAGACCTCAAGAAGTACTACAGAGCAAGACTGTTAAAAACTGCATGGTATTTGTACAGTGATAGGCAAGTGGATCAGTGGAATATGATTGAAGACCCAGAAATGAACCCACACAGCTATGGTCACTTGACCGTAGACAAAAAAGTGGACAACATCCAGTGGAAAAAAAGATAGCCTTTTCAACAAATGGTGCTACTTCAATTGGAGGTCAGTATGCAGAAGAGTGCAAATTGATCCATTCTTATCCCCTCATAATAAAGGGATTCATGTATCTCAAACTGGCTTCAACTTGCTACTGAAGAATAACTTTAGAACGTATCCCACTACTTCCTATGTGATTAGTGTTTGGGTGCATTCAACCTTCTCACACAGTTCAAACCCAGACGTTTGGGTATGGATACTAAGTATTCTACAAACTGAAACACGTTCCTCAGTTTCCCTATGTTTTTTAAGATTTGTTTTTAATATTTTAAATAGGTATTTTGTATGTGAATTTGTGTGTGTGTGTTTGTATGTGTATGTCTGTGTTTGTGTGGGGTATATACATACTTCTCCTATTTCAATCTTCTTATATTTGTTGAGGTCTGTCTTGTGACCAACTATATGATCTATTTTGAAGAAGGTACCATGAGGTGCTGAGAAAAAGGTATATTCTTTTGCTTTGGGATGAAAAGTTCTATATATATCATCCACCATGATCAAGTAGGCTTTATCCCAGGAATGCAGGGTTGGTTCAATATACGGAAATCCATCAATACAATCCACTACATAAAAAACTCAAAGAACAAAACCACATGGTCATTTCATTGGATGCTGAAAAAGCATTTGACAAAATTCAGCATCCCTTCATGCTTAAAGTCTTGGAGAGAACAGGAATTCAAGGCCCATACCTAAACATAGTAAAAGCAATATACAGCAAACCGGTAGCCAGCATCAAACTAAATGGAGAGAAACATGAAGCAATCCCACTGAAATCAGGGACCAGACAAGGCTGCCCCCTTTCTCCTTATCTTTTCAATATCATACTTGAGGTACTAGCTTGGGCAATTCCACAACATAAGGAGGTCAAAGGGATACAAATTGGAAAGGAAGAAGTCAAACTATCATTATTTGCAGACGACATGATCGTCTACCTAAGTGACCCAAAGAACTCCACTAGAGAGCTCCTACAGCTGATAAACAACTTCAGCAAAGTGGCAGGTTATAAAATCAAAGAACAAAACCACATGGTCATTTCATTGGATGCTGAAAAAGCATTTGACAAAATTCAGCATCCTTTCATGCTTAAAGTCTTGGAGAGAACAGGAATTCAAGGCCCATACCTAAACATAGTAAAAGCAATATACATGATCGTCTACTTAAGTGACCCAAAGAACTCCACTAGAGAGCTCCTACAGCTCATAAACAACTTCAGCAAAGTGGCAGGTTATCAACTCCAGCAAATCAGTGGCCTTCCTATACTCAAAGGATAAGCAGGCTGAGAAAGAAATTAGGGAAATGACCCCCTTCACAATAGCCACAAACAGTATAAAGTATCTTGGGGTGACTCTTACCAAACATGTGAAAGATCTGTATGACAAGAACTTCAAGACTCTGAAGAAGGAAATGGAAGAAGACCTCAAAAAATGGGAAAACCTCCCATGCTCATGGATCGGTAGAATCAATATAGTTAAAATGGCCATTTTGCCTAAAGCACTATACAGATTCAATGCAATACCCATCAAAATCCCAACTCAATTCTTCACAGAGTTAGAAAGAGCAATTATCAAATTCATCTGGAACAACAAAAAACCCAGGATAGCTAAAACTATTCTCAGCAACAAAAGAAAATCTGGGGGAATCAGTATCCCTGACCTCAAGCAATACTACAGAGCAATAGTGTTAAAAACTGCATGGTATTGGTACAGTGACAGGCAGGAGGATCAATGGAACAGGATTGAAGATCCAGAAATGAACCCACACACCTATGGCCACTTGATCCTCGACAAAGAGGCTGAAAACATCCAATGGAAAAAAGATAGCCTTTTCAACAAATGGTGTTGGTTCAACTGGAGGTCAGCATGCAGAAGAATGCGAATTGATCCATCCTTGTCTCCTTGTACTAAGCTCAAATCCAAATGGATCAAGGACCTCCACATAAAGCCAGACACTCTGAAGCTAATAGAAAAGAAACTGGGGAAGACCCTTGAGGACATCGGTACAGGGAGAAAGTTTCTGAACAGAACAACAATAGCGTATGCTCTAAGAGCAAGAATTGACAAATGGGACCTCATAAGGTTACAGAGTTTCTGTAAGGCAAAGGACACCATCAAGAGGACAGATCAGCAACCAACAAATTGGGAAAAGATCTTCACCAGTCCTACATCAGATAGAGGGCTAATATCCAATATATATAAAGAACTCAAGAAGTTAGACTCCAGAAAACCGAACAACCCTATTAAAAAATGGGGTACAGAGTTAAACAAAGAATTCTCACCTGAAGAACTTCGGATGGCAGAGAAGCATCTTAAAAAATGCTCAACTTCATTAGTCATTAGGGAAATGCAAATCAAAACAACCCTAAGATTTCATCTTACACCAGTCAGAATGGCTAAGATTAAAAATTCAGGAGACAGCAGGTGTTGGAGAGGGTGTGGAGAAAGAGGAACACTCCTCCATTGCTGGTGGGGTTGCAAATTGGTACAACCACTCTGGAAATCAGTCTGGCGGTTCCTCCGAAAACTGGGCACCTCACTTCCAGAAGATCCTGCTATACCACTCCTGGGCATATATCCAGAGGATTCCCCACCATGTAATAAGGATACATGCTCTACTATGTTCATAGCAGCCCTATTTATAATTGCCAGATGCTGGAAGGAACCCAGGTATCCCTCAACAGAAGAGTGGATGCAAAAAATGTGGTATATCTACACAATGGAGTACTATTCAGCCAGTAGAAACAATGAATTCATGAAATTCTTAGGCAAATGCATGGAGCTAGAGAACATCATACTAAGTGAGGTAACCCAGACTCAAAAGGTGAATCATGGTATGCACTCACTAATAAGTGGTTATTAACCTAGAAAACTGGAATACCCAAAACATAATCCACACATCAAATGAGATACAAGAAGAAAGGAGGAGTGGCCCCTGGTTCTGGAAAGACTCAGTGAAACAGTATTCGGCAAAACCAGAACGGGGAAGTGGGAAGGGGTGGGAGGGAGGACAGGGGAAGAGAAGCGGGCTTACGGGACTATCGGGGAGTGGGGGGGCTTGAAAAGGGGAAATCATTTGAAATGTAAATAAATTATATCGAATAAAAAAAATAAAAAAAAATTAAAAAAAGAGTAAAGGAGAAGTATTGTAATTATAATTTCAAAAAATAATTAAAGCTAAAATAAGTTTTAAAATATCAGATAAATATCCTAAAGTGAAAAAACAAATATTTTGAAGAATTTCCTACTTTTCTTTCTGTTGCTGTGATAAAATTCTGTTGCTGTGATAAAATTCTGGACTAAGTCATCTTAGGAGTATTTTGTTCCCCTTTCTAAAAAGGACTGAAACACACACATTTTGGTCTTCCTTCTTCTTGAGCTTCATGTGGTTTGTGAATTGTATCTTGGCTATTCTGATCTTTTGAGCTAATATCCACTTATCAGTGAGTGCATATCATGCGTGTTCTTTTCTGAATGGGTTACCTCACTCTGGATGATATTTTCTAGTTCCATTCATTTGCCCATGAAATTCATTGTTTGTAATAGCTGAGTGGTACTCCATTGTGTAAATGTACCATATTTTCCATATTCATTCCTCTGTTGAAGAACATCTGGGTTCTTTACAGCTTTTGGCCATTATAAATAAGGCTGCTATGAAGATAGCGGAGCATGTGTCCTTGTTATATGTTAGAGTATCTTTTGGGTATATGCCCAGGAGTGGTATACTGACAGGGTTTGCAACCCCATAGGAAGAACAACCAACAAGACCCCTAGAGCTCCCAGGGTCTCAGCTACCTGCCAAGAAGTACACACGGTGTGACCCATGGCTTCAGCCACATATGTAGCAGAGGATGGCCTTCTCAGCCATTAGTGGGAAGAGAGGTCCATGGTACTATGAAGGCTAGATAGATGCCCTAGCGTGGGGAAATTCTAGGGTGGGGAGGCAGATCGAAGAACACCCTCATAGAAGTTTTGTGGGAATACAAAAGGGTGACTGTGGAGGGGAAACTGGGAAGGGGGATAATATTTGCAATGTAAATAAAGAAAATATCTAATAGAAAATAAAATAAAACCTCTAAAACATCATCTTAGGAAAACTGTTCATTTAATTATACTTTTGTAGGTCATAGTCTATTGCTAGGCAGGAACTCAAGGAAGATCTCAAAAAAGAAACCTCAAAGAAGACCTCAACCAAGAAACAGTGGACAAATGCTATTTGCTGTTTTACTTAGACTCATGCTTACCCAAGCTTGTTATAAGAGGCTAGCACCATTCACAGTGGGCTCAGCCCTCTAGTCAATGCCGACAGTCTTACCCAGAGACCAGTCTGTTCTATGCAATTTATCAGTTGAGGGTTTTTTCCAAATGACTGTAAGATTCGTAAAGTTGATAAGTAAAGCTAACAAGGACAAAGAAACAGAATAAGTTCTAGAACCTAAGAAATTTCAGGTGAAACAATCAGAGGCACTGGACCAAGAATTAAAACACAAAACCGGACTAAAAAAGACCAGACCAAACCAAACCAAACAAAGGAAAGCACAACTGACCAAATTAAAATATGGCTAGGGAAATGTTGACAGCATTCAAAGAGGGATGTGAAAAGAATGCATATTTCAATGTTCAAAACTGGAATTCAGAAATCATCAGACTGAGCACAGGGACTCCAACTCAGGAACCCCATAGGAAGAACAAAAATATCAGCCAACTAGACCACCCAGAGCTCCCAAAGAGTACACATGGAGCTATCCATGGCTCCAGGTACATATATAGCAGAGGATGTCCTTGTCAAGTATCAATGGGAGGAGAGGCCATTGGTCCTGTGAAGGCTCGAAGCTCCAATGTAGGGGTATGCTATGTTAATGAGGTAGGAGGTGAGATAAGTGGGTGAGCACCCTCATACAAGCAGGAGAGAGGGGAGATAGGATAGGCAGGATTGGAGGGGAAACTGGGAAGGGGGGATAACATTTGAAATGTAAATAAATAAAAATAACCAATAAAAAATTAAATAAAAGAATCCCAAACACAGTTTTCTCTGAGCACAGAGAGTTACCATTATATGAAATTTAAAAAATGATAAAACTGCTAAAATGAAATAAAACAAAACATTATACCTCAGTTCGTAGGGAGAATATTTCAGATATTCATCATAGTAAGAAATCTGTAACCACATGGTAATTCTATTGGAAAAATGATAATTACGTGCCAAGTTGCATTAATATTGTTGCATTATCTTTGGAGTATTTGATAATTAAGTTGTCACTATCTAGTCTGTATTGGATATCTCTTATATTGAAGACTTTTGTTAGGAAAGAAATTTCTATATAAATCTAGTGCTAATTGGTTCTCTTCATGCATGTCGAAGTTCACATGTCTAGGGTTCATTTTGTCAGTATGCAAAGGATTCCATTAAGGACCAAAGAGTTTGACACTGGACACCAGTGTTTCACTTCAATCTTTTCTGAGATTTTGAACATTATATGAGTCCCCTTTGTCTAGAATTATAGATTCTGTACATTTCTTCATTATTGGAATAGTTCTTCGAAGAAGATATGGTAGGCCACATCACTTCTCTAGGAAAATAGGCAGTGAATTTAAGACATTTAAAACAAGACAAAGTTGTTTATCAGCTGTAGGAGTTCTCTGGTGAAGTTTTTTGGGTCACTTAAGTATACTATCATGTCATCTGCAAATAGTGATAATTTTACTTCTTCCTTTCCAATTTGTATCTCTTTGACCACATGTTGTCTAATTGCTCTAGCTAGAATTTTAAGTACTATATTGAAAAAATATGGAGAGAGAGGACAGCCTTGTCTAGTCCCTGATTTTAGTGGGATTGCTTCAAGTTTCTCTCCATTTAGTTTGATGTTGGCTACCGGTTTGCTGTATATTACTTTAACTATGTTTAGGTATGGGCCTTGAATTCCTGTTCTTTCCAAGACTTTTAGCATGAAAGGATGCTGAATTTCGTCACATGCTTTTTCAGCATCTAATGAAATGATCATATGGTTTTTTTTCTTTGAGTTTGTTTATGATGTGGATTGCATTTATGGATTTCCTTATATTGAAACATCCCTGCATCCCTGGGATGAAGCCCACTTGATTGTGGTGGATGATGGTTTTGATGTGTTCTTGGATTCTGTTGGCAAGAATTGTATTGAGTATTTTTCATCGGTGTTCATAAGAGAAATTGACCTGAAGTTCTCCAGAAGCTGGAAAGAACCCAGATATCCCTCAGTGGAGGAATGGATACAGAAAATCTGGTATATATACACAATGGAGTACTATTCACCAATTAAAAACAATGAATTCATGAATTTTTTAGGCAAATGGATGGAACTGGAAAATATCATCCTAAGCGAGGTAGCCCAATCACAAAAGAATACACATGGAATGCAATCATTGATAAGTGGATATTAATTAGCTCTGCAACTCTGAATACTGAAGATACAATTAGCATAACAAATGATTCCCATGAAGAAGGAAGAAGAGGGCCCTAATTCTGGAAAGGCTTGATCCAGCACTGTAGGGGAGTACCAGGACAGAGAAAAGGGAGGGGGAAAGATAGGAGAATGGCGAGAAGAGGACTAATGGGACATATGGGGGAGGGGGGAACTTAGAAAGAGGAAAGTTTTTGGATTGTAAACAAAGAATATGGAAAATAAAAATATATATTAAAAAATAAAAAATAAATAAAAAAATAAAACAAGACAAAGACGGGGAGACAAGGGTAAGTGATGTATGACCATGAAAGAGCACTGTGAAAACTGACAGCAGTATAACATTGAGCAATACCTGTAAAAAAACAAAACAAAACAAAACAAAACAATTCTTTCAATGTTCTTAGCTGAATATTTAATCTCACCATAGAAAAAGTATCTAAAGCTTTCCAGATGCAACCATGGACATATTATATAATAATAATAATAATAATAATAATAATAATAATAATAAATGAATTATTATTAATATGAGTGAATGTTCTTGAAAAAGTATGGTATGTGAGAATACATTCCCATTTAAGTATGTATAAAGATAATTTAGTCAGTAAAATTGACAACTTTGTTTAAAATAACTCTCCAAGAATTTACAGAATTGCGATTCTCTTGAACCTGATTGTGATTCTCAAAAACTAGGCAGGGGATATGAAATCATTCAAATGTATTTGAGTATAAAATATTTTTATCTTGGATTATTTCATGCAATGCCTGTTCTATGCTTTACATTCTGAACAAATGCTGTGTAAATTGTTCTAGTTGAGTTATCTTAATAATTTTTACTTAAAAATAAATATATCTGGGTACAAGCTGGAATAGACCATAGGTAGGTAGAATAATAGTTGGGAGGGTAAAATCAGAAGGGTGATAAGTAGCTATTATTTAAAGAGTATTTCTTATACAGACAAATATCCAGGAAGGCATTAACCGGTAAGTAATATAGTCTGAACTCATTGTTTCTAAGAGGGCAAGGCCCTTCAGTTATGATTCTCCAAGATAATGGTGATGAAAAAATTTTTTGAGAAACAGCTTCAGAGATTTACAGTACTGAAGACAACTTACAATTTCAAATGTTGACAATTCCTTTATTCTAATGCTCTAGTTCTGCCTCATTTATACATAAATTGAAAAAAAGAATTATCTTTCATTCAGAGTAATTAGGACAAGATGTGGTTTTGGAACTGCCTAATAGAGCTATTTAAAGAGAATACATATAGGGTATATTTTATATTCATTACTATGATTTAGCAACAGTGAGTTTAATATGCCAAACTCTATTCCTGGAAAAAAACTATTGTGAGGGTCCACTCATGAAGGTGCATTCATTATCAAAAGCTTTAACTTCAATTTGATTATTTTGTTTCTGACTAAGGAAAGCATAGCATAATGGAACAACAGGGCATTTACTTATCAATACCCATCTACTGATGTCCAATACTCTTCTTTTTGTGGCTTTTAGGGTTATTAGATTGATGAGGTTGACTTGAATCATCCCCTACTAGAATGATAGTCATGTCTATAAGGACTGAAGTTAGATACTGAAGGTCATAACATACACGGAAATGCTTTGGTAAATGCTGAGGGTCAAATTCATACAGATTGTTGGCAGTAAAATTCATGTGTTAATTATGACAAGTGAGATTGTTATGTACAAAATAAATTTGTTCTTCATGTATAAATAAATGTATGTGTTTACGTTTACGCTGATGTAAGCTGTTTTGATTAGGGGTACTACTGCTATTGTGAAACACCATGCCTTAAAAAACGAGTTGAGTAGGATTTATTTGACTTATGTTTCCAACCTGTCACAGAATGAAGTTCACTTGACAGGAAGTCAAACAGGGAAGGAACCTGGAAGCAGGAGCTGATGCAGAGGCCACGGAGTCATGTTGCTTACTGGCTAGGTCTTTATAGCTTGCTCAGCTTGCTTTCTTATAGAACTCAGTATCACCAGCACAGGTATGGTACCACCCATAATGATCTGGATGCAACCGCTTCAATCACTAATTAAGAAAATGCTTTACAGGCTTGCCTAAAGTCCAATCTTATGGAGGAATTTTCTATTCTTTCTTTTTATCTTCTATTAATTTTTTCTCTCTTATCCTACCAAAGTTTCCCTGCCGTCTCTCCTCCCAGTACCCACCCCTTCACCTCCCTGTTTTCCATCTTCCCCTCCTTTGTTTCCTTTCAGAAAAGGGCAGGTTATCAACCAAACATGGCATTTCAAGGTAAAATAATATTAAGCATCTCCCCTCATGTTAAGGCTGGATGATGCAAGAGTACAAGGCTCCAAAAAGTAAGGAAAGCATCAGAAACAGTGCCTTCTCTCTCTCCTAGGAGTCCTACAAAAATGTAAGCAATATAACTATAATGCACATGCATATAGCCTAGTTTAGAGGCATGCAGAGCTCCCCAAATGGCAGTTCAGACTCAGTAAGTTCTTGTGAGTGCAGGTTTATTGGGGCTTATTTATTTTGTGAGATTTTCTATTGTGTACTTGGCCAGTCTTGCTCCAAAAATAATTCCTTTCATTCTTTTGCATGATTAAGCTAGTTTAGACTAATGTCCGGTTGTGGGTCTCTGCATTTGTTCTCATTAGTTGCTGGCTAGAACCTGTTTGATGGTGATTATACCATGCTTCTTTCCACAGGTATTGCACTACACCATTAGGAATCATTTCCTTTTTGCTTTTGCCTTTTTTTTTTTTTTTGGCCAGGCATGTTTAGTTTTTATCCTAGGTTTCTGGGCCATCTGGCCTCTGGTTTCCTGTTATCCTGGCAGTGTCAAAGTGGGCTCCTTCTCATGGCATGGGTTTCAAGCTGAAACAATCATTGGTTTGCTACTCTGACAATTTCTGTGCTATGTTTACCCCAAGCACACACTGCTCACAGGACAAATAATAACAGAAGTTGTTGGGCTGTGTTGGTGTCTGAATCCTTCTACAGGAGGTATTGCCTGGCAATAGGAGATGGCCAGTTCAGGCTCTGAACCGGAGCCTTAGCTGGGGTCACCCTAATAGATTCCTGGGAGTTTCCATTGCATTTGCCCCTGAATTGCCTCCCTCCACCAAATTTCATTTGTCTCTCCCAGTGCTCTCTTCTTTTATTCTCCCCCTCTCAGGTCACTCCTGTTCATCTCCCCACCTGCCCCCCAGTATCTTCTATTTTTCCTTCCCATGGAAGAGGTATTTTCTTAATTGAGTTTCCTTCTTCTTAGATGATTTTAGCTTGTGTCAATTTGACATAAATCTGTTCAGGTTTATTTATGATGCAAACCATAAATAATTGTCCTATATCATTTCCTTTCAGAAACAAGAAACAAATTAAAAGTAGTAGAAACATGAGCAGTGATCATTGTCTGGGGAAACTGGCTTGATGTAGAATGTACAAGGTTCCTATGCTTCAGTGCAGCAGTGTAGGGGAATACCAGGACGGGGAAGCAGGAAGGGGTTGAGTGGGGAATAGGGGGAGAGGAGATGGCTTATGGGATTTTCAGGGGTGGAAGTCAAACCAGGAAAGAGGAAATCATTTGAAATATAAATAAAGAGTATATCTAATTAAAAAATAAAGGAGAAAACCAAAAATGAAGAGGAAGGGTGAGTGTTTTATAAGGAGAAATAGATCTATAGCAGCAAAAAAGGAGAATAGGAAGTTCAAGGGAGGATGAGTACTAACAAAGTACATTAAATACATGTGTAAAAATGTAATCCCTACCTTAACCTCATCTTTATTCAAATAAAAGTGCTGCTTCATGAAAAAAAATAAAAGAAAGTAACAATGATCATACCAATAAACTGGAAATCTCTTTACTTTATTCGTCAGTTTTGTGTGGAAGTAGTTTCTTTGGTTTAGTTCCACCACTAAGCTGAGAATGATGACTGAAAAGATTCTGAGTGATTCTGACTTACCCCGAAGCTGACCCTTGTACATGGCCGTACCGCATCCCTATCCCACCTTAACCCCAGGGCTGTCTGTTCTTCTCCGGAGCCACTGTTCATTCCTCTTTCCTTTGCTCTCCTCCTTAATTAAATCTGGTTTCAGTAGGGAACCCATTGCACCAGCCTTTCCTTGACGTCCTCTAGACAGAACAGTGAGCCTTGTGTAGGCAATCTGCTTTTTCATTGATCCCTGTTGGAAGCCCATCGAGGAAATTACCAGCATTATAGAACATCTGGAAACAACTGAGTTGACGAGTCTATTGAACCCTGTTCCCTGGAGTCCAGTTTATTACTGCTTTCTGAAAGCAAAAATAAAGGCCAAGCACGCCCTTAGTCCACACCAAAACTTCCATCCCTTTCTCTTCCAGCACAGTGGCATTGACTTCTTCCAATGGCTGTGAATCACAGCCACAGGAGAGACTTATAAAAGCACAAATTGATGCAATTAAAAGCCTAAGTATTTCTCTGCCTTTATATCAGTGCTATATAAAAAGTTTATTAGTATTAAGTACTGTCTCAAGTGTGGTTATTGTCACTAAAGTTTTTTTTATTAGCATTACCTCCCCACCCCACTGGGATTACCAAATAGGTTCTTAAAGTTTAGAGATAAGTGAACACTGTGAAAAGGTCAACAAATAGGCAACTCAGAAAGTAGAGAAATTGTATCCTGGCAAAATAGATATTTCAATTATAAGAAAGACAATTCTTTTTGCACATTAGTTCCTTTCTCTCTTAAACCTATCTGACAAAAGTAACATAAGAGGAAGTATATTGGGTGAGACAACCGAATAGGGTGTTGATGGATACTTAGGATCTAGACAGAGGTAGTGTGACAGAGAAACAGGACAAGCCCTCATGAACAAAAGCTCAAAGGTGATCATTTTTGTTTTCTGTCCTATATGTACTCCATAATTAATGGTTATTAAATAAAGCAATGATTTTCACCTTTTCTAATGCTTTTTTTTCCTTTAATACAGTTTCTCACATTGTAATGACACATCCAACCATATAATTATCTAATTGGTACTCTATAACTGTAATTTTGATAGTTTTATGAAAGGTAATATAATTATTTGAGTTGCAAAATATGTGAGATGAGAATACCAAGGTCACCCCAAACCCCAGATTGCGGACCACAGAACTGGATGGAAACAATTAATACAATTTCATACGATGGCATGACTCTGTACTTTATGCTACAGACAGAAGTGCCTTTTATTATCTAAAAATTTCATAACAACAGAAAATATTAAGTATGTGAATGAGAGGAAGATTAATAAGTCTATATTCAAGGATCGTTGAATTCTGGAGGGATGAAAAATATAAAGTATCAACAAAGGAACTTCCTCCAGTAATATAAACAAACAAACAAACAAATAAATAAATAAATAAATAACTAGCAAATCTGAAACCAAAGGAAGTGTTACAAACTATTCTAGAGGGAACTAACACAAGGAAAACACTTAGGGTTTTTTTTTTTTTTTTTAATTTTTTTTATTCGATATAATTTATTTACATTTCAAATGATTTCCCCTTTTCTAGCCCCCCCCACTCCCCGAAAGTCCCGTAAGCCCCCTTCTCTTCCCCTGTCCTCCCTCCCACCCCTTCCCAGTTCCCCGTTCTGGTTTTGCCGAATACTGTTTCACTGAGTCTTTCCAGAACCAGGGACCGCTGCTCCTTTCTTCTTGTATCTCATTTGCTGTGTGGATTATGTTTTGGGTATTCCAGTTTTCTAGGTTAATATCCACTTATTAGTGAGTGCATACCATGATTCACCTTTTGAGTCTGGGTTACCTCACTTAGTATGATGTTTTCTAGCTCCATCCATTTGCCTAAGAATTTCATGAATTCATTGTTTCTAATGGCTGAATAGTACTCCATTGTGTAGATATACGACATTTTTTGCATCCACTCTTCTGTTGAGGGATACCTGGGTTCTTTCCAGCATCTGGCAATTATAAATAGGGCTGCTATGAACATAGTAGAGCATGTATCCTTATTACATGCTGGGGAATCCTCTGGGTATATGCCCAGGAGTGGTATAGCAGGATCTTCTGGAAGTGAGGTGCCCAGTTTTCAGAGGAACCGCCAGACTGCTTTCCAGAGTGGTTGTACCAATTTGCAACCCCACCAGCAGTGGAGGAGTGTTCCTCTTTCTCCGCACCCTCTCCAACACCTGCTGTCTCCTGAATTTTTAATCTTAGCCATTCTGACTGGTGTAAGATGAAATCTTAGTGTTGTTTTGATTTGCATTTCCCTAATGACTAATGAAGTTGAGCATTTTTTAGGGTTTCTTTTTTATTATTATTATTTTCAATTAAAATACCAAGAATATTAGTAGAGTTTTCAAAACTGCAAAATAAAGTATTGATTACGCTCAAACACAAGAAGAACAAATGCATCAACGTATACCACACTTAAGCCTACATTGTAAGGGGTGTGCTCTGGCATTTTCTAAATAAGACTTTAAAATTTAATAAGCATGAAAGACTGAAACAAAAGCAGCTGAGTCTGAATGAATGGAGCAAGATGGTAGAAATAATCACGAAGAATATACTGAAGACAGAGGTGTTAGAACTGGGTTGGTAGCTGTGTAATCTCTAAAGTTAAGCAAACTTGTCTAGAGGGACTAAGAGGTAAAATTGCATGCTAAGATATCCCAAGTATAGGAAAACACTTGAATGTACCAAATGAAGGGGATTCACCAGATAAACAGAAATTACTTGCATACTTCAGGCCAATGACATGACTGCTTCCTCAGTAACAGGCTGCCCTTCATCCCATGTCTTTACTTCTGCTACCAAATTTATTTTAATGGACAACTTAGTTATTAAATAAAAATTATTTTTATTATACTTCATCTGCTAAGTACAAACAAGTGATACTAAATGATCTCATTGCCTAATGTATCATCAGCTTCTAGGTGATAATCATACAAAATGCTTTCAGCAATGAATAATTTCAAAATATGGAAGGAAATAATTATAAATGACTTTAGCTATGAAATATGACAGAATAAAAGAATGTTTAATAGAATTATCATATGAACCAAACAATCATTTCATGAGGCTGGCTGTGCCTGCTTGCAAAGAATTATCATAACCGAGCTTCTCGATTGCTGACATTTTCTCATAGAAGGAAGGGCTTCAGAAGACCATTGTACCCTCGCTTGACTATCTACCCATCCTTCTATATACTAACACATAACTTTTACTTGATTCCACATGACTTTTGTGGAAAGACGAGAGCATATAGTTTGAGAAAGTCTAAGGAAATGTGCTTCATATACTTAGCCATGGGAAAGCTATCAAACATAGGATGGGTAACTGCTGGGATCAGCAAACAATGAGAGGGACTACCTGCAGTAGGCCAGGATGGAGACATCTCAGTAGCCGGAAGCAGCTTTTTGTAACAACAGTTGTTCCCATTTCTCCTAACCTTAACCCTGGACAACAGCTGTATAGATTTCATTTGTGCGTGACTGCTTTTTAGTTGTCCTTGGTGTGCATAATTATTCTATTATATCTGACTTTCTTACTTCTTTCTCCTTCTGCTCTGGCAAATTCTGTGAAACTGGAGTTTCCCTGATTTGATGATTCTTGAACAATTAAAAATTGAGGCATGTAGAACACACAGGACAGCACAGTCCTAATGGTCCAGGTGCCTGCTGTGTGTTCTCATCATGGAAACAATGTAATAACTTCACAATGTTAGTTCAATATTAATACTTGACTTGAAAAGAAATTTGATAGAATTATAAGAAAATGAATTAGAGCAAACATTGGGATCCCAAAGAAAGAAAATACTATTAAAGTTATGAAATAAGTTTTGCACAATATTTGAGAGTGCTTCCTGGATAAACAAGCTTAGAATACATAAAATCTTACATCAGTAAAACTAAGTCAAAACACTGGAACTCTTAAGAGAGTCATTGGCAGAAAGAGAAAGCTAGGGGAACTGCTGAGTTAAGGGTTAGCATGATTCTTTCTGGCCACTACCTGACAGCTTTGCCCATGTCATTTTTCATTAGAGCTTCACAAGAAAATATAAATAGCTGGCCTCAGAGTTCTGAGCTTTGAAGTATAATAAGTTAAATTTAAAGTTTAAATAATGATAAGTTTACAATTATTATTATTTTGGCTATAGGCCTGGGAATAGGGAAGCTTGAAACTTTGGGGAACAATTGCAATTCTTGATTCTTTGTGGGACGTGGTTATTCCTGTTTTTGTTATCTGTTATTTCATATATACATATATTGATACATATTACTAAATGTAACCTGTTTAGTCTATAGAATGTTATTTGTGTGCATATTTTCAGGGCTGACCTTTTGGCAGTGGACAACAGATTTGAAATTGCTAAGTCCTTTCAAGGGACAGACAACCCCTTATGTACCTCAGTTTGTTCACTTGTCTATACTTCTTTATGTAGATTTGAAGCCTTGTGCAAAAGAACTGGTAAAAAGAGTATAAGAGTCAGAGGATCAGGTAGTTTGCTGGGAGTTAACATCAAATCAATACTCAAAAGGTATCATCAATATAACTTTTGAAACATGAGCTAAACAAAGACAACTTCAATAGACATGGTAAACTGTATAGAAAAAGTGAGCGTGTACTCAAACTGACATCATTATTTTGTAAATACTATCCTCTATGAGCAGATTCATTGTACTGAATCAAATAGTGTATAAACATAGAAATCACAGGAAAAACACATATTCAAAGAGAAAATCACTGTTTAAGTGTTCATATCTCATGTATAGAGATGACTCTGGAAATATCGCTTTCTATTGTTATTGAGGATTATCCATTATATTGCATGCAGAAAGTAAGAAATTTAGTGCCATCAACACAAATTGATATACTTAAAGGATGTATTTACTAAGAGAAAAGCAATAAGATAGATGATTAGATAATATAATGGTTGTTCTGAAAATAAAGCTTATTTCCTATTCTATAGCTGAATAAAATTGAGAGAAATAAGGACTTGGTACCACTGAAGTGATAAAAACAATATTTATATGCACTGGAAATAATAGCATTGTTGCTCTTGAGAAATTATTTCTTCACAAGCTTTAAATTGTTAATTGAGGTACATCAACAAAATTAAAATGTCAAAATTAAAATTGTGCCGTAACATGTTTTTTATTTCTCTAATATTATATATTAGATTTAATTACTGTCAAATCATAGTAAATGTTTTAAACCATTTTCAACTTCTATAATTGCTAAAGACAGTGAAAAGATTTTCAACAGGAAAATTTTATTTTGATTACTAGTGATTGTTTCTAGGATATTCTTCTTATTTATGTCTAATATCCATGAATATAAGATTTAAGCTAGAAATACTTGGACAATGATCCTTACCTTTCCTATTTTGATGTCATCTTGAGCTATAAAAGACATGGCTTGGGAATGAATGAACACTTAGTAAAATCATAGGATGTTGTCTTAGAAGTTAGCCAATGTGACAGAATGCCTAACGGAGTTTAGTTGAGGATGCATAACATTAGCAGTAATACCTCTTGATCCATGGTAATGCAGAAGACCATAACTACAGGAATCTATGCCAGAGGATTTTCATATCATGGAATAGTGAAACTGAACAGGAAGACAGTAAGCAGCCTTGGGCGACATATGCCCAACAGTATGCCTCAATGATCTACTTCCTGTAGCAATTCATCCCTTTTCATAATTCCCTCGCCACTATTTTCATAATTCTCCAAAATAAGGCTATTCATCTAGAGAGCATATGGAAGAGTTGACCAGACCACAACAGATGGTGAGGGGGAATTCTGATCTCCCTTATTGGGGAGAATAGAAAAAAAAACCCACCCATGAATTAAAATTTTTACTTTTGTGAGAATTTCCCTAGTGTTATATCACAGTAAGCCTGGAATTCATCAAAGAGATATATGCAGGTGCCAGTTAGCCTGATTGTCTTATTAGGGTTTGTATTACTGTAAAGAGACACCATAACCCAGACAACTCTTATAAAGACATTTAATTGGGGATGGCTTATAAGTTCTGAGGTTCAGTACATTATCATGAAAGAAAGCATGGCAGCATCCAGGCAGGCATGGCATTGGAAGACCTGTGAGTTTTACATCTTTTTCTGAATGCAAACAGAATATTATCTTCCAGGCACATAGGAAGAGGGTCTCAAAGCCCATCACTACAGTGACATACTTCCTCCAGCAAGGCCACATTATTCCAACTGTGCCACACTTCCTAATAGTGTCACTCCTTGGGCCAAGCATATTCAAACCACAACATTGGGCCACTCCCTGGCCCCCATTGGCTTGTTTAAACATGTGAGTCTATGGTGGCCATACCTAGCCATAGCATGATGCAAAATACATTCAGTCCAACTTCAAAAATAGTGTATAACAGTCCCACCAATGTTTAAATGTCTAAAGTTCAAAGTCTCTTCCTAGATTTATCCAATCACTTAATTATAATGCCGTGTAAAATCAAAATAAAACAGCAGATCACAGGCTTCCAACATCACAGGATATTTGTTAGTATTCCAAAATGTCATAATGAAGAAATACTGAACCATAGCAAGACGAAACCCAGATGGGCAAGCTCCAAACTCTGCATGGGCATGTCTGGTGTAAAAGTGCTCTTCATATCTCTAACACCTTTCATATTTATTGAGTGCCACAATTTTTTTCTCTTAAGCTGGCTCTACTCCCTGTTAGCCACTTTCCTCAGTAGATATCCCATGGCTTTGGCATCTCTAGCATCTTAGGGCATCTAAGGCAACTTCAACTTTACGCCTTCTTGTTCCAATGTCTGGGATCCACACATCATCTGGGCTTCTGTAAAGTGCCTGGGTCAATTTTCCAGCTCTACTCTCTGTAGCGTTCTAGGCTCTGGTTGACTCTACTCCATTGTTGCTAGCATTCTTGGTGATCACCCATGGTACTGGCATCCCTGCTTCTCTGGAATCTTTTGCTGCAAATAGGATTCATCAATAATCTCTCATAGGTTCTCTTCATGGTTCCAAGCCTCAACTTTATATGATTATGACTTCTTCAGTTCTGTATTGTCAACTGCAACTGAGCCTGTACCTTCACCTTTGACCTTCTCTGACCTCTCATAGAGCCAAGCCTCAGCAGCTCTACATGACCCCATCATACTTCAAAAGCAGTAGTGCCTAGGTGATTCTTATTAATTATCAAGTCCAGCTGCAACACAAGGTACAACATTGAATATTTCTGGAACACAACTTCTTTATGCTATCAGAGCACTCTTCCCAGATGTTTTCATCTTAGTGTTGCTGGTCTCTTCCTAATCACTGCTAATTCTTAGCTCCAGCTTACCAGCATCAATTGTCAAAATAGTCTCCTTTTCCTCTTGACTATAAAGTCAGAGTCTCATGACTGAAGCTTCCACGTTCTGCTATTTGCTGGACCTGGAACATGGCCCCCTGTTTTTATTACATTATCATCAGCTTTCTGTTTTCCAACTCCTTGACTGCCTAAGTTTAGCTGTCCTGAAACTTGCCCTATAAATTCAACATAATTTTCTTATCTACAGCATGAATTATATCTCTAAACCATTCTTTATAATTGGTAATTCATAAATGCTAACTTACTGGTAACAGAAATTGATTCAATGTTCTTGTTTCTTGGAGATTATATTGGTATATAGTCTAGGCTGGCTTGGACCCTGACTCTGCTTCCTGAGTTTTGGGATTATAGTCATGTATCATCATGTTGCATTGACAAATCAAAAATCATTAGACAAAAAAACCCCCACAAAAACACAATGGATACACATGTTTCACAGATACGTACCATGTTCTTAGAATGGATAAACATGAACAAGGCCCAATTTCAATACCTTGTTCTCAAACCACACAAATAAACTAAAAAATAAACAAAATAAAATATCTTACTTAATGATATCTGTATTTGTATCTTTTTCAGTAACTGGCAAAAATAATTACCAATTTTTTAAACTAATACATAATTAAAACAATTTTAAAACCAGGTAAAAATCATTTCCCTTCATAAAAATAGAGAACCTGTCTCCAGACAGTGAACTGTAAGACCAGTCTTTTATGTTACTTGCTTTTCTTTTCTTTTTTTTTATTATTTGATATAATTTTTTATTTACATTTCAGATGATTTCCCCTTTTCTGGCCCCCATTCCCCAAAGTCCCGTAAGCCCCCTTCTCTCCCCCTGTCCTCCCACCCACCCCTTCCCACTTCCCCGTTCTGGTTTTGCCAAATACTACTTCACTGAGTCTTTCCAGAACAAGGGGCCACTCCTCCTTTCTTCTTGTACCTCATTTGATGTGTGGATTATGTTTTGGGTATTCCAGTTTTCTAGGTTAATATCCATTTATTAGTGAGTGCATACCATGATTCACCATTTGAGTCTGGGTTACCTCACTTAGTATGATGTTCTCTAGCTCCATCCATTTGCCTAAGAATTTCATGAATTCATTGTTTCTAATGGCTGAATAGTACTCCATTGTGTAGATATACGACATTTTTTGCATCCACTCTTCTGTTGAGGGATACCTGGGTTCTTTCCAGCATCTGGCAATTATAAATAGGGCTGCGATGAACATAGTAGAGCATGTATCCTTATTAGATGGTGGGGAATCCTCTGGGTATATGCCCAGTAGTGGTATAGCAGGATCTTCTGGAAGTGAGGTGCCCAGTTTTCGGAGGAACCGCCAGACTGATTTCCAGAGTGGTTGTATCAATTTGCAACCCCACCAGCAGTGGAGGAGTGTTCCTCTTTCTCCACATCCTCTCCAACACCTGCTGTCTCCTGACTTTTTAATCTTAGCCATTCTGCTGGTGTAAGATGAAATTTCACGGTTGTTTTGATTTGCATTTCCGTAATGACTAATGAAGTTGAGCATTTTTTAAGATGCTTCTCCGCCATCCGAAGTTCTTCAGGTGAGAATTCTTTAACTCTGTGCCACATTTTTTAATAGGGTTGTTTGGTTTTCTGGAGTCTAACTTCTTGAGTTCTTTATATATATTGGATATTAGCCCTCTATCTGATGTAGGATTGGTGAAGATCTTTTCCCAATTTGTTGGTTGCCGATTTGTCCTCTTGATGGTGTCCTTTGCCTTACAGAAACTTTGTAATTTTATGAGGTCCCATTTGTCAATTCTTGCTCTTAGAGCATACGCTATTGGTGTTCTGTTCAGAAACTTTCTCCCTGTACCGATGTCCTCAAGGGTCTTCCCCAGTTTCTTTTCTATTAGCTTCAGAGTGTCTGGCTTTATGTGGAGGTCCTTGATCCATTTGGATTTGAGCTTAGTACAAGGAGACAAGGATGGATCAATTCGCATTCTTCTGCATGCTGACCTCCAGTTGAACCGGCACCATTTGTTGAAAAGGCTATCTTTTTTCCATTGGATGTTTTTAGCCTCTTTGTCAAGGATCAAGTGGCCATAGGTGTGTGGGTTCATTTCTGGATCTTCAATCCTATTCCATTGATCCTCCTGCCTGTCACTGTACCAATACCAGGCAGTTTTTTCTTTGAGTTTGTTTATGTAGTAGATTGCATTGATGGATTTCCGTATATTGAAGCAACCCTGCATTCCCGGGATTAAGCCTACTTGATCATGGTGGATGATCGTTTTGATGTGTTCTTGGATTCAGTTGGCAAGAATTTTATTGCCAACAATAAATCAATGTTCATAAGGGAAATTGGTCTGAAGTTCTCTTTCTTTGTTGGATCTTTGTGTGGTTTTGGTATCAGCGTAATTGTGGCTTTGTAGAAGGAATTGGGTTGTGTTCCTTCTGTTTCTATTTTGTGGAATAGTTTGAAGAGTATTGGTGTTAACTCTTCTTTGAAGGTCTGATAGAATTCTGCACTGAAACCATCTGGTCCTGTGCTTTTTTTGGTTGGAAGACTTTCTATGACTCCTTCTATTTTTTTAGGCATTATGGGACTGTTTAGATGGTCTATTTGGTCCTGATTTAATTTTGTTATTTGGTATCTGTCAAGGAAATTGTCCATTTACTCCAGATTCTCCAGTTGTGTTGAGTACAGGCTCTTGTAGTAGGATCTGATGATTTTTTGGATTCCCTCAGTTTCCGTTGTTTTATCTCCCTTTTCATTTCTAAGTTTGTTAATTTGGATACTTTCTCTGTGCCCTTTGGTCAGTCTGGCTAAGGGTTTATCTATCTTGTTGATTTTCTCAAAGAACCAGCTCCTGGTTTGTTGCTTCTTTGTATGGTTCTCTTTGTTTCTACTTGATTGATTTCGGCCCTGAGTTTGATGATTTCCTGCCTTCTACTCCTCCTGGGTGAAATAGCTTCTTTTTGTTCAGGGCTTTCAGGTGTGTATGCTCTCTCCATTTTCTTTTTGGAGGTACTCAGGGCTATGAGTTTTCCTCTGAGCACTGCTTTCATTGTGTGCCATAGATTTGGGTATGTTGTGTCTTCATTTTCATTGTGTTCTAAAAAGTCTTTAATTTCTTTCTTTATTTCTTCCTTGACCAAGGTATCATTGAGTAGAATATTGTTCAGTTTCCACGTGTATGTGGGTTTTCTGTTGTTTTTGTTGCTATTGAAGACCACTTTTACTCCATAGTGATCTGATAGGAGGCATGGGATTAGTTTGATTTTCTTATATTTGTTGAGGTCTGTCTTGTGACCAATTATATGGTCGATTTTGGAGAAGGTACCATGAGGTGCTGAGAAAAAGGTATATTCTTTTGCTTTAGGATACAATGTTTTATATATATCTGTTAAATCTAATTGGTCCAAAGCTTCAGTTAGTTTCATTGTGTCCCTGTTTAGTTTCTGTTTTCCTGATCGGTCCATTGAGGAAAGTACAGTGTTGAAGTCACCCACAATTATTGTGTTAGGTGCAATGTGTGCTTTGAGCTTTAATAAAGTTTCTTTTACAAAGAGGGTGCCCTTTCATTTGGTTCATAGATGTTCAGGATTGAGAGTTCTTCTTGTTGTATTTTTCCTTTGACCAGCAAGAAGTGTCCCTCAGAGTCTCTTTTGATGACTTTGGGTTGAAAGTCAATTTTATCTGATATTAAAATGGCTACTCCAGCTTGTTTCCTGAGACCATTGGCTTGTAAAATTTAGTTACAGCTTTTACTCTAAGGTAGTGTTTGTCTTTGACCCTGAGGTGTGTTTCCTGTAAGCAGCAGAATGTAGGGTCCTGTTTACTTATCCAGTCAGTTAGTCTATGTCTTTTTATTGGGGCATTAAGTCCATTGATGTTAAGAGATATTAAGGAATAGTGATTGTTACTTCCTGACATTTTTGACGTTATTTTTTAAATTTGATTGCTTAACTTCTTTTGGGTTTGATGAAAGGTTACTATCTTGCTTTTTCCAGGGTGAAGTTTCCCTCCTTCTATTGGTGTTTTCCTCCTATTATCCTTTGTAGTTCTGGGTTTGTGGATATATATTGGGTACACTTGGTTTTGTCATGGAATATCTTAGTTTCTCCATCTACGGTGATTGAGAGTTTTGCTGGATATAGTAGTTTTGGCTGGCATTTGTGTTCTCTTAGAGTCTGCATGAGGTCTGCCCAGGACCTTCTAGCCTTCATAGTCTCAGGTGAAAAGTCTGCTGTGATTCTGATAAGTCTTCCTTTATATGTTACTTGGCCTTTTTCTCTTACTGCCTTTAATATTCTTTCTTTGTTTAGAACATTTGTTGTTTTGATTATTATGTGACGGGAAGTATTTCTGTTCTGGTCCAGTCTGTTTGGAGTTCTGTAGGCTTCTTGTATATTCATGGGCATCTCTCTCTTTAGGTTAGGGAAGTTTTCTTCCATAATTTTATTGAAGATATTTGCTGGCCCTTTAAGTTGTAAATTTTCACTCTCATCTATGCCTATAATCTTTAGGTTTGGTCTTCTCATTGTGTCCTGGATTTCCTGGATATTTTGGGTTACAAGCTTTTGGCATTTTGCATTTTCTTTAACTGTTGAATCCATGGTTTCTATGGTAGCTTCAGCATCTGAGATTCTTTCTTCTATCTCTTGTATTTTGTTGTTGATATTTGCATCTCTGTCCCCTGATTTTGTCCCAAGGCTTTCTATCTCCAAAGTTGTCTCCCTTTGAGTTTTCTTAGTTGTTTCTACTTCTGATTTTAGATCCTGGATTGTTTTGCTTAGCTCCTTCACTTGTTTGTTTGTGCTTTCCTGTAATTCTTTAAGAGATTTTTGTGTTTCCTCTTTCATGACCTCAGCCTGTTGACCAAAGTTCTCCTGTATTTCTTTAAATGTTTTTTGCGTTTCCTCATTATTGGCTTTTGTATTCTCCTGGATTTCTTTCAATGATTTTTGTGTTTCCCTTGCAAGGGCTTCTAACTTTTGATCCATTTTCTCCTGAATTTCTTTAAGTATGTCCTTCATGTGTTCCTGTACCAGCATCATGACAAGTGATTTTAAATCCAAATCTTGTTTTACTGGTGTGATGGGGTATCAAGGACATGCTGGTAGAGGAGAATTGGGTTCAGATGTTGCCATATTGCCTTGATTTCTGTTAGTGACGTTCCTGTGTTTGCCTTTTGCCATCTAGTTCTCACTGGTGTTAGTTGGTCTTGTCAATGCTGGACTCACCAGTGCAAGCTGCCCCTTCCCAGGTGGCCTCTACTGCACAGCTTACCTCCTGCCCTGCCTGGAGACTGGGTGCTGTTGTCCAGGCTGTTCAGATCCCGAAGCAGACACCCGAAGGCTCCCGCTGGGGCCCGCTGGATTCACAGGACCACACTGACTTCTCCCAGCTGGCCGCCCAGAAGCCCCTCTTGCCTCTTGCAGGACCTGGAGATGTGGTGTTGCTGCCCAGGCTAATGTGGATCCAGAAGTGGAAAGAGCTGAGGGCTCCCGCCAGAGGCCTCAGGACTAGAACCCAAGCTATGAGCCACAGAAGCAAGCCAGGCTGCGAGCTCCCATACTGTCTCTGGGTGCACACCGGGTCTCCTGCACTTCCTGGAGACCGAGCGCTGTGGCCCTGGCCGTTCAGATCCCAAAGCAGGCACCCGAAGGCTCCTGCTGGGGCCCGCTGGATTCACTGGAGCACACTTACTTCTCCCCGCTGGCCGCCCGGAAGCCCCTCTTCTTACTTGCTTTTCATTCTCTCCATTCTACACATATCTTTTCTTAGAAAAGAAGGTCAAATTATATTTATATATCTATTAGGACAGAATTATCATTATAAATTTTATTATAAATTATCATTATAGTATATATATATATATATATATATATATATATATATATATATAAAGAATGGTATGATTTAATGAGTTTGAGTACTTGAGGCATTATAGAAATGGCAACATGTATCAGGAGTAGAATATTTACAGACCAATGACATTTTCTGTGGTAGTCCATATCGTTTGTTTCTTCTTTTTGGCTATTACTCTTCCATCAAGATTTATAACTTCGAAATAGATATCTTATAGCTGAAACTAATTGATGTCTTGTTCTCTTATGAAAGATGACATGGAGTTCTAACAGAGAATAGAACATACCACAACTGATCACATTCAAATATGATCACACTCAATGGAACCACTATTTCAAGAGGCCCAACCTCATGTCAAAGATACCTCACTAGGAATTTATTAAAGATGTGTGTAGGATTGTGTGTACTCTTGTTTATTTACTTGAACCTGACCACAGTTCCTGTTATTCTCAGGAAACGCTTCTATCTCCCTTATACTGAGCTTTTGGGTGGCTAATAAACACAAACAGTTAAATGGATGAAATGGGTACCAGAGCCTTCTTAGTGGTACAGGAACTTGCTGCTCAAGCTTGAAGGTCTTGATTTATTTTCCAGATCATGTTAATGAAGAGAAGTAGAGATAGGAAAATTGCTCAGCAACCCATGGGCCATCTACCCTGAAGTACATTGGTTTCCTGGCAGAAATAACAGGAAAAATTTAGCCTCAACAAAGAGCAAACAGAGAACTGACTAATAAAATCCATACTCAGACTTCCACATGTATATTATGTATGAAGTTGCATACACACACATGAACACACACTACACATAGAGTATTAATAACAAATATCAAACATAAACAGACATACACTGTATATGAAAGAGAGAAATACTAACACCAAGGATAATTCAACATTAGGACACCAATTATAATAATTAAGCAAAAGAATGGGCTCTATAAAAATGAATTATTAGACTTGAGTTCAAAGATGTTTTTAAAATTCAAAACCAATACCTAGGAGAAACTATTAGTACAGTAATAATTATTTTCCTAAGCTAATAAATATGGATGTTAGGAAAAGACATATTGAAACACAAGCATTATTAATAATAGTGAACACTAGATTAGAAGCAATCTCATTAATGCTATGAATCAAGATGAGAAAAGATAATACAATCACAGATATTGAACTGCATTCTAATTGTGCTCTTCCATTAAAACAATAGAAGGTAGCAAAATAAAAATAATTTTTCAATGTGGAGAGTATGATTTCTACTATCTGCAAATTACATGATTTTTCTTTTCTTTTACCTGAAAAATGCAAAATAGCTGGAAGGTTCAATACCAGCACTGGTAACAAAATTAGCATAGAATCAATAGCTTTCTATTTGCTATCACAGAAGAGCATAGGAAAATATATTGACAACATTAATAGCAACTGTGATCAAAACAATAGGAGGCAGTGCCTAATATAAATCTTTCATAAGCGCAATCACTGCTTGTACCCACACTTTAAAGTGTGTGAGTCTGTGGAAGGAGGAAGAGCTAAAGTGTTGCAGAGATTTGTAACAATGGCCAACTGAAGCTGAGATGAAGGTGTGAGATGGAACATGGGATAAATATTTCTTCCATGGAGTTTAAAGCATGAGAACTCAAGAAACAAAAATTTGAAGAAAAAAAAAAAACTTCATATCACAGATTCCTAAAATCTGACATCCCAGTATCAAAAAAGATAACTATAAGGGTTTTGAATGAACACTATAAAATAAATGATGAATGGGGGCATATTTGCACAATTCATGAATGGTGTTTTCTTAGTCAGGGTTTCTATTCCTGCACAAACATCATGACCAAGAAGCAAGTTGGGGAGTAAAGGGTTTATTGAGCTTACACATCCACACTGCTGTTCATCACTAAAGGAAGTCAGGACTGGAACTCAAGCAGGTCAGGAAGCAGGAGCTGATGCAGAGGCCATGGAGGGATGTTTCTTACTGGCTTGCTTCCCCTGGCTTGCTCAGCCTGCTCTCTTATAGAACCCAAGAACACCAGCCCAAAGGTGGCACCACCCACAAGGGGCCCTCCCCACTTGATCACTAATTGAGAAAATGCCTCACAGTTGGATCTCATGGAGGCACTTCCCCAACTGAAGCCCCTTTCTCTGTGATAACTCCAGCCTGTGTCAAGTTGACACACACAACTAGCCAGTACAGGTGTGTTCACCAAATGTTTGGTCTCAGTTTAAACTGTCCTTCAATGTATTTGAAAAGTATACACAAAATAATTAATTGCAGGAACATTTAAGACTGCGACTCTACCAAAAGGGAGAAAATCAAAGGGTGATTGTATTATTTTTAAAATGTCGTTTATCACTAAACTGAAGAATAAAAGCTTGCAAAGCTGTATCATTATTTCAGAAGTATTGAGGGAAAATTATTTCTAGCCTACATTTATTCAGGATTTCCCTCTAGGTGACTATGGGAAACCAAACGATTCAGGGAAAGTCACTATAGGATTTCAGAGTAGGAAAGTCACTTCAAGCAAAGGCTGCTAAAAATAAAGTAAATGGCAGTAACATGTGGAAGATTAGCCATAAAGAACTTAGGCCTTCCTCAGATTCATAGTTATCTCTGAAAAGCTGTTTGAACTGATACTATAACTAGGAAGACATTCTGACAAAACCTCAGAAAGGATTTTCATAGAGAGATTAACTACATTGTATTATGAAACTGTTATATGTGCAGTAAGTATAGAAAAGATTAGAGATTTTAAGTTTTATGGAAAATTTGTTTACCAAAATTTAACCCCATGTTTGTGAAAAGCATTTGGTTTGAAAATCAGTATTTAACCATTTGTTTTTAAGGTGTTACTGTAAGGTGAAATTTAATATGATATCTCTTCATTTGCTTACCTAAGTAATGAGAATGGTGATTTTTTTTAATATTTTTATATTCTACATTCTTTGTTCACATTCCAAATGATTTCCCCTTTCCCAGATCCCCCCTCCCCATATGTCCCATAAACCTTCTTCTTTCCATCCATTCTCCAATCACCTCCCTCCTTTTTTTCCTCTGTCCTTATATTCCCCTCCAATGCTAGATCAATCCTTGCCAGAATGGTGATTTTATATCAATTAAGTGAGAGCACTTCACTAGGACAATTAGCTGCATGAATAGCAGAGATTGGCCTTATCTGGCATCAATGGGAAGGGAACCCCTTGGTCCTGTGGAGACTGAATGACTCATCTTAGGGGAATGCTAAGGCACTGAGGCAGGAGCAGGTTGGTGGGTGGTGGAGCACCCCTGTAGATGCAGATGAGACAGGGGATATGAGGCTCTTGGAGGGGAAACTGAAAAGGGTAATATAAATAAATAAAATAAGCTATTTAAAAAAACACATGTAAAAAATAATGTAACTGCACAGAATTTTGTATGTTAGTGTATTAATTGCTTTTTTCTTTTGCTTTGATAGACTACCTGGCAAAAACAATTTAAATCTGGAAGTGTTTATTTTGGTTCAGGATTTAAAGGGATATAGTCCACCATAATTGGGCAAGTTTGGCAACAAGAGTGTAATGGAAAAACATAAAAATAATTATTAGTACTTAATTCTTGTTTTCCCTTCTGCATTGTTGATTCAGGCCCAGATGCCAACAGGCAGAACAGCTCATACACATTCTGTGTGCTCATTCTTTGAGCATCTTTAGAAATGCAACAAAATGTACCCAGAAGTATGTCTTCTAAATGAGTCTAATTTGAGTCAAAATGACAAGATTAACTATAATGCAGGATATCTAATATAAGAGGATTGCAAGGAACTATACAACAGTCTATCACGTTTACTGTAGCTTAGAAATGCTCATTCCTTCATCATAGACACCCCTCTTTCTTTTCATTTATTCTCTTTATCCCCAGTTTCAGAGTTCATTACTACATTGCTAAAGAGAAAGGAAAAGAGGGTCATATGTCAAGTGTTTTTTTAAAGGAGGTAGGAGTGGGGTGAGGTTGGGGTTGGAGCACCCTCTCAGAAGCTGCAAAGTGAGGATGGGATAAGGGATTTTCAGAGAGGAAACCAGGAAAAGGGATAACATTTAAAATGTAAATAAAGACATTATCCAATAAAAGAAAAGGGAAAAAATGCTTTACCATTTAAGCACAGAAGACATGCTGTACAAAGCAGGATTCTAGAAGATGGGTCATGGATCATTTAGTAGGTTTCCGGCATGAAAAACTATTGTTCAGTTTGGTCCTGCACTTGACCTGCTAGCATAGTCTTCTTGTTACACAACTGCAAAGCTTGTTCTGTATTAAGAAAACAAAGACATTGGCCAGTTCCAAATATTTTTACCTTCCCTTGATATGTTTTACATGTTTTTCTCCCACCTTGTTCCTATATAGTCTATGTTCTTCTTATTTAACCTTAGAGATGAGCTTTCATTTCTAGTAATATAATTATATGCATACAGTGTCTCCTCTTTGAATTCCTTTTCAAGGAATCAGAATATTATTATGATTGCAACCCATATTTTTTTAATGCATTAACAATTTTTCTTTTGGTTTCTTTAATGAGCAGTGTTCTGGTAAACTTAGCATATATATGTGCATATATACAGACAGACAGACAGACAGACAGATAGACAGACAAACTGCCTACACAACCATAGACAACCAACATTTTGAATTACATGCATAAAAGAAGAATACTACATCAAGTCAAGGAAAATAATTTCACTAAAATCATAGAAAATTTACCAATTTCACAGAAAGATCTCCATGCTGTATAAGAAATCTACTGATCACAAAATAAACAGCACCAAGAAAGACATTCCCTACCACAAAGTGTATTTTAAACATAAAAACACAAGATCAATAGTTTAAAGGATACAAGAACAAAGATAAAGTCACCTATAAAGGTGAGTCCAAGAGAATTATAACCATCTACTTGATAATAACTTTTAAAGGCAGAAAAGCCTATAAAAACAAATTTCACACAATGAATGAACACAATTCCTAACTCAGATTAATGTAACTGGAAAAACTATCTCTGATAAATGAAGAACAAACTAAAATTTTCTGTGAAAAATAACAATGAAGGAAAATATGGGATTCAGTATGGATATTTTCTTATAAACTAGAAATATATCTAACATGTGACCCAATGGTACAATTCTAGGGCATTTGCACTAATCAAACTCTATTGTATCTCAGGGATAATTGCTCATCTATATTGATTGATGCTGTATTTAAAATAAGTAGGAAGTAGGATCACTCTAGATATCCACCATAAGAATAACAGATAGTTAAAATGGAAATGCATACAATGTGATTCTATTCAGCTTTATAGAAAGGTGAAATTGTGAAACTTACAATTAAATGAAATATGGTACTGGAAGAAATCTCCTGAATGATATAACTCATGCCCAGAAATGCCATCAGATCACTTATTTACATATATGTGACACTTGACATGTTTAACATGCAATACTTGTAGATGCAAAAGAACTGTAAAATGTCCATATGTGAGCAAAGAAATGATCTTTATGAAGGGTACCAAATAATAAACACAGATAATATTATTATAATATATAATAATATAATGAGTGAAAGCCTCGAGGGAAGGTAATTTAGACATAAGGTAGCTAGAGAGGTAACTATTTTATAAGCTTCATAAAAGTTAAATTGGAATTCTCCTACATCATAGGATAATTCTATTCCCCTAAATCATGGGATATTAAATAATTAACCCTGTAATAGCCCCTATTGAATTTTTCGTCATGAATGTCCCAGTGATTCCTTAAAATCATGTAGGATATTGGCATTGGTCTTAATTATTTAAGAGTATTAACCCTCTTGTTTATAATAACATATACTTTGATAATAAGAACTGATGCCATCAAAGTAATTTTGACTAGAAGTTTATTTTGTTTTGTTATGTTTTATAGTTTGTTTGATTATTTGTAATTGTTTTTAATTCAGTGATAATGTTTAAAGATGCTTTGAAATATTCTTATGGAGAAAGCCCAACAATAGTTTTACCCAGATGTGAACTGTTCAAACTTAAGTGCTGACCAGTCTGGAAAGATAGGCCCCTTGTTGCAATAGTGGACTATATGATTCTTAAACTGGAGAGATGTGTTGTGCTATAATCGGGAATACATGTCTGGTACCACTTAACTGTGAACTCCTGACAGGGGAGGTTTTAGGTCATACTGCAATTATTTTGCTAAAGGAAAGTACTATCAAACTTTCTTCTAAATATGTAACATTGTATCCAAAGGCTAGTGAAATTCTCAACTCTCATCAGAAAAGCTTTATAATGTAGTAAATGGAAGTAGATTTTCTCTCTCTCTCTCTCTCTCTCTCTCTCTCTCTCTCTCTCTCTCTCTCTCTCTCTGTGTGTGTGTGTGTGTGTGTGTATGTGTGTATGTGTGGTCAAATTATAGACATTACATGACTGTGAGTGATCTACCAAAAATAAGACATCTATATCACACTTCTTCTTTAACTTGCTCAGGAAACCTTATGCTAGAGTTCCAGAAACACTACCTTGAATTATGGCTTCTAAAGAGGACTGTTCTACTTTCAAGTTCATGCCTGCAATGGTGGCTGAAACAAGGCTTGCTCATATTAAGCCAGTCAACATTTTCTATGAAGATGAACACAGCCTACGAGCACTTTATGGCAAGGATCCGTAAACAGTACAGTTCAGTGGGAGAGGAAATCAATTTTTTCTTCTGTGGTGCGATCCATGCAAGTTACTCATATTCCAGTGATGACTCACTACACTCATGTGCACACAGGCAGCATTAATTGGACTTGATGAGTTATTTAAAAGAGAGAAAAATAAGAAGTAGGATATACGTATTTAGGAATCAGATACGGGAGATTGAGAAAAGGCAAAGTTTGAGTAATGGAGTAAAACAGAATATATTTCTAACATTCTACATTTTCAAATAAAGTTACTGAAGAGTGTGTGTGTGCACATGCACATGCATGTGTCTGCGTGTCTGTCTGTGTGTCTGTGTGTGTGTTGCCTAGGTATGCAGTTTTGAAGACTAGATTGGTTTGTGTAAGTTGTTCTTAGATGTCTTTACAATGAAAAAAATAGGCAATAACTGATTACTTAAAATAAATTCTTTTTATTAAATGATACAAGGTTGTATGTGTTGTCCTATGTGCAAATACATGTCAATAAGTACAGATTGGTATCTACATAAATATATAGATAAGGAGTTAGTATAGACCTACATGTAAATTTTATAATAAAACCATTTTCCAATAGAAGTTTTTTTGTATGTTTTCAGATATATTTGTTGAGTATCTACTATTTGTAGGCTCTGCATCCAGCATTACAATAAAAGTATAAACAAGACTTGATAAGCAAAGAACTGTGACAGTGTGAGATTAAGTTCGGGAAGACAAACAAGGAAACCAAACATGCTTACAAGGGCTGTTAAACTTGTTTCCAAATAGTATTTTCCCTTTATCTGTTGGTGTTGATCGTGTCATGAAGAATTTCTACAGTTAGGTACAAATTCCCCTCTGAATTAGCCACAGGCGAACACTCCATTGTACAAAGAAAGTTCTCCACTCAACTTTCCCAGTTTTAATGATTCAATACTTTTGAAAACTAATGAACAAATTTAAAGGATTGTATGAAAAAAATAGTTCCCTGAAAGTTATTATCAATCCTAGAGCTATATAAACTATTTTAGAAAAAAATTGGTTAGGAATAAATGGAGAAGATGTAGAGAACTTGTCCCTTGTAAGTCTATGGTAGTTTGAATGAGAATGGCCCCCATTCATTGATTCCAAGGTGAGAAACTGTTTGGAATTAATGAGGACATATATCCCTATTGGGAGAAATGAGGCAATATGAGTGAGTTTTGAGGTTTCAAAAGTACAGGCCAGGCTTGGCCTAGCCTTCTCTGCGACCAACTTACATTCAAATGTATTCCCTTGACTACTGTTGCAGTACTGTGCCTACTTGCCTGCCCACATTCTCTTGACCATGCACTCATCCTCTGAAATTTTAAGCAAGCCCCTAATTAAATGCTTGCTTTTAAATTTTTCCTTGAAAGTAGTGTCTCTTCACAACAATGGAAAAATTGCTAAGATATTATTCTTATGTTTAGATGGCAAAGAATTTAACTTATGTGGCAATTTTCTGATCCCTAATGATTACTTTATTATTTCTATCTGGGAAGTTGAGACAGTAAGACTAAAGTCATCTTCTGCTGTATAGGTTATAGCTATATAGCTATTTATATAGCTATTTATGTTTTCTGAGGCAACCTGGGGTATATGAGATACAGGGAACCCTTTTTTAAAAATAGACAGGAAAGAAAGACATAGAATGTCTTGGGAAAACAACAAGTCTGTCAAATAAGTAACCAAATGCTCTATGCCATGCTTACCCTGGAATACATTATTCAGATTTATAGAGGTTAGCAGAGGTGAGAGTTTAAGAAGTAGAAATTGGTGACCTTTAAATTAAAAACAGATGCATATGTGTGTGTCCTCACTTTTATCCATTAATTTATTGTTTTTAAATAAGTTTTATGAAATCGAAACTAACCTTTAATTGTAGTCTTATCATAGATTTAATGTTGTTAAGCTATAAAGGCACTGATCTTAAAATTATTAAATAATCTGGTACCTTATGTAAAGCAATGAACATTTCTCAAAAAAGGCACCTGTACTATATTTATCTCTGGTATAATTTAGGAGCAACAAGGCACTGCTATGGAGAAGTGATAAAAGTAAGGAATCAAATTTTATTACATTTTCATGATCATATTTGTGGTGACATGAATTCCTATGAACACGAGATATAGAGCAAGCCTATATATTCCTATTGTTTCTATATTCTTCCACTGAATTTGCTATGCCAATATGAATCTGCGTAAAAGAAGAGATAGAACTGAGAGAGATACCCACAAGGAGAGGAATGAGAAGCTTTCCTTCTGGGGACAGTACCAGACAGACACCTGAAGGATAGGTCACCTGAATGTCAAGAAAATCTCAAATCTTTCTGAAGAAATTTGGTTCTATTTCAAGAATTCTACAGTGTCTCCCCAAAATATAAGGTCAGAAGTATATGTGCAGATACAGAAAGTAAAAATCATAGATGGTGCCAAAAAGAAGCATTTTAACATGTAGACATCCAGGTTGCCAAGCACAGATTTCTTTATAAAGCAGACTTGTAGATGTGACAAACAGAAGAAAGATAGACTGTTGCAGCTTATATTCTTGTTCCAGCTTATAGACAATGCCCCGATCATTGTAGAGCACAGAATCTGTCTTCAGAATTATTTCAGCCAGCAGTCATCTGAATCTTGCTCAACATCACAAAGTCAACTTTCATTACAAAAAGCACATAATCAAGTTATCTTCAACAACAGAAGTCACAAAGGGAAAACGAAACCTATACCTTAATTTATTGCATAATAAATAAATATTGTAGTCCCCACTTCTTTTCTACACATACTTTCTCATGTAATAGTAAAGTGCATGATTTTACAAATACATCACATAGCATGTCAGACAAAAATAGATAAACTTCACTCAAATGCAAAGACATGGGAATAGAGAGGTGTCAGAATTATAATGCTGGAATTTCACAATACAAGTGGGAAATAAATGATCCATGAAATATTGGGTACCATGAATGAACAGAGAGGAGCATTTTAGATAGAGTCAAAAAAAGGAGTACATTAAAAGTGAAGAAGCGAAACACCAGAGATGAAAATGCCTTTGATTGTGCATCATTTGGGCACAGCAGAGGATGAGGCATGGGATTACTCCTCTATTCCACTGTAACACATCACAAAGTTAGCAGCTTCAAACAAGGCATTTATTATTTCAAGGTCCCTTGAAGAAGGAGAGTCTTCAGCCACCATAAGTTTTTTGCTTGGGGAGTCACATGGACAACGCCAGAGCTTCATCTTTTAGAAATAAGCCACTGCCAAGCACCTCCATATTTCATGAGTAGTTCTTGGGTGGGTTTTTCTTGGCTCAACAATGCTATGTAGGGTGAATCAATGCATATGTGTCCTTTATAATGGTGGAGGTAATCAAACCAATGCTCAGTGTTCATCTCTCGCTATCTGTGGAGTTATATTTGTACCTTTTCATCAGGTGTCCTTCCACAAGTTTGCTAATTCAAAAGATCTTTTCACCCATGTCTGTTTCAGGAAAGCATTCTTGCATATGTCTGCTTCAGCACAACATCGTTTCATCTGTGTGTCCCAGCAAAACAACATTTGGCATAACTGACTTTCCAAACAAGCTAGAAGTTTCCACTTCATATTACACTTTTGCTCAAGGCCTAGAGAAAGAAAATAAGATGACAGTGGGACTATCAAAAGAAGGAACTATTGGACTGTGCCTCAACTTTACACCTAATTATTGAGCTAATGTAAAGGCAAGCTAAAACAAATCCAAATTGAAAATGAGAAGAATATTTAACCATCCAATAAGCACTATTAAATTATATGTTCAATATGAACATAAAACTCCTAAATGAGAAGCAAGAAGGAAGGATCTGTAGAAATCATGAGGGGATAATAGCCAAAGTTTTAAAATTCTGGTAAAGTTGGAAAATAAACACAGCATCCTCGAAAACCTCAGCAAGTATTACTTAAGATGAACACAAAGATAAAGGAAGCTAGTTACGTTATCAGTACTACAATAATAAAAATTATCAAATAAAGATACAGATAAAATTGAAATTGGCCAGAGGGTGAGAAATGACATTTTAATCAGTGACACTGTGATTCTGTATGGTAGTTGTGTGCTCATCAGCAGAGAGAATGTAGGCCAGAAAACAATGGAGGAAAAATTTTCCAAGTCCTGAATAAATAGCATTGGGATCTAGAATCCTGCAGGCAAGGAAAATGTGCTTCAAACTCGCATGTGAAATGAAGACATAGTAAGACTCACCAAAGCTGCGAGACTTTGTCTTGAATTATAATAAATGAAACACATCATTAATCTTAAGGGAGATGCTATCAGAATTTAACCATATGATACAGTATGAATCGAGGAACATCAGAAAGAAGGAATATGCTACTAAATGTTGGAGATATTTATGCATATTTATTCTTTATTTGGTGCTCATTCCTTGTAGAAACAAAAGCAGTGCTCACCCCTAGAGTCATTGCTGGTGGGGATTCTGTGTCACATGGGTGTCAATAGATGGCAGAGAGGAGAGAGATTTTGTCTATAATGCTCAGTGTTCTGACCTAGGAACATCAGAAGGATTAGTAGTGAAACAATCCCTGAGAAAAAGTGCCTTGGGGAGGGGGAGTGCAGCCCTGACTGTAAAGTTTGCAGGTGATTGGGTGCCAAGAACATGAACATAGGAAACGCCTGTCTTACCTCTTTTCTCTGGGAGGTGGTGAAGACAAGGGAGGGATTCCCTACCTTCCCTGAGGCAGGCAGGAGTGTTGAGAAACCCTGCTTTTTATGTTTGTCTTGTGAGCATAGCTCCTCTGAGCTCTGCACAAAATGGATCTTTTTTTCCTCTTTTCCTTTCTTTTCTTTTCTTTTCTTTTCTTTCCTTTCCTTTCCTTTCCTTTCCTTTCCTTTCCTTTCCTTTCCTTTCCTTTCCTTTCCTTTCTTTTCTTTTTTTTTTCCAAACAGGACTTTCCCTTCTCTCACTGGGTCTGGGGAGCCTTGTGTGTGGAGCTGTACCAGGACACTCTGAGAGAGAATGTGGAATGAGGATACACACAGAAGAGTTTGCCCCCAAGTGGTCATAAGAGCTGGAGAGTTGTCCTTGCCCCTCACCTGTGGCAGTACTCAGGAGAACAGGCCTGTACCTCATCTGGACAGCACAGTAGAGCTGACCCTGAGAGCAGAGTGAGCGGTTGAACTGGCCCTGAGGAATAGTTCATGGAATAGTTGGCCCTGTGGTAGCATGATCAAGTGAGAGATGCTTTTCTCCACCCTAGCCCCTTAGCACTTACAGCAGGCAAGACAGTTGGCCCTAGGGTCATGAGAGCCAGATAGTTGGGTCTGCCTCTCACTTATTACAGCACTCAGGCGAGCTGGCCCTGTACCTTACCTGGGCATCACAAAAGAGCCTGCCCTGGAAGTGGAGTCTGCAGGTGAGCTGGCGCAGAGAGCATGAGTCTAAAAAGGAGCAGGCACTGCTTCTTGTCTGGTGGGTGGTATAGTTGACTGCCTGCCAAAGACGCATATTTTAATAGCAGTAGAGTCAACAATCTACCACAACTGTAGACAGCAAAAGGAAAAGACAAGAAAGCATAATGCATTGTACACAATGAAATATTATTGAGTTGTTAAGAAAAATGAAAGTAAAAAATTTGCAGACAAATGGAGAGAGCTAGAAGATAATCATCCTTATTGATGTAACCCGGACCCAAAATGCCAAGGAATCTGTTTTTTTTTTCCATACATGTGCATGCTATCAATAAAGTATTTCATATGTGTGTAACCATCTCAGTAAGCACAGAACATAAGTCCCTAGTAAGAGACCAAATTGGAAGTTAAGCTCTCTTCCCAAGGAATCAGAGTACAGTTTTATGACGGCAAAAGGTAGAAACTTGAATAGGAGAATTAAATAGGGAGAAGGGATGGGAGAGATGTGTAAAAGCAGGCATATGAGAGGGAAAAGTAACATTAATGCCTTTTGTGGGACCATATGGAAACTTACTACTGTAGAAGCTTATGAAAATATATACACATATGAGAAGAATCTCAGTGGAGTTGAGGCGACACATCCACTAGACATCTTCTACCAGGAATGGTTACATCATCTTCAATCATGGCCCAAAGAAGTACTAAGGAAAACCTCCCAAGCAGCTAACCTCTGGCCACGGCTGTTACTTATTTTTTCCTGGCCTGTTCTACGGCCCTATGGCTGAAGACAGCACTTACATATTTTATCAAACATAGAGAAGTCAAGTCGGTACCTAAGTAGCACCTTCAACACTTATTTTACAATTATGAAAGGAACAAAGCCAAAAGTTTAAGTACCAGAAAGTTTTACTTATTTACACTGAGGACCTTTCAGATGCTTTACAGGTGCATACTATCCAGTTGTACTTTCATGAAGAAGATAGGCAGAGAGACTAGAATGAGGAGGAGGAAGAGAGAAAGAAAAAGTATGTTTTACTCTTCATCTGAGGGAACCATTATTATTGCATTAGGACTAGATCCTTTTATTCTCATTTATCCATGAAAACTACCAACAAATTCTAACGAAGATGACTGCAATTTTTCACCCACTACAAAATGATCAGCCTTGAAAACATATAGAGAAGTACCATTATGCAAACTCAGAATGTTTCACAATATATTTTCATATATATATAATATGTATTTTATAAATATATATTTTCATTTTATATATACTTTCATTATATATTATATGAAATATAATTGCATATCATATTTTACCAAATAAAATAGCATGTGTTTTAACAATTTAATTTCTAAATAATTATATTAATTAACAATACATTATAAAATATATGGATTTATGCCATATATAAATGTAGCAACAGCTAATAAAACAGAGAGGTAATGCATTTGAAAGAGCACAAGGAGAAGTATGCAGAAGTTTTTGGAAGGAGGAGAAGAAAACAGAAGATGATATGATTATATAATCTCAAAAATAAAAGTAATAACCATATAATGTGTTTCATTTCAAATTTGTTGACATTTGAGACAAAGGCATAACACAATTGCATGAGATAATTTCTTTGAAATGATTGGAAAGAGGTGGCCAAGAGCTGAGGTAATGTTGTAAAAAGATGAAGTGTGCTCTTTTAATTGGAATCTATAAATCTAGAATAAAAAGCATCTTATACTCAACACATAAACTTAACATGTTGTCTTTCTTCCTTTTATGTCCCCTTTCTAACAGTTGTTAATAATTTGATGCCCTGTATTAAAATTTATGACAGGTAGTATCATAGTATCATATAGAGATGACATTTTATAGCAGTTAGAGCTTCTAATATGTCCTCATATACACAATAGCCACTTAGTGAATTGTAGTTAATACACTGATGAAATCATTTACAGAGCTAATGTCATACAAAACACACACTATACTCAATCTTATTCCCTGCATTTTACAATGATATTGGAATGTCTCTGGGTTTTGCGTTGTCAATATTAAAAATTGTGTTTTATATCATGTGGCTCCCTATACCTAGAATTAAAGTGGGGCTAATGATCTACCCAATTTCTTCTTTTCATGCATTCAAGTCACAAGTTTCAGACTCATTCAGCAAGTGGACTTGTGGAAAACCTACCTCTGAGCTCTTCTGTTTAAAAAGAAATAAAAAGGATCTCACTGAGAGAAGATAAACCTAACCCTCTAGAGACTTGAGGCCCCAGGGAATAGGGAGACCTGGTAAGGTGAGGATGGGGGGTGGGGATATCCTCTTGCAGACAGGGGAGGGTGGAGGTATGGGATCAGGAGTGATCCATGGTGGGCAAACTGGGAGGGGGATAAAGTCTGGAGTATAAAAAAGCATTAAAGAATTAAAAAATAAATAAAATACAGATGGGACTCAGTGAGGAATACGTCTTAAAGGCTTCAAAATATTAGACTGCTGCAGGGATTTCAACTGTTCATAAAATCAATCTAACTATCTTTTATGACAAAAGTATTGCTATTCCTTTACTTTTTGCCAAAGTTCAACCTCTATAGCACTTCCTTCCCCAGTTCCTTTTCCTTTCAATATGTCCAATGTTTCATCCACAAGTCGACTATGCATGTTATTGAACTGCCTCATGGATTTGTGCAATACAAATGCCCATTTGTGCTCATAGTAGAGTTGTTATAGAATTGTGGAAAAGTGTCACTGGGTAGATAGCCAATTCATAAATATTTGATAGTAAAATATTTTCTCCCATTCTGTGAGTTAGGTGTCCTCTGAACCACAAATTTGAATTTTAAGAAAATGCCTTGGGCCATTTGCTTTTTCCTCATTCCCTATGATTTCATGTTCTGTCAGAGAAAATTTGCCAAATTCAAGATTACAAAATTTATTTGCCTAGATATAATATTTATACTTCTTATCTATTTTAAGGAATTTAAAAAAAACATTTTAGGCAATGTTTCAACTTTACTTTTCTGCATATGGTGACATTTGTTAAAAAGATATATTTGCTGTTTACAAGACATAGTACCCTACAAAATATTTTCAGTGTACATGGACCTAATTCTGAGTAGAATTTTTACAAAGACAATGGGAATATCTGTTCTCAGCCCAGTGCTCTAATGTTCAACTACCACTGGTCAGTAGCTGGTTTTGAAATTGTGAACCCCAAGCCTCTCTTGTTATCCTTTCTCCAATAATTTTGCCTTGTGTGGGTTCTTTCCAAATACACTGCTATGGTGATATGTACTTGAAATCCTAAGAAGAAGGAAACTGAGGCAAAATGCTCAGGTGTTCAAACCCATGTGAAGAAACCTTCAATTTCATTTTCAATGTTCATGTAAATATATAGAAATAAGATTCATTTTGTATACTGTTTTTATGTTGTAAAATCTTGCTTAATATAGAAATCAAGTGCTTAAATGTGTTTAACAGATCCCTCCTGTATTTCAAAACTGAAGAACAAACCATGTGCAACTTGGAATAGTTTCCTGTCTTCCCTTTTAATTCATGGGTTATTGTTTATTTACCTTATCTAACAGATATTATGTATTTGACATTGATTCACATATATAAGATGTTCCTTATTTTATATTATTTTTTCTTATTTCTTGCACTTATATAATTGTTCAAGCTGTTACCTGAGAATAAATGGCAAGAGTATTTGTTTACCTTGTTCTTATCTTTAGGGAGAAATTACAAATATTGGCTGTAGGTCTGCTGCAAATGCCTCTGGAATGTTAGGGAAACTTCTTTCTTTTCCTCTCGTGCTGCATATTTATAACATAAAGCAATGCTTTGTGCTTCTTACTATTAAGATTTTTTTCTTATATTAACATGGAATATTGGACCAATTTGTTTTTCAATAGTAAATGAGTACTTGCTCCTGGCATTTGATATGTTTTACACACTACTAGACAGATTTTGGTGGCATAACAGATATTAATTTTTTCTCTTCATGTGATGCCTTTGTTCCCAGGTAAAATTGACATCCGGAGTGCACTGTGATACATTTCTTCCTCTACACTTTGGAACAGTTTACTAACACTGATGTTAATTTCTATTTGAATGTCTGGAGGAATGTAGGAGGAAAAATACTTGTACCTATGATACAAGTTTGAAAGGATTTATATTGCCTTTCATTAGCATGATCTCCAGACAAGAAAAAATCATGGTAAAAGTTCTATGAAACAGCAACCATTTTCATTTTAGAGTGATGTTCAGCAGACTTGTAGAAATCAAAGTAATTCATTCTATTTTTCTTACATCTGAGCTTTAAGTTTTATGTAATTTTTCTTGCTTCTACTCCAAAATTTCATTCTCATATTTATGAGAACATACATGGAATTTCCATACACTATTCCTGAATATGTAATAAAGGCATTCATATTCTAACCTATTTCATGGACTTTAAGATTATGTTGCTTCCACTTCAGTGAGATTATGTTAAACTGCTATGTTTCAATGTTGCCGAACTTAAATTATGCTTGGTTAAATGAAATCTTTGCTGTTCACAGAGTATGGTATGAACACTGGCAACATTTACTGAGCTTTATTAATAGTCCTTTGTGATTGTCATATTGTCATATATATTCAGGTGAGTTTTATTTATCTTGCTATATTCCATACATAACAGTAATTAAATAAAATCACCAAAGAACATCCACAATTGATACCTCCAAGCAGGTATCAGGATCCTCTCCATAGTTCCCACCTTTGCAAGGTTATTTTGGGGAGAGTTTGATATATACATACTTCTACATACTTATGTTTTCTTCTCCTGCTTTGAAGTGGATAATGGGTGTTTATTTATTTTTTAGAAAAGTATTACACTCAGCTTTAGCAATTTAAGGAAATGGTTCTCAACAGTTTCGTTGATTGCATTATTGTATTTTCCAGTGTATGATGGAAGCTCTCTTTATTAAGCCGGATGGGAGACTCAACAAAGTATAGCAAACAGAAGAGTAATAAATTCCAGTTCTCTCTCAGAACATTGTCTATGCATGTCACAAGAAGTAGAATGTGTGTTAGTAATCATTTATGAAATGAGTGAAACCAGATCCTGTAAACAATAAGAGAAGAGGAGTCCAGGGAAAACTGACAGTCAGGCGAATGATCCCAATATGCACAAGATCTACAGGAAGAGGGGAAAATAGTTCATTGTATGGAACTTGCATATTTCAGAGAAAGGGGCACTATAGACAATTTTCTTGATACCAGAGGTTCCCCCCAAATGCTCACAAATTGACATATCAAGTGTGTATGTGTGTGCATGTGTGCATGTGTGCATGTGTGCATGCGTGTGTGTGTGTGTGTGTGTGTGTGTGTGTGTGTGTCTTCTTTAAACTCCCTCTACCTCCAATTACTTTGGCCTTTCTTAGAAAATATCTTCTAAAAGGACAGGGTTTAAGCAACCTACAGGGGCCTTTCTTTAATCATTTCCTGGACCACAACCTTTTCTATCTTCAGCTCCCTCTTTCATAGAAGTAACTTTAATATCATCTAAGACTCATGTCATGTCCTTTGCTGTGTATGTCACAAAAATATGTTCTCTGGTACCACTAAGCTCATAATATTTTTTATCTTTTTATCTTTGATATTATAACGTAATTTTATCATGTCTACATCTTTCCTGTCACCAAAGAATCCCACAGACCACTCTTTGCTCTCTTTCACATTCATGGCCTCCTTTTTCACTGTTCATATTTACATGTCTATGAAGAAGGACATCTGTGATTTCCAGGGCAAGAGTCATGGACCTATGCAGCTCTAAGTGAACAATTATGATGGAGTCAGGTGAATGAATATTAGAATTTTATATTTAATTTCATTATTTTAAATATTACAGGTCACAAGTGTCCAGAGAGTACTGTAGAAGGAAACAAACTTCCCTTGATAAGCCACATGTATGTTGTGGGTCCTATCCTGAATTTCTTGGCAACCTAACAATCAGCTAAGTTTTATTGTCTATAGTGTATGGCAATTCTGAACCTGTAGTTTGCCACTCTTTTTTTTTCTTTTTTTTCTTTTTATTATTTGATATAATTTTTTATTTACATTTCAAATGATTTCCCCTTTTCTAGCCCCCCACTCCCTGAAAGTCCCGTAAGCCCCCTTCTCTCCGCCTGTCCTCCCACCCACCCCTTCCCACTTCCCCGTTATGGTTTTTGCCGAATACTGCTTCACTGAGTCTTTCCAGAACAAGGGGTCACTCCTCCTTTCTTCTTGTACCTCATTTGATGTGTGGATTATGTTTTGGGTATTCCAGTTTTCTAGGCTAATATCCACTTATTAGTGAGTGCATACCATGATTCACCTTTTGAGTCTGGGTTACCTCACTTAGTATGATGTTCTTTAGCTCCATCCATTTGACTAAGAATTTCATGAATTCATTGTTTCTAATGGCTGAATAGTACTCCATTGTGTAGATATACCACATTTTTTGCATCCACTCTTCTGTTGAGGGATACCTGGGTTCTTTCCAGCATCTGGCAATTATAAATAGGGCTGCTATGAACATAGTAGAGCATGTATCCTTATCACATGGTGGGGAATCCTCTGGGTATATGCCCAGGAGTGGTATAGCAGGATCTTCTGGAAGTGAGGTGACCAGTTTGCCACTCTTTTGGAAAACCTTTGCTTGCCAAAAATATTTATGATTCAGAACAGTAGAACAGTTACAGTTAAAATTTTCAACAAAAATAAATTTTTGGTTGTGGGTCACCAACCATAAATGTATTAAAGGGTTACAGCATTAGAAAGGTAGAGAACCACTGGTATAAAATATAAAGAGAAATAAGGGACACACCTCAGCAATCTATTGTTGATTCAAGGAAAATATTGCACCTTTTAAATTTACTTTGTGTTTGCTAAACATCATTAATTATAATAATTGATAAAGTCATTTTGAACAGACAACACTGAACTGGGAGGACCCAGTGTTCTACACTTTACTACTCACCAGTGAAGTGAGTACTGGGATTCATCCATCTTTCCATCATACACCAATCCATTCATCTAGGCCCAAGATCTTACTTAAAATCTCTTTCTCAGTAAGTTGGTGGTAAAACCTTTAATGCGTGGACACAATGTTCAATACAATTAGGGTTGATATAAATGATACCACTCATTTTATAAGTTTTTGAGGCTTTTAATAAATAATGTAATATGACATACACTCAGAAAGAAGTCTTCCTATTTAATTATATATTTTCAACTTGTGTACACATATATGTGTATGTATATGTACATGAATATATATATATATATATGTGTGTGTGTGTGTGTGTGTGTGTAATTGTGTAATTGGTGTCAAGACAGAAGTTCCTAGCAGCAGAATTATTGATTGAGAAGATAAATGAAGTTGAATTATAGCTATTTAAAATGCCTAGGGATAGGCTATGAATAACAATAATTTATAAATAACTTAATGGTAAAAATAATCTGCTGTTAAGGTTTATGTTCTGTTTTGCTTTAAAACAACTGTTTAAAAAATTCAATATCTTTTGTAAGAAGGATAAAGAAACTTGGATGGAATGCAGGGGCTTCCGGGTATCTGCTGTTATTTTAATCAATTAATTTGAGAACAGTAGGTAATACGAAGCTATACAAATTTCTCACACACATTACTGAAATAATGTACTAGCTGTGCATGGACTAAATATACATTTCTGGGAATTATGTCTATAAGAATTCAGCTATCCGGAAACCGCTATAGAAATCTGATATTTTATCTTTTATTTAAAGTGACATTGCAATTTATGTTTGCTTAGATAAATGAAATATATACTCAAATTATATTAGGATGCAGTAAGGAGAGCTTGTCTTGGTGATTCCACTTAACATTTGTTAGGGGCAGGACAGAGTTCAGGATTTGGGCTTAGACATTGATGTGAAATAAATGGTTTTGTTATCACACAAATCACTCAAATTATGCTTGTTCATGCTAGAGAATTTTAAAAACCTTTTTCTAATTTAAATTTAGAAAAAGTAATGCTTAGGCATTTAGAAGTTGTCAACTGAAAATGAATGATATATATATATATATATATATATACATTCTCTGATCTTCCTATATTTCCTGTTCATAACTTAAGAGTCCACTGATACACAATGCTTTGAGTTTTGTGTTGGGTGTCTGTGATGTTGAATATCTGGATAGGCTATCAGGAAAGGGAAGGGAGGGAAAGGAGGGGTAGGGTAAGGGGATGATTTTAAAACAAGATATCTTGAAAATATGTTAGTTCAATTTTTACTTAATATGATAATGCAATTGGAGCTTATAGTAATGGAAGTATTCACTCAATTGCGCTGATAATTCCTAACATGAGAGCTACTGAAGAGCATATGTGTAACTGTGGCTTTCATGGAATTTCTTCTCGGGGAGTGAAAGAGTAAGAAAGTTTACATTGGATGTGTAAAATTTCTTATTGGAAGATGGACAGTATATCTTAGATTTCTGCTTGGGTTTTGATTTGCTTCAAGCTGTGAGCACAGTGAAGACCCTGCTTCTGTCTTAATTATTGAATACTATATCTCTAGTGCGTACTTCCTACTTCACTGGTAATGTGTGTTGAATGACAAGCATTATGTAAATATGCCCTGCAAGTGCTGGTGTTGCTTCCTCGAAGCAGAATACATACGAGAACTTTTTGTTGTATGTGAAGACAGTGATGGGCATGTACTTCTTTCTGTTCCTGTGCTCAGACAGGTCTGAGGTTAACTTTGGGTATCATTTATCAGATTCATCTACCTTGAGGCTTTACATTTTTCACTGAAACTTAGTGCTTGCCCTTGAGGCCCGAGTGACAGGTCAGTGAGCCTCAGCATTCTTCTAGTCTCTATCTCCCCAGCACCGAGAATACAATCACATGCTACCAGGCCTCCCCTTTACCATGATTTCTAGTGATCAAAGCCTGGTCCTCAGGTTTGCACAATAAGGGCTTTAACCATCGAGCCATATTCCAAGCTGAATAATTTTCTTCTTTGTAAAAAAAATTTTATCAAAGTTAAACTCCATAACTAATCATGAAGTCATTTCTCTTTGGGTTATATTTTTACTATTGCATGTAGCTCAACAAGAGAATATAAGAACATGAAATGGAGAAAGAGTGTGTGGGTTTGGTGGGGTCACTGGAGAAATTATAAAAGAAAAAGGCAGGGAAGCATGAAATAAATACTGTAGTCATGAGAAATTAGCAAAAGAAATAGTAATATATGCTGATCAACAAATATTTAAAAAATCACTTCTTCAATGTCCCTTCTTCTTCTTCTTTTATTATACATTATCAGGCTGATGTTCTCCTTTAGGCATTACCTTCCCTGACCCTGATTTAGACAGAACTTCCCATGCAGAGCAGTAACTATTCATTCACAACATTCTCAGCTTTAGGTCTCTGCATCTTAACTGTAATAACATTAATAAATTTTTTTAGAATGCTGTGAGATAGGACCATAAAAAGCTTCATTGATTTTTTCAGACTATATCGCATTATAGCTAACTTGCTGGAGTATCAGCAAAGGAATAAAGCAAACAAAATTTGTAATGCAATTTAACATTAGGATATAATGCATTATTCTCAAATCATTGACCTTAACCATTAATTAACTGTGTACACATAAACCATTATTTGTTTTGAAGGAAGCTATAATGAACTGTACACAAATTACTATTATTAAATACTAGACAGTCTGCAACACTACAATTATTAAATATGAACAGACATGCAATTTACAGCACTTTCTCAGCAATCTGCTAAATACCGATAATGTTTATCCATATATTCATAATTTCTCATTGTCTTGCTGATCATGAAAAGGAATTGGCTTTGGTCACTCGAGCAGGTATTAAGTACCTTGTGCACAGAATTCATTGTATCACTGTTGATAGGTTTACCTGTTATACTATTCCAATACATTGTTACTCCAGAGCATGTCACTGGACTAAGCCCTGCCTTGCATATTAAAATTTTTCTGTGAATGTTCTCCCTGGCATCTTTTCTTCTCATAGAACAAGGATAGGGACTCTGTGCACTATACTTTGATTTTCAAGTGCAAAACACACTTGCAGAAATCTTCAGAGTTGTCTAGAAAGTACTGCAGCTTGCAAAGTAAAGTAGTAAATAACTGTGAGTATGTTGCCCCATACTTGAATTTGAATAGGCAATATAGGTGTTATAAAAGCAATTGTAATTGATGAAATCATCTGCCTGTGCAAAGTTTGTATTTGCTGTCTGTTAGTAGAGAAGAATGAGACTTGAGATCTCTTGTCAGGAAACTACACAAGACTCACTAATCAAATTCCATGAATTTTCATCACTAATGTTGTAGCCCATTATATGACCTTCTTTTAAGAGGCTAAAAAAAAGATGTTCTGAATTTAGTGTCTGTCTTGGAGGGTATGTGTTAAATCATGCATCAAAAGCTATTCTGCGGCAATGCGTGGAGTAACTGGAAATGATGCTCAGAACTGGCTAGCTTCCTTGTCTGAGCATTTTCTACCCTCACCCATATAAATTAAATATAAAATACACATTTAGATACTGCACAAGCTGACAATTACAAGCAATATATAAAAATCCTGACCACCTAGCCAAAGAGAAATCAATTTTTCTTTAAGGATGAAATCATGCTTGTGAACTCACAGCATTCAGACTCGTATGTCTTAATATATGCCATACATATTCCTATCTATGTTAAACCTTAAAAATTAAATATTCAGAAAGTCATGAGTTTATTAAATTCCTTCTAAATGCCCAATTTTTGTGGCAATATTTTTTTTCCTGGAACAAACATTGTTGTTGAGAGATGGATGATTCAAATGTCTATTTTATCATATATAGTTCTTGGGGAAAGTCAATTTCCTCATGCTTGTGTTTCTGTAACCTCATATGTGAAATGTAGGTAGAAGTCCTGTGGTAAGGAACTTTCAAGAAAAGTAATTAAATGTTATCTCAAAAATTCTTGACAGAGTAAATGGCTCATTATGAGAATCCAACAAATGTAAGTCTCTTCTACTCATGAGTTACAGAGAAATTAATATCTCATGTAAGCAATGGCTTCCCATTGAGACAATATAATGTCTTCAGATTCAAAATTAATGTCATAGGAGAAACTCAAGAGCTACTGGGACAGAGAAATACAAAGCATTCTCACTTCAAGGTTAAGGGAGAGGTGGAAGATACTCTCTCTTTCAGTAATTAAAAAGAAATTCTAAAATAGATGTGATGGCTCCCTGGGGTAAGTATGGAAAAATGGATCATTTTGGGAGAGGAAAAATATCAGGAAAGGCTGGAGTCTCACAGGGGAAACTGAGCCCTGGTTTTGATTTTCTGATACAAAGCTTTAATCACTTTTACCTGGTAATAACAAGCTAATTTTTTCTTTCAAATTAAGAAAACACCTGCTTCTCATGGGAAAAAAAATATTAGAGAAAACCTTAGCAAATATTCATTCACATCTAAGTTCATTAAAACACAGACAGAGAAAAGTCAGGAAAAGCCAGGCGAGGTTTCATGCTGACAGCACATCTCTCCTGATCCTTCCTGATTGGACCTAGTCTCCAGGCTTCCCTCAGGACAGGCCTGCCTAATGACATTAGAAAAGCCATCTCATCTCAAATCTCAGTTTCATCATCTGTACGAGAAGCCAATTACAATTCAGACTCTTAAGAATCCCTTCCATTTCTAGTACACTTTTAGGACAAGCCTGACTTTTTTATTGCCAGAAACTCTTGGGTATCTAGTGAGGTGTGAAAAGGAAACCATTAGAAACTGGAGCACAGGAGAGAAGGTGGGATCATTAGATGAACAGGCACAATGGGGAACACTTAATAAGAACAGCCACGAGTCAGAAAACTGGAATGTAAAACCATGAAACTACTTCCAAAAGAACGAAAATACATTTAAAACTATGTAATGATGGTCTTCGGCACAGTGAGCAAAACAGGGTTCTTCTGTGTTATGTGGTAATCACAACCTGTATTACAGCCGTCTTAAATAAAGCCAATACTTCTTCATGCTAGGGTACTGTTGGTTTACCTGTGAGAAGCTTTCTTCATGTAGATCAAACAATTTGGCAGATGTAACCTATTTGGCTTCTGAAGAATGAATTAGAAGTTCTCTGAGGGATACATTTACCTCTTCCTGCTATTTCTAAAACCTTCTGAAAAACAAAGAAAATCTTTTCAGTGTTCATCCAACAACCGCAAATATTTATTCCAACACATAAACTTACTAAAGTTTTATGTACTATTCAAATATTGTCTATCATAACTTTTATGTGCTTTATTTGACTTGTAAGACAAATTGCAGTTTTCTATCTATGTAGAGTTCATAGTGTTAAATAAGAGAAAATGGTGAAATTCAGTGAATCATCAGGAATCTCATGAAAGTTTCAAGGTCAACATACAGCCTTGCAAGAGATAAACTTTTAGAATAGGTTATTCATGTTTGTTTGTTTGTTTTAAATTTCAAATTTGACAGTTATTAGTGATTGTGATTGAGTCAAACTACTCCAGATTATTGTTTCATTCTTAGAAATAGTACCATTGGCTTTAAAATCCTTAATTTCTAAGGGAACATGAGGATAAAATAGTAACCCATATGTATATTTGAGGTCATTTGTCTATTTGTTACTTAGGTCAACAGCACTGTAACCTTTTAGGTTATCATGACATTACTGTACTTTGACTACTGTAAGGACACATTCCTTATTCCTTTTTCACTTTTTAAATTCCATGGAATGAAATACACTCAACAATCCAACAGCTAAAGAAGAGTTTATTTTATTTATTCTTATATACTTAACCTGAATTGAGGAGCTAAAGACAATACGTTAGTTGATCTCTGTACAATTGATCAAGAGCACAAGGTCTATTTATTCAATAAAGGGCATCAAGACAGTGGCATCATTACATTATATGTTCACTATCACATCTTGTATTCAGTAAATTATCAAAGGAAAGAGATAATGGAAATGAAATAGCCATTTATGTCCAAACATAATCACAGACATGTCATTTGATACTCCTAATAAAATTTGATTGTATAGAATATCGAAATAACATGAACATGTAAGATAACCTACACTGGAGGTATGAGTACACAGCGACTACATGGGCAAGTATACCATAAGCAAGATGGGTCTCTCAAATCCAATGTCATCAGCCTCTGGGCTAATATCCACTTATCAATGATTGCATTGTTCTTTTGTGATTGGGTTACCTCACTCAGGATGAGAATTTCATGAATTCATTGTTTTTAATAGCTGAGTAGTACTCCATTGTTTAAATGTGCCACGTTTTCTGTATCCATTCCTCTGCTGAGGGACATCTGGGTTCTTCCCAGCTTCTGGCTATTATAAATAAGGCTGCTATGAACATAGTGGAGCATGTGTCCTTAATACATGTTGGAGAGACTTCTGGGCATATGCCCAGGAATAATATAGCTGTGTACTCAGTTAGTGATATGTCCAGTTTTCTGAGAAACTGTCAAACTGATTTCCAGAGTGGTTTTACCAGCTTGCAATCTCATCAACAATGGAGTAGTGTCCATCTTTTCTCCATGTCCTCTGTAGCATTTGCTGTCTCCTTTGATTTTGATCTTGGCCATTCTGACTGGTGTGAGGTAGAATCTCAGGGTTGTTTTGATTTGCTTTTCCCTGATGATTAAGGACATTGAACATTTCTTTAGGTGTTTCTCAGCCATCTGGTATTCCTCAGTTGAGAATTCTTTGTTTACAGACCACATGAAGCTCAAGATGAAGGAAGACCAAAGAGTGGATACTTTGAATCTTATTGGAATGTAGATCAAAACACCCATGGCTCATAAACAACCAATAGAATGAGAATAGGGTCCCCAATGGAGCAGCTAGAGAGATGACACAAGGAGCCAAAGAGGTTTGCAGCTCCACAGGAGGAACAATAATATGGACCAACCAGTACCCCCAGTGCTCCCAGGGACTAAACCACCAACCGAAGATTACACATGAGGGTCCCATAGCTCCAACTACATATGTAACAGAAGATGACCATTTCAGACCTCAATGAGAGGAGAGAGAGGTCATTGGTCTTGTGAAGGCTTGATTTCCCAGAATAGGGAAATGCAAATCAGGAAATAGGGAGGAGGGGTGAGCAGGAGGAAGGGGGATGGGATACATTTCACTCAGGTAATGTAGAAAGGGGTTAACATTTGAAATGTAAATAAAGCAAATACGTAATAAAAAAAAAGAAAAAAAGAAAGAAAAAGCCAGCCTCATCATGGCCTTCCAAATAATACAGGAAGATAAACCACACAGCAGAACTGAGACAAAAAAGAAGGAAAAATGGAAACACTGTACATAAAAATACCAAGAAGTTAACTACAGAGGGTGTCATTTTGTTCTATGCTACATATCCACTGCAGGATAAATTTTGGTAGTAAGAAAAGATCTGGAAAATATCATCCTAAGTGAGGTAACCAAATCACAAAAGAATACACATGGAATGCAATCTCTGATAAGTGGATATTAATTAGCCTAGAAGCTCTGAATACCCAAGGCACAATTAGCATAACAAATGACTCCCATGAAGAAGTAAGGAGAGGGTCCTGATCCTGGAAAGGCTTGGTCTAGCATTGGAGGGGAGTATCAGGACAGAGAAAAAGGAGAGAGGTGATTGGAGAATGAGTGGAGAGAAGAAGGTTTATGGGACATATGGGGAGGGGGAACTGGGAAAGGGGAAATCATTTGGAATGTAAAGAAAGAATATAGAAAATAAAAATATATAATTAAAGAAAAGAAAAGTTCTAGAATTAGTCTGAAGAGAAATGATGAAAGGATGCATTTCAAGACAAGTTTAAGAAAAAACTGACATTAGTGAGCTACTTTGAACATAGAGGAAATGATATGTAACAGAAAATGAAAATGTGCAGAAAAAAACAGGATTTGCAAAAGAAGCTGGTTTCTGCAAGAGATGCTCACAAGTTTAAGGTCTTTGCTGTAGTAGTATGGGACAGAGAAAGGAAACCAAGCCTACCTAACAGTGCCTAACAGTGATGTAAGGCACAACTACGGATGAGAAGACTGGTCTTAGATTGAAATTCAGCTCATGATTTATTTGTGAATACAAAGTACAAATAACATGTGGACCTAAAGAGGGAATTGGAGCCAATGTGAGTATTGTAAACCATTTAGGAGCATATGAGTTTGTGTTTTTATTATAGAATAACATGTTGGGTCCAATTTGTTGTACACATATATGTCACACAAAAGTATGGATGCTAACGAAAGTTATTCCTACTGGATTTTCTTATAAATTAATCTGTCCTGTGTCTTAAGGCTTTTTGTCTCCTTTGTAATTTTCCTTTTGCACTTTGGAGTCATAAATAAATAAAATTTTTTAACTTGACCATGACTATGATTACTTGATTGTTGAATTGATGGCTAACCTGGCTATGAAATGACTAATGGGAAAGTTGTACATAATTGGTCAATGTGCAGGACAAATGGTAATATATGTATTGGGTAAGGCACAGAAAAGCCATTTGTGATGGTATCCAGAAAGTGAGTGATCTGCAACTTATACATAGCTTCGTTTGGAAAATTCTACTTAATGGTACAAAAAGTGCTCATGTCACCTGTTTTGAACCATGGAAAGTAAATGGGAGTAAAAGCAAGAAAAGTATGTGTGGGCACACTGTATATCCACCATTGGGCAGTAAAATGTAACAGGAACTGGAGGGTTTGCACCTAGTATCGAGATTTAAATTGTCTTTGTACTGGCTGTGAACTTCAACAAGATATTCTCTTTTTTCCTAATTTTACTAGGTAAAATTCAGTCTAGTAATGGTATTTATTATATATTATTGTTATGACAAATCACACAAAACTTGTGTTGTCAAGCCCAACAGATTTATGATATTTGCATAATATGCACATTTTACTTTTGAACCCCTACTAACTTACCTAAAGTTAGAAGTTCCATTCTTGCTTGTATATCCGACCAGCTGGAATGTGTTCTAGGTTATTGATTCTCCAGAATGCCTCTTGCAGCATCGTTTCTAATAAAAATTTAATTCAGGTCAAATGTGCAACTATATTTTCTAATATCTGCACTTTAAAAATTAAAAAATACAGCTTAATTTAATTTTAATTATATATCTTATTTAATCTAATATATTATAATATATGCACTGCCTATTCTTTTGAATATTTTTAAATTATTGACTGTAAATATTTTTAAAAACAGTATGACAGATGGTAGTTAAGTGATTACAATGGAGGAGGTATGATCTCAACTCTAAGCATACCAAAGGTGACAGGGCTATATTGTCAATTATTAGACTAAAGAGGACTGGACAGAAAATTACTAAAAGGAGACCACCATGCTAGTGGAATTGTTATTAAACATACTCAATAGGATTATTGCTAAAAGGTTGCCAAAAACAGGCTATTGAGTGTAGAAATTGAATTTGATCAGACATTAAAGGTAGTTTTATATTGGAAGACTAAAAAGAGATTATAAGGGAATGGCTCATCAAAGATTTCTCATTAGAGGATACTTCAAGACTTGGCAGAGAACATCTTTGTTAATATGTTTACAGGTTTCACAGTAAATGCATCTTTGAAATTCTGGATAAAATGGCCATTTTCCCCATATTCACAGCATAGCAAGGCTGTTGATTGACTAATGGAGGCCAGAAGCAGCAATCAAGCTGAGAAGAGACAGACAGAGAGAGAGAGAGAGAGAGAGAGAGAGAGAGAGAGAGAGAGAGAGAGAGAGAGAGAGAGAGAGAGAGAGAGAGAGAGAGGTGAGTCCTGGAGTAACAAACCATGCAACCAGATTTGAGAATGGGATTTAAAGTTGTCTTTCTCATTTCACTAGTACATTATGTATTGTTGCTTCTATTAACCTCTATGCTGGTTATAATCCACAACTCCATGGAGACTGGAGATGCCATATCACATCTTTATCTTTCTGTCATGCTCACATCCTTCTCCTGAGAAGGCATGTGAAATGTATGAAAATGGTCTGACATCAGGGCAATTTTTGAGATCAGTATTCCATGAATTTTTAAACCCTGGTAATGAATCCTATTGATATTTAAAACCAAGCATATGTTTTCATAAAGTAAAGTGAAACTGTAGTTATAAGGAAAAGATAATTTGAATTAAATCCACTAAAAGATATCAAAGACCAACCCCCTAATTACATCTTGGATGTCTTAAATGCCCTTTTGGATAAGTTTCATAGGAACATGACCTGCAGTTTCAATGCGCACTGCTTATTAGCATTCTAAAGCATGCATTAATTATTTCAGGATCAACTGGACTCTGAAAACATCAAATGGAACACTGTCTTTTTGCATCTGAGCAGGAATTACATTTTCTAACAATGAGCACAAAGGTTATTTTATTCACGGGCAGCTTCTAGATTTTAAAAACATTCACAAGAAAATGTAACTGTACACAAAAGCCATTAGTATTCCATAGGGAGGGATTGTGGTTTGTATTTGAGGCAGCTCACATAAAATTCAAGGTCTTAATACTCCTTGGAGGCCTCCCAGGGCCCATAGTGACTCTTGAAAAGCCTTTTATTTCTTCAACATATGTAAATCGCAAAGGGTGAAGTCAGTGTGATTTAAAGCTAACATCTTCTTAAAAGCTCAAAGGAGACAAAGGTTCTATTAAGTGAAGTGGTAGAGGAAATTGACATTCCAACATTTCAATATAAAATGATCAAGAAAATGGAAAATAATAATTATATAGAAAAATTAAAAGTTCAGGCTCAGAATGTACATTACTCTTAAACTATTTCTGATGCTTCCATTTAACTTACTTGGCATATTCCCTTATATCAAGGGACTTCTCAAACAAGATTTGTTGGATAAAAGGATATTCATGAGATGGCCTTGGAATTGTGGGATCACAGTTCAATTTGTGCATATCGTTTTTTTCAATATGTTTGTCTGATTGGGAAAATGCATTCAGTATTATTGAGGACATTTATTGAGTTTGGTCAAACCATATTATCACTTGGCACACAATAATCATCAATGGTGCTGATAGTGTAATTTTTCTAATTTTCTCAAGTAGAGAAAAAACTCTTCATGAAGGTTTGGGTGACAGTAGTGTAAACAGCAGGAACTTAACTGTTGGTGTTGATAATGGTGACACAGTATTAGGAAAACCACTTAGCAGGGAATGATTTATTTGGTCTCATGGTTTCTGAGTGCTCAGAGAATCACAGTGGGTTTGATGCCTCAGAGCAGATCAGCAAGCAGAACAGGCAGGCAGCATACAGACGTGTTTGCATTCCCAAAGTTTTCCTTTTCTTTTTTTATTCTATCCAAGCCCTAATAAATGGGATGATGCTGTCTCCATTCAGGGAAGATCTTTTCCATACCTAATTAACATTCTGCAAATTCCTTCACAGACATTGCATTAGTGTACTTGACTAACCTAGAATCCTCGTAATCCAATTGCATTGAAAATTGAAATTTACTCTTTTAGGTACATATGGCAATTAATGGGTATATAGTTAGGTCCCAATCAGGAATTATTTTTATGGAAGAAGCGATAGCATTTAACATTCATGACTCAATTAAAATGTAACTTTTGAAGGCTAGCAAGATGGTTCAGCAGGTAAAAATGCTTGCTGCCTAGGCAGATAATTTGATCCCAGAAACCATGTGGTGAAGACCATGTGATGGAGAAAATCAACTCATTGTCTGGGAACTCTGTGAGCACAAATGTTTTATGGGCTTCATCAAGAGAACCTTTTATTCCTAAGGTAACAAATAGAATAAGTCTTGATAAGCTTAGAAACATATATGTCTACTAACAGTTGTATGACATTAAAATAGTGTAATGCAAAATATATAGAGATAGTACAAATATAAATATAATAGATACTATAATGCCTCAGCAAATAGAAATGGTAAATAATGAAAAATGGTAATAAAAATGGAAATTGGTTTGCTCTTTATTTTCATCTCTATCATATCTCCTCTCTCTTTCTCTCTTTCTCTCTTTCTCTCTCTCTTTCTCTCTCTCTCTCTCTCTCTCTCTCTCTCTGTCTCTCTCTCTCTCTCTCTGTCTCTCTCTCTTTCTCTGGGTCAGAGGAGATTTTCAGATTTGATTATTTTCTTCTACAAGGTATATACAATGGATAGAATGAACTATCAACATTCCTCTGATCCACCTTGTAATAGCTGCTTATGTTCTTAAATGTGTAATTTTAGAAATTCTTCCTTGAAATATTATTTCATATCTGTGCTATGTCAGATAAAGGTGTATATCGTTATCCATTTAGTTGATGTTATGTCTCTTGACTGTCTCCACTTAGAGTTTAATATTTTGTAACTTTTCATATTCTTACAAAACCTTTTTCATTTTTCAAGGTTTTGATAACTTGATCAAGGACAGAAATTTGCAATTCATATAAAGTAAATAAATTAGTACATATAACCAAAAGATATTATGATTTTATTAGTACAGACAGATTTGCCTGAAGTACTCTTTCATAAAATGTTACTATCTATCAGGAGAAATTTCAAAGGAACATGTAAAAATATTTTTGAAAGTTGGTACATCTCACTTGACATTTTCTAAATCACAGTTACTAAATAGTGTATTTTGAAATCCAGGTGCAAGAGTGGAGTAGCTGTCTCTACAAGTTAATATCTGCTGTGTGAGTGAGAGTAACCATGGAAGCATGCCTATAATCCCGAAATTAGGGAGGCTAAAGCAGGATATCCCTAGAGAAAGATAGGCAACTGTAATATGTGTCAGTGAGTTCTGAGTTCAGGTGATAGATCTTGTCTTACATTGTGATGTGAAGAGGGACTCAGCAAGCACTAGAAATCAGTATCTTATGTCAGCATTCATGTTCCCAGACATGTATGAATATCTGAGCACACATATTAACCAATCAATTCAAAGAGGCATAAGAACAAGCACACAAATAAGTTGTACATTCCCATGTGAAAACTAATTTGCACAAAATAGAAAAATTGGCTCATTCTTCATAATGAACATGTGTATATGCGAATTAACTGTGTTTGTGAAAGATAAGTCTATTCTGTTAAGAAAGGTTACACAATAATTTTGTGAAACATAAAGACCTGGTTCCTATAATTTTGAAAACCAACAAAATAAAACAAAGGTATACATTTGACATGTTGATTACCAATACAAATGGTACGGCTGAAAAAAATATATCCAAATAACTTTATAAAGACTGAACAGGTATTATTTATAATTACAATAATTTGTAAACAACGATTAACAAAAAAAGACAAATGATTCGAAAAAGTCTATGGTTTATATATGAAAGCCTTTACAGAAAGAAAAAGAGAAATAATATATTTATACTATAACCTCATAAAATTTTTAGAAAAATATGTGATAATGCATCTGTTCAGTAACTTTATTTTTTCCCACTAGGTAGTAATTAAATAGATATGGGTGAAGAAAGAAGAAAATTTTAATGAAGTTGAATTTAATTTTTAATGTGTGCATTGTTGTAGAAAGCTCTGTATTCAATGACACTCTATGAGACAATGTAAATTACTGAAATGATATGCAAGCACCTGTCTCACATAGGCATGCTGAGATGCTTCAGATCATTAGCAGCAATTCAGACAAATGTTTGTTTGACACTGATTCTAACTGGGTCCTATTTATCACATGACCCAAGGGGAATAAAAACAAGTGAGAAAATGGAAGGGGACTTTAATATCAAGTAATTGGGACTCTCTTCCTTAAATATAAAAATGAATCAACATTCATATATTGCTGAAAAAGCAAATATTAGATTATTTCTTTAAGTACTTACTAAGATAATTCAAAAGATTGACAGTATTCACTCCTATTTAGTCTTTCAAACATGACTAAAAATTCTAGACTGTAATATAAATACAACCATTCTAGAAGACTGCAAGACAGCAAGACGTTTTAAAGTGAATCTGAATGTTGCTTAGGACTCAACACATAACTGCATGACTGTTTAAACCGTCAAAAATCCGTCTTGTTTTCCTGACTAAGGCAGAAAGGGACAGAAAACAGCTTTGCCAATGGTGAGTAATGCAGGAAGCAGTCCCAAGCAAAACTTCCCTTGCTTGTCCCAATGCTATAGGACTTAACGAAAGAAGAACTTGTTTTTACCAATAGTTATCTCCTTACGCCCAATAGTCTCAGCTTTCACATGTTGCTTTGTTTGTTTGTTTCATACATTTGTAACCCACATGCATCTTCATAGTAACCACATTTACCTTCACCCTCTTTAAACTTGGAAATACATCTTACTTGTTATAAACACATGCAAGATTTCAATTTTGACATCCTCACGCTGATGGTGTCTCCTCATATTCATCTTTATCTGGAAGTTGACAACTCTTTCTGTTTCCCATTCTTACTCTGATAATTCATTGGAAAAAGTTGGTAATGATGACATTACCAATAAATTTTGTTATCTCACTTTGCAAGACAAGTATACTTACTGTCTTTCTACAGCAATACCACAAAACATAAAACATAGGTCTATTCTATTTTGCTGTATTTACTGATATCATAACCTGAAGCAGGCTGATCACTAATTCATAGAAGTTACAGGTGCATCATGAAAAGATAATACATATTAACTATATGCTTCTGGTAAAATCATATTTTCCAACTTGAATGTTTTTATTCACCCTATATTACCAAACTCATACTCTGAAAGATTGTCACATAAAATTTTAAATCTCAGGCTTGAATTAAAATTTATTTACAAAGAAAATGGCTTTTGATCATCAGTTAAAACCATGTAATAAATCACTGCATCTTACATTTGTGTAGTATTTAAATAACTTTCACTGAACATCAAATGATAGCTTGTAGTAAATGTAGATGTCTTACCCTTTGGTCATTTCCTTGAGTTTTGGTGCTAACATGGGCACTCTTGATATAGGGTAGAATAAAAGAATAGATTGTTTTTTCATCACAATCTCCAAATATATTCTTGAAATGCCTGTAAAAAAAGACAGATTAGTAAGAGAAAGACAGTTACTTCACACATGTATATATATTCCTGAAGGCACTCATATAAGTATATATATGACTGCCTTCAGGAATTGACTAAACAAATGAGTAAGCTATGTGATATTTTTTTCCATTTCAGTGCAGTTGTTTTCGTGTTCCAGGCTTTGAAAACATGACCTTGTATTCAGCTTGCACTGTTCAACTAATTTATGGCCCAAACTCCATGTTTGTTTCTCATGTGCATGTATGGATAGTGTTAGTATGTTTGTAAATTTGTATGTGTGCAAATGCTTGTATGTTGTTACGTTCTTCCATTATTCTACAGGTATTTATTGAGGTAGGGTCTCTCATTTTAACCTAGATTTTGCTGATTCTTCTAGCCTGCCTAGAATTCCTTATATATTTTTCTCATATGCTAAGATTACATGCATGATATAATGTTTATCCGGCATTTAGATGAGTTTGGGGAATATGGTCTCTTGTACTTGTGTGGCAAGTTCTTTATCCACTTAGACAACTCTCCAAACTCTGCCGGCCCGTGAAAATACTATTGTTGTTAGAGAAATGACTGATATGCTGTAAGAAGGAAATCCTGCTCAACATGACTTATCTAGAAGGTGTTGGCTCACATTTCTAGTGTCTGACATTAAACAGTTTATTTTAGACATATTTAAATACAGAGCAGTTTTAGAAAAATGTCCTTGTATGAATTATTTCAATCCCATGAGTACAATAAAGCCGAAGGCTATATAGTTCAATAGCCTATAGAATGGCATGGTCTTTGCCGTACAAACAGAGAAGAGGTCACTAGGTTATAAGATATAAGTCATATCTCTCCTAAGGATGATGTATTGATTATGGAATCATTGCTGTAATGATACAACATCACCATGGCAACTCTTATAAGAGAAAACATTTAACTAGGGCTAGCCTACAATTTCAGAGAATTAGTTCATTATCATCATGGTGAGCAGGATACAGGCACACATGGTACTGGAGAAGCCAAGAGTTTTACATCTTTATTTGTAGGCAGCAAGGAAAGACTGCATCACACCTGTCAGACTTCAGCTTACATGAAACTTCAAAAGCCACCTTCACAGTGATATTTTTCTTCCAACAAAGTCACACCTACTCCAACAAGTCCAAAACTCCTCACAGTGCTATTCCCTATGGCAAAATATTCAAACACATGAGTCTATGGGGGCCATACCTATTCAAATCAATGCAGATGAGTTCTATTAATAGAGAAGAAATTATTATATTTAAGATCATGAGAGGATGATAAACAAAATAGTCTGGGGAGGGAGGGTCTTGGCTGTAGCCTGGGTCTATAAATAGAGCAAATTACCAGGCTACTAAGAACATTTACTCTCCGTTCTCCACCTTCTGCATGGAAAACAGGTTAATACACCCCATTTGTTGAAGAGACAAGCCTGTCTGGTTTCTCGACTACTTATCTAAGACCTTAATATCCTTGTGTCCTCTACATAACTCTTCTCAGTTTCTTACACACTAAGATTAAGGAACAAGTGAATAGCTATGGATAAGGATTGCACAACACTGCATTATATAATAGTAATGAAATGAGAACTCAGATGGTGTCTTAGTCAAGGTTTCTATTCCTGCACAGAACAACATGACCAAGAAACAGGTTGAGGAGGAAAGGGTTTATTCAGCTTACATTTCCATATTGCAGTTCATCACCAAAGGAAATCCTTGGAACTCAAGCAGGTCAGGAAACAGGAGATCATGCTGAGGACATGGAGGGATGTGACTTCCTGGCTTGCTTCCCCTGGTTTGCTCAGCTTGCTTTCTGATAGAACCAAAGAGTAGCAGACCAGGAATGGCACCACCCACAATGGGCTAGGCCCTCCAACCCTTGATCACTAATTGGAAAAACACCTTACATATTGATCTCATGGAGACATTTCCTCAGCTAAGACTCCTTTCTCTGTAATAACTCCAGCTTGTGTCAAGTTCACACACACACACACACACACACACACACACACACACACACCTGTCAGTACACATGGCTTTTATGAACAGATTCCTATACCCCTTTGTCTTTGATAATGATATAATGATGATGGCTTTGATTCATTCTATAGGAAGAAAGTCATCTTTCTGTGCTTGTAAGGTGACTTCATGGGAATATCATATGTATGAGTGTTTTGCCTGTGTGTATGTATGTATGTATGTATGCATGCATGCATGTATGCATGTATGTATGTATATGTAACGTGTGTGCCTGTTTACAATGGACAGAAGATGGCACTGAGTTCTTTGGAAATGGAGTTGAATTCAGACAGCTGTGTGCTGTCTGAAGAGGGTGCTGGACATTGAACCTAGGGCTTCTACAAGAACAACAAGTGTTCTTAACTGCAGAGCCATCTCACCATCACCTATTTTTGGACATTAAAGTGGATCTAATCTAAATGTGCAAATGTGAATACTGAGAAATCTGTGACTTATCCATTGTGAAGTAATCATAATTTGAACTCACATTTTTGTGAGCACAGGAAATAATTCAGTGACCTCACGTGCAAAAAAGAATATATAATATAAGGCTGTATAAAGCTATAGACTTATAATGACTTTGGTTCTTTTGAAATTTTTTTCAGTTTACAAATGACATCTAACTACAAATAGTACTAGTGCACAGTATTCAAATTACTTACCTAAAAAAGCATGTTTTCTTGTTTTTCATCTAATCCAACTCCTATGAAACTCATGAAGTACACTGAAATTCAATGTGTGGTGTGAAGTTTTCCCTGGTCTCTTTATGTCAAATTGATGCCCTCACAACTTTCTTCATATAAAACAGCCAGGACTTTCAGATGATTATTTTTCTGAGAACAGTAAAGGACAGGAATAGTGATTTTAATAATTTTAGCATATATAGAAAGAATCCAAAATAACTCAAGATCAGATAACATAAAATCTTCAAACCTATGTCTCTTACAGAAGTGTATTTTTTCATTTTATGTCTGCTTGGCACAAGATAGGGAGAATTTTGGAAGATCAAAATTCAGTTGGGAAAATTACCTCAACAGATTAGCCTAGGCAAGACTGTGGCACATTTTCTTGATTGATCAGCAATCAAGACTGCTTGTGCTAGAGGTCCTGAGCTCTATACATAGCAAGGTGAGAAATCCATAAATAAAAAGCCATAAACAGCACTTCTCCATGGTCTTCTGTATCAGTTCCTGCCTCAGGGTTTCTGTCTTGAGTTTCTGCCTTGTCTCCCTTTAGTGATGTATAAGAGAAGTAAATTCTTTCCTCCACAAGTTTCTTTTCGTAATGGCTTTTTAGCAGAGAAGTGGAAACCTAAAGCGAATTGATAACAGACCATTGGGTCCTGCCTCCCCAGATCTGACCATGTGTTTTGGAGATGATTGTGGAAATCTGGGCTTGAAAATTTGTAAGTTTTCCAAAGCATAATAGGTTATTCTACAGGATCTTGGAATGTAAAAAGTGATGAGAGAATATAGATATTGGAAGGAAGACTTGTGGAGTTTCAGAGGGAAGCAAAGTATTTTTTGGGACCTCTGTGTAATATTTTTTATGAAGAAACTCTAATGGAAAAACTTTGCTTCCCTGTGAGAATCAAGTCTGGTTAACTCAATGCTGGTTAACCAGGGATCAATAACTAGCTGTGGATAAGGAAAGAACTGCATCAGTGAGGTAAAATCTTCTGGAAATGTTTCTTCCGAGTCAGCAGAGAGAAACTGTGGTCCAAATGATGCCTCTTAAGCTGGCAGCCAAACTTAGTAATGTGTGTGACACACAAGTCATCCTGGTTCTAAGGTCACAAGGGGTCATGGCTATCAGATGAGTCTCAGTTGTTTCTGTCAGGGCTGGAGCACCACAAGAAAGGCAAGGAAAGGTCATCGTGAAGGTGCTGCCTCATTTGCCATCCAAGCTCCAGGACTGGGGGGCTCTTGAAAAAAAAAGTTGAAGATTGTCATCATGTAGTAGAGGAATGAGAGCCCAAGGAAGCTATTTGTCAAAGTTCAGCTCAGTTGCCAGCAGGAAACAAAGTATTTTGGAGATCCCAGCACCATGGGAAGATTACCAATGACTCCAGCAGCTGTGGTGTAGAGCTGACTAAAACCTAGGAGAAAGAGTGAGTGGAGAGCAGATGGCCAAGTCATAGAGGTGCCACTGCCATGACCTTTGAAACTCAATTCTCTGGATTCCTGTAAGTGTGACACCACGATATTTATAATATTAGTGAGGCTTTGATGTTTTAGAAGGATTTTAGTTATTTTAAAAAGACTGAACTATTGAAATTTGAAGCTTGAAAGTTTGTAGAATTTTACAATTTGAAATATGATTTATACTGTGATGGTGAGACTTATGATATCATGGGAACTAGAACCACACAATGCTTGGCTTTTTGCCCATAGTGTTTCCTCACAGCAATAGAAACCCTAACTAAAATAATACCAAGTCAATGTCTATCAGTCAGTACATCTGCGTCCAAGGTTTCAGAGCTCTGAAGCTGTACTCTTGTTCAGGAAAATGATGGTGCGAAGGCCACTGGCAAGATACATCTTTCCAACAGATCAACAGAACATTCCTTCACAGCATCCACATATATACAAGGCAATTGCATGGTTTATAAAGTGTGCTGATGCTCAACAAAGATACCACTAGTTCCAAATGCATCCTTTATCTTTGAAAATTTGCAGACACCTTAACATGTTTTCTCACTGCTACTGTTCCTGCCAAAGTGGAAGTAATATGTTTTTCAGACTGTCTTAGTTAGGGTTTCTATTGCTGGAAAGTGACAGCATAACCACAGCAACTATTATAAATGGAAACATTTACTTAGGTTTACAGTTCAGAGGTTTAGTCCATTATCATCATGGTTAGAAACATGGTGGTATGCAGGCAGGCCTTGTTGCTGGAGATGACCCTGAGGGTTCTACATCTAAATCTCAGATAGCAGGAAAAGGCAGTGAGCCAGCTTCTAAGCAGGTTTGAGCTTCTGAGTCCTCAAAGCTTGTTCCCACAGTGACACACTTGTTCCAACAAGGCCACACCTACTCCAACAAGGCCACAGCTCCTAACAGTGCCAGTCCCTATGGGCCAAGCATTCATACAGACGGGTCTATAGGAGCTATTCCTGTTCAAACTACTACAGATATAACTTTTATAATTAATTGCAATGCACTGTGACCCACATTTATATGTGACGAACACAATTATATTGATTTCTTCACCTTAGTCTTTTCTGTGAGACACAGAGCACTGACTGGCATATAGGGATGTTCGCAGGCATGAAAGATGAAGAAAAGATTTACCCCCACATGATGAGCCAAAGATCAGATCAAGTGGCTTGTCTATAAACTGCTATTAAGCTCTTACTTTACTTAATTTTACAAACTGTAGGTCTAGCCTACTTATGGGTATAAATTCAAATACTATCTCTAAAACTATCATTCTTGCTTATAACTCCTTCTGTTCAAGAAGGTGGCTTCTTTTGTCCCTAATATATATATTGACTATAAAGATAGTGTAACTAAAAGAACTTTTTGATGGGTAGCTGACAAAACATAAAATCATTCTGTATTTAAGCAATTTTAATTCAAGCTGTGAGGTTAATATTGATGTGTATTAAGTAGATACAGAATACGTTGCCACAAGAACAAAATACTATTTCTACAACCTGCTAAAGTTCTTTTTGTTTTTGATTTGCATTTTTTAATTTGTTGTGAGGGGAGATGTATGCACATGCCACCTTGCATTATATAGGAATCAGAAGAACACTTGAGAGGATCTGTTCTCTCCTTGTACCATGTGGGTTTAGGAATTACACTTAGATTATCAGACTTTGCAAATAAACAGCAACAAAAAAAAAAGAAAGAAAGAAAAAAGAAAGAAGAAAGAAAGAAAGAAAGAAAGAAAGAAAGAAAGAAAGAAAGAAAGAAAGAGAGGGAGAGAGAGAGAGAGAGAGAGAGAGAGAGAGAGAGAGAGAGAGAGAGAGAGAGAGGAAGGGACAGAAGGAAGGGGAAAGAAAAATGAGAATAAAAGAAAACAAAAACAAAAAAGGAATTATTTACTGAACCATCTCATTAGCCCCTAAAATCTTTTCAAAATAAATTTCAAATACAACCTAGATTATTTCAAATATATGAGTAGGTTATTTTTAAAAACCACAAAATTGGGAATAAATATAATGGAGAGAAAACTTGACTGGGGTAGGGAGGCAAACATACATTATTCAAAACTAAAAAAAATAAATTAATACATAATGGAGCTAAATTTTTGAAATAATAGGAGATACAGAATGCTCAAAAATCTTATTTTAACAAATTAATATGTATGCCTTGAGTGTTGGGAAAGCAATGAAAATTTCTGTAACATTGCTGTTAGAGAGATGGTTCAGTGGTTAAGCACACTGATGGCTCCCCCAGATAGCCTGGTTTCAATCCCCCATCAACCACATAGTACACATAATGACTAATAGCTGACCTTAATTTCAGTTCCAAGAGATCAGATATCTTCTCACAACTGCAAACTCTAGGAATAGTGGTGCACAGACATACATCTAGGCAAAACCACCAATACACATGAAATTTTAAATATTTAAAATGATTTTAGAAATCAAATACATAGTGTAAAGATTAAAATATGGTTTATAAATTTTAATCACAAGATATTCCTATTTATTAAGTAAAAGAGATTAAAACTAAGTATATAAAAATAGTTATGTAGTTTTGGTCATGACCACAAGTACTGTGCAACTGTCAATATTGCAACAATGATTTTAAAGCAACAAGAGTAAAAATAAATAATGAAATATTCGTGCATGATATATTCCTTTAATTCATTGCCACATTTATGCTCTTATTTAAAATTTGTGCTATTTAGTTTTTAAAATGTAAATTCTATAGATTTCAGGAAAATGACATAAATGTAGATAAAATGTTCTCTCATCTTCTATACAACTTGTATATGTCTATTTCGTAAATACTATAAATGCATATACCCTTGCTTCTGCTCAGATTATATAAATTATATATGCATATTAAATAGCATCTACATGGGATGTTAAAGTGATGAGCTCTGTACATCATGTGACGCAACTCCGGATCAGAGAAATAAATCCCTCAAGATCGTTGTAAGAGCTGACTCTTTTGCCTACAAAGAATATTGTTTCAGAAGAAGTATATTCAAAATCATGCTTCCCTCAGATCCCAGCTTCTTCTCCAACCTCAGAGAGGAGAAATAATTTTGAAGTAGAAAAAATAGGTTTTGTGTTGTAAAAAGCCTTCAGAATCATAAAATAAAACAAGTTAATTAATCATTTTGCATTCTAAGGTATTATTTTCTTCTGAAGATGTCTTATACAATATTGTAATATAGGAAGTTCACATGTTTATTAATAATGATGAAATGAATAATCCCTTACATTAATACAGAGCCTAGCAGATCACAAGGCACACTAACACCTTTGATTTCAGTTAATTCTTTCAGACACGATAGAAGCAGGATGGATTTTTATTATCCCTCCTTTATCTGGGAATAAATTGAGGGTCATTGGGGTTAAACTAATACAGAAACTTTCACAGTAACAGAAGAGGTGAGTAAAGTATTTTAATCTGACTTCTTTTCCACTTGCAATTATTTCTCAAGTTAACTTTCATCAAGGGCACAAACAAGATAATAATTTGCCACTACTTTTATATGATTAAGATAGGCACTCACATAAGTGAATGATAAACTCTTTCTACTCAGCTTTTATGAATTTTCAAAAATAAAAGTCAGGTTTAATATTCTAAAGCAGTAAATAAAACCTAATATGTGAAATGAGAGGTTCAAAAATGCAGTATAGATTTCAGGTGTACATTTTCCATTCAGAATGTGAAAATAATGCTAAGCGTTAAGAATGAGGGCTTTTGACAGTGTCCTTTGCCTTACAGAAACTTTGTAGTTTTATGAGGTCCCATTTGTCAACTCTTGATCTTAGAGCATAAGTTATTGGTGTTCTATTCAGGAACTTTTCCCTTGTGCCCATGTCCTCAAGGGTCTTCTGCAGTTTCTTTTCTATTAGTTTCAGTGTGTCTGGTTTTATGTGGAGGTCCTTGATCCATTTGGAGTTAAGCTTAGTACAAGGAGATAAGAATGGATTGATTCGCATTCTTCTGCATGCTGACCTCCAATTGAACCAGCACCATTTGTTGAAAAGACTATCTTTTTTTCCACTGGATGCTTTCAGCTCCTTTGTCGAAGATCAAGTGACCATAGGTGTATTGGTTCATTTCTGGGTCTTCAATCCTATTCCATTGATCCGCTTGCCTGACACTGTACCAATACCATTCAGTTTTTATTACTATTGCTCTGGAGTAAAGTTTAAAGTCTGGGATACTGAATCCCCCTGAAGTTCTTTTACTGTTGAGAATAGTTTTAGCTATCCTGGGTTTTTTGTTATTCCAGATGAATTTGAGAATTGCTCTTTCGTCAACCAACAGATTGGGAAAGGATCTTCAACAACCCTAAATCTGACAGAGGGCTAATATCTAATATATACAAAGAAATCAAGAAGGTAGAACCCAGAGAACCAAATAACCCCATTAAAAAGTGGGGTATGGAGCTAAACAAAGAATGTTCACATGAAGAACTTCGGAGGGCTGAGAAACACCTTAAGATATGTTCAACATCATTAATCATTAGGGAAATGCAAATCAAAACAACCCAGAGATTTCACCTCACACCAGTCAGAATGGCTAAAGTCAAAAACTCAGGAGACAGCAGGTGTTTGTGAGGATGTGGAGAAAGAGGAACACTCCTCCACTGCTGGTGGGATTGCAAGATGGTGCAACCACTTTGGAAATCAGTCTGGCGGTTCCTCAGAAAACTGGGTATGACACTTCCTGAGTACCCTCTTATACCACTCCTGGGCATATACCCAGAGGATTCTTCAGCATGCAATAAGGACGCATGCTCCACTATGTTCATAGCAGCCCTATTTGTAGTAGCCAGAAGCTGGAAAGAACCCAGGTGTCCTTCAATGGAGGAATGGATACAAAAAAAATGTGGTATATTTACACAATGGAGTACTATTCAGCCATGAGAAACAATGAATTCATGAAATTCTTAGACAAATGGATGGAATTGGAGAACATCATACTAAGTGAGGTAACCCAGTCTCAAAAGGTCAATCATGGTATGCACTCACTGATAAGTGGATATTAGCCTAGAAACTTTGAGTACCCAAGTCATAATCCACATATTAAATGATGTCCAAAAAGAATGGAGGAGTGGCCCCTGGTTCTGGAAAGACTCAGTGCAAGAGTATAGGGGAATTCCAGGACAGGGAAGTGGGAAGGGGTAGATGGAGGAACAGGGGGAGGGAAGAGGGCCTATGGGACTTGCAGGGAGTGGGGACCCAGAAAAGGGGTATTCATTTGAAATGTAAATAAAAAGTATATCAATAAAAAAAGGGAAAAAAGAATGAAAAAAAATAATCAGGGCTTTTTTTTTTTTTTTAAATTTGAAGAGGGTATTTTGCTATGTGTGTCATGGAACTGCTTAATGCCCCTTGGTATAATGTCCCTAAACATTCAAAAGAAATACTCTAGCATCAGACCGCTGTGCTTTACTTCTGAGTTTATGTGGCATGACTCTGCTATATAGATGCTAACTTGAATATGGCTTTCAGTGCATGAACCAGTTAGCATCTACTGATTTGAACACATCAAAATGGAAATGCAGATTCTTTATCCTCAGTACCACACCAAGGACTGTGGTCTTTCACAAGAGATCACCCAAATTATTGCAATTTATCAGATTACAGAAAAGATAGTAAAGTAAATATAATTTGTAGTAAAAGTCTACACCATGAAGAACACATCTGTAAAAGTTCACAATGTGTTGCATGTTTATTACACTGTTTTATTCTATATATATTGAAGCCTTGGTGCAGAAGAAATATTTATTAATGCGTTCCCCTGTCTGTAATGCATTATGCCACATGGCTCCATTCTCATAATTCATCAGGAGAGTAAATCTTACCTGAGTGTTACTAGTAGATGCAATGAAATTTGGAGAAGGTAACTGGAACCTAAATGTTAACCCAGATCTGTGTACACATAATGCCTTTGTTCACCCACACATTCCTAGATATGAGAATAACTCTTCACATTAACCAAGAGCAAATCAGATTTTGGCTACAAATTTACTAAGCATTCTAAAAGAGAAGTAAGCTTAAAAAAATAAATATCGATTGCTGCTTTCTCATATAACACTTCTATAAATTATAGGATATGTAGACCTCAAGGCAACAGTGAGACAAGGGTTTCAAAAAAACTCGAGATCAGATTTTATTAACATTTAGGTACCGTGATTCAAACAAACACTTAATGAAATGTCTTCCCTGTGCTTGCTGAATGTCTTTTTGTTTCTATTTTGAGGATGGATATGATATGCCAGAATGCTGAAATAGTGTGTTCATAGATATATATTTGTTAACAACTCAAACTAGAAAATTCAGTGTAATAAATATGCCATTCTTATATACTCTGAGGCCTGGAAGAGAAGTAGAAAATAAACAGACGGCACAATTCTCTCACACGGTAATGACAATTTTTGGATAAAAGGTTAAGTTACACTAAAACCTTTCATAGGACTCCCTGTGAATATCTTGGTAGCTAATGTATATGTTTAGTGAAAATAAGAAGTCAGCTGCAGAAGTAATATTCAGCTTCTGAGAACCAGAGAGTGAAGCTTCTGCATAATTAATTTCTATCTCAAGTGACTTGATTAGCATAAACTTCTTATTCTAATCACCAGCAGTTTCGATGAACTTCTGATGTAATCAATTCTGTAATTTCACATAAGATGTACATTGCATGGCATTTTCAGGCTTGCTTTGGGTTTTTGGTTTCTGTATGATCTTATACAGAATGGCTGATTTCTTTCTGATTGTATAACTCATAGGACTGACCACAACTAGCTAAAAAGAGAAAAAGGAAAATGGTTCTTCTATCTAACTCACATTTTCTTTCCATGACATACACACATGTGTACTCATGTACACACACACACATAGATGTATATATATATGCACATATGCATTATGTATGTGTGTATGTGTATATAAAACACTTACACACAAACATATACATATATACATCTATGTGTGCGTATGTATGTGTGTGTGTGCATGTACATAAGAAAGTCAGAATTAATCTAAGTGGAATAACTACTCTTTCCACCTTCACATGTGTCATAGGATTTAAACTCAGGCTTTCTGGCTGGCATAACAAGCATTTTTTCCACAGTTGAGCCATCTTTCTGGTCCAGTTTTAAGTTTTCTTTAGATTAACTGGACATAATTTCCCTCCAATATACTAATTTCTTAGTCTTTTGTGAACCTCCCTTCATAACTGGTCCAAATGACAACCCTTCTGCTACATCCCTCTTTTGTCATATTTTGTCCATCCTTCAGGTTCATTTTGTGCTGCCTCTTTTTAAAAATACCTTGAGATCCCCCCAGACTTCAGTTTGTTACCGACATTCTGGGCCACAAGAATAGCCTTCTAGCCCTGAAACGTGATCTCCTTAGAGGAAGACTTATTGCCTCTAATCTTCTACCTTAACTGCATGACATTTGTCTATGAAACAATTCTATCACAAGTCATCCCATTAGACTCGAACTATGATTGTCTTTAGTAAACTTGATTACAGTGTGAATGGCAGACAATGTGGTCTAGGCTCACCTTGTGCCTTTCCTTACTGGTGATGTAGTGCCATAATTCCTGCTATTAAAATATTATTAATTCTCTATTTCATTTAGTGCCAATTTTTCTTGGTATGCAAATCTTGATTTAGTTATTAATTACTGCTATGCGCCAAATATATCACTCCATACTTTTCTGGCTGTTAGGGTATTTATGATTAAGTTCAAATGCATTTGCTATTAAAGATGACTTAGTCTTTTTTTTCCTTCTTTTGCCTTGAATACTGTTTCATTGACTAATATTTTTAAATCTCAAATGTCTAAATGAATTCTTCTATGGTCCTGTCTATTTTACATTCTAAGTGTCTCATTTTTGCATGCCCATTTCTATATCTAAGTTTATCTTTATTTTTATTTTTTATTTTTATTCCTTCATTTTACTTAATCTTTTTTTTTACACTCCAGATTTTATTAACTTCCCAGTCTACCTTCTTACTGGTCCACATCCCATACCTCCTTCCCAACCCCCTGTCTCTACGAGGATGTCCCCAGCTCCCAAGCCCTACCCATCTCCATACCCCTACTGCACTAGACCTTTAAACTCCCTGGGGCCTCCAGTCTCTTGAGGTTAGGTGCATCTTCTCTAATTGTACACAGATTGTAAGTCTTATATCAGTTGATGAAGTATACTTCCTGGTTGGTGGTCCAGTGTCTGAGAGAACTTTGGTGTCCAGGTTAATTGTGATTGTTGGTCTTCTATAGTGTCACCTCTCTCCTTGGCTTCTTTCACCTTTTCCCTAATTCAACCACAGGGGTCACCAGCTTCTGTCCATTGGTTGGGGGTAAATGGCACGTGACTCTTCCAGCTATTTGTTTAGTCTTTCAGAATGGCAGTCATGATAGGTCCCATTTTGTGAGCACTCCATAGCCTCAGTAATAGTGTCAGGCCTTTTTTGACATAATTTTTCTTTTTGAGATTATCTGTACCTTCAGTTCGTATCTCATCTATTTCTTCTTGTCTCTGAGGGCAAAGGTATGTTCTGTTGTTTGTGTACTACAGATCCTTAAATACTACTCTCCTGCTCATTTTCCCCCTCAGTGATGTCTGATTTTAGTATTTTATTGATCTTGTCCATCGCATGTTATAGCCTCTCTTCAGTTTTGTTGAGTCTACTGGTGATTCTTTTGTGATTTGATGCATTGATTCATTTTAAGCAGTTCTTGTTATGTTAGTCAAACTCTCATATTTGCTGTTCTTTTCTTTTATGCCACTCATATTTTTACTTCTCTGTTATTTTCTCATTTAACATGTTCCTTTGATCCTCTTCTTCCAACTACCATGCTCTAGGTTAAATCCATTTACTATTTTTCTTTTTATCCCCTTTGTAGACAGTGAGGTGCTGCATTGCCTTTCCTTATCAACATTCTGGATGAGTAAAATTGAAGGATGAGTAAAATTGAATTAAATAACAGCTCCACTTTCAAGACACCAAGCTAGGTAGTATTTGTGATAGACACAAAACATTGAGTTTTGTAAGAATGGGACTCTTGAAAGTTTTAAAGGAACTATTTCTTGGAAGTGCTCTAATAAAAAACATTTTTGACAATGTAAATAAGACAAGGGAGTAAGCATCTATAGTCTCTTCATTCCATTGTATCCAAAGGGTAAGGTATCTTTAATTTTTTAATGATCATTCTTAGTCTCCCTTTTATTCCACCTTCCACCAGAGGTAGGAGAAAAGAAAGGGTATAAGGAGAAGTATACATGTTTAAAGAGCTTCTTGAGAACAACTCTCGTCTGTATTGTCTGATAATTGACAGTTCATTTCATAGGTCAACAAAGACTGCTCCATCTACTTGCAAACACTTCACACATATACCAACAGTTCAGTTCAATAGAGTCGAGATAACAAACAAAAATCAACAATGGCGACCCTACCTAACAGGCATCCAATGACTCTACTACTGTGATCAAATGTCTGAGATTCCCTGAGTTTGAGCTTATTCAAATTTACGAGTGTCACATGTTCTACAGCTTCTTAAACATGAATTGAAAAAGGACAACACCAGTAGACATGCTAAAGTGGATGAGGAAAAGTTGATGGCCTCAAACCTGTGCAAATAACTAATGGCAGTTGAGGAATGCATAGAATGAGAGAAATAGTGTTCCCATTGTTCATCCAGAACCATATGGTCATCCTGAAAACTATACATACAAGAGCCAGGTATGTCATGGCCACAGAAGGGACAATGTGACATGGCTCCTATCTGTGGAGTAGAGCCAGCAGGGCATGAGTCTTCATGACATTACTGCTGAGAGTTTCTCTAAACTTGAAGGTTGTGTATATAATAATGTATATATTTTACTCTATCTTTTCCTATCGGGGAATGTTCTTCCTGCCAAGGTTAATGACTTCATGACAATCAGAGACAGCATGATTCCAAGTAGCAAGAATGTGTCTGGTGTGCCTCAGCAAAAGTGGTACCACTGTGACCTTCCATGGGAAAGAACACAGAAAACATGACATTAAGAATATATAAATCACTGTCAGAGCTGTCCTTTATAGGATTTCTCAACTATGCAAAATATAAGGATACAATATCCACTGTATGAGGAGCTTCACAAACAAGAGAACTGAGGCCAAATGCTGGAAGGAGTCAGATCTGTGAGAAAGATATTAAGGAAGAAGATAAAGAGATTTAGGGAGTGCCAATTTCAGGACCAGGTCCTACCCAGGTAAGCTTATTGCCTATGTTAGCAGTTGAACAAGGAATGTTTGGACTGTTAATCTGGAATGAATTGCAATTCAGAAATGGAGGGCACATCTGTGACACAGATTGTGAGGCTGGAAGACACATGCTTTTGATCTGAATCTTGAAGAATAATGGTCATGAAAAGCTTCTGCCCAGGCATGGTGATATGCATATCTTTAATCCCAGTATTGAGGAGATAGAGTCATGCAAGATCTCTGAGTTCAAGGCATGTCTACAGAACAGTTTCATGGCACCCAGATTTAGGCAGTGAAGGAGTTGGAAAACATAAAGGTGGTGATAATTTAATAGAAAGATAGGGCATGTTCCAGCTCCAGTAAGCAGCAGAACTTGGCAGCTTAGGCCCTGTGGCTCTGTCTTTAGAGTCCAGGGGCTAAGGTCATGAAATTCTGATTTGTGCGATAATCAAAAGGGATGCTCAAGTAAATGATTGAATTGGCATGCAATTTCTTAGGAAGTAGCTTATGCAAAAATTAAAATTAAAATAAAAATGACTGGGCTTTGGTCTGAAAAAGAGTTATCTCAAGCAGGCAACTATCTCAAAACAGAGATCTTGACCAGAGGGCTATCATCTTGAGCAGAACACAGAACTGACTGCTTGCCTCTACCACTGAGAGTCTTTCATCAATTGCTTTCAAACACCCCTTCCTCAGGACCCCTGAGGACCCCTCCCAAGCTGTATTGGTGAGCTTAGCTCAGTGCCCCTAACTGAGCTGTTTTCCACAGACTTCCTGAGAGCAGAACATCTTGTGGCTCAGCTTGATTTCTGGTTTCCTGTCTGGTGTGGTAGGGACTTCCCAGGTGCCTGACCTATGACTCGACTATTTTTTTTCCTGTTGTTTTTCACCCAGCTTCAAGTATAAATTGCTGGTCCCTCAGTAAAGCTTTGGCATTCTCCTCACCAGAATGAACCAAGCCTATGTTTTCGGTTAATCCCCCAGGCCTATGCCCAGGTACCATGGCAGCGCGGGCACCATCACCAAGGTGAGGCTGGTCCTCAGCATACAAGTATTTTACAGACTGAGTATGTTGTACTTAGGAATAAAACACACACACACACACACGGTTTTTATGAAAAAGAAAGGAGTATGAATTTGAAAGAGAGGAAGGAAGGAGTAGATAGATAAAAGAAAAGGGAAAATAATGTAATTATAATCACAGAAATATAAGAGATAGTTCCTCCCCAAAATGGTTAAGCATTTAAGATATATATTTTCAGTGTGAAATCTTTAAAAATATTCAGCGTTTAAAAACACTTTCCTTGAAATTTTCTTGTTTATTATGATGAATATATACTATGGAGATGATTTCTATTTTTCTAAACAAAAAAGAAGAGAGAAAATATTTAGAAACTGTCAGAAATGCTGATTTCCACAGGCTATATCTGTTTCTTTCACATTTCAAAGGTGAAAATTAAATAATTATAGCCAAAGAGTAAAAGTGCCAAACTCTTGGCAAGTGTCTCAGTATCTCACAGAGACACAGTTGCAGGAAGCCTGGTCACTAAGTTGGAACTGCTTTCCTATCTGTGGAGGATGGTCTTGGGATTTGCAGAATAACACTTTGGTTACATTCTATGCTGAAATACCATATTTTAGGACACATAACGTTGCCAGTAGTAGTCAACATACAAATATCTTGAAGGAAATCGAGTACTTTTTTACATTAGTGGCTCATTCTTAAAGAATGAACAGTTAATTGTTTCCTAATAGATGTCTTTGATGTCACTCTATTTACACACACACACACACACACACACACATACACACAGGCACACACATACATGCACATGCACAGGCACTTGTGCGCGTGCGTGACTGAAGATGACATTAAACGTGTAGAAACTATTATTATTAACAGACACTCTGGGGTAACTCTAAAGTCATTTGAATGCTTGAATGGATTAACAGAAGCTGCAATGCAGGTAAGACACTGGGAACTGAGACCTTTTCCCTTTCACTTGTGTTAATTTAATTTACATTAATTGACTCAAAATTAGTGAGCCATTTGGTAAGTAAAAGGAAAAAGACCAGTGTGCATTTTTTAGTCTATTAATAACTGCAAGAAGTGAGAATTGAATCACGGGAGCAACTGTTTTTAAGCGACCATATTACTCTGAATTATTATCTTAATAGAAATTTCAATTGGCAATTAGAGAATCATATTAAGCAAGCTTGGTGAGTCACTTCCTTTTTTGGAGTGGTGAAGTACTGTTCAAACACAAAATGATAAAACTCGAACTGTAAGTTCATCATGTGATGTAGAGATACATAGTAATTGTGGGGGTTTTTTGTTTGTTTGTTTTTTAGAAGCCATGGTAGGAATTATGGAAGGGGTGTGCACAGAAGAATCTTTTCAAATGTTAGAGCAGGGGGAATCGAGAATCTAATTTTAATGATGTCCAAAAGCCACGTCTTTCATTCTTATACATTTGTATTTGATTGCTTAAACTTTTTGAATGTGTTTGTGCAGATGACTGAAGGAGGCCATAGAATTAGGAGGTTTCAGATATTCTGGGAATTGAGTTATAGGTGCTTTTAAGATGTCAAGTGAAGATGCTGGTATCTGAATTTGGTCCTCTGCATGGGCAGTTAAGTGCTCTTAACTGGCTATCCTCTGCTAATATGCTATTTCTTTTTTTAATTTATATTATTATTATTATTAATTATTATTTTATTCTTTAATTCTTTTTACAGTCCAGACTTCTTCATCCCCCATCTGGTCTGCTTCCTAACTACTGCTCCCCCTCCCATCGCTCCTACGTCACCCCTTTCTCCAAAAGGATGTCCCCACCTCTTACCCCCACCCCACCAGACCTTGCCACTTCCTGGGGCCTCAAGTCTCTGGAGGGTTAGGGGCATCTTCTCCCACTGAGGCCAGACCAGCCAATCCTCTGATGTATATGTGTGGGGGGCCTCATATCAGCTGGTGTATCTGCCTGGTTGGTGGTTCAGTGTCCAAGAGATATCTGGAGTCCAGGTCAGTAGACACACCTGGTCTCCCATAAGGTCACCCCTTCCTCAGTTTCATCCAGCATTTCCCCATTTCAAGCACAGGTATCCCTGGCTTCAGTCCATTGGCTATGTGCTAGTGTCTGCATCTGACTCTTTCAGCTGTTTGCTGGGCCTCTCAGAAAATAGGCATGCTAGGCTCCTGTCTGCAAGGACACCACAGCATCAGTTACAGTGCCTTTGAGCTGGATCCCAGTCTGACCCCGTCACTGGACCTCCCTTTTCTCATCTTCTTCTCCATTTTTGTCCCTGCAGTTCCTTCAGACAGGAAAAATTCTGGGTCAGAGCTCTTGACTGTGGGATGGCAACCCTATCCCTCCATATGATGTCCTGTCCCTCCAGTGGAGATGGACTCTACAAGTTCCCCCTCACCACCATAGAGCACTTCATTCCAAGGGGCCTCCCTTTGAATCCTGAGAGTCTCTCACCTTTCAGGTCTCTGGTACATTCTAGAAGGTCACCCCACCTCCTACCTCCTGAGGCTGCCTGTTTTCATTCTCTCTGCTGGCCCTTAGGGATTTAGTCCTCTTCAACCCCTGCCCCAATGCCTGATCATGTTCCCTACTTCCCATCCCTGTCCTCTCTTCCACCTGGTCCCTCCCTTCCTCTGTTCCCACCCATAATTGCTTCCTTCTCCCTCCCAAGTGGGATTAAGGCATCTTCATTTGGCTTGCTAATTCAACAACCATTATTTCTTTTGGGGAACAATGTATTGTTGAAATAGCATCATGTGAATCTGCGTTTACACGTGTGAACTTTAATAATTTTAATAGATGTGAATTCATCATTTGGAAATTGCAATAGGTTGTTTATTTGCAAATTTAAGGTCAGTGATATTATGAGGAGGTAATAGTGAAAATCCAAAAGTTATTTTGCTGCAGGAATATGTATCGTAAATTTCTCCTTAAATTCATTTTCCCTTTAAAGTCCAATGAAAACTACTCATATTAAATTATACCTGTAAAAGAAGTTTTCAAGGCAAACTATGAGAAAGAATGATAAATTTTATTTGATATACAGAAAAATATAAAATGACTTTATAAAAAGTACATATGTATTGACAAAGCAGAATGCATGAATAAAAGTTTATTGCATTTCTTTTTTATTATTTTTTTTCTGGTTCCCTCCTCTGAAAACCTCCTAACCCATCCCTCCTCCCCCTGCTCACAAATCCACCCACTCTAACTTCCCTCTCCTGGCATTCCCCTATACTAGAGCATCAAGGCTTCTCAGGACCAAGGCCCTTTCCTCCCTTTGATGTACAACAAGGCCATCATCCTCTGCTACATATGCTGCAGGAGCCTTCATGTATACTCTTTGGATGGTAGTTTAGTCCCTCGGAGCTGTGGGGTTGCTGGGTGGTTCATATTGATATTCCTCCTAAGGAGCTGAAAAACCCTTCAGCTTCTTGGGTCCTTTTTCTAGCTCCTCCTTTGGAGACCCTGTGCTCAGTTCAATGGTTGGCTGAGAGTTTCCCCCTCTGTATCTATCATGCACTGGCAGAGCCTCCCAGGTGACAGCTGTACCAGGTTCCTGTCAGCAAGCACTTTTTGGCCTACACAATAGTGTCTGGGTTTGGTAACTATGTATGGGATGGATCCTCAGGTGGCACAGTCTCTGGATTGTCTTTCCTTCAGTCTCTGATCCACACTTTGTCTCTGTATCTCCTCCTGTGGGTATTTTCTTCCCCTTCTAAGAAGAACCAGAATATCCATACTTGTATCTTCCTTCTTCTTGAGCTTAATTTGTTCTGTGAATTGTATCTTGGGCATTCCAAGCTTCTGGGCTAATATTCACTTATTAGTGAGTTCATATCATGTGTGTTCTTTTGTGATTGGGTTACCTCACTCAGGATGATATTTTCTTCTTCTTTTATAAAATGTACATCTGTATTCACAAAGCTGAGTGCATGAATAAAAGTTTATTCCATTTCTACAAACACTTATTTTCTCCATTTTGAATAATTTTACCTGGCTATCAATTTATTCTTTTTGATTCATATTTTGAATTAATTTTAAGTCAAATTGTCATATTAACATGGTAGTTAATTACTCATAACAATAGGTAGTTTAACATAGCTATGAATTTTAGAAAAATTATGAAAACTGAATTGCCTCTTATGCTTTTAACATTTATTCTTTGTTTTCATAGGCATATGATTGTGAATATTTCATAACATTTGCATGGTGTTTTCTTAATGTCATTTTTGAGAATCAATTTTTTATAACAATAATAGATTAAAGTTTACTCCTTTTGGGTGCCTTCAAAAGTTTTTAACTATGTATCCATCCATGGACACAATTTCTAATGTTCTTATTTTCCTCTACCACCTTTTTTTTCTTTTTTATATTATTTCTCACCTTTTATATCTGAAAATAGTTTTAATTTTAGAAATTAAAATCTGTGTTTATGATCAGAATATCACTGTATCTTTACATTATCCAAGAACTGCTATAAAACCAGTGTGCTTACCTATCTTCTGATCTTCATTTATTCTGGTATTCTGCGATTTCACTAAGTACTTTCTCTTGCATATATTACCGAGTTTTATATATTACAGAGGGGGGAAATGTGATGGATATATATTATATAAAATTATTTTCTTAAGAAGAAACATTAATAAGTTAGAAATATCTATTTTCCATATTATTTTCTAATTATTTCTGGATCACAAATAAACTTGGTAATGAAACTTGTTCCAATTTCCTGTTATTTCTAATGTTTTGTGAATTTCTTGTACATTTGTTTCTGGGAACAGGGTCCTGTACAGGAGTATCCTAACATGCTATTGATCAGAAGCACTGTTAGTCCTGTGTTGATTTCACCTCTGCAGGGTTAGGATGACAGCACTGTACACAGTATGCAGCACAGTTTTTCTAAAATAATATATCCATAATCATATCCAAGAACAGACACAATTTTAGGTTTCCTTTCCACATTTTCATCCAATTAAATTCATTCACCAGTTTCTGTCAATAATATCAATTTACATAGTGGTGTCCACAAGATGAGTATGTAGTATGCCTCATTTTCCCTAATGTACAAAGAAAATCATTCCATATTTTGCCATTAAGTGATAAGTGATTATAAGTGATTTGTAGAAGATACCTTTTATTCTGCTGAAAAAAGTTAATTTTCCTTTCATTCATATTTAAATTTATTCATTGTGATCATCAAAAGCCATTATTTTTCAGCTTATCTTTGACATTTATTGAACTAAGCATACAATTTATTCTATTGACAGAAAAATCATCAATTCGTTCTTCTGAATAGTAAATCAATGTTACGTGTTCCTTTCAAATTCATGTCACACATAAATATAGTATATATACCATACTCTCAACTACTTTAGGAATAAAACTGAAAGGTGGTGATTGTACAGCCCTGTGGATATATTTTAGGAATCATGATATAATATTGTGTTATCTTAAAAGAAAAACCTTGTGCTCATTGTCATTTTATATTCTTTTCAAGCTATTGGCCACCAGAAATTTATTGGTTTTTATGACTGTGCCTGACATTTCATAAGGAGAGGTATAATCACTTCATGACATTTTTTTCTGCTGGGCTTTTTCACTTAACCTATTGCTGAAATAGATTTTGTTCATTCGTTTGTTGATTTTGTATTACTTTCTGTTTGAGACAAAGTCTTAGGCAACCCAGGCTAGTCTTAAAATTAGGAGGGGATGATTTTCAATTTCTGGCCACTATGCCTCATTTTCAATATTGGGAAACAAAATCAAAGCTTTGCGGATGGACAAAAGGGGATAATGTCCAGCAATTCAAGGTTTATGCAATCTTTCTCATACTCAATACTTACCCTTTTTTCTTTTTTATACCTTATACTCCATTGATGGCTATAACATATTCTTGCATCTTATTAATTCGTTTAGTGATAGACATTTGGTTATTTCTACTCACAGTGTACAATTAATAATCCTTATATGAAAGACCATGTGAATATTTTTCAGTATACCTACATTTATTACAATAAGAATAAAATTCTATTTTATTTGTTTGTATATATATGTGTGTGCATGTGTGTGTTTGTGCACATTAGTCTACATGACTAAATGTGTATGTGTGTGTATGTAGGTATATCCTCATATCTATCCTCATAGGTTGAGGCCAGAAGAGGTTATTAGACCTTTACCTGTACAATTTTCCACCAATATCTTTGAGGCAAAAACTCTTGTTAAATCCAAGAACACATCAAAATGATCATCCACCATGATCAAGTAGGTTTTATCCCGGGAATGCAGGGTTGGTTCAATATACGGAAATCCATCAATGCAATCCACTACATAAACAAACTCAAAGAACAAAACCACATGGTCATTTCATTGGATGCTGAAAAAGCATTTGACAAAATTCAGCATCCTTTCATGCTTAAAGTCTTGGAGAGAACAGGAATTCAAGGCCCATACCTAAACATAGTAAAAGCAATATACAGCAAACCGGTAGCCAGCATCAAACTAAATGGAGAGAAACTTGAAGCAATCCCACTGAAATCAGGGACCAGACAAGGCTGCCCCCTTTCTCCTTATTTTTTCAATATTGTGCTTGAGGTACTAGCTCGGGCAATTCGACAACATAAGGAGGTCAAAGGGAAACAAATTGGAAAGGAAGAAGTCAAACTATCATTATTTGCAGACGACATGATAGTCTACCTAAGTGACCCACAAAACTCCACTAGAGAGCTCCTACAGCTGATAAACAACTTCAGCAAAGTGGCAGGTTATAAAATCAACTCAAGCAAATCAGTGGCCTTCCTATACTCAAAGGATAAGCAGGCTGAGAACATAATTAAGGAAATGACCCCCTTCACAATAGCCACAGACAGTATAAAGTATCTTGGGCTGACTCTTAGCAAACATGTGAAAGATCTGTATGACAAGAACTTCAAGATTCTGAAGAAGGAAATGGAAGAAGACCTCAAAAAATGGGAAAACCTCCCATGCTCATGGATCAGTAGAATCAATATAGTTAAAATGGCCATTTTGCCAAAAGCAGTATACAGATTCAATGCAATACCCATCAAAATCCCAACTCAGTTCTTCACAGAGTTAGAAAGAGCAATTATCAAATTCATCTGGAACAACAAAAAACCCAGGATAGCTAAAACTATTCTCAGTAACAAAAGAAAGTCTGGGGGAATCAGTATCCCTGACCTCAAGCAATACTACAGAGCAATAGTGTTAAAAACTGCATGGTATTGGTACAGTGACAGGCAGGAGGATCAATGGAACAGGATTGAAGATCCAGAAATGAACCCACACACCTATGGCCACTTGATCCTCGACAAAGAGGCTGAAAACATCCAATGGAAAAAAGATAGCCTTTTCAACAAATAGTGCTGGTTCAACTGGAGGTCAGCATGCAGAAGAATGCGAATTGATCCATCCTTGTCTCCTTGTACTAAGCACAAATCCAAATGGATCAAGGACCTCCACATAAAGCCAGACACTCTGAAGCTAATAGAAAAGAAACTGGGGAAGACCCTTGAGGACATCGGTACAGGGAGAAAGTTTCTGAACAGAACACCAATAGCGTATGCTCTAAGAGCAAGAATTGACAAATGGGACCTCATAAAATTACAAAGTTTCTGTAAGGCAAAGGACACCATCAAAAGGACAAATCGGCAACCAACAAATTGGGAAAAGATCTTCACCAATCCTACATCCGATAGAGGGCTAATATCCAATATACATAAAGAACTCAAGAAGTTAGACTCCAGAAAACTGAACAACCCTATTAAAAATGGGGTACAGAGTTAAACAAAGAATTCTCACCTGAAGAACTTCGGATGGCGAAGCATCTTAAAAAATGCTCAACTTCATTATTCATTAGGGAAATGCAAATCAAAACAACCCTGAGATTTCATCTTATACCAGTCAGAATGGCTAAGATTAAAAATTCAGGAGACAGCAGGTGTTGGAGAGGATGAAGAGGAACACTCCTCCACTGCTGGTGGGGTTGCAAATTGGTACAACCACTCTGGAAATCAGTCTGGCGGTTCCTCCGAAAACTGGGCACCTCACTTCCAGAAGATCCTGCTATACCACTCCTGGGCATATACCCAGAGGATTCCCCACCATGTAATAAGGATACATGCTCTACTATGTTCATAGCAGCCCTATTTATAATTGCTAGATGCTGGAAAGAACCCAGGTATTCCTCAACAGAAGAGTGGATGCAAAAAATGTGGTATATCTACACAATGGAGTGCTATTCAGCCATTAGAAACAATGAATTCCTGAATTTTTTATGCAAATGGATGTAGCTAGAGAGCATCATACTAAGTGAGGTAACCCAGACTCAAAAGGTGAATCATGGTATGCACTCACTAATAAATGGATATTAACCTAGAAAACTGGAATACCCAAAACATAATCCACACATCAAATGAGGTACAAGAAGAAAGGAGGAGTGGCCCCTGGTTCTGGAAAGACTCAATGAAGCAGTATTCAGCAAAACCAGAATGGGGAAGTGGGAAAGGGTGGGTGGGAGGACAGGGGAAGAGAAGGGGGCTTACAGGACCTTCGGGGAGTGGGGGGCTAGAAAAGGGAAAATCATTTGAAATGTAAATAAATTATATCGAATAAAAAATTAAAAAAAACATGACTGTGTTTCATGTTCTGAGTTTAAAATGTATGTATGAGTATGTATGTTTGTGTGTCAGTGTGGTATGTGTGTGTGTGTGTGTGTGTGTATGTGTATGTTTGTGTGTGTGTGTGTGTGTGTGTGTGTGTGTGTGTGTGCAAGGTCAATTTCAGTGTATGTGATATCATTCTAAGGAATTTTAGAAATGTATATAAATCAAAGAAAGCTTATGAAGCAACAAGCACAAGCCTCACTTTCTTATACAAGTATTCTTTCCCTTGTACATTTGTTGTCACAAAATCATGTGTTTCTGGTCCAATTTTTATTTATTTAAGTATACTTTTTGAGATATAAATTCAGATTTTTCAATATAAAAAAGAAGAAAAAAGAAAATTGAAATGAAAGGGGAGAATTGTGTTTGCTGAATATCCTGAGTTAGACTATTGGAAAGCTCTGTTACCCAAGAATATAACTGTCACATATCACCAAAACAAATGCATTATTATAATAATTTTTATCTGTAAAATATTATACACCTTACATCCTTTTAGAAAAGTCTTTAGGCCAAGGAATTCTTCCTTCTTTTCCTTTGTATTCTTTTAATTTTGTCATTTCTTTTCTTTCAACATGATTCTTCCCTTTATTGACCATGATGTGAGTAGAAACATAGGAGAAGCTTCTTGGTCACTTCCTATCAAATTTAACAGAAATATACTAAAATAGATGAAATGTACTATACCTGTGACATTCAAGATTGCAGAGTGGAATTCACAGTACTGCTATGAATTCTGGCTTCCTGCCAGCTATAGTCTGCAGCTGCTACTGTGGTTCAGAGCACAAGTCCTAGATGTCTTCTGTTTCCTAGCTTCCATGGCTGTTAGAGTGTTGGCAACTGGAGAAGCCTGTGACCTTCCTGACCCCAAGCTGAGTATTGAGAAACTTGTGACAACCACAAGCTCTTCTGTGTACTTATTGGATCACACTGGTGCCATATTTGAGCTCAATACACTTATTCATATATCTGAGCCATGAAAACATGAGGAATATTTGACTGAATGAGTGATCAGGGTTCCTCCACAAAAAGAAATACACAGACTACTTTGCAGTTGGTAGAGGAGCCTCCACCTGATACTCTTATGCTATGGCTTAGCAAAGGTACAAATATGTGTTATATAGATGTGGTCTGCATGTCAAGAGTAAAAGAAAGGACACTGCTGGCTGGCTGCTGTGTGTATGTACTTTGGCATTATGGTAACTCACTTGATGTCCCCAGAAAAAAAAATGTAGACCTAGAAATTAGAGAAATTATGGGCTCTATATCTTTTTGATGACCTGTTACTTCAGATAGCAGCTGAAACATTACACAAATACTTTAAATTTGGAATAGAGGATGATATGCCATATCTGACTCCAGTAGCATTGAAATGTGAATCAAACATAGGAAATGTTTTTTACTGTTAACTGTGACTACACCACCTGAAAGTGCAAGCATTATCTCCAACTCTCTCCAGTCAGTTGCTACAAGTCTTCTCTACCTCTTAAACACTCATGCTAACCTTTGTGCTGAGACTTTATACAAATTAGATAATAGACAAACAACCAGTAATTCAATCCTAATTTTTCATTCAACCATCTTTACTCTTGACATTCTAGCAGGATTACATGGAATAGCACTGATATCCATGATTATATGAAGTACTTTGCTCAGAGTATTAATTTTATTTAACTATAAATCCTACTTAATATGAAATGCCCAAAGCTTGCATGTAAAACATAGTACAAAAATCCTAGTTACATTTGTACCCTGCCTCCTTTCTGTTTTCAAGAGGTGACTGGGGAAAGTAGTAGTGGGTAGCATACTATGTTTCTAGGATGGTATCTTCACAACCCTTCTAGAATACACCAAGTGTCAGAGAAAAAAGTAGATTATTATGAAAAGCCATGTAAATCTGAAGTTCTAATTTCTATTCAGTAATAAAAATGTAAGGAAATGCAATCCATGATTTGCTATTCTAAAAGGCTAGATATGAAACATGACCAAATGGAAAACTGCAGATAAAAATATGGTCCCTGTCAGTTTATACAAACAAACAAATAAATAGAAAATTAAATGTTACAGAAGTGATTTTGAAAGAAACAAAACAAGTTTCATAGATAGCTATAACGCAAGGTTTTGAGAATATAGACACTAGTAGGCTTGGTGGTCGGAGTGACTAGGCCTAGTCGAGACTAGTCAAAACAAACATAGCTGTTCTTGAAAAAAATCCCCCTACCCCTCCTCTTGATACATTCAGAGAAGAAAATATTTTTGCCTAATCTCCTAGACCACCCAGTTCTTCCCCCTCTATGGAACTTATCAGCTTGGCACTCTCAAGGACTTTCCAAGGCCAGGTGCAGATCGCATAAAGAGAAGTTGACTGACTTGGCCAAGAATACCCCTTGAGCGAATTAACCTATGCCTGAAGAGATCCTTTATCTTGTATTCTACCAATCACAGTTCCCAACTAGCCCTGTTACTGGTGACTGCCCCCTGTAAAGTATAAAAAATGTGTGCTTTCTCTGTTTGGGGTTGTTGCTTCCTCCCTTGATAGGCACAACCCCAATCATGTGTATCAATCAATCAATAAGCCTCATGCTTTTGCAGCAATCTCTTGTCAAGCTGTGGTCTGTGGGGTTGTGCCCCTGAGCTGAGACCCTGGAGGGTCTCCTAAGTTACAACAATTTGGCCTCAAACATATCTATCCTGAAATCCAAGTGGGAAAATAAGTCATTTAATAGGAAAAGGAGGAGAAAGAGGAAGAGGAGGAGGAGGAGGAGGAGGAGGAGGAGGAAGAGGAGGAGGAGGAAAAGAAAGAAGAACAAGAAGAAAGGAGAAGAAATTTAAATTCATCATATAAAAATTATGAATACTAGATAAATTCATTTGTAAAAAGTGGGCACATTTTGGTTTAAACTACAAAATAAACTGATTTTATGGAAAAGCAAACAAGAATAAGAAGATTGCCCAGTGTTCTGTGCTAAAAAGGCAGATAAACACTGGGTACAAACATATTAGCACCTTCTTCCAAAGGCGTAAACTGATTCAGTCCAACTAGCATATTCATGACAATCCTGAAGGAATTTGAATAGTCAGTGTAATTATTCAGAAAAATAGAAATAGAAAACAGAATTGGTGGACTAAAGCTGATGAAATCTTTCGTCTACTTACATTTATGTTTTGTAAATACAATCAGTGAACCAAGGAAGATGATTATTTTAACAGTTCCTAGCTATACCCGGTTATCTATATCTCTTTTGAAGAATTCTCTTCAACTCATTTAAGATAGAGTGTATGATTAATGTACTCTTCCATCACCTTATAATCTATTGTAGGATATAGCACTTTCTCTCTTTGCAAGCACATCTCAGCTTCCTAGATGTCTGACACTACCTATTTTATACCCTTCATTCTCTCTACATACCTACTCTTACCCTACATCTATTTGGATAAGAAAAGAAATACAGAGGAGTATGAGAGGATAGGGAAGGCTAAGATGTTTCATATATTTTTGATTCTATTCCATGTAAATATAAAACTTTTTCTAATGGGTATCAGAGTTAGTAATTTAGTTGCTAGTATACTCTCTTAATAAGCACAAGAAGTATAAAGATATATTTTAGATCCTTTTATTGTTTCTATGATAAACTATCCCAATGAAAGCAATTTTAAAAGGAAGTATTTGTTATAGCTCACAGTTCTAGATACAGTATCCATGCAAGTGAGCTCAAGAAGATTGAAGCAACCTTTTACATTATATCTACTGTCAGAATAAAACAGCAATGCAGATATGTTAGCATTCACCTTTATTCTGTTTTGTGTAATCCTGGGAATGGCTCTGCCCATTATAAACTTTGGTCCTCCCTCATCAATTAATGTAACAAAGATAATCTCTTATGCTCATGTCTAGAGATGCATCTTCTAAGTTGCTCTATATATTAACAAGATGATAATTAACATGCTATTTTTTTAAAAAAAAAAAGAAACATCAGAGGAATTATTACTACATTGCAATTGTGGTAGGAAAATTGGCTTTCAAAGTACAGGAACACAGAGATTTGTTATCCTGTGAACCATTAGATAATATTACCTTTCTAGGCAATGAATTGTAGTGAATAAACTCAGTCAGAACAACCCCAATGGTTTTGCTGTAAATGCACATTTCTTTGACAAGTGATCTCAGGGTATCCGTTAAGAGTTGTAAATCATAGGTAACTCTGATGTAGGATTGATCTGATTCTCAAACAGTGGGTCAAACTTAATAGGTAATGAGGTTGAGGTTGCTTTTGATGAATCCTGAGTTTCTTTTGAACATTTTATAGGCAATCCATAGTTTATCTAGGCTGAAAACATCTGTTCATTAGATCTGACTGATGTGTTTCAGCATTCAGTACTATTCCTATATTGATAGATCTTTGCTTCTTATTGTCCTGTGCTAAGTTTTCATTGCCAGTTTAATGGGATTAGCATCACCATTAGAGGCACTTGTAGAAACATCCACCTAAAAGACCTACTTCATTGTGATTGTATCTTCCTATTGTCTAGGATAATCAACTGAATATAAAAGCAAAATAATCTTAATATCAGCATTCATCTCTCTGCCTCCTAACTGGTAATACCATGCAAATAGTTGTCCAAACTCTTGTCACCATGCATACCCCACCATAATCTACTCTAACTTTTATAAAGTATGACCCAAATTAATCTCTTTATTAAGTTGCTTCTTTTTCATTTATGTGTCCACATTACTGAGAACAGTAATGAAAAATGTACATTTAACATATATTCTAGGAAATAAATGCCATTTTTATTAAATAATATATGTATAATATATGCACATGTATATGCACATACATGTATATATATACATATGTGATTGCACATTTAAAACTATATCACCACATTGTCATATAACACATAAATTAATATGAATCGGTATTGGTAAAAATCATTTGAACTATGTAGTGTTAGAGAAATGAATGGCATGTATATTATTAGATTTTGCTTATCTTTAGATTGCTTTTTTTCCTCTAAGAAGTTTCTGTGTAATTCCACAACATGTTGAACTAAAAAATTAGAAGAGCACCAAGAGTGATGTTTTCCTATGAACGTAGCATTGATATGGTGCCATCAATGAAGGATGTCATGCAAAATGCAAAATGCAAAGTGAAGTTCATTTTGCGGATGATCTCAAAATTGTTTCTCTGTCTTGCTAATGCAGTAATTAAATTGACATATACTTAGTGTCACCTAGAATGTTTTCCTGGAGATGCATCATATTATCCCATTTCCTGCTTTAGTTTATACTATGTTTCCCCTGACTCTGTGTGAACACTCAGTGACTATTTGGGGTAGGGGTAGACCAGACGATTATAAATTAGTAAGTTCTCTTAGTAGAAAGTGTTCATCTGTTCAAACCGCTACAATAGAAGTAGCACATATTATGTGACTTAAGTATTCTCTTCTCAGATTGCTGGGATCTGGGAAATCCAAGAGCTAGATAAACACATATTCATGAAGTGTCTTATTTCAGGGTTGTAGACTGCTGTCTTCTTGCTGTGTCCCCACATAACAGAAGAAAAGCTAAAACATTCTTAGTGGTCTTGTTTATGAGGTCATTAATTTCATTCATGATAATCATCACCTTCTAAAAGCTCCATCTTCTGAGGGCTATGAGTTTTGAGGTTAGATTTTTCAGCATGGAATTTGGTATAATATGAAATTACTCTCCCATAGCAGTAGAGAATATAATGTATGTACCTTGTCTTAGTCAGGGTTTCTATTCCTGCACAAACATCATGACCAAGAAGCAAGTTGGGGAGGAAAGGGTTTATTCAGCTTACTCTTCTGCATTGCTGTTCATCACAAAAGGAACTCAGGACTAGAACGCAAGCAGGTTAGGAAGCAGGAGCTGATGCAGAGGCAATGGAGAGATGTTCCTTACTGGCTTGCTTCCCCTGGCTTGCTCAGCCTGCTCTCTTATAGAACCAAAGAATACCAGTCCAAAGGTGGTACCACCCACAAGGGTCCCTCCCCACTTGATCACTAATTGAAAAAATGCCCCACAGCTGGATCTCATGGAGGTACTTCCCCAACTGAAGCTCCATTCTCTGTGATAACTCCAGCCTGTGTCAAGTTGACCATAAAACCAGCCAGTACATACCTATACTATTACATTGAATATTTCAAAACATAAAATATTGCATCCTTTTTCTTTTTAATATTCAATATTATACCAATGAGCCTAGTTTAAAGACAGTAAAATCCGTAGTCTTAAATTCTCTGACCTTAAGCACTTAAAGATATTTCACTTGAAAAATTCTATTTGTGAAGTCATAATGAAACAAAAATCAGGACTTGCTTTTAAAATTGAAGCATGGAATATATGTAAGCACCACCACTATTCCTTGAACCTAGAAATTATAATTGAACTACTGCTATATGTAGCTATTCCCTCCCAGTTGAAATTCTATCCTAAAGAAAGGTAGACATATCATAAGATCTTACAAAAAGATGTAAACAAAACTTAAGAATTTTAAATACCTAATGAAATACACAGGCACTGGGATGATGCTGAAATACATAAAATCAAAGATCCATTCCTTCATTCACTAGTAATAATTTCCAGGGAGAAGACATTCTCCAGAGAGTCTAGCTGCCTACAAGTTGTTCAGATACCTATACTGACAGAGTTTTATTGATGTGTCAGCCATGTTGGGGACAGTATTTGGCAATGCAGCTACCATTAAGTTCTCATGTTACTCCACATAAACTCTTACTATTCTGTGCCTTTGAAAGTGCACCCAGTCCACTCCACCATCACTAAACTAGAGTTGAGTAGAAGTGCTTCTTTTCTCTGTCATCAGTGCTCTATCTGGAGAGACAAAATGTTTATGTTTACCCAGGTAATGTCACCTAGCATAACCACTATCATTCCTTTGCTTGTTGCTACAATCTCGCATGGAGGGATTTTTGAATCTCATATACTACTCAGAGATGTATCTGAATTTAAAAATCAGGATATAACAAAAAATTATCATAAACCTTGGGAGTGATCTTGAGCTGATCTGAAAAAAAAAATCAATTGTTCAGGGTTATTGTCTGGCCTCTACAACTTATGCCCTTTTATCTCACTCATGGCCTTGGTAAAATAAATAATTCAGAATAATTGATAGGATATTAAAGTTTATATATTAAATTATGCTTTAATCCTCTCATCTTGATTCAGTTTTGGATGTATTTTTAACATATTTTCTACAATAGCATATGTTAAATTACATAGATTTTATCATTTAAAATTCTGCTAAGTCTCAACCTTGTATAGCTGCATAAAATTAACCTCTGAGTAGCAAATTCCAGAGACATCTGGAAACACCAAACACTGATATTCAAAAGAATGCATTATGTACTATACAACACATCTTGGAGGAAATAAAATTGCTAAAAGCTATATATTTAATTATGCATGACCTGAATACTTTTGGAAGAAATTTAATGTGTTCAAATAAGCAATGTTTCAGAAGACACATTCAAAAAGAAATGCAAAGTGACATCTCTTTTTGTGACTTATTTTCTTATTCAATGGAACTCTACTCCTAAAAAAGAAACATGAAAAAGATCCACTTAGTGGGTCACTGGTATTAGAAAAAGATGCAAATGAACAACTAAACTTCACTGCACACACATCAAGCTGTTTACTCTCCTGGGCATTATTCAGTGCTTGGCTTAATATTTTCCTAACATTTTAAGAGATTTTCCAATTAAATATTAATACTCTTCCCCAAAAGGAAGTGAGATTTATTGTCCTAAGGAGATGTGGAGAGGAGAGATAGCGATCTGCATGAGTAGTTAGAATAAAGAACTGAAGAAGAAGGTTCATTAAGGAAAACATGCTGAGCCTACATTATCACATATACCAAAGTGTCACATCTAGAAGCTGGAGTTTAAATATGTGGCAATATTCAACAGGAGGTGGGTAGAGCTTCAGTTGACTGAGACTACACCAGGCAAGGAATTCCACAAGACAAATATCAGCCATGTGCCTACACAGAGGCCTTCTTTCTGTATTTTGTATTAATCTTCCATTTTTTATACTAAAATACTAAAGGGAAAATAAAACTTAAAGAAGGGAAAGTTTATTTTGGCCCCTGTTTGCAAAGATTTTAGGAATGTTCCCTTGTTCCCAACACTGTGAGTCTAAGGTGATGTGGAGCACCAAACTCAAAATTGCATGTAATAGCAAATTACCTTGTGTAACTAAGGGGGTTAAGCACGGACAGTGGGAGAATAAGGATACATTCCTCAGTTTTGCTCTGGACTAGACACAAGCAAGGGTTATCTGGGTATAGTGAACCTCAGTAGGAATTTTTTTTTTCTTTTAGATTAGCCTGATTTAAGTCTATGGGTTGTTTTCTTGAGTAAAGACTGATGCAGCAGTGTCTAGCCTATGGTGGGATATGAGTTTGTTAAGCAGGTCATCCTTGTTTTAAAACACAAACTGGGTGAGCTATGGAGAAAAATCAATTTAAGAAAAGCATGCCTTTGTGGCCATTTCTTCAGATCCTCCTCCAGGTTCTTGCTTGTATTCCTATCCTGACTTTCCTTAGTGAAGGACTGTGATTGCAATGTGGAAACATGGCTTCATGGTGATTTACTTCAGTGCCTGTTGTTGGATGTTCAAGTCTAATAAATCTTTCCCTCAAGAAGTTGGTTTTCGTAAGAGTTTCCATGTGTTGTCACAGCACAGGAAAAAGAAATGAGAAGGAAGCAGACAAGCAGGAGGAGGTGGAGAAAATTGGAACACACATTATATATGTCTTTTAAAGACTCAACCACAGTGAACTCCTTTTCCCAAGAAGAATTTTCCTCCTGATAGCCTATTCAAGTCAAAACTAATTATTTGACGAAGAATCTGTTCTTATAATGCAAAATCTACTTAATAACTCCACTATCTGAGGGCCAACATTTCTGGTATAGACACTTAATAATGACACTTAATACATTTGTAATTCAAATCACAATAATTAGAAATGAAACAAACCTCTCCAGACTTCTTAGTCATGTTTGCACCTGAATCTGTTTTTTTGTTGTTTTGTTTTTTGTTTTGTTTTGGTTTTTTTGTTGTTGTTTTTGTCTTTGTGGAGCTGTACATAAAAGAAACCTCTTGTGACCTCATTCTCTGCTTTAGACTACCTGAGTCTAGTAACTACATTTCCTCTAAGGTTGGACCAAGGTTTCTTTAGATACAAATGAGTAGTTAGAATATTTGGAGATGACAAAAATCTAATTTCCCTTTGTGGAATTCAACAGGAGCTACTGTGCTCTGGTTAAAGATATCCCTAGACGTTTATTCCAGCTCCAGTGTTCCCTGAAGTGAAAACTTAAGGCTTCTTTGGAAATCAGTTGTGTTGGAACATGTTTTGTTGGGGCAAACATGTGAAGGAATGTTTAGCTGAAGTAGACATAGGGCAAAGGATGTTCTGTTAAAGTAAGCATGTGAAAGGACAAGTGATAAAGGATATTTTTGCTAACTATATACATGTATTAGTTTTCCTTATATTATTTAGCTGAGCTCTATTTGTCAGGACTCTATAGAGACAAACAAATCAAAAACCTTTTGGTGGCATGTTGTGGTGTTTTGTTGCTTTATGGACTTGGTCTGATTGGCAGAGTGTTGTCAGCTGAGACAGATGTACTTGTTAAGGGAAGACATGTGTTGAGTCAAGATCTGGGGAGGACATGTAATATTTGGAGGGAAATAAATTGGACTCAACAAACAGTGGAAGAGACTGAGCTTGGTTTGTTTATAGAGTTAGCTGTGTAATGTTTGTTGGTCTCATGTCTTTGTTGATCTTTGCTTTGTTGGGAGAGGCATAGGAAAACACTTTTGTTGGTAGATTTGTTTTCTGTCTTTTGGTTGGTTGTTTTCTTGGGGGGTGGGTGTGGTTGCTTGTTTTCGTTATTTTTGGTCCCAGAGGCTGAGGTCAGGCTGTCTTCTGTTAGGTAGTGTCACCATTGTTTTTTGTTTGATATCTCAACTCTATCAAACTGGACAATTGGTGTATATATGAAGTGTTTTCAAGTAGATGGAGCACTGTTTGTTGACCTCTGAACTGAACTGTCAATTTTCATACCCTACAGACAAGAGTTGATCTAAAAAAACCTTTCTAAATATGCCAACTTCTCCTTATATCCTTTCTTTTCTACTATCTCTGGAGGGTGGTACGCTAAAAGGAATATTAAAGCATTAAGAACCATCATTAAGAAAAAATTAAAGATACAGTGCCTTTTGGAAACAATGGAATGAAGAGACTATGGACACTCCCTTGCCTTATTCATGCTGTCAGCAATGTTTTTTACTGGAGAACTTCCAATAAATAGTTCCCCTAAAACTTCCAAATGTTCCATTCTTCTAAAATTCATTTTTTTCCTTTCTATCATAAATACTACCTAGCTTGGTGTTGAAAGTGGAGCTGCTAATTAATTTAGTTTATATTCGCTCTTTTTTCAACCCTGTTTGAACATACCCATCAAATTGAACAGAGACAGCCAAATGCATTCCAACACAACTGACTTTCTAAAGAACCCTTAAGTTTCAACTTCAGGGCACATTGGAGCTGTGGGTATAGATTTCTATGGATATATTTAAACAGAACCCGGGGGCTAGCTTTTTAGTTTCCACTTTGGCCAGCAGAGTGATTTATGAGTCTGTTAGGAAGATAGTATAGCCCCACAGCAATGCACAGTAGCCCCCATCTAATTCCCCAAAAGGGAATTAGATAATTTTTTTCAGCTCCAAACACTGCATTTGTGGCTTAAGAAACCTGGGTCCAGCCTTAGAGGTAGATCTCTCATATGTATTCCTCGTATTTGAATGTCTATATCCATTGGTGTTGAAAGTAGATCTGATTCCAAAGAGGTCTGTATTTTTACCACTAGTTTATTTTATTAATTATTCTATGCTTTAAAAAATAAAAGTCATATTTTATTTCAACTTCTACCCTCTCCATTCTGTGATGAGGACAGTGCTTTCTAAAGTATAAAACAATTTTATCTACTCTAAATGAACAATTAACATAAATTCAGCCTTTTAGCAGAGAAATGAATTCTCCATTTTGAGCACCATAGTTTATTTTCAAATCTTCTGTACACTTCAATAACTCAAAAAATTCTGCAAGCTATTACTCCAAAATGATTTTTGGCTTCCAAATTGTTAATATTAACAAGATGGGCTTTATTCTTGTCCTGCATTTCCATATCACTCTTAATGAAATCATGTTGAACCAATCAAATTCTTGGATGGTTGACCTTTATTAACTGTTAATTTGGAAACATGATTTCAGAAGGCTCTATTTTATAATGAAAAAGAAAACAGATATAAGAGTGCTTCTCATTGGCCAAAGTAGTAAAAGATCCTTTGAGGCATGTATAAATTAAGCCTTGAAATATGAATGATAATATGAATCAATGTATGTTAATACATCAGACTGCATTAATTTGACTACTTTAGTCATGCAGCTTCCTGTTTTCTGTGTCTATGTGACTCTTAAAGTAGACCAACAAATGCTTGTCAAACAAGATACAGTCTTTATTTCACAGAATTTATTTAATCTTTTCCAGTCTCAAATGTGGTTTTATTTTTTTCCTACTTTAATTTCTTTCAAGAGTGCATATGCTGTGTAATGATTCTTTCAAGCACTTTTGTATTTTACTATGTACAGGGCACCATGTGAATACATGAGTATCACATACAGACCTTTTTACCAGTTACCTGATCTTAAGCTCTCTATGCATTATTCATATAAAGAATGAATGTGTACTCTTGAGACTATGATCTCCAGGATGAAAAGCAAGCTTTCATAATTTAAGAGGTAAGACAGCAGTGCTCACTCTTTGCAGGAGCTGTTAATTACACGGCACTTTCAGCTTCCTATGCCTTGAGCCATCTAATAGTCCTTCTACCACCGATCTTGTATCATAGTCATTCTGTAGTAAACAATCAGAAAAAGAAAAGGATAGAAAAAAATCACCTCTAGCACTAACCAGTTAAATTTCAGTTTGGTTTATTTTGGTCATTTTTAAAATTAATGTAGAGATCAGTATGTGGCAGACAGATAATAAAAAGACAGAGAGTGTACTGTTGTATAAAGTTTAACCACTTATACTCAGGTACTTATCAAAATTGTCCCTTCTGATCCAAAAGTCAAGGTATAAGAAAGATAAGCTGTATATGTAAAATATATGTAAATTTATCATTTACATTGATACAAAAATATCATTGAAGGGTGTAGCAGTAAATAAATGAGTGACTTACAGTGGGTAATTAATGTCAAGTTTAAGAAAAGTCATTTAAACAGTATTACACAGTCTTCTGTTTTCAGAACAATAAGCTAAGACCAAAAGAGTCAACTAACCTGGACCCTTGCAGACTCTCAGAGTCTGAACCACCAAGAAAAGTACATACACAAGCTAGACCTAGGCCCCCATGCTCACATGCAGCAGATGTGCATCTTGACCTTCATGTGTGTCCTGAACAACAAGAACAGGGACTAACCCAAAAGCTCTTGACTGTATGTGAGAGAAGTTCTACTAGCTGTGCTGCTTTATCTGGCCTCTGTAGAAGAGGAAGTACCTAGCCTTATAGAGCAAAGTCTTGAACAGCCAGGAAGGATAGGAAATACACAACCCTCTCCAAACCCCAGCTCAGAGAAGAACTGGATTGGGGGGACAATTGGGGGAGGGATGACTCCAGGAGGGGGGCAGAGAGCAAATGTAAAGTGATTTAAAAAAAAAGAAATAAATCTCGCTAGGGTGACCTTCATTTGGGGCATAGATATTCAGAATTGACACTTCCTTGTGGTGTATTTTTCCTTCGATGAATATGAAGTGCCCTTTCCCATCTTATTTGATAAGTGACAGACAGGGTTACTATCCCACAGTCAAAATTTTCTGACCCAGAAATGTCCTGTCTAAAAGAACTACAGGGACAAAAGTGGAGAAGAAGCTGAATCCAATGACTGGCCCAACTTAGGATCTACCTCACCAAAGCCTAACATACTATTAATGCTGTGATGTGCTTACAGATGGGAGCCTGGCATGGCTGCTCTCTGCAGGGCCCTACCAGCAGCTGACTAAAAGGGAAGCATATAATCACACCCAACCATTGAACTGATGTCTGGGACCCCTATGGTTGAATTAAGGGCAGTAGTGAAGAATCTGAAGGGGAGAGTAGCCCCATAGGAAGACCAGCAGTCTCAACTAAACCAGACCCCAGGGAGCTCCCAGAGACTGAACCGCCAACCAGGAACACACACAGGCTGACTGGAGGCACTTGGTACAAATATAGCAGAGGTCTACCTGGTCAGGCCTCAATAGGAAAAGATAAGTTTAATCCTTGACATACTTGAGGCCCCAGGGAAGAGGAAGTTTGGTGATGGGGGAGTACCCTCTCAGAAGCAAGGAGGAGGAGGAGTGGGATGAAGGACTGTGGGAGAACTGAAGGAGGAGGCCAATGATTGGAATGTAAATAAATAAAGTTAAAAAAATCTCACTTGTTACAGACGGAGTTTCAAGGAGAACCCCAGTGATGGATTTCTTTATGGTATTTCAAAATTATTATTATTATTATTATTATTATTATTATTATCATTATCACTATCATTATTATTATTTCTTTTCATGTATTTTTGGTCTTGAAATAAAGAGCCCAGCAAGCCAGAAGTGTCAATGTGGACAAGAAACGCTAAAATAAAAGCATGCTGTTTGGTTAATGAACCAGAACAAGAATAGTTTATTGAATTAAAATGTAAACAATGTCTGCAAAAACGCCACAGGAAATGCTAGAACATCCTTGTAGCCACAGCAGAAAAGAGCCAATGCATCAGGACCATGTCATGAGCAAGCTGAAACAAAGCATGGCACACTTTGGGGGCCAGAGTTCGAAAGTCCTGAAGGCAACAGAGAGCTTGCACTTCCAGATGGGTGTAGTAAAGCCTGTAAAGTAACCCATGGGTAGTAAGTGATGTATGTGAGGCTGAGAGCTCCAGCTACTACTGTGGCAAGGTTTAGCAAGTCAACTATGAAGGTGTGTAAAACAAGGAATGAAGGAATAGATAAATGGGGCCAGGAGTGCATTTCTGACACCAACTAGTATTTCCCTTGTTAACATAGACATGCATATTCCTTAGAAATTTCAGTGCTGAAGAGTACTAACAAGTCCATGCCCTAGCCTGCCCACAACAGTATCTCAGTGGGAGCAATAAGGAGAACAATACATCATGATTTTATGCCTTTCAGACGAGAAGATGCCAGCAGGAAGTCCTAAAGCATGCCAGAAGTGTGTAATGCCTTGCAAAATATCAGTGGAGACCTGGGAATGTTATATCATGGAATTCAGGGAAAGTGGTCTCAAAGAAGACAGATAAAACTATAGTGAAGATAAGTTCAGATTAACATATTATCAGACCCTAAACAGTCATGATTCCCTGCAAACATCATTAAAATACTATGAAGCTAGAAGACAGGCATTGTAAATTTGAAAATAAAATACAATATATCAGTGTAGGAGAATGCCAGGACAGGGAAATAAGAGTGGGCAGGTTAGTGAACAAGGGAAGGGGAGGATGGAATAGGGGGTTTTTGAAGAGAAAATGAGGAAAGGGGATAACATTTGAAATGTAAGTAAAATATCTGATAAAAATTCAATGTATCAAAGATGCAAAGAAGCAAAGAAATATTTTATAATTTCAAAATATAGTAAATATGGTAAAAAACAGAAGAAATATTCAGTGAACTAGGAGATCAAATATTTAGAAATCAGTATAACGGAAAGAAAGAACTTGACCATTAAATAACTAAGTGAGATTTAACACGTGTCATCACTATGCTTAGAGAAGGGAAGACAGCAAATCTCACAGATAACTCCAGATGCAATTTCTGATCTTTCACCAAATCTAGCAAAACAGTCTACTTGTTAAACTATATCCAATTTTAAATAGGAAAAAATAATCATACCAAGAAATAGTTGGTTCAAGGTTTGGAAATGAAATGAGAGTGAAAAAGTCATGAAATCAAATAGAAGACACAATACCTTTATGCTACAGCAAGGAAAATGAAATGGCAGTTCATCTCCAGCAGAATATACATTATAGGGAACAGGGAGAGATCAGAGGCACAATATTTTCTTGTTTCAAAGGAAGAAGACTGTATTCCACACTCCTAGTCTCAATAAGCACATCTTTCAAAATGAAGGAGAGAACAAGCAATCTTCAGAACAAGGGGAACTAAAGATTTAGTACCAGCAGACAGAGTCTGTAAGAATAGATAAGGGAGAAGCTCTGAACAGAAGAAAATAATAAAATAAAGGACTTGAGACTTTGTATAAGAATAAAGACCATGATAAGCAAAATCCTTGAGAGACTTGAGGCCCCAGAGATGGGGGAAGCCTGGTGATGGGGGATCATCAACTTAGTGACAGGGAGAGAGGAATGAGATGAGGAACGGGGAGTGGGGACTGGAAGGGGGGCAACAGCTGGATTGTAAAAAAAAAAGCAAATAAATAAAACTGCTTCATAACAGTCCCCCATGCACACACAAGTCACTAAACATCATTTTCTTAAATTTTCCAACGGTAGTCTGATAACTGTAAATATTATAATACCACCAGTGTACTATGAGAAGGCATAAGAATTATTCATTGATATGAATGGCAGAGGAAACAGAGGTGATTTCTCTATATTTAAACTGCTCAAATATCAGCAGTATGGTATGATAGAGTATGTTTTTATTCAACACAGAAGTGGAAATATGGGTGGGGTAATGAAACAATAAACAAAAGGCCTCCTGTGAAGAAGGGACAAAAAAGGATTGTCTTCATCCAAGCACACAGGTATGTAAGTAGGCAGCCCTAAGAAATCTATAACTAAAAGTTATGTTCATCAGCAATTGATTAAAAGTTAAAATTCCAGAAGCAATAAAGTACATGAATGTCCAAGTATAAGACAGTATAAAAGTTCAGCTCTATCTTATGGTATTAAGGATCAATATTACCATAGCAAACATTATGCCCTAAATTCATTAAGATCTTTTTTTCTTTGGCCTCCCATATCCTTAGATTAAGGAAATGCCCCACAAAGTCCAGATAATCAAGTGTATGGTGTGAATAAGTTAACAATATGTATGGTTTTGCTCTGTATCTTGACTACTCATAGTGTTGGCAGTAGCCTGCCTTATGTGACGAAGGAAGGATAGCTTTTTCGTTTTATACTTAAGAGGTTATCAATAGGGGTAAATTGGTGGGTCAGCAGTTAAGAGTTAATATTGTCCTTACCAAGGACCCAAGTTCAGTACCCAGGACATACATAGGATAGTTCCTAAATTTCCCTCCCGTTCAGGGGAAACTGAAACCTCTAACAGTTGCCTTCATGTGCAGATACACTCACATAGATATATGCATATAGTTAAAAAATTAAAATAAAACGTAAAAATATGTTGTTTACATTGTTATTTATCACAATAAGAAAAGTTGATATAAATGGTCAGATTTACAGAACATACTCAGAAAAAAAAAACAGCCATTCTCAGAAATATAAAATGTCCTCATTTTATAGTTTGTTAAAAGAAATTCTCAGAGACTTCTGTTATATGTGAACAACTGAGCTAAAGCATTCAAAGCCTTTTAGTCAAGATTCACTTTGAGAAAATGGACTGATTTGATGAAGATTTTGGGTCCTTTCAAGAAAATTTTGGAGCTTGTACATGAAAATTAAAAATAAAACCTGTTTTTAAATTAATCAAATTGAACCACATTTAATCAAATGGAACTACAATTATTTGAAAATCTGATGGGTTAGAAACATGATCCATCTAAGTAGTTTCCCTACAATTATATAATGATATAATGAACAAATTTGTTCATTAATTTCTCAGTTCTCACAAATTCATCCTTCTTAAGGTGGATTGTATTTTCAGCTTTGGAAGAGAGAGCAATTTGGTTGAATTTATATTACTGAGATGGAAAAGACTAATAATAATAAGGCTATAATAAATAACCTGATAGAGAATTAAGGAAAAGTTTTATCTAGGTGCTGGGAGGGATTTGATGGGATTATTTTAGATTGGGTGTTAAGGACCTGGCCCATTAGAAAATGTGGTATTTTACTTGTTCTCTGAAAGAATAGATACTTGGAAAGGGATGTGTTACTGGCAGAGGAAATGGGGAGAGCAAAGACACAGTCACGACTTAACATTTCCAAAAGCATAAGTATGTCAGAAACTGGAAGGAAAGCAAGAGTATTTTAGAGTATATGATGAAAGAGTCTATAATTTCATGTTGCTTAACAAAAGCTTATGTTCTGAGGAATAAAACCTTGGGTTATTTCTTCATAAAAATAAAGTGACTTTCCACAGGCCAGAAGTTGAATCCAATTTTTCCTCGGTTACAATCCCGTGGAGTATGTTACTCTATTGAGTACAACAGGCAATCTTAATATAATGGTGTATTAAAACACAGGCAGACAGGAACAAAGTTAAAATATGGTGTAATTTCATAAAATGGAACCTTGGACAATGTTTTTAGCATGAACATAGCTTGGGAAACTTAATGTTGCTCTGGGTGTCAATAGTGAATGACTAGGAACGCTGAGAACACTGCTCTATATTATAAAAAAAATAATCAACATTATATGCATAGGATATTATCCAAATCTCACAAAAATAAACTTATGGAAATCTCTTGACTTTATACATTTGTTTGACTTTTAGACTTTTGTATCAAGAAAGCATAAAATGAATGATGTACACATTCTTCTCAAACATAAGATCTTGCAATTTATGACTGCTAGTAAAAGTACTTGGCCAGGATAATCATTTACACTATTTAATTTTATACATAATATGATGAGAAACAACGAAAGGCTTTAGCACAGGGCTGATACATTGTCAAATATATACTTAAGGCATTTTTGTAGGGCTAATAAGCACAGAATATCTACAAAAGCAGGGCCACCAAAACCAAGTTCAATGGTTAGTACAGAGGCTGTGAAGCATAACAGGGCCCAGCTGTGAAACAAATGCAAATGTACATTATATCGCCGCATGATGTTACATGACTCCATAACATTCTGTGATTATATCTTGGTGTTCTGAAAGAAGGGTGCATTTCTGATCAGGAAGTGCACAGTTCATCCACACAGTAGCTACCCAGTCTCCTGAAAGGCATTCTCTTGTTTTAGAACTACACTGGTTATCGTTTTCCCCAGAGCACTGTCAGTAAGTGGAAGACATAGGCCATACTACTACATTATGTGTTTACTAAATGAACTACATATTATAAAAATGAATTAAGTGCTTTAGTGTGGGCTCTCATATTGTCTTCACCTTTCAGTTCAGCTTGACCTAAAGTCAGATACTCAGGAGACTGAAAGTCAACAGAACAGAGTTCATTGTAGTATTTTAAGACCTTAAAGAGGAAAATGAAGTTTCAGAATCTATTATCTTTTTATACTTCCTAATAATTATGACTCATTCACATCAAACTTTCAAATATCTTGTCACAAAATAAAGGACACATTACATAGTTTCTTAATAAGAGGTTAATAAAGGGAATAAATGCATTATGCTAAAGACTTCATTTGGCTTAAGTTTAGAAACCTCCAAGTTTATCATTAAACTTAATTTCTCATAACATGTCCTAATACTGCACTTTCATTTTAATTTTCACTTTGTAGTTTATACAAAATAATGAAAATCTACTTATGGTGTGTATAAGATGGTTATACAGTAATTCCATTCCTGGTTTTCATTCAAAAATCAAAGGAACAGGATGGTGGTGATTTACATATGGCCATATAATTATCCTGGCACCAAAATTCACAAAAGACAGATACCACTTCAGAGTATACCAATGCAGAAAGTGAAAAGGATGACACACCATGTAGCTGTAATAATCACTTCTTCATCAATTAGTGTCATGAATAAATTACCCTCGTAAGTGAGAAATTATAGACAGCCCCACAGAGTCGAACAAATCTGGCAGGCTGTGCTTTCCACAAATAAAATAGAAATACTGCATTTAATTAGCCTTGATTTTTGATTTTTTAATATAAAAATATGTCTATAAAATGACAGGCAAGTATAAAAACATCCATAGGATATATTTATTTTAGTGTACCTTTCAAGACACACTCCTTTAACATACTTAGTTTATACTGTAGCCTACCACAAAACACCTATATTGTTTTAAGTAAATATATTCACCTAAAATTGTTGTACATAGGGAGGAAGACTGAAAGGAAAAGAACATTTTTTTTCAGGATCAGGTTGTAAGTAAATGTTCAACATCTATTACACGTCATGAATTGTTCCTTTGTGAGATTAGAGTAATTCTATCAAGTGACTCAATCATTGAAATAATTTATATTAGTCACAGAGAATATCCTAATTGGAATATCTGTGTATGAATTCACAAGTCTGCACTTTTTCTATGTATAAAGATGTATGTAACTCAGCAAAATCAAAAATGGTGACTGTTTCATAGCCATTCTGGTTCATGATTCACTAGAGTGGATAGTTGGAAACTATACTGTGAAGCTGTGATTCCTTCTTTCCTGGAACTAGGCATTTCTCTAAGTAGTCTACCATTCCAAAGTCTCTAATTCTACAAATCTATTATCTCTCTTTGGTATTTTTACCTGTGATATCTTTTTAGTGTTCACTCTTCTAAATCAAAATATCTGATTTCCTGCATTGGGGTGGTAGAAAAAAAAGCTCTGACTCTTCAAGAACTATTTTGTTCTATTTCCCAATGGCCCTCAGGAAGCTTATATTTCTGATAAGTGAAATTTCCTTGAAGTATACTTTGAGTCCTAAGAAAGTTGTACTTTGATAGATCCTAGTTCATTCTTTAGGTTCTTTGTCCAAACTTTTTCATCCATATATATAATACATTGTATTATAATGATTTAGTTCCATAATACAATTCATCACCTACTTGTAGCTGTCAAATTATAGGTAAACATCCACATAAAATCTCAGATTATAACAATGTAACATCAGGTATGATCTGCAATGACAAAATAATACAGACATTAGAACCTTAAGAAATAGACTTGTGTGGACAAAACCATAGGTCTTCAGTGCAAAAGTGCATTTAGAGTGAAGAATTATGAATACCTAGTTCTCATATTGGAGCAAGTCTCCTACTGGAATATATGATTCATCTTATCTTCAAATTTGTAGAAAAAGACCAACACTTGATCTGTAATATAAAGACTTGGTATAGAGCCCATGATTGCATGTAACTGACTGTTATCCAGTCAGTTCATCAACTAGTAATCCTTACTTGGACTCTTGTTTTAGACTCTCAAGTACTGGTATCCTGTGTCTGTGAATCTGGCTCTGGGTTAGACTCATTTTTACAAACTGAGTTAATAAAGCATCTTACATCATTCCATCTTTTTGTTTTCCTTTCTTTGGCCCATGGAGAATTTCGCTAGTCATTAAAGTCAGCCTTTTATTATTTTGAAGGGAATTTTCACACCTGGCATATATATCTCATGTAAGTAAAAGGGTGCACTTCTTAAATTACTCATCATGTGACATTATTTTTGAAGAAAGCATATTTTCTTTTTGCTGATATCCTTCGTAAAGGATAGAATGTAAGAGTGGGCACAGGATTAATGTGATACATCTGATTATTGGTACCCTGCTACTTGTGCTACCGCTTCTGATGATTACACGAGTTCTATTACTGTAGCTAGATATTTCTTAACATTAAAAGTAGCCACATTTTATGGCTGGCCTGCATTGGGATTCTTATCTTGTAAAAATTTGTTTCTTCATCTATGTGTCCTTCATTGTTTTATTCTATCACATCTCATTCCATATATATATATATATATATATATATATATATATATATATGTATGTAACCAATACTTTTCCAAATGTTTTTTAAAAAACCCACCTGCCATTCTAGTTCCACTTTAGAACAGAGTAAACAATTCATATTGCTCTGCATAGCCTACAAATACAGCAAAAATAGAAAGAGCTGATTTTGAGCCAATAAAATGAATATTATGAATCATTTGGAATCTTACACAGAAATCCTTTATGTAGTTCCATATGTATATTTAAATATTTTAGGTCCCATTCTAGAGATTCTTTTCAGTTCAATGCATGTCGCTCCATGGAATTTGAAACCTACTTTCAAGCTGGTTGTGAAGCAGAAGACTCATCAGCCTGTCATACAAAGCCTTGGAGATTTCCTTTTTCTGATCTGTTCTCAGATATAATTGAGAGCAACTAATTTCAGCACTTCTCTGGAGTTTACAAGTTTTCTTGTGTCACAAACAGAAGTCATAAAACACCTTATACTTTCTGAGATTTCAAGAGAAGGACAAATCTTTCTCATATTATAATTCCAGACTTTAAAATGAAGAATGAGAAAGGATATACTTCGTCAAATGCTCAAGATTTTACTTAATTCAGGGCTGTGAATAAATATCAGTTGACATTTTGTATATGTTGTTTTGTTTATTGTGTCTCAGGGGCTGCAGAGAGATGGATCAGCTGTTAAGAGCACTAGCTGCTCTTCCAAAGGATCCAGGTCAGACTCTTAGTACTCACGCAGTAGCAACGATCTGTCCAGAGATCCAGTTCTAGGGGATCAGATTCCCACTTATAGCATACACTGCACATTCATCGATGTGGTACATGCACATACTGGGAGGCAAAATACTCATAAACTTTAAAAAATAAAATGAAATTTGATAATAAATTCATCATGTATCACTCTTCCATTACAAAGCTAAATATAAGGAGAGCATCACTAAGCAAATAAAGCTGTGATTAGTCACCAGCTTTTGTCTTTATTTGATGAAGGGCATTAGCAATGGTTGCTCTCATTGTTCTTGGACTTGACAATGAATTTGAAGCTTACACCTGTTTTTTTTTTTTCTCATGATTCTACATATTATAAATTCTGCATGTAATTATAATTTCTCTTTGTCAGGTACTGTATTTAATTTCCCTGCTGGCTTTTTTGCTTTCCAGGAAACTCATGAACGCAAGTGCATCTTCTTATGGCTCAGCTTATCATACTTTAAGAAATTGAGTTTTCCAGAGTCATCATTGTCATTTGCATTTTAGAAAGGACACCACTCTGGTGAACCCAAGGCAAGAAAACTAGCTTACATCACGTGTGGCAGAATGGTAGTAGAATGTGCCACTAACTCCCAACTTGGTTGATTTTCATTTCCCTATACTGCTTTCTAAGCTGCATGGTGCCTGGCACATTTTCACTTGACAGATGGTCATGTGAGAAATGATGCATATAGCTATGCCCCTGACAATACTAGGAAGTTTATTGCTTAGACTTATTCCAAATGCATACTGGTAGGTTTTTTTCCAGTGTAAAAGGCATTGCTTTATGAAGTTTACTGAGTTAAATAAGTTATGAGAATTCAGAACATTGGGAAGAGATTAGACACAAGTAAACAAGTATATTATAATGCTATGGAAAAAAGTCCCCTTTTCTCTAAGACCTTACACTTTTTCCTCAATAAATTGAGCTGCTATGATTTTGTTTGTTTGTTTTTGAAAATACAATGCAGATAATGTTGTTTCACAGGTCAGTACAATTGAAGATGTTTCAGTCTTTAAATGAAGCACCCTGAACTGTATTAATCAGGCGGTGCTTTCTTGTTATTTTGCAACTACAGAATAGTCACCTTTTTTCTTTTTTTCTTTTTTCTTTTTTTATTCATTTATATTCTTTTTTATTCGATATATTTTTTTATTTACATTTCAAATGATATCCCCATTTCTGACCCCCCCTCCCTGAAAGTCCCATAAGCCCCCTTCCCTCCCCAGTTTTCCCACCCAACCCTTCCCACTTCCCTGTTCTGGTTTTGCCCTATACTGCTTCGCTGAGTCTTTCCAGAACCAGGGGCCACTCCTCCATTCTTCTTGTACCTCATTTGATGTGTGGATTATGTTTTGGGTATTCCAGTTTTCTAGGTTAATATCCACTTATTAGTGAGTGCATACCATGATTCACCTTTTGAGTCTGGGTTACCTCACTTAGTATGATGTTCTCTAGCTCCATCCATTTCCCTAAGAATATCATGAATTCATTGTTTCTAATGGCTGAATAGTACTCCATTGTGTATATATACCACATTTTTTGCATCCATTCTTCTGTTGATGGATACCTGGGTTCTTTCCAGCTTCTGGCTATTATAAATAGGGCTGCTATGAACATAGTGGAGCATGTATCCTTATTACATGCTAGGGAATCCTCTGGGTATATGGCCAGGAGTGGTATAGCAGGATCTTCTGGAAGTGAGGTGCCCAGTTTTCTGAGGAACTGCCAGACTGATTTTCAGAGTGGTTGTACCAATTTGCAACCCCACCAGCAGTGGAGGAGTGTTCCTCTTTCTCCACTTCCTGGCTAACACCTGCTGTCTCCTGAATTTTTAATCTTAGCCATTCTGACTGGTTTAAGGTAAAATCTCAGGGTTGTTTTGATTTGCATTTCCCTAATGACTAATGATGTTGAGCATTTTTTAAGATGCTTCTCTGCCATCCGAAGTTCTTCAGGTGAAAATTCTTTGTTTAACTCTGAACCCCATTTTTAATAGGGTTATTTGGTTTTCTGGGGTCTAACTTCTTGAGTTCTTTGTATATATTGGATATTAGTCCTCTGTCGGATGTAGGGTTGGTAAAGATTCTTTCCCAATTTGTTGGTTACCATTTTGTCCCCTTGAGAGTGTCCTTTGCCTTACAGAAACTTTATAATTTTATGAGGTCCCATATTTGTTTTTCTCCCTTCTTCACATGAATATTGATTAAGCAGTAGTAATCTCTAAATTATTTGCAAGTACATCTTAGAAGAAAAGAGTATCAGATACACACAAAACATTCAATAAGTATGTTGATGAAGAAAATAATGAATATTAAGGAACTGTGCAGAGATAACTAACAGTACTTGAAGACAAAATAATTTTAAGAACAATCTACAGTATACACTCTGTGAAGGGATATGTGCACTTTTTCTTGAGAAAAGTCTTAGGTTTATATCATATCTAATATCAATAAGAATTTAGGCATTTTCAAATTCTATATTGTTATTTTTATGTGTTTAGCATGAGAAAATTCAATAAAATATAGACAAGGATGCAGAGCCATACAAGAGTCTTCATATAAACAAAAAAATCACTACAGATTTTTAAGGTTTATTGAAACTTGACAATGACTAGAAAGCCATTTTCTTTCTACACAAGTGATCTATGTCTCTGGTTTACATGGCTATCTCTTCCAAAACATCTTTGTGGGGCTCCAGGCACTGTTTTCTGCCACCTGGAGCATCTACAAAGAATGAAGGGAAGTTAGGCAACATGATCTCACTCCATGAGAATCAAGAAGTAAAGATACAGAGTTCAAACCATCTATCATTTTTTTATATTCAGCTTTCCAATAGCAAAATGCTACTCTTTATTGGGGTCTTATTACATATTGAATCCAAGAAATTCTATCCAAATTTACAAAAGGCTAGAATTTTAGTTTGATAATTGTACATGTAGATCTAAAACTTCTGTTTATTTCAAAGGATCAAGGTTAAAGAAAGAGAATCATATGTAAGTGGGTGGGTGGGTTAATACCCTCATAGAAGCAGGGAGAGGGGGGATGGGCTGGGAGGTTTCGGGAGGGGGAGGGACCAGGAAAGGGGATAACATTTGAAATGTAAATTAAGAAAATATTCAATACAAAAAAAGCTGAGGCAAGAAGAAACAATGTAGATCTAATATTCTGACTATGATCCTGCCTTTAGATTTCAATTAATCCCAACAGAAACCTGAAATAGAATCTTGAATTAATCATCTGTAAGTTATAAGGTTTTTTGTTTTGTTTGTTTTTTTGTTTTTAATTTTAATTTTTTATTTATTTTTTATTTTTTTCATTTTATACTAGTAAGAATGTTTTTACAAGATGATCGGGAAAATGGAATAGGATAAGGAAACATTTATGATTAAAATAATTCTATTAGTTTTATATAACTACATTGTAGTGTGATTAACTTGCAAAGAGACATTGTGTTCAGAGGTTCAAGGGCACTAAGTGGATCAGTTTTAATGAGAGCAGAAATGACAAAGGGAAAGATCTGTGTCATAGTCAAATTTCATACCTCCAGTCAAAGCAAAAAAAAAAAAAGAATGATGTCTCAGAACTCTGGGTTCATGACCTCAATGATCCACGCCCTATCTCTGTAAAAGTTGCACCACCAAATGGTGTTATTCTGAGAAACAAGACTAGCATTTGACATTCAAGGACCAAATTATAACAATGCTTACTTTCCTTTACAGAATAATGTGGATGATTTTAGTGTCTTTAAAACACACATACTCTTTACACTATACAGCTGCATATGCAAAGACATAGACGACATAACTGGCATAACTATGTATGTTTGACATTTTTTAAACTTGAGCCAAATTTGAACCTCATATATGATGAGATTTTTTTTTTTTTATTTTTTGTGACGAGTTGTCCATGAAATATTCAGAGAACCCTTGCTTCTGTTTTATTTCCTCAAGGAGAGATGGCTGATATTGTATTAATGTAAAAGCAAAACATGTAGTGAAATATTTTAGGTGGAAACCTATGATAGAACAATGACATAAAAATAACCGGAGAAGAACACAATTCTACAAAGACATTCCACAGAGAAGATAATCAGAAGCTGTTTTCTTAGCTTACTACATTGTTATGACATCCCTTTGGAGATTAGGAGAGATAGGCGATTGTGTTAAGGTTTTACTATATATAGATAGGTCCAGTGAATGCCACATGCCTAGAGGCCAAATGGAGAGATCACATAATATGTACAGAATGATGGTAACTCATTGGCCACCTCAATTATTGGAATCCAGTGTTCCATGACATTTTTTTTTTTTTTTTTTTTTTTTTTTTTTTTGGCAAGGAGTTTTAATCAGTGAGTTTAACAAAGGTAGACAGGATTTCCAGCAGTCAAATTGTGAGTGAAAGAACAGTTTCACTGGGATAGCCAATAAGATCATAACTAGCTATTTCCTGTGGTTACTATTGTAAGAGGAAATTCATAGGACATACATAGTAGAACCGAGAGGTATAGTGCTATAACCTATAATAATGGTGCCTGAACTCTGCTCTAGGAATGAGAAGGTTCAGCCTATAGTCTAATAGATGCAGAAGACATATAGAATTAAAAGACTTACTACATTGGATTCCAAGTGAAATACTTCAAGTCTTAGAAAAGTTTTTCCCTTTACAAAAATTTAGTATAGAATAATCAAAGATACCTCCCTATGCATAAATAAGAATATTGTTGTAATTTAAAAATGCTCACCTTTAAAATAGCTTTGTGGATAGGCGGTTTGTCTGCAGGCCCTCCGGAGTGGGGCCTGTGTCCTGCCCAGAGAGCTGCAAAAGGAGAGAAGCCCCGCGGCCATATTCGCTGCCTACCTGGACAGAAAAGGGTCACTAGGTACTGTATCACCCTGATTTTTAGATCTCTGGTGGTACAAACCGCCAGGGGTCTGCCTGCACCAAGGAACTGAGCACATAGACAGTTTGTCTGCCAGCTCAACAGGAGTGGGGTGTGTCCTGCCGAGAGAACAGCAGAGGAAGAGATTCCCTGTGGCCATATTGGCTCCCATCCAGGACAGAAAACCTTCACTAGGTACTGGATCACCCTGAACTTTAGATCTCTGGGGGTGCAAATCTCCAGGGGTCTGCCTGTGCTCAGGAACTGAGCACATAGGAGATTCATCTGCAAGCCAGTCCGTCCAGGGACCTGTGTCCTAGGTGAGAATCAATAGAGGGAGTGACCCCCACCATACCATCTTCGCTCCATAATAGAGGAGATAGAAAACACCTGGTTGACCTTGACAACCTAAGTATAACATTGCTTGAGCCAAGACTGAGCAGGGCTCCAAAGGCACAAAAGAGGAAGGCAGCATATTAGTAATCTGTGCCAGAGGAAACCCAGTCATCCAGTGTTGCAGAAATAACCTTAAAGATCCACAGTAGGTTGAAGCACCAGCCAGTGACAATAAGACCATCTAACACCTGGGAGAACTAGATGGCTAAAGGCAAACATAGGAACGTTAATAACAGAAACCAAGGCATTATGCCAAGATCTGAACCCAATTCTCCAACAATAGCAAGTCCTGGATACCCCAACACACCAGAAAAACAAGATTTGGATTTAAAATCACTGGTCATGAAGCTGGTACAGGAACACATGAAGGACATACTTAAAGAAATTCAGGAGAAAATGGATCAAAAATTAGAAGCCCTTACAAGGGAAACACAAAAATCATTGAAAGAAATTCAGGAGAATACAAAAGCCAATAAGGAGGAAACACAAAAAGCACTTAAAGAAATACAGGAGAACCTTGATCAACAGGCAGAAGACATGAAAGAGGAAACACAAAAATCTCTTAAAGAATTAGAGGAAAACACAAACAAGCAAGTGACAGAACTGAGCAAAAACTTCCAGGATCTAAAAACAGAAGTAGAAACAACTAAGAAAGCACAAAGGGAGACAACTTTGGAAATAGAAAACCTTGGGAAGAAATCAGAAATCATAGACAATAATATCAACAACAGAATACAAGAGCTAGAAAAAAGAATCTCAGATGCTGAAGATAGCATGGAAACCATGGACTCAACAGTTAAAGAAAATGCAAGATGCAAAAAGCTTGTAACCCAAAACATCCAGGAATTCCAGGACGCAATGAGAAAGCCAAATCTAAGGATTATAGGCATTGATGAGAGTGAAGATTTACAACTTAAAGGGCCAGCAAATATCTTCAACAAAATTATGGAAGAAAACTTTCCTAACTTAAAGAGAGAGATGCCCATGAATATACAAGAAGTCTACAGAACTCCAAACAGACTGGACCAGAACAGACCTACCGCCTGTCACATAATAATCAAAACCCCAAATGTACTAAACAAAGAAAGAATACTTAGGACAGTAAGAGAAAAAGGGCAAGTAACATATAAAGGAAGACCTATCAAAATTACACCAGATTTCTCACCAGAGACCATGAAAGCTAGAAGATCCTGGGCAGAGCTCATGCAGACTCTAAGAGAACACAAATGCCAGCCAAGATTACTATACCTATTGAAACTCTCAATTACTATAGATGGAGAAACTAAGATATTCCATGACAAAACCAAATGTATACAATATCTTTCCACAAACCCAGCCCTACAAAGAATAATAGGGAGAAAACACCATTACAATGAGGGAAACTATACCCTGGAAAAAGCAGGATATTAAGCTTCTTTCATCAAACCCAACGAAGATAACCACACATGTATAAAATTAAAATAAAAAATGATAGGAAGCAATAACCACTGCTCCTTAATATCTCTTAACATCAATGGACTCAATACCCCAATAAAAAGACATAGACTAACAGACTGTTTATGTAAACAGGACCCTACATTTTGCTGCATACAGGAAGCACACCTCAGTGTCAAAGACAAAAATTACCTTAGAGTAAAAGGATGGAAGACAATTCTACAAGCAAATGGTCCCAGGAAACAAGCCAGAGTTGCCATTCTAATATCAGATAAAATTGACTTTCAATCTAATGTCATCAAAAGAGACATGGAAGGTCACTTCTTGCTGGTCAAAGGAAAAATCCAAGAAGAAGAACTCTCAATCCTGAACATCTATGCCCCAAATACAAGGGCGCCCTCAGTCATAAAAGAAACTTTACTAAAGCTCAAAGCACACATTGCACCTTACACAATAATTGTGGGTGACTTCAACACTCCACTCTCACCAATGGACCAATCAGGAAAACAGAAACTAAACAGGGAGACAGTGAAACTAATTGAAGCTTTGGACCAATTGGAGTTAACAGATATATATAGAACTTTTCATCCCAAAGCAAAAGAATATACCTTTTTTTCAGCACCTCATGGTACCTTCGCCAAAATAGAGCATATAGTTGGTCACAAGAGAGACCTCAATAAATATAAGAATATTGAAATAATCCTATGCCTCCTATCAGATCACTATGGAGTAAAAGTTGTCTTTAATAACAATAAAAACAACATAAAGTCCACATACACATGGAAACTGAACAATACTCTACTCAATGATACCTTGGTCAAGGAAGAAATAAAGAAAGAAATCAAAGATTTCATAGAATTTAATGAAAATGAAGGGACAACATACACAAATCTATGGAACACAATGAAATCAGTGCTAAGAGGAAAACTCATAGATTTTAGTGCCTCCAAAAAGAAATTCGAGAGAGCATACACTAGAAGATTTACGGAACAACTGAAAGCCTGGAACAAAAAGAAGCTAATTCACCCAGGAGGAGAAAAAGACAGGAAATCATCAAACTCAGGGCTGAAATTAATCAAGTAGAAACCAAGAGAACCATACAAAGAATCAACAAAACCAAAAGCTGGTTCTTTGAAAAAAATCAACAAGATAGATAAACCCTTAGCCAGACTAACCAAAGGGCACAGAGAAAGTATCCAAATTAACAAAATTAGAAATGAAAACGGAGATATTACAACAGAAACTGAGGAAATTCAAAAAATCATCAGATCCTACTACAAAAACCTGTACTCAACACAACTGGAGAATCTGGAGGAAATGGACGTTTTCTTAGACAGATACCAATTACCAAAATTAAACCAGGATCAAACAGACCATCTAAAGAGACCCATAACCCCTAAAGAAATAGAAGTGGTCATAGATAGGCTTCCGACCAAAAAAAGCACAGGACCAGATGGGTTCAGTACAGAATTCTATCAGACCTTCAAAGAAGACTTAACACCAATACTCTTCAAACTTTTCCACCAAATAGAAACAGAAGGAACACTACCCAACTGCTTCTTTGAAGCCATTATTATGCTGATACCAAAACCACACAAAGATCCAACTAAGAAAGAGAATTTCAGGCCAATTTCCCTTATGAATATCAATGTAAAAATACTAAATAAAATTCTTGCCCACTGAATCCAAGAACACATCAAAACGATCATCCACCATGATCAAGTAGGCTTCATCCCAGGGATGCAGGGATGGTTCAATATAAGGAAATCCATAAATGCTATCCACTACATAAGCAAATTCAAAGAAAAAAAAACACATGATCATTTCGTCAGATGCTGAAAAATCATTTGACAAAATTCAGCATCCTTTCATGCTAAAAGTCTTGGAAAGGACAGGAATTCAATGCCCATATCTAAACATAGTAAAAGCAATATACAGCAAGCTGGTAGCCAACATCAAACCAAATGGAGAGAAACTTGAAGCAATCCCACTAAAATCAGGGACTAGACAAGGCTGCCCTCTCTATCCATATCTTTTCAATATAGTTCTTGAAGTCCTAGCTAGAGCAATTAGACAGCAGAAGGAAGTCCAAGGGATACAAATTGAAAAGGAAGAAGTCAAACTATCACTATTTGCAGATGATATGATAGTATACTTAAGTGACCCTAAAAATTCTACTAGAGAACTCCTACAGCTGATAAACAACTTCAGCAATGTGGCTGGCTACAAAATCAACGCAAGCAAATCAGTAGCCTTTATATATTCAAATGATAAGCAGACTGAGAAAGAAATTAGTGAAATGACTCCCTTCACAATAGCCACAAACAGCATAAAGTATCTTGGGGTGACTCTAACCAAACAAGTGGACGACCTATATGACAAGAACTTCAGATCTCTGAGGAAGGAAATTGAAGAAGACCTCAGAAAATGGAAAAATCTTCCATGCTCATGGATTGGCAGGATTAATATAGTTAAAATGGCCATCTTGCCAAAGGTAATCTACAGATTCAATGCTATCACCATAAAAATCCCAACCCAGTTCTTCATAGAGCTAGAAAGAGCAATTCTCAAATTCATCTGGAATAACAAAAAACCCAGGATAGCTAAAACTATTCTCGACAGTAAAAGAACTTCAGGGGGATTCAGTATCCCAGACTTTAAACTTTATTATTGAGCAATAGTGATAAAAACTGCATGGTATTGGTACAATGTCAGCCAAGTAGATCAATGGAATAGGATTGAAGACCCAGAAATGAACCAACACACCTATTGTCACTTGATTTTCAACAAAGGAGCTGAAAGCATCCAGTGGAAAAAAGATAGTCTTTTCAACAAATGGTGCTGGTTCAATTGAAGGTCAGCATGCAGAAGAATGTGAATCGATCCATTCTTATCTCCTTGTACTGAGCTCAACTCCAAATGGATCAAGGACCTTCACATAAAACCTGACACACTGAAACTAATAGAAAAGAAATGGGAAAACCCTTGAGGACATGGGCACAGGGGGAAACTTCCTGAATAGAACACCAATAGCTTATGCTCTAAGATCAAGAATTGACACATGGGACCTCATAAAACTACAAAGTTTCTGTAAGGCAAAGGACACTGTGAAAAGGACAAAACATCAACCAACAGATTGGGAAAGGATCTTCACCAGCCCTAAATCCGACAGAGGGCTAATATATAATATATACAAAGAACTCAAGAAGGTAGAACCCAGAGAAACAAATAAACCCATTAAAAAGTGGGGTACGGAGCTAAACAAATAATTTTCACATGAAGAACTTCAGAGGGCTGAGAAACACTTTAAGCAATGTTCAACATCATTAATCATTAGGGAAATGCAAATCAAAACAACCCTGAGATTTCACCTCACACCTGTCAGAATGAATAAGGTCAAAAACTCAGGAGACAGCAGGTGTTGGCGAGGATGTGGAGAAAGAGGAACACTCCTCCACTGCTGGTGGGATTGCAAGATGGTGCAACCACTTTGGAAATCAGTCTGGCAGTTCCTCAGAAAACTGGGCATGACACTTCCTGAGGACCTGGTTATACCACTACTGGGCATACACCCAGAGAATTCTTCAGCATGCAATAAGGACACATGCTTCACTATGTTCATAGCATCCCTATTTGTAGTAGCCAGAAGCTGGAAAGAACCCAGGTGTCCTTCAACGGAGGAATAGATACAAAAAATGTGGTATATTTACACAATGGAGTACTATTCAGCCATTAAAAACAATGAATTCATAAAATTCTTAGACAAATGGATAGAGCTGGAGAACATCATACTAAATGAGGTAACCCAGTCTCAAAAAATCAATCATGGTATGCACTCACTGATAAGTGGATATTAGCCTAGAAACTTTGAATACCCAAGACATAATCCACATATTAAATGATGTCCAAAAAGAATGGAGGAGTGGCCCCTGTTTCTGGAAAGACTCAGTGCAACATTATAGGGGAATTCCAGAACAGGGAAGCGGGAAGGGGTAGATGGAGGAACAGGGGGAGGGAAGAGGGCTTATGGGACTTGCGGGGAGTTGGGACCCCGAAAGGGGGAAATCATTTGAAATGTAAATAAAAATATAAAAAAAAATAAATAAAATACCTTTGTGATTGAAAACTTCTTTTTTTTTTCTCCTCAACTTAAGATGAGTATCTGGCAAGAGAGATGAACCAAACTGAGAAAAGACTGATTGACCTATAGTCATGTCTCTGTTGTCTGTTGAACCTTTTCTTGATTCTAATTGATAGAAGATGACCTAGCCCACTGGCACCAGTGAAACTTCTGAGCAGATGATCCTGAGTTGCATGTAAGATCCTACCTGTACTGACTGTCCTCTCTGCACTCCTAGGTGGTTAGCTACCTCCTTGTGCCACTTGGGTATGGCGTGCTGTTGCAGAGGATGGTCCCAAGTCTGAGACAGCAGCTGGAAGACTTCCACCAGAGGGTTCCAGACATGATCCTCTGAGCAGCAGGGGTGATTTTATCTGTGCTGTCAGGCCTTTTTGCACTCTTGGGTGGTTAGCTACCTTCCTGCACCATTTCCAATTTTATTTTGTATCATTAAAATCAGACGAATTGATCAAAGCAATCAAACTGAAGAATTTGTCACAAATCCACACACCTATGCATACTTGAGTTTTCACAAAGAGAAAAGAAATATACAACAGAAACAAGAAAGAATATTTTAAAATGTGCTGGTCTAACTAGTTAACTGAACGTAGAGTAATGCAATAGATCCATATGTATCATTCTGTACAGAACTCAATACCAAGAGGATCACAAAACCAGGCACACTAAATCTGACAGATAAAAAAGTTGGTAATAAATTTGAATGCATTAGCACAGGATATAACTTCCCAAATAGAATATAAACAGAACAAACACTAAGATGGCAACTAATAAATGGGACTTTATGAAATGGAAAGCCTTCTGCAGTTTGGTAGGACAAAGTGGCAGGCTACAGAATTGGAAAAGATTTTCACCAACTCCACATCTGATAGAATGATAATTTCCATAATAAATAACGAATTCAAGAAACGCTACATCAACAAACCAAACAATCCAATTAAAAAATGAAAAACTGTCTGTCTTCGATAACAAAGCAAGGCTTTCAGCAGAGGGATCGAGACAGCAAGCTAGTCACGAATCCAATTTGTCCTGCCATCAAGACATGTGGATATGGCACAGAAATTGTGGAAGAAGATAACCAATGACTTTTACATCTTGAGACCCATGAGAAGAAGCCCAAGTCTGACACTGAGTGGAGTATCAGAAACCAGGGGCAGAATGGCCCATTGATAGAACTAAACACAGCGGAATAACAAGAAACTATCAACTAAATGAGGTGTAATGATATTCTGCTACCCTCATAGTTAGGTGCCTAACTTAATTGTCATCAGAGAAGCTTCACCCAACAACTGATTGAAACAGATACAGATCTATAGCCAAATATTAGATAGAGCTAGGAGAAATCTGATGAAGACAGGGAAGAAGGATTTTAGAAACCAATGGAATCAAAGCTACTGAAATAAAACCTATAGAATCAGCAAAGTTGGATTTTATAGGGACTCACTAAGGCTGAACCAACAGAGTTCCTACATAGGCCTAATGTAGGCCCTTTGCATATGTGTTGTAGTTGTTTAGCTTGGTGTTTTTATGAGATTCCTAGCAGAGTGATCAACGGCTGTTTCTGACAAGTTTGCTAGCTTTTAGGACTCTTTCCCTCATACCATATTGTTTTTTCCAGTCTTAATAAGAAATGAGGCATCTATATGTCTTGCAACTTGATATAGCATGTTTGGTTGTTATCCCTGGAAGGCCTGCCCTTTTCTGAAGGGAAATAGAGGAAGAATAGATGGGCGTGGAAAAGGTGATGGGGAATAACTAGGAGGAAGGGTAAGTTGTGGTCTCTATATAATATATGAGAGAACATGGTATTAATAAAATTTGGGAGTCTGAAAAGGCTCTGTGCAGCAGTGTAGGGGAATACCAGGCCAGGGAAGCAGGAAAGGGTTGATTGCGGAACGGGGAGGGAAGAGGGATTATGGGACTTTCAGGGAAAGGAGAACCAGGAAAGGGGAAATCATTTGAAATGTAAATAAAGGATATATCTAATCAAAATATTGGGGTAGAAATACAAACATAATTTTCAACAGAGGAATCTCAAGATTGGCTAAGAACATAAAGAATTATTCAAAATTATTAGCCATCAGGTAAATACAAATCAAAATGACCCTGTAATTCCATCTTACACCTGTAAGAATGGCTAAGATAAAAAACATTAGGTACAGTTCATGCTGGTGCTCCTCACTGCTGGTGAGATTACAAACTAGTATAATCACTTGGGAAATCAATATGGTAGTTTCTCAGAAAATTGGGAAAAGATCTACATCAAGACCAGACTGTTCCACCCCTGGAGCATTTAACTAAACAATGCTCAATCCTACAACAAGGATGATTGTCAAATATGTTCATAGAAGCTATAATAATAATAATAATAATAATAATACCAGAAACTACCTAATGCTCCTAAACTGAAGAATAAATAAAGATAATTTGTTTCATTTGCACAATGGAATATTACTCAGCTATTTAAAAAAAATGACATCATGAAATTTGCAGGACAATAGATGGGTCCAGAAAAAAGAAATCCTTCAGGAGGCAACCCAAACTAAGAAAGACAAACATGTTATATATTCAGTTTTAAGCGGGAATTAGCTGTAAAGCGAAAGATAATAATTCTATAATCAACAGACCCAGTGAATCTAAATAACTAGAAGGGCTCAAAGAGGAATATATAAACCTCTCTGTGAAAGGGAAATAAAATAGATATCATAGGTAGACTGAGGACTGGTGGTTAAGGGAAATGGAGGGATCTTGTATGGGAAGTATGGAAGTTAAATGAACGGGGAGAGACAACCAGTATTGGAGGAGCATCTCAGAGATAAACTAGATACCTAGTATAAGGGAAACTCCCAAGAATCTATTGTGCTGACCCTTGCTAAGATGCCTAGCAATGGGAGATAAGGAGCCTAAATTGGCCATCTCTTGCAATAAGGAAAGACTTCCAGTAGGATTGGGACAGCAACCCTGCACCAAAACTTGCAAATTAAAGTTTGCCTTGCCTGAAAGATATTCTAGGGTAAAGTTGGTGGAAAATTTGTGGGAGTGGCCAATAAATGACTGGTCCTGTTATGATCTTGAACGTCCAGAGGGTTCAGAAGGACCATACCAAGCCAAACAGTTCCTCGTGAGGTGTATTGCAAGGGGAAAGGGCAAAGGTGGTGACAGAAAGAGAAGAGAAGGAAAAGAGAAAGAGAGTCAGGGACGTTCTCCTTATATATATGGATGGTGATATAGTCACAGGTAAACGTGAGCCCAATGGATTCTGGGAATATGGTAGCCATTGTGTTGGCGACAGGTATGTAGGTTACACTGTCACCTATGTGATGCCACAGGTACCAACAGGTCCTGGTACCAACAGGTCCAACTAGAGATCCATGCCAGGAAACAAAGATAGGATACCTCAAGGATGTAGGATGAATCAAACATGACAAGCAAAGACAAAGAATTCAACGAAATGATTCCTAGTAATATTCTGCTATACTTGTAGAAAGGTGGCTAGAACAATTGTGAACATAAAAGCTTCATCCCAAAACTTATGGAAACAGTTGCAGAAATTCACAGCCCAACATTATGAATAGCTTGCAGAATTGTGCAAAAGAGGGAGAAGAAGGAGTTAGAGGGTCAAGGATACCACAAGAAAATCCCCAGAATCAACTAAGCTGGGCTCACAGGGGTTCATAGAGTCTGAACCTACTATTAGGGAGGTTGTATGGGTCTGATCTAGGCACTCTGCTTGTAAGTTTTGGTGGCGACGTTTGGAATTCTTGTGGCACTTCTGACAGTGAGAAAGGGGAGGCTCTTCTTGGATGTTTTGCTTGCATTTGGGTCCCCTTTTCTCCAAATAGGTTGCCTTGTCAAGCTTTAATATGAGTTGAGGTACCTAGTCCTCTTGCACCTATATACACCATGCTTGTGTGATATCTCTGGGATGACTCCCCAATGCTGAAGTAAAAGGACAGAGAGTAAATAAGGAGGTGGGTATGAACAGTACCTGGAAAGTAAAGAGGGAAGGGAAACTGTGGCTGGTGTGGAATACCCGAGAGAAGAATAAATTAAGAAAAAGAACAAAAAGTTAGGAATACTAATCTTTTTTTTCTAGAACAGATTGTCATTATTTTGAAAGTGAATTTTTTTTTATAGCATTTCAAAGTTATCTAGTCATATAAAATTGACCATCTAACATTTTTGACACTAAAAATAAACTTGAAAACAGATATGATGAATTGCTGTCCTAAGACTTCATCAGTAAAATTGTTCTGTGTTTTTCAAATATCACTTGTGGTAGTGATCATCAAGTAGACAGCATTTAAACCTTCTATGGGAAGAGGCTGCGGTTCATAGGTCTTTGATAATTACTCATTATTAGCACTATTTTTTATGAAGTTGTTTGTAAACTTTTTAAACTATATTTTTGACATATATGTACAATTTTGAAATACCCAGTGATGTTATAATTATGTACTCTGGCATGATTGAATCAAGCTAATTAACATATTCATTTCCTTAAATACTCATTTTTCCTCATCTTACTGCAACTAACTTCCCCATAGATAACATCTCTTTTTTCCTCCAGTATTCTCAGATGTATAGACCCAGATGCAAAACACACACACACACACACACACACACACACACACACATACACTCCTAAAAGTGATATCAGGGAGTAAATCAATCAGATATCTAAAAAAAAAAATAATAATAACCAACTTTATTTCTTTTCCTTTCTTTTTATTTATTTATGTTTTTACTTTTGAAACAGCTTCATAGTTTCCATTCATAATAGTTCTTTGAAAATGTTCTAACATGTCTTTGAGTCATATCTACCCCTATCCCCACCTACCTTTTCCTACTCCACTTTGTTACCTCCCTTTGGTTGTTTTTAACACTGTTGTGTTGTGCCAAGAAGCATCTGCAAACTACAAAAGACCACTAAGGAGCTGATTCCTATGTAATCACAATAGGGTCTCTGTATTACAAACTTGAGTTTGGGCTTACTCACCACCCCACTAGGATGGTTTGATGAAGCTTCCCTGAACTCTCATAGGGAAAAGGTTATATATATTAAAAAATGCAAGTAAATGAGGGGATGTCCAGTCTCACAAGCTTCTAGCTGAATATCTATTGTAACCCAATAGTTGAGTGCTCTGAAGCAAGATATAACCACATATGATCTGAAAGTTCATCTGAAACAATCAGACTAATCTTTAATTAACTGTTTGTGGGATGTAGCTAGGGAGGAATTCTGTGTGAACGACAAGCTGTGGGATTTTTCCTGGTAGTTGGGTGTAGCTTAGTTTCTGCTACAGGTCAAGTTCTCAGTTTCTTTATTCTTTCTTTTCTTTTTTCCTTTCTTTCTTTACTTTCTTTCTGTCTTTCTTTTCCTTCCTTCTTTCTTTTATCCCTTTCCCTCCCTACCTACCTCCCTCCTTCCCTCCCCTTTCTTTTTCTTTAAGATGGAGGCTGTTCCCAAGATGGCATTGGTTTGGCCTCTCCATTGTTGTTTTAGTCCATCATGTTAATTGTAACTGTCATGTAATCTTGCATACATATCCTTCTATTGAAGCATGGTCAACCCACCTGTACCACATTGTTAATGAAATTGATTTTCACGTTCATATAGCTATAAATTGTTAGTTGCTAATGAGCTAAAGGTATGACATCATGCAAATCTCCTTTGCCTGTGCTGAAATTTTGTCCAGCTGTAGCTTGTACAGGTTTTGCACATACTTTCTCAAGTGCTGTACATTCATATGTGAGAATGCCATGCTATGTCTAGGAACTACTTTTTCCTTGTATTCATCTATCACTTCTGGCTTTTGCAATATTTCATTGTACACGATCAGTCTTGAGAAAGGGGTTTCAATATAGATGTCTTTTTCTTCTTCATTTTTATTGGTTATTTTATCTATTTACATTTCAAATATTATTCTCCTTCCCAGTTTCCCCTCTACAAACACCCTATCCCCTATGCCCTCTCCTGCCTCTATGATGGTGCTTCCTGACCAACCCACCCACTCCTGCCTCAGGGCCCTAGTTTTCTCCTATCCTGGGAGCCTCCACAAGACCAAAGGCTTCCCTCCCAGTGACTGGGATTGATGTCTTGTTTAGTTCTGATCACTCTGGAGACTTTTATGCTTTGAATTTGATGAGTTATAGATCTCTTTGTTAATTATTATCTACTATAAAAGAAGCTTCTCTGATGCGTATTAATAAATTTGCTATATATAAGCAGAGAGGCCTAGGTTCAGCCTGTACAGACTCTTTGGTTAGTGGTTCAAACTCCGACAGTCCAAAGGGCCCAGAATGGTTAACTCTCTTGGTCCTTCTGTGGTGTTCCTACTCCCTTCCTGCCCTCAATCCTTCCTGCTATTATTTTATAAGAGTCTCCAAGCACCATACCCTGTTTAGCTGTGGTTGTCTGTGTCTGAGTTAACTGCTTGGTGGAACCTCTTAGAGTATAGCATCCTGTCTGTAAACATAGATTCCAGCTTGACCATGGGATGGGTCTTAAGTTGGGCTGGTTATTGGTTGTCCATTCACTCAGTCTCTAGTATATTTCTTGTGCCTGTATTTCTTGTACACTGGATAAATTTTGGGTTGAAAGTTTTGCAAGTAGGTTATTGTTTCTATTGCTACACTGGGGTTTATGCCTAGCTATGGAAGGTGGCCACTTCAGGTTTCATATCTCTAATGTCGTGAATTTCTGCTAAGGTTTTCTCCCCATTGATTCTTGGGTGCCTCCCTTATTCCAGGTCTCTGTCTCATGGTGGAGATGCCCCCTCATCCTCCTTACCCCTGTCATCTTCGTTTTCATGTGGGTCCTGAACTAGATAGCACGGGTTATCTGAAAAGCTGTTGCCTGTAAGGTAAGTTCTTCTAGCTGGGCTGCCTTGCCTGGCCTTAGTGGGAAAGGAATTACCTAGCCTAGCACAGACTTGAAGTGCCAGGGTGGGGAGATGTGGGGAAGGCATCCTCTCAGATGGTGCCCCTCAGAAGGCACCCTCAGAGGGTGGGGGATTGGAGAAGGGTTGTGGGAGAGGGTGACCAGGAGGGGGGCAGTGAATGAACGTAAAGTGAATACATAAAAGAAATTAAATTTAATTTTTGAAAAAGAGATATCTGCTCTTCTATGGATAAAATGGTAAATGTGGCCATTTAGCAGAATAATAGCAGATGACTCTCCTCTAGGACATATGGTATGTTTATTCACAGGTATATGGCATCAATATTAGTAGCAGATACAGATTTCAGCTTGTACAGAGGGCCTTATATTCCATCAAAATGTGATTGGTTAGTCCTTTGACATTTGCACCAGTTTTGCATCATTGGGAATGTCTTGGCTGGACCACCATTGCTGTAGTTTACAGGGTTCATTGTTGGACAAATGGAATCTTAACTATTCCATGAAATGGTAATGATGCCAGAAGTATATGTCGGTATTGCAGAAAAACTCTGCATATTAGGGGAAACATGGTGTGTATGTTTAATAATAAGACAAACAATGAATCTATGATTAAAAATGAAAAAGCCAAATACATAAAATTAAAGATTTACAAAAAAGTAACATGAAGAAAATTTGAGAACCTATCATACACACACACACACACACACACACACACACACAGAGAGAGAGAGAGAGAGAGAGAGAGAGAGAGAGAGAGAGAGAGAGAGAGTCAGAAAAGTATTTCAAATAGTGTTTCAAATGGTGAGAGGTTGGGATATATTTGAAGTTCCATGGGAAGTCATTCAGAAATATTAAAGAGAAAACTGATAAAGTTAGAAAACTGATAAAGTTAGAATTGAGCCCAATACATTCTATTAATAATCAATTGGCAGTAATTTCCCCTCTTAGTTTTCATTTCCTCATCTGTGAAAAGAGAACATAGGGTCACTTTTAATAGTTTAATGTTTTATAGTCTATTATGCTATAGAATCTTTTTTGGGCACACACAATAAATCAACCTATCAAGTAATTCTGGGTATTTTATGAGTCATGGAAGGGATGTGACACCTAAATTTCATTTGGATCTGGTCATTAGCAAAGTGTAATAGAGAGATCAGAGGGAAAGAAATCCAGCTTCCCAATCAATGTCTGTGTTGGAGCCTGAAAAATCAGTCACAAAACCCTAATTTATCTATTTATTAAGTGGAAGAATAATAATAACTCACTAGCAAATTCTTTCCACACATGAATGGATCTTTGTAAAGCCAGTCCCTTTCTCAGATATTTGAAAATGTCATTCAATCTTGTTTAAGCCTCTTTTTTCCCTTCAACCAGTTTCTACAGACAAATGCCTACATGTGATTTATTGCCAAACCAGTGAGAAAGATAGACCTTCTATTTAAGTTGGTATCTGTACCTGCTACAGCTACCCCAGCATCCTTTTAAAGATAAAGGAATTTAGTATCACATATACTGGGGAAGTAGAGGATAAAGTGGTGGCATAGATTTACTTACATTTTTATAATGTTAAATGGCAGCAGTAAAGAAGAAATTAGAGATTAATGAATTTATGGTTTCCCTACTGGAGAGATGTTTATGTGTATCCTGGGAACATATATTTATATTATTTTCTGATTTTTCAGTATTTTGTAATCTGGGGAAACCCAAAGGGTTACCTCTTTTGTCCTGTACATGTGTTAGAAGAAATGGACAAAGAATTTGGATGAAGGATCATCTCCTTTTATTCCTCATCTGTTTTGAGTGTTGTTCTCTGCTTTGCTACCATTTGCTTCAGAGAAATTTAGAACTTTGAGGAAATGCCTTCCTTGGGTGATGCAGATGTGTTGTTTCACTTTGCTAGCAATGGGGATTATTTCTCTTCCTTTCCTGGACTTCATGTATCTGTCTGATTAACTTAAGGATTCATCTTACTTTATAAATGATGTAAGGAGAAATGTCCATGAAATGCCTCAAGGGCTAATTAAATGAAAATATTTATACTCTGCCTGTAAGTAATGTGTGTGTGTGTGTGTGTGTGTGTGTGTGTGTGTGAGTGAGTGGAGGGGCATGTAGTGCAATAAAGTCAATATTACATAACATAAATACTTGAGTTATTACTTTCTCATCGAACATATACGTGAAATTACAAAATGACTTCTTCATAACTGTATTGTTTCTCCTTGGGAAAAATGAATGTAACATACATAAAAGTTAATAAATATCACATATATTTGATATATGTGATATAATATAACATGAGGTTTTCAAGCGTAAAATGGGTGAGCACATTCATCTGGCTGACACGTTACCTTTGTAATCTTAATAATTACTTATGAAAATTGCTCATCAGCACTTTGTACTTCTTTTCAAAGATACTGAAACTAAGCAGGAAAGTTGTGGGTTGAATAGGAGAAGACTTATATTTGAGTGCTAGGAATGGCATGCAGTCTTGAGAAAGCATGAAACTTATTGACATCATCAGGATGTGAATAAAATTCAGAAAATACTCAGGATTGCATTCTACTTCAGATACTTATATTTTTATTTATAAAAGCATCACTAAAGATGAATCTAGAGAAAAAGAGAAGTTTAGATAGTGCTCTTAGGAATATCATTTGTAGGTTATTCCTGACCACTTTTTTTAAAATTCACAAACTTGTATCTTTAGCCCAAGATATGGCCAAATGAAAAAGACCTTTGAAGTAGACAATCTCAGCAACATAGGTTTCTACTTTTCTGCCATTCATTCTCATAGATTGAGATTTAGGAAGAAAAGCTCCCAAGTTATATAAAATACAATACAAATCTCAGACTGCAGCATTATATTCTATAGATAGGCACAAAATTATACAATTAATCAATCAGAGGTCAAATTTTAGAAAAATAAAGAATAAATTCACTAGGGCATCAGTAAGCTTCTTTCTGACCACTAGTGATACCTCTGAATGTATTACCCCTTCTAATAAATAAGTGCAGCATAGATGTTTCTAATGTGAGTATATTCAAACTCTGATTTATTATTTATTCATTTTTCCTAAGGAGGAACTAAAAGGTTTTATGTGGAAAAGCACCAAGTGGATTCTGTTTTCACTGATAAGTAATACAAATAAGTTTTGTTTTCTTTTTCTTTGATTTTTGTTTGTTTGCATATTTTGTTGTTTGTTTTAGTTTTTTTTATTTATTTAAAGATAATGCTTCTATTTCCAGGCTTCTTTTTTTTTAAGTCTTATGGATTTTACTAATTTATCTTACACAATCAAGCTCTCATAATGATGACTTCTCACTATGCATTTTACTTTTTAGATTTCTACACTGATGCTATGCTAAAAGTTCCTTTATATTAGTTCAGTTATAATATGTTTATAGAGAAATATTGCTGTCAGGACCTATGACAATTCTGACACACTTGGATAGTGCTTAGCTTTGCTGAATAAATATAATTCGATTAATAACCACTGAACTAAACAGTGGTTACTTTGTAAGAACACCGTTAATTCTGCCTAGGGCCACCATATCTATGTAAGAATTAAAATCATCAAGACCAACTATTAGGAAGTGATAGAGTCCTATCTTTCCTTGAATCAGTTACCTGGAACTCACATATCTACCATCTGGGAGAAAAAAACTGCATTTTCCCCCTGATTTTCTTGCCCAGGGTTATTGGGACTAATATGGGCAAAGGGACTGCAACAACGGGGGACAATAATAGAGTGTGAATTCTGGAACATGGTCATTTTTGATTTTTTGATAGACCAGTTTACCTTCAGTTTAACCCAATTTAGTTTCATCTTTAACATTGAGAATAGTATTGTTTATTGGTTGTGTCCATTGTAAGAACTCTATGTAATGAAGAGTAGACCACCTACCACATTATGCAGGATCATACAACCCAACCCATTTTAGTATTAATACTACAATTTTCACCATTCACAATGCTGACATCAGGGAGGTGCACTCAACTGTTTCTCCTTCTTGCTCACTATAGAAATGTCCTGAATGGACCACCTTGACGAAATTTAAATTCATAAAACAGGTGAGTAAAATCTTATACTTCCTTCTGTGGATTACATAACAGCTGACATCAGTATCAACAAGATCTAGAATCACCCAGGAGACCAACTTCCTTGCATAATTTCCTGGAACTATCCAGTTTAAGTTATGTGATTTTTGGGATATGGAATCATTGCAACCATGGCAGACCATTTCATGAGGTGGATTTTTTTAAAAATAAAAATAGAAAATGAGTGGCACGCTGTTGTTTCACCAATCGCTGTCTTGACTAGATGCAGTATGACCAGATCTCTTAGGCTTCTGTAGCCACATACTTCTCAACATGATGAACTACATCATTGAAAGGTGACCTTTTTATCCCAAGTTGCATTTCACAGGGTGCTTTATCATAGCAGCAAGGAGAGTCATTCATACAGCTTACAGCTATTTAGCTGAGATTTTCTGTTCATTAAGAGAAGGAGTGAATGCTCAAAGATGTAATGATGGATTCTATTTAAAATGCAATCTATGTAAAATCCAAGCTTGCCTGAATTTGTCCCAGGAGCTAACACAGAATTCTGCAGATTACTCTGAGAATTAGTGATACTACTTATCTAGTAGATATTAAGGAACAAAAATATTATCGAATACTTTTGTCTTGGAAAACTTTAGTCACATATAGTAGGGACAAAGAAGGGGGTTGATATAGTTGGCGTGAAGATAAGGATAGATAAGGGAAGTCATTTAAATACTCTATAAAAATTATGAAATTTTTAGAGGATAAAATATCAATAAAATGATAACCTAAATCTATAATATTGAGTAAACTATGAATAATAATATAACATGTGGAATTACATTATTTCATCCACTGGAAATAGCTTTGCTCAGCTCATATCAAAGAACTTGTGTTGTATCAAGTAGTAAGAACACAAGGACATGTCAGAGTCTGTCTATAGTCTTAATAGTTCAGTAATCTGGAGTAAATTTATAAGTTGAAACATCCATAAATTCATTGTAAAATGTTTTATAGGTTATAACAAGGAATCGGTGTATGAACAGAGGATCTGAGTCAAAAATTATTTCATCTTGCTTCATGCCTAAGAAAACTTTGGATCACCTAGTATGCAGGAGACACAGAGAAGCTAATTAGGTGGAAAGAAACTCATTAAGAAAAAAATGGAAACACGGGAGATTTCCCTCCTTTTCTAAAATACTGGGAGTGAGTGTCACTGTTGGCAATCCGTACTGTTAGTTTCCTGGAGGGTAAATGCCTGTAGCCAGAGCATTCTGTATAAAACTCAGCTCTGCAAGGTCTTCAATGAGATACTATTGAACTCCTCACACTGCTGTTCCTGGAAAAAATAAGTAACTTTGTATATAATTATATATTAGCCACTCCACATGTTTCAAATTGCCTAACCCATGTTTGGATATAGGAAGGCTTCATTTGAAAATGTACTAAGAAGAAGTAATTATTTCAGGTAGTAGTAAGCTTGTTTAATTCAATAAAGAATAAGAATTTATTGAGAAAACCTTATTTAAACATTATTTTTGACATGTTACGGTGCCTAAAGCAAACAAGATTATAACTGACAAAGTACACTGACAGTCATTGTCATCTTAAAGTACGTTACCCTGAAAAAGTTGGAAGTTCTTTTTCTCATTTATATTCAAGGAAATTAAACAATTACAAAGGTATAAAATTAGAGGTAGTGCTCTAGCCAAAGAAAATGGCAATTCATAAGGAAGTAATCAGCAAATAATTATATTTTATGTCTGTTATGTCATCAAAGTCTCTATCTCTAACTAAGAAGATAAAAATTGGAAATCAGCCAGTTAATAGCATAATTTAATAATGCTATGATGTCAAGAAATATATTTTTATATAATAATGGAATGGCATTCACAGAGTCTTTACAAAGGGGCCATGTGTTTGATCTTGAAGCAAGGGAAATAGATTAACAAATCTGGAAGTATGGGATTGATGGAAGTGACATTGTAAGACATAGAAATACCTTAATAAAAGGTAAAACTACTGTAATTCAGCGGGACCTATACAGGCTGGGTGATTAAAAAATTAGACAGAAGAGAGAAGATACATTCTCTAAGGACTTAAAGTAATTCTATGAAGAGACTCTCAAGGTGTTAGGGTACTTCTTGTTCAGTTTTCTATTATTTCATGAAGGTACACAGACAAACAATTTACGATTACCATCAAATGTCTTTACATAAAATTGAAAATCTAATTCTCTCCTCGCTATGAAACTGGCAAAACTATACATTCTGAAGTAAAAAGGACAGATACAAAGATGTGTGAATTAACTTAGACAATCTCTCTCAAATAGTGGCATATTTAGGAGCGCAAACACAGAGATTGATTAGTGATTAAGAGTACCTCAGATGTGAAATTAAGTCAAATTCGATGCATAGAAATAGTTTTCATATTTTGTAACTATTGTTTATCAGCTCCCACTTTTCTGATTTCTCCCACCCTCATTCTGCTTGGGTTTGGTGGTCTGTCTGCCTTTGCAGTGTTTCCTGTCCTGCAGCTGAGTGCTTTGATATGGCCTATTTAAGGCAGCACAACTCTTTGAGGAGCAATCTATCTCCATAGTAGTGTTAGGGAACATGCTTTGCTCTAGCCTCAAAATCCTGCTGGAGAAATTGTAACTGAGACTGATTTGTGTTGTGAAAGTCCACCGAAGAGATTTATGGGGTTGCCATCTTCTGGGAGCTATGTGAGGTGTAATTAGGTGTACTGGGTCCTGGCAGTGGGAAGAATGCCAGTCAGGGGTCCTGAGGCTACTTCCAATCCCGGCCTCAGAGTCAGGTAGCTATGGGCCAGCTTGGGGTTTGCATTCATTAAGCTGACGATGGAATTTTCGGTGCTCCAGAGTTCCTCAAATATGCCCCACGGGTCAGGGAATATAGTGGCCGAGATGCTCAGGTTTCGAGGTATGGGCCTGCACTCATTCCTAAAGGGGATCATCCCTACTTTTCTTTATTTTTTTTTTGAAGGTTCAGCTGCAATAGATTTTTTTTAAACAAAGGCGGTGTGAAAGTTTGATAATTTTATATGCAAGATAGGACAGGAAATTTAAAAATAACATGCTTCAAAATTAGATTCTCTGGCAACATTAGATATGATGGAAACAAAGAATACATCCATATTCTGATGTGTAGATTCAAGGCATTCATCCTGTAATCACTTTGCTGAACCAATGGGCTTTATTGGGATAAACTACAAAATACAGAAAGATAAGGGCTTTTCCAACCCAGCTCAGTTTTTGTTTTAGACAGACCATGTGACTTCCCAGGTCACACATGGATATGTAAAATATTGCAAAATGAAGAGATAGTATTAGTTGTGACTGGAAGAGTGCAATAGAGGTCACTTCCTTAGACAATCTTAAACAGGTCACTATACTTATGGTAGCCTGTATGGACTGGGGAAAAATAATTAAAATATCTTCTTTCATTATCCAGAATATTTCAAGAAATTACAGGCCAACAAAAAAATAAAGAAAAGGAGGACAAGGAGCAAAAGAAGGAGGAGGGCAAGGTGGAGGAGGAGGAAAAGGAGGAGGAGGAAGAGGAGGAGGAGGGAAAGGAGGAGGAGGAAGAGGAGGAGGAGGGGGAGGAGGAGGAGGAGGAATCTGAAAAGTCAATGAAAAATCAACCCTTGGACTTGAATGAAAAATAAACACAGTGTCTTCTGCAGAGACATAGCAGAGCAGATCTGCAGGTAATGATTAAATCTGTGCTATTTTAACTGTTCTTACAAGAAGCTGACAGAATGCACATTCATATCAACTTCCCTTCCAGCTTAGAATTTCAACTGAGGCATATTGTGACCTGGTCCTTGGGGTTTTCTAATGAAATTGATCCTTGCGTTCCTAGAACAGCAGCATGTATCCCGTTCACGGTACATAACTTCCTTTCTTTCTTGTTTGTGACTCTCTGTTACCTGCATACTTCTCCTAACTTTGGCTTTGGGGATTTCAGATTATAATATATACATAAGTTTTGAGGAGTTAAGTGGTGTTGCTGTTTTCTGAATGCTCTTTCCTGTAATACCAATGCCCATGTTTTGTCAACTATACAAGCTGTGTCTGCATATGGAGGATAGAGATAATCTCTTTAGAGCCTACATATTTTTAGACAGGTGGGAATTTTCTCAGAATTGTGGCTTTAATTTTAAAATTGTATTCACAATTAACACTTTTATAGGTGTTAAATTGAGAACACACGTGGGCTTACTTAAAACAATTGAATGTAATATTATTCATGACTGGCTTCCATACTGTTGTATCCTGCTGGAGGAGGTGATGAAGGTATATGTGACCTTCTATAGTTTCTGTGGGGGTTAGGACCTAACAGATGTAACTTGTCACTAAAGGAGTTTTAATATGCTAATCTCAGTGCCAAATTGTGAGGACTGACTGGATTACCATATGGGATTATCTACAGTAAAAAAGATTTTTTTCTCTCATTTGTGTGTGTGTATATGTGTGTGTGTGTGTGTGTGTGTGTGTGTGAATTCACACAGAGCATATAGGAGCTAGAATATTTACAGGTTTATAGTTCTCTGGTATTCACACATTTGTCTTTTCTTCTGACTTAACGACTTAATGTGTTACTCAAGAAAGGCACAGGGTATGAAAGTGTTAACCATATTTCAAGCCCAATTTTAGATATTTCTAAAATGTAAGTCACAGGTGAATAAACTGTGAACATATAATCAGTTAACCCTTGAAAAGAATTCCAAGAACATACAGTAGAAAATTATTTCAGTCCTAATAATAAGGGGGAAGAAAATTATCTCCAGGAAGTAGAGGGAGAGAGGTATCTGGGATGAAAAGAAGAGGGGGAGGGAAAAGGGGACCAGGATCAGGTGTGGGAGGAGATGGAGAAGAAGCACAAAGGGTGAGGAAATTGAAAGGTGGTATGTACCAGATGGGGCTGGGGAACTGAAGGGAGCCACTAGAATGTCCCAAATGCTGGGGACCCAAACTGTTCCCAGGACTCAACAGCGATGATGTTAGCAGAATTATCTAACAAGGGGAGAGAGAGACACTGTAGAGAGTATATCCAGTGGATAGGCACTGCCTCCAGTTGCATCTCAAAAATATTAATCCAGAATTGTTCTTGCCAAAGGGAAATGCAGAGACAATGAGTAGAAGAGACAACGAAGGAAAGGCCATCCAGAGACTTTCCCAATCAGCAGTCACTATTGCGGATGCCAAAATGCACTTGTTGACAGGAGCCTGGTATCGCTCTCCCCTGAGAGGCTCTACCAGAGCCTGAAGAATACAGATGGAGAAGCACGCAGCTAACCATTGGACTAAGCATAGGTACCCCCATGGAGGAGTTAGGGAAAGGACTGAAGGAGCTGAAGGTGCTCAAAACCCCACAGGAAGAACAGAAGATCAACCAACCAGAACTCTGACAGTTCCCTGGAAACAAGCCAAAGAGTATACACGGAGGGACCCATGGCTCTAGCTTCATATGTAGGAGAGGATGGCCTTATCTGTTATGGATGGGAGGGGACCCCTTTGGTCCTATGGAGGCTCCATGCCCCAGTGTAAGGAAATTCTAGAGCAGTGAGCCTGGAGGGAGTGGGGGAGCACTCTCATTGAAGCAGGAGACACTGGGGAGGGAATAGGGGGTTTAACTGTGAAGGGGGATAACATTTTAAATGTAAATAAATAAAATAATAAAATAATTATAAAAAATAAAAAAAAAAAGAAAAAGAAAATTACAGTCCTCTCAGTCTATGTTGAAAAGCTACCTGTCCACCAGTAGAAGAAAGAAATTGGGTAATATTTTAACACTGCATACAAAAGCCTTCACAAAATGATTGAAGTACCGAAATATAAAAATGTGAAATCATAAAATCATTGGGAAAATTATGAGAAAGTCTACATGATATTTGTCTTAGAATACTTTTCAATTTGATACCAGAGTCAAATTATATCTGTCTGTGTGAAGTAATTCCAGCCATGCTTGATTTCTTATACTATTTTTCTCCAAAACCTTACAAATTACTTACTAAGCCACATGTATTGATTCTCCAACATGGAAAACAAACACAGTTATTCAGGGTTATTAGGATTTGTTTGGAATGCATTCATTGCTGAGAATATTGCCCCCTTGTGGAAATATTTTCTGAATACAAAAAAATGAAAGAAAGAGAGAGAGAGAGAGAGAGAGAGAGAGAGAGAGAGAGAGAGAGAGAGAGAAAGAAAGAGAGAAAGAAAGAGAAAGAAAGAAAGAAAGAGAAAGAAAGAAAGAAAGAAAGAAAGAAAGAAAGAAAGAAAGAAAGAAAGAAAGAAAGAAAGAAAGAAAGAAATCCTACATTTCAATACAGAGAGTGTGCATTGGAAGTAAAGTCATGATTGCAGGACTCTGATTTTGTCCTTACTTGAAACAGTTCAGGATTCAATTTGCCTTGATATGGATTATGTGATCTTTGCTTTTGATGAAGTCCAATTGGATGTAGGATAGTATTATTACTGAAGAATAACATAAGGCTTGTTATGAAATGAAGACTATTAAAAGCAACACACATTAAAGGTATTCTCTAGTAAGGGAAAGCACAGAATTTTATTTAATCTTTTTTAGATCAATTACTGTAACTGGTAAGATTAAGCCCACCAGGGCCTGGGACTCCTGAATGGAAGCATTTTTCTGGTCGGACTTCAACACAGTTATGTATAGTCCGTATATAAACTCCGATGGATTGCAGCAGCTGAAGCGATGAAGTGGCTTTAAGTGTCTACAAGAAAGGCTGATGATAAAAATTAGCCTGGACAAAAATATAGTTATAATCACCAAGCAACTGGTAAGGGGGAGGAAGTGACATTCATCTCTAATTCCAACTGTTAATTACCTAAAAATATATACATTTCTACATATATTTTTGGCATATTATGATTTAATCAAAACACGGCCTGTCGTAAGTTTAGGGGAAAACATGTTCAATTCATAGGGTATTTTTAACAGTGCAATACTCCTGACAGTTTAGAGCAATATGACATAAAAGAATAATAAAGAAATAGACAACATTTTAGTATCACAGAAATGTAAGAATCATAAATTAGGTGCCTCGTGACAGAAAACTATACTTATTCATAACCTATTTTCTAACTTGTGTACAATCTGAGCTGTTTCCTATTAAGCTGGCCAAAGCATTATGTATAGTGGGTCAGATTAGAAATTAGAGTTCTGTGGAACTAATGTCTTCTAACTACATGGAAACAAAATCTCAGTGAAGTGTCTGCAAAAAAAGAATCAGGAAGGTAATATAGGATGTCAGCCTGTTGTAAACCACGTAGAACAGTAATACGACCTCTTATGGAAGTGATGTTGGAAAAGTAGGACTTCATTCTTCAATCTTAGCTCTTTGTCTGATAAATGGAATACTGAAAGTGACAACTTTTAAATAATGTTTGTCTCATAGCTATTTTAAATGATTCAAGCAATTAACATTTGCATACTGTTCATAGTGAATATTTCTATTAGTAACATTAAATATTGTGGAAATTTAGTATATATTAGGTCATAAGTATATTATAAATAAGTAAAGTACTATGTACAAATATGTAAATACAATATTTTTTATACTATATGAAGTTTTATTTTCTCGTGGCCTTCAAAAGTAAAATTGTGATTATATTTCAGAAGGTCAGACACCCACTGCTTCCTCTTTCCCACCTACATGACAATATATTGAATCATGTAAATATTAATTAATAAATCATGAATTTATTCAAAAGAATAACTGCTATCTATAACTATATTTATAAACTAGTAACATAATAAATGTTGGTGATATATATTAAAGTGAAGATTTAACTAAGATTCATGATATATATATAAAGATTTATAAGTCACATATCATATATATATGTACATATATATATGTATACACACACACACACACACTAACATTTAAGAAAATTTCCAGTTACATAAATAACTTTGTATTTGTCACTGAAAGAATACATGCTTTGGAAGTAAATACATACACTGAGAAGTGATATAAAGTGATGATCTATAATAAGTTTGAAGAATGTCTACTAAAGAACACAGTCAGCAAAAGAGTCCTGAACTCTTATAAAGGAGAAAAGCCCACTTGGAAGATTCTAGAACATTTTATTCATTATGCAGGATCAACAGGCGAATTGACAGTAATAATAAAATATCCTTCATACAAATAAGAACAATAAAGATTTTACTGTATTTTTTTAAATTTATATGTACAATATATTTGAATCATTGACCCCGTTCCTTTCTTTTTTTTTTTTAAGATTTATTTATTTATTATATGTAAGTAAGTACACTGTAGCTGTTTTCAGGGAAGAGGGCGTCAGATCTCTTTTCGGGTGGTTGTGAGCCACCATGTGGTTGCCGGGATTTGAACTCATGACCTTCAGAAGAGCAGTCGGTGCTCTTACCCACTAAGCCATCTCTCTAGCCCCGATTTTACTGTATTTTAATTCAATGACCTACAGATATTTCAAGTGGCCCATTTATTATTATTATTATTATTATTATTATTATTATTACATACTTCCATAATGATGGAAAAATAATTAAACTGATTAAGAGGAAACAATCATTGGCAAAAAACGTCTAGCTGATTATTTCATTACTTCAGTTATTTCTCCTCTTAAAAAAAGGAACTTCATCTTTTGCATGTCAGTGGGGGTCTCTCTTGTTTTAAAGATCTGCTCACTAGATGACAGCCTTTCTTTTTGATTTTCTCTGCATTTTAAAGTTTAGACGAGTCTCAGAGAATGTCAAGTTCTATGCACATTGTAAAACTGTCAGTGTGATCTTATTTTGACCTAATGTGTAGGCAGCAGCAAAGAGACAGATTTAAATTTGGTACCAAATGATGCTTAAGCGGAAAGTGCTGTATAATAGTGGAACTTATTTGCACCAGGTGACTCAAAAACAGCACAGAAACTCAAAAGACAGTGCAGGCAGACAGCAAGTGGCACAGAGACCTCAGACTTTCCTGTGTTTCTGGTTTCCTCTGGGAACATTTTGAAAGTCTTGATTTAGTACCCAACTCTCCATACTGAACATGCCTGCATGCTCCAGTAAGTATTTTTCATTAATAAGGCTCTTAGCTATTGGAATTGAAGGCAAGAGAATAAATATCATTTTAAAGAAAGAAGAAAAGAGGAGGAGGAGGAAGAAAATTAGGTTTTCCTTTTAGAGATTATTATGTAATTACAACATTTCTCCCGTCTCATCTCTCTAAAGCCTCCAATATGCCCCTCCCTATTTTCTATAAAATCCATAACCTCTCTTTTCACTAATTGTTATTGTATGCACATGTATATATACATATATTTTCCTAAATAGAACCTGTTTCGAATTATAATGCTGCTTTTATGGATTTGGGTGAGACCACTTGACCATGGTCATCTCATTGGTCTACTCTTCCGCTGTTCTCCTGTTCCCTGTTTCCCTGGGTTGTCTATTGTTATTTGTCTATAACTCAGTCTTGTGGGCTTTTCCCTTTTTATTTAACCTGTCTTTTGGTGTCATCTTTTTTTGACTCACTTTAGGGAAGTCATATTAGTAAAACTGTATGGGTACAACTTCTGATATTACTAGAAGACAAATTCCCACAGCAAATCCCTTGATCCTTTGGCTCTTACAACCTTTTTATTCCCATTTTCTTCAACATTCCCTGAGCCATAGTTGTAGGACAACTAATTTTTTTAATTTACTTTATTTGGGAATGTAAGACATGATGGTACATGTTTTTAAGCCCAGCACTTGGTAGGCAGAGGTATATGGTTCTCTGAGTTCAAGACCAGGTATTTTATATACAAATTTCATAGCCAAGTAAGGTTATACAGAGAGACTTTGTCTTAAGAACAATTTCAAAAAAAGAAAGAAAAAGGAAAGAAAGAAAGGAAGGAAAGAAGAAAGAAAGAGAGAGAGAAAAGGAAAACTAAAAGAAAAAAGAAAAAAAAAGATTTACTTAGTTATTACTTATGTGTGTGTACCTGTGTCTAGATCACCTGTACCTCAGTTGTGCAGACTCTTTTAAGCCTCCTGTCCTGACTGACAGGAAAGAATGCACAGAAATGGAACAGTAGTCTTCCACAGGATGAGTACATACCCTTAATTTACACTGAGATCGCTCTCTTCCTCTAGCTCCCTCATAAACAAGCATTATAGTTTCTCTAATCTTCCAATGGAAATCTTTGTCAATATAGAAGACCCTTGAAATCTGAGCCTCATATCTTGAACTGAGTTACAATCTGTCGGAAAGTTGTGGTACTATCATGGTAGTTTCTTGGACTTGTTGGTTTCTACATTCTAAGAACTGTGATGTGTAATCAAATTATGAAAATTTAACAAAGAAATTTGTCTCTTTAAATTGGATATTTCAAATATCACTTTTGTGAGAAACTGTCAGAAAAGAAACTTTGTTTTTGAAGTGGTTGTCCAAGGTTTTGTTTTCATTTTATTTATTTATTTATTTATTTATTTATTTATTTATTTATTTATTTATTTATAGATCCTGGCCAGCATGTGCTTTTCCTTGAGTTTTTTTTTCTTTTTTTCTCTTAGATATATTATTTATTTACATTTCAAATGCTATCCCTTTTCCTGGTGTGCCCTCTAAAAACACTCTATCCCATCTCCCTCCTCCTGCTCACCAATCTACCCACTCCCACTTCCCTGTCCTAGTATTCCCCTATACTGGGTCTTCAAACCATCTCAGGACCAACGGCCTCTCTTCCCTTTGAGGTCCAACAAGGCTATCCTCTGCTACACATGCAGCTGGAGCCATGTGTCCCTCTGTGTGTACTCTTTCGTTGATGTTTTAGTCCCTGGGAATCCTGGAGGTACTGGTTGACTCATATTGTTGTTCCTCCTATGGGTCTGCAAACCCCCTGCATTTCTTTGGTCCTTTCTCTAACTCAGTTCAATGACTGGCTGAGAGCATCCATCTCTGTGTTTGTAAGGTACTAGCAGAGCCTATCAGGATACAGCTATGTCAGGCTCCTGTCCCACCTGGGTTTCCATCCTATAAACAGTCACCAAACCCAGAAAACTATTGTGGATTTCTTGAATTTTTTTTATCTTAGCCTTTCTGAAGGATGTAAGATAGCATCTCAGGGTCTGTTTGATTTGCATTTCCCTGATGATCAGGGAGGTTGAGCATTTCTTTAATTGTTTCTAAGCCATTAGAAGTCCTGTGTGGAGAATTCTCTGCTTAGCCCTGTACCTTTTTTTTTCCAGGTTATTTGCTTTGCTGGAGTTTAACCTTTTGGGTTCTCCACATATTTTGGATATTAGCCCCCTGTCAGAAGTAGGGTTTGTGAAGATCATCTCTCAATCTGTAGCCTACTGTTTTGTCCAGAACACACCTGATATGTTTGCATTGATAAGTGGATATTAGCCACAAAATACAGAACCCATTAAACACTCCACAGACCCAAAGAAGTTAAAGAAGGAAGTCTCAAGCAAGAATGCTTTAATCACACTTAGGAAAACAAAGTAGTCATAGGTGGCAGAGGGAGGGGAAAATTGGGTGAGAGAGGGGAGGAGGAGGGGAATTAGGAGGCAGGATCAGGTATGGGGAGGGACAGGAGAGATGACCAGAGGGCCAGGACAATGAATTGAATTCTGCAGCTACCAGGATTGGAGAAGGAGGAGATAATCTCTAGAAAGTACCTGGGGAGGCTTCCAGGAAGCAGTACTGTGACCTTAAACAAAATGCCTAATGGTAGGGATACAGAATGTGAAGAAGGCACCTCCTATAGACAAGTAGGATCTCCAGGGGAAGAGGAAGGACACTAGCTCACCTATAATATTTTCCACCTAAAATTTGTCCTGTGTAAAAGAAATGAAGTAGTTGAGCAGAGACTGAAGGTCCACCAGTGACTGGCCCAACTGGAAACCCAGCCTATGGGCCAGCCCCAATCTCTTAGGATATTAATGATACACTGTTGTAGTTGCAGACATTAGCTTAGCATAACTGTCCTCTGAGAGATTTATGCAGACACCCAAAGACAAGCATTGGATGGAGTTTGGGAACACTTATGGAAGACTTGGGGGAAGGATTGAAGGCCTTGAGGGGGAAGGAAACTACACTGGAAACCCAATAGAGACAACTAACCTGGACCCTTGAGAGCTCTCAGAGGCTAAGCCACCAACCAAAGCTGGAGCAAGGTCCCTGGCACATTTCTATCAGACATGCAGCTCAGTCTGTAATGTTTGACTTGTCTGTCCTAAATGGGAGAAGATGAACCTAATCTGGCAGACTTGACATTCTAGTGTGAGGGATACCCAGGAGAGGGACTCACCCTCTCAGAGGAGAAAGGGAAGGCCTTGGGGGGAGGTACCTGGAGGTGGAGCAGTGTTTATGATGTAAATAAACAATTAAAGAAAGAAACTATCACTTTTCTTACTGTAACTAATCATTTGAAAAATTAATGGCAACTTTAAGATGATGATCCTTGTCTTACATTCTAAAATTGAACAGAAATCTCAGGTATGCAGCTGGACTTGACAAAAAGACACTGTCTCTGATGCCACTTTCCCTTTTATAAACAAAAGGAGTTTCTGGAATCTTTAATATCATGCAGTGTTGTTTTTTTTCAACGGAAAAGAAAATACTGGGAACAAAAACTATGGCCCTGCCGAGGTTTCTATGGAAATAGCATTTGGAGATAGTGAACCAAAAACCACTAATGCTCTTACTTAAACATTTGATGTTACATTCACATTGACTGAAACTGATCTAGTGAGACCTCAGGATTAGTAAACATTTACACCCAAGCAAGTGTAAAACAACTCTGAATTGGCCCGGGACAGGGAGAAAATACGACATGCTATGTTCTGACTTGAAGAACTAGATTAGCTTGCCAGTCACCAAAGAAAAAATGACCTGTGGCACCCTCTTAACTGTGATTTTCATGTATTTTGATTAATAATTGGAATTAATAAAATAGGTTATAGATTGTAATGGGAATTTAATTTGGAAAAATAAATTTTGACATGAAAATCTTTTAAATGTATTTATATAAGAAGGAAAATGGGATATTAATAGTATAAAAATATACCAAATGCTCATTTGATGTCCCTAGCTTTTAAGTCAGTTTAATACTTAATACAACCACACACACACACACACACACACACACACATATATATATATACATACACACATATATATATTCTTTAAAAGTGCTACAAAAGGCAGATTCTTTCTCTCTTGAGGCATACTTTAAACACAAATGAAACACTTTATGAGAAAGACAACAGAAATCTATTTTTGTATCTATTGATTCATTAGTTTCTAGAAGTAATATTAGCATGACAAAGGAAAACTACAATACGGTTCATAGAAATACCAGTTTGGACAAATGACCCTGCCAAAATACCTTCACATGCACTATGAGATCCAGGTGATGTCCTGCAGCATCTGGTACACCTTAGTAATAAAGATTTACTGCAGAAGGAAGGGACAGTTTTATATTATTCCTGTCACTTTTCTCCCTAAACACTGCAGTTACATGCTGGAAAAACACCTCTACATGGGAAAGAAGAAATTCACATGTCTTACTCAAGGTTTCTATTCCTGCACAAACATCATGACTAAAAGCAAGTTGGGGAGGAAAGGGTTTATTCAGCTTATACTTCCACACTGTTGTTCACCACCAAAGGAAGTCAGGACTGGAACTCAAGCAGGTCAGGAAGCAGGAGCTGATGCAGAGGCCATGGAGGGATATTACTTACTGGCTTGCTTCCCCTGGCTTGTTCAGCTTGCTCTCTTATAGAACCAAAGAATACCAGCCCAAAGATGGCACCACCCACAATGGTCCCACTCGATTTGATCACTAATTGAGAAATTGCCTTACGACTGGAGCTTATGGAGGCATTGTTCATGTGTTTGCAGTTGAAAGAGGAATACTTATATCACGTTAGGTACTATTATGATTTGGTTAGTGTTTTCATTTGAACTCACATTCTGAAATGATGTACAATCCAGAAATGACATCCACAGAGGGCATACCTGTGGCCCAGATCATGTAGATGGAAGACAGATACTTTTGATACAGATCTTGAGGTATACTAGTTGGGTCCAGGCATGTTTTTACACACCTTTAATTCCAGAAGACAGAGGCAAGAAGTTCTCTGCATTCAAGGGCAGTCTGGTACAAGTTCCAGGAAAAGAAAAGGCTTAGTTCCAGCAGTAGTGGCAAAGGACTTTTATCCAAGCACTCAAGAGACAGAGGCATGCAGATATTTGAGATCAAGGTCAGTCTACAGAACAGATTTCTAGGAAAGCCAAGCTTAGTCAGTAAGAAATTGAAAATAGAAAGCTGGTAATGATATAATACAAGGAAGTCATGCTCTAGCTTCAGTAAGCAGTTTGACAATTGATGGTCCTTAGTTGAGGCTAGGAAATTAGCAATGGTTAAGAAGAGACCAGCATAACTGATGTGAAATCTTCTGGGAAGTGTTTTTTGGAAAATACAAAGAAATAGCCAAGGTTCTACCTTGAACTGCAGCTTGATTTAGTATTTTGTAAGAATCGCCCAGGTGGTACTGGTTTTGAAGTTAAACAAGGTCATGGAGAGCAGCTCAGGCTTGGCACTTAGAAAAGACCATTGATGAAGTTGTAGTTCATAGTCAAGGACAAAAGGAGTCATGCAAAGAAATTGAGGCTTGGAAACATGAAGAGAGACTAAAAGATACTATTAGTGAAGCTTAGCTGTGGTGGAAGACACCTGCATTTTAAGGATGCCACTGTTACAGGATAACCACACAGAAGAATAGGATCTGTGGAGTGAAGTGAAACAGAGCCTATTGTGCTACAGAGGGCAGATATGGAGACTTGACCAAAGCCCTTTTATAGGGACACAGAAGATCATGTATAGGTCCCAGACTTTGGAACAACAAGCTATGAAATTGAAGTTGCATTGGAAACCTCAAGATGTTAGAAATGCAAGCAATGTATAATTCCCCCCAAGTAAAGCTACTAAGAAGGAGTGGAACCAGTCTAAATGTAAGAACTGTATTGTGGTCAACAAAACTGAAAGGAGTTGGACATCAGACAGAGTTTTGATTTTGTCCAGCTGTTTTTGGTCTTGCTTTGGTCCAGTATTCCCTCACTATGACATTTTGGAATAGTAATATATATCTTGTGACTTTGGGAGTATTTGATATGCCTTTTTTAATTTTGATTTTATAGAGGATTACAGTTAAGAGATTGGGTGAATCTCAGAAGAGACTTTGAACTTTGGACTTTTAAACATTTTTGATATACAACATGGAAACTTTTGAAGTTGGATTAAATGTAGTTTGTATTATGCCAGGGCTAGGTATAGCCCCCATAGACTAATGTGTGAGAATAGCCTATGGGGGTCAGGGAGTGGAATGTGATGGTTTAAATATGGTTGGCCCATGGAAAATGGTACTATTCAAAGATCTGGCTTTGTTGGACTTGGGGTGGCCTTATTGGAGGGAGTGTGTCACTGTAGAAGTGGGATTTAATATTTCATTGCTCAAACTCTGCCCAGTGTGGGAGAGACCATCCTCCAGGCTGCCTTTGGATCAAGAAGTTGAACTCTTCACTTCTTCTGCACTATGTCTGCTGTATGCTGCCGTGTTTTCCACCATGGTGATAATGGACTGAAGCTCTGAAACTTTAAAAACAGCCTGATTAAGAGTTTTCTTTATAAAAGCTGCCTCGATCACTTGATCATGATGTCTTTTCCCAGCAATGAAACCCAAACTAAGACACTAGTTTTATATAAGTAACTGCTCGATATTCAATCCTCTTTAATTTCAGGTGTCAAAACAGATCTTGTTACAAAACACAACTACTAATTTAACACTACTGCTTAGTGAGTAATAACAAGAAAAATTTGTAACTGTCAATAACTGTAACTATATATATTTTCTGAATATTGATTAATAATTTCCTGAATATTCTCAATTCAGCCAGTGAATCCACTGGTTTGAAACTCATAGATATTTTTTGGAGACAAAGTTACTTTATAACCTATTTGAATGCTGATACTGAAAGCTGAAAAAAAAAGTGAGTGTTAAAAGTCTTATTCAGGACGGATTATTTGCTCCATGGAATCAAACTGTTACTTGTAGAAAAGCAGTTTTCAAACTTATAAAACATAAAAACGCATATGTCTTCCATTTAATATTTTGTTGCTTAACTTGTATGACTCTGTTAACCTTGCTTACTAAAGCGTGATGTTATTTATATTTGTTTTCAGATAGTATAACTATAGCTAGGGCATTGATGTCATTCTATGCTATTTCCCATCAGCAACAGTAATTTCTACTCAACCTCTCTCTATGTAGAAGGGCCAAAGCCCATCAGAGAGTAACATTTATCTTTGATGGAGGAAAAGAAAGAATCCCAGATCGACATTTTTCTTTTATTTTCATAATTTATATGTGTTTAAGTCTATCTTGAATCATTAGCAAGTGAGTGAAATACGAGAATTTTGCAGAATCACTTAGAGGATTTCAATTAATATAGATAATATGTGCTGTGTACCTCCTCTGTGCTTCAAACACTGATGAACTCTTACATTTTATATAACTGTGGTAATTATGATACAATTTACTCTTAATTAGGACTGTAACCCAAGCAGTGTCATGTTGGACTTGTGATTTTAACCATTAAAAACATAAAGGAAGAACTAATTTTGTTAATTATAATTGTAGTCCATGCCAATATAATGAACTTAACTCTGTTTTCAATTGCTTAGATTGAATCTTGTTCTTGACACTTAGATTTCACTAATAGCCTATTCCTTTATTATTTACCATTACATGTGATGGAGTCAAACCTCACTTCTCAGATATTTTCCATAAGCTATCATCACCACTGGGACTCCCTGCCCCACTGGTTGTTCAAATACCTAATCATTGCCACGTCAACCCTAGTGGATTCTCTGCTTGTTATTATTATTATCATTTTTTTAAATTTTTTTATTCGATATAATTTATTTACATTTCAAATGATTTCCCTTTTCTAGCCCCCCCACTCCCCGAAAGTTCAATTTTTATTTTGTTGTCATTTTTGGCGGTGGTGGTTGTAGTAGTGGTGGTGTGTTGTTGATACCCATGGGGAATCATCCTGTTTTCTGAAGAGAAATGTAGGGTGAGTGAATGGGGAAGAGAAGTGAGGTAAAGGACTGGGAAAAGAGAAGGCAGGATAAACCTTGGAGGTGATATAATGTAAATTAATTAATTAATAATCAACTAAGATTATTTATTTATAATCTACAACTACTAAAATTAGGAAAAAAGTGTTATTCAACATGTATGATCCCTACAATGACAATGAAATGGAATGTAGTAATTTTAATGGAAAATTAAAAATCATATATTGGGAGGTTCAATAGTAACAACAAATACAACATCAACACCCTGAGATTCTCCGCCCCTTCTTATGAGAAAAAAAAATATGTATGATTAAGTGTCATTAAGGAAGATACCTCTGGCATTAACTTCTGGCCTCCACACACATAGCTCACCCACACACATACATGATCCACCCCTTTCTCCCCCACAAAAGTGTACAGACAGCAAACATCTGTACATACTTATACTCACAATGACAGCAAACATTTTTTAAAAGGAGCAGATTAAAGAATGTTGTAGAAGAATTGTTACATTGTATTACTGATGTTTTAGCAAACAAGTTCTACCTCAAACAATAAAACAAATTCAAAAATTCTTCAAGATGGGTGTAACTTGCTCTGAAAGGGGAAATTGTAGCAATACCAAGCTATTTACTCCCAATCATAAGGCTCTGTGTAATTTGCACAGTAGTGCTATTTTTACTATAATATTTAATTACTCCAAACTCATTTCTTAAAGAGACAGAAATTTTTTAAGAAGTGTTTGAAGAAAGAATGATTTTTCTTCTGGGAGTTGCATCTGACCATTTGATTTTATTGTTTGTTCACATTTATTCTGTATGGCATTTCAGAAACTACAGAAGTACTTCCCTAGTTCTAAGATACTTTGAGATATTCTTTTTCCCCATTTTGGGATATTTAACATTTTGGTTTTGTATTGTTTGGCCTTTCAGAATTGTGTAGATGTAACGAAAAGACCTGAGTGTTGCAGTTTAAATAAATCTTGGTTTCTCTGTGAATTTATTGGTGAGTAGCCTAAGGTAAATAAATATAGCCATTGGATTAACTCACTGTTTACATTTATATTAACAATAATTTGTTTGCACTAACTACTTAAATTATCAACACATTGACACTAGTACTGTTGTTTTTCATCATCCTTACTGTCAAATAACTTTTTTTCAATCTTTGAGTCTTTGGCCAATTACTGTACTATTTTCACTTTTTCCTTCAGTCCCTTGTTCTATTTAATATACCTCCACACATCTCTAATATTGGAGAAGAGCACTTTAATTTTTTGCACATTAATATAAAGGATGATGTGAAGATGCATACGAGGATGTAGAACCTCACTTTGAATTCACTGCCTTAACCTAAGACTGACCTGTCTGTGGCTGTCAGGCAATCCTACTTGTTTGCTGTTCCCTTTGTTCCTTCTACTTGCTGTCCAAAGTTAGGGATTAAGCCTGTCCCTGAAAATGCCACTCCATGTGACAGGCCAAATGCAAGAGTCAGAGAAAAACACCCCTTCCTCAACTCTACCTGTCCTTTAGTTATGGAGAATTAAAAGATTTTAAGTTTTCATTTTTGGATGTGTGTGCAGTCACATGCTTTAAGACCAACGCTTACAAGACAGAGACACATGAATATCTATGGGTTTAAGAACTCTTCTACAGGGAAGCTTCCAAGCAACCTCAGATTGCACAGTGAGACCTTGTGTTCAAAGCAACATTTCTTAAAGTGACTAACATGTCATTTTTAGAAGTTAAAAGTCACAGCCAGAGAACAACACCAACAGTTCCTCCCATTGGGACAAAGATAAAAGTTCTTTGTTGTGTTATGGCTTCTACAGCTCTTAATTACCTAGACAATCTATACTTTTTTCTTCCCATATGTGATCTACTAATCTACATCATTTTGTTTGAAACTTCCCATTATAATTATCATATATTCTTTTTTTTGAAACTTCCCATTATAATTATCATATATTCTTTTGTTTCATTTTCTGTATCCTCCCAAGAAGTCATGCAGAATCTCTTATTTTTTTTCAAATTCGCACATGCACACACACACACACACATATACACACACACATACACACACACAAACACACACACACAAATTGTTTTGTTGTGTTCTTGGTTCAGTTTGTGGGTATTATCTGGAGTATTTCAATTTCTCTGGAATACAGGCTTTTGAAGTAAGACAATGATCTTAATTTCACCAGTTTCTATTTTTATGTCTCTGTTTTCATTTAGTTTTGTTAATTTGGGTACTGTCTCTGTCTTCTATGTAATTTTTGCCAAAAGTTTATCTATCCTGTTAATTTTCTCAAAGACCCAGCTCTTTTTTTTTATTGAATCTTTTATTGTTCACTTTGTTTCTAATTTATTGATTTTAGCCCTGTGTTTGACTCTTTCCTGTAGTGTACTCCTCTTTGCTGTGTTTGATTCTTTCCATTGTAGAGCTTTCAGGTGTGTTGTTAAGTTGTTTGTATAAGATTTTTTCAATTTATTTATGAAGGCACTAAGTGCTATGAACTTTCCTCATAGCACTGCTTTCATTGTGTCCCATAAGTTAGGTGTTTTGTGCCTTCATTTTCATTGAATTCTAGAAAGATATTTAATTTTTTTAAATTATTTTCTGGCCAAGTGATCATCGAGTAGATTCTTTCAGTTTCCATGAGTATGTAGACTTTCTGCTGTTTCCGAATGTCTAATCAAGCTTTTTTTCTTGGGTCTGTCTTCTCTGAAAAAGCTTTTTCCAGCACTTTACTCAGAGTGTCTACAATTTTTGCTAAATAGTTTCCTGTATGCAACAAAATGATGGATCCTTTTCACTTACACACTCTGTCAGCTTTTGTCTTTTTAATAGTGTATCGAGTCCATTAATATTGAGAGATAATAATGAACAATGATTGCCAATTCCTATTATTTTGATGATGGTGGTGATACTTTGTGTGCATATTTGTGTGTGTGTGTGCATGTGGGTGTTTCTCTTTCTTTGGTTTTGTGGGTTTTGAGGGATGTAGTTACCCTCCTTGAGTTTGAGTTTTCTTTCTAGTATCCTCTTTATGGTAAGATTAGTAGAAAGATATTTTTAAAATTTGGTTTTGTCATGGAATACCTTGGTTTTTCCATCTATGATAATGTAAATTTTTATTGGCTATGCTAGTCTGGTCTGACATCTGTGGTCTCTTTATGGTCTGAAATACATCTGTCCAGTACATTCTGTCTTTTAGAATCTCTGTTGAGAAGTCATGTGTAGCTGGGCAGTGGTGGTGTACACCTTTAATCCTAGCACTTGGGTGGCAGAGGCAGGTGGATTTCTGAGTTTGAGGCCAGCCTGGTCTACAGAGTGAGTTCCAGTACAGTCAGGGCTACACAGAGAAACCCTGTCTCAAAAGCAGAGAGAGAGAGAGAGAGAGAGAGAGAGAGAGAGAGAGAGAGAGAGAGAGAGAGAGAGAGAGAGAGAGAGAGAATCATGTGTAATTCTGATAGGTCTGCTTTAAATATTACTGGACCTTTTTTCCTTGAAGCTTTGAATATTCTTTCTTCAGTCCTTACATTTAATGTTTTATATTTCTGGAAGAGTTTCTCCTCTAGTCCAATCTATTGGTCTGCTGTAAGTTTCTTGTAGCCATTTCTTTAAGTTTCCTTCTATGATTTTTTTGGATGATATTTTCTGGGTCTTTGAATCCCATGGCTACTGGTTTGGTTAGAGGCTCAGGAGGCAGGTGATTGGGGTGTGGGTATCGATCCTGGTTGTCCTGGGTGGCAGCATGCCTCCTCAGAGGCAGGCAGTGCTGTGGGCTGAGGAGCAGAGTGCAGATCGGTGATTGCAGGTAGGAGCATTGACCAGAAGATTTCTTCTTGCTTCTTAAACACCCCCCCCCCTTTGGGGGGAAGGGTTGGTTTTGTTTTTTTAATTAATAAATTTATTTTTTACACTCCATATTTTACCCCCACCTTGTCCATCCTCAGACTGTTCCATATCCCATACTTCCTCCTCAAACCCCTGTCTCCATGTGGATGTCCCTACCTACCACCGCACCTGACCTCTCAACATCCTTAGGCCTCCAGCCTCTTGAGGGTTAGGTGCATCATCTCTGAACTTATTTAAACCACCTTTCTCAGTGAATGTCTATGCCCTAAATGGAAGATTTTCCTTTTCCTTAAGGCCCCTGAAACACGGATTATGTTCTCAAGGCCTTATTTCCTAATAAGCCTCCTTATTAGGAAAGTAACATACCAGTTCTCTTTATGAACCTACCTGCCACACCTTCCCTCCTTTTGTTTTAATCTAACATTAACAAGTATGCTTTCCTTTTTTGTAAATATGAAATTCCATGTCACCTGCACACTTATTTGTTGACCTCCAAATGATCCTAGTAATTATTAGATAATATTCATATACTTAGCTGTCTCTATTATGATAAACAATTGTCTGTAGGTTCCTGTACTCCAGCTTCCTTCCTATACCCTAGGGTGAGTTATCTGACTCTCACTGAAGGAAATGTTCTCTGTCTCTATATTATTTTTAATTTTCTGTAAGTTAAATCAATTTTCTCAACAATGCCCATTTCTCTAATATACCTTCAATTTTTCCTGGAAAAAATAAACAAACAAAAAACAACAACAACAAAAAAAACCCACAGTTATCAATATAAACGCCTGATCTTATTTTTTCTATATAAATCTGGATTTAGTATATTATCCCCAAGGATCACTCCATTTAGGTGTTTTTCTTTATAACATCCTTTATAACAGTTTTGTCTTGTACTCAATCCAGATGTTACTTTCTTGTCTTCCAGATCTATCAAAACTGTTCTTAGAAAAAAAACACCCATAATCCCAGTACTCTAGGAGGCAGAGGCAGGTGGATTTCTGAGTTTGGGGCCAGCCTGGTCTACAGAGTGAGCTCCAGAACAGCCAGGGCTACACAGAGAAACCCTGTCTCAAAAAATAAACAAATCCAAAAAACCAAAAAAGAAAAAAGAAAGAAAGAAAGAAAGGAAGGAAGGAAGGAAGGAAGGAAGGAAGGAAGGAAATGAAAAACCTCCAGAAATTCTCATTCCCCCTCTAAATACAACAGGAAAAGTTTAGATCCTCATTTTCTTAAACTATTTGGGTTATTCTACCTGATTCTACAACCTTTCCCTACTTACCCATGTATGTTTCCTCTTTACTCTTGGTATCTTACCAACGTCTACCAATTCAGTAGCTCTTTCTTTCAATTAATTATAGTTTTAAAAACAAAACAAAAAAGAACAAACCACTATAACAACAAAAAACAATTTATCTCTTTTTCCACTGGATTACTATACTTTCATATCCAGGAAATTCCATTCAGTACCGATTACATTTCTTTCCCTGTTGCAGGATTTTTCCCTAGCCTCAAAAAAAAAATTCCTCTTACCTACCCCTGCTAGAAAGACAGACCCACAGCTAAACTTCAGGTGGTGCTTAAAGAGTCTTATGGAAGAGTGGGGGATAGAATTGCAGGAGACAGAAATGTCAAGAACACAAGATATACAGAGTATATCTTAGTATTTTAGTATTAAGTAACCTGAGCCCCGGGAGGCTCATATAGACCTAACCACCAATGAGAGCATAAAAGTCAGGACCTAGCCCCCCTACATATTTGTAGCAGGTGTGCAACTTGGTCTTCCTAACAACTGGTGCAGAGCCTGTCTCTGACTTTGTTGCTTGCCCTTGGATCGTCTTCCCCTATCAGGACTGCTTGATTAGGTCTCAGTGGAAGCAAATGTGTTTAGTTTGCTGCAACTGGATGTTCAAGGGTGGAACTGTACCAAAGAAGTTCTTCTTTTCTCTGTGGATTTAAATGGCGGGGGGACTGAGAAGAAAGGAGGGACTGGGGAAGTGTGATCTGGATGTAAAGTGGATAAAGATTGAATTCATTTTTAAAAATTATGAACATCTGATTTCATCTGTGAATGCCCATTTTTCCATATGTAGTAACTGCATTGTTTGCTCCACATCATGTTATTATCCTTGCATACAGCAGCACTGACTTGGACCTTTCTTTGGTTCTGACTCTTCCTCTTCACAAAACACTCTGTCCTGACTATGTTCCAGTTCTTTTTACTTTAGTCAGTGTTCCTCAGAGAATTATCATCTGCAATGCCAAGCTGATCTTTCTAGAACATGTCAGAACTTCTAGAGGTTTTTTATCCTACAGGTGTGTGTGTGTGTGTGTGTGTGTGTGTGTGTGTGTGTGAATGTGTGTGTGTGTGAATGTGTGTGTGTGTGTGTGTATGTGTGCAAAGTCCTTACAATTTCCTGTAAAGATGTTATATTACATTTAGACATTCACAATCATCATCTTTGCACATTAAATACTCTGGTTACTTTGACATTAAAACAAACAAGCAAACAACAGAAATACCCACAGAGGACACTCCCTATATTGACTTGTTAGTTTATCTATTGTGTCTTTCTATCCCATCTGTAACTATAATACAAACACCAAAAGAACAAAAGGTTATCTGCTGTATTCACTGTAGAATTCTCTGGAGCCAACTTAGAATAGTGTCTGCTACACAACAGGTAGTTAATACTGGTATAGATCAATGAATAAAATTCTAATTAAATATGTTACAATTTAGTCTGTGATATTTTGGTAATTTATTTATTTTTAATGGATTCTGTAGTTATTTATTTTTCAATGAATATCTTTTAATTTCCTTCCTGGGGAAAAAACTGTTAACTTTTTGTGTTAAAAATTTTTTGCAAATTTCCCCCACCTTCATCTTTATACTTTCATATTTTCTTCTTTTCTTGCCCCTATGATTTATGTTAAATATGTATTATATTTATGTCTGGTGTATAAGGTCCATTTCACACATACTGTTTTAGACTCAAACACTGATATTTTTAATAATTCCTTAAACATTTGTGAAGTATCAAAATAGTACCTTTTAGTATTTTTCTTTGAGAAAATCTATATTGTATGAAATACATCTAAATGTCTGGGGTGTCTGACAGGAATCTTACACTGTTATTAAATTCCCAGGTTAGTTTCCCTGTAAGTGCTTCAAGTCAGGGAGTTGTATACAGTAGACAATTACTCTACTACAGACTGGCTTACGTTATAAAATTAAGTAATACTTTTCCATCTGCTCCCATTATAATTTCAAACACTGAATTATCAGCAAATATCAAGAGGGTTGGATCTCTCTTGCTATTATTGCCTAATAAAGGACCAGTCTAGATTTAGTGCTTGACATGATGAACTAACATGGTAAATTATTTTCCTATAAGTAATGACAGGCCTTGGAATGCCCTGTGTGGAGATGTATGGCATAGTGCAACAGCCTCTATCACCTAAAGCAATAAAGTCTGTTTATTTGCTTGTTTCTAAAATCATATCTTACTGAAATGTGAAATAATTTTCTTCCTACATTTGCATTGAGTCTATATGAGAAATTCATGAAGCATGCAATCATCTTAAATTTCATAAGAACAAATCATTTTAACACTACCTTTGTTATACTAAGAAAAGTGTCTTTGAACTCTTAACTTATGTGCCATTCTGGATTATTGCAAAAATATTTTTTAATAACTATCAATAAAAATGCATTATATAAATCCTGTCTTTTGAAGCTCTAAGGAGAAAATAAAATTTCTCACCAATACTTTCATTGTATTCTCACGATAACCATATTAAGTCCTGACACATTTACTGAGGCTATGGTGCACTCACAATGAGGGACCTGTCATGACTGCTCTCTGAAAGACCCAACAAGCAGCTGAAAGGGTCAGATGCAGATATTTGAATCAAACCAATGGATAGAAGCGGCTGACCCCTATGGTTGAATTAGGAGAAAGCTGGAAGAAACTGAGGCAGAGGGTGACCCTGTAGGAGGACCAGCAGTCTCAATTAACCTGGACCTTGGAGATCTCTCCAACAGGGTATCGCCAACCAGGCAGTATATACCAGGGAATATGAGGCATCCAACACATAAACAGCAGAGGACTGCCATGTCTGGATTTAATCAGAGAAAATACACCTAACCCTTAAGAGATTGGAGACCCTAGGGAGTTTAGAGGTCTGGTGGGGGAGTAGGTGGGGATATCCGTGTGGAGACAGGGGAATAGAAAAGACATATGGGAGGTGGAACAGTAGGAGAGTAGGATGAGAGAGGAATAAAATCTGGAATTTAAAATGAATAGCTATATAAATAAAATATTTTTAAAAAGAAAGAAAAAAAGAAAGCATTTTTCCTCTGCTTTCTTATATGTATACTGAGCAAATAATGTAGACACACTGAAAGACCTAACAGTGAATCAACAAGAGGAAATATAGCCCCTGAGACTGGTACACGCCTAATCTCCCAAGTATACTGGCTGCTTGGTTTGCCTTTGTGAACACTGACTGGTACTCATTTATTCTTTAGTGCTGTCTGCAAGCACATTGATGCATTTAGGAGTCACACTATTAAAGGAAATGTCAGAATTTCCACAGCTCTGAAATGAATGAATGAACAGTTTTCAAAGTAAATTTTCAGCAGACAGAATTGCAAGACAGAGAATATATTATTCAGGACTGTTGTAGCAGAGGAAAGAGACTGAGTACAGCCCTGCTCAAATACATAGTAAAACAGAACTTGAGCCAAAGGTGATCAAACGGAAAATTTCCTGATGATTTAAGAGTAGAAGCCATTTCTGTTTGCTAACTGGCCACTTGGGTAGTTAGCTGCCTTCTTGCAAAAAAGACAGGAGGGTAGGTTCACTATCTTCTCTGTTGCCTGAATTGCAAAGGGATGAGCACCATATCTTTGAGAAAGCCGTATATGGAAAAGTGGGGATTTGTAATGCATTGAAGAGAAAATATATTTAATATTATGTAGAAGACCTATTATGGAAAACTGTGCACAGGAAAATCCTAAAACAGATAAGTTCAGGATCTCCCTACATGCCATATTCCCAGAAAGCTATCTTTTGTTTCCCATCACTGGAAAAGAAAAAAAGAAAAAAAGAGGAAAAATCAGACCCCAAATCCACAGTGTACACACTCATACACTCTCATACACACACACACACACACACACACACACACACACACAAAATATATCTATATATAATATTCATTCAACTTATTTGAATACTGATTGAGGATTTTCAAAATGAAGATATTTCAGCAGTTAAGAGCATGTGTAGCTCTTGGAAGGGCTTGGGCTCATTTTCAGCACTCACATGCTAATGGCTTCAGTTTCAGCACTTAAGTTTTGCATCTGCAATCCCAAAGTACACATACAGTTCACATACATTCATCTTAGCAAAATCTTTGTATAAAATAAAAAAATAAATACCAATTTTTGACAAAAAAAAGTTGTAGGATTTAACAATATGCACATGTTGGCAATACTTTTCTGTGGTGATACACCTATTACCTAAGTTCAGTAAAGAGAAAACGGAGTTGCTTTGGAGGATCAGTCCCTTCCTTGAGCACTTTTAACAAATAAAAGTATATTATTGTAAAAGTATTCTTGTATATTGGAAAAAAAATCACTAAAATATGTATCCATAGTGTCATATGACCACTAAAAGAAACAAAGCAATTCATTACTCCCCTTGCTATGATAAGCGTGGTTATTTGCTAGTTCAAATGCTAGGTTAAACGTGTGGTGGAAAATATTTTTCTTTTACTGATGGAGGTTATAGAGTTGGAACTCTGTCAGTCAGTGAGTTTGACTACACGATATAGGATTTAACTTTATTTTATTCTTTTTTTTATATATTTTTTGAAGTGTCAATTATTTTTTATTGCATTTCTGTTTTTTATTTTTTTTATTGAGCCTCTTCTTCATTTACATTGCCAATGGTAAAACCTTTCCAATTTCCCCCCTCCCAAAAGCCCCCCTTCCCAAAGATTCCCTACCTCTCCTCCCACCCCCTGCCTCCATGTATATGCCCCTCTACCCACCTCCTCCACACACCTCCACCCTCTATCCGTTTCCCTTTGTTGGGGCCTCTATTGAGCCTTTACCTGACCAAAGACCTCTCCTCCCACTAATGCCCAACAAGGCATTCCTCTGCCACATTTTTGGCTGGATCCATGTGTACCTCTTGGTTGATGGTTCAGTTACTGAGAGTCTTCAGGTGTCTGGGTGTCCAAAGTCATTGTATGTCCCATGGGGCTATAAACCCCTTCAGTTCCTCCAGACCACCCTCCAGATCCTCCGTTGGGGACCCCAAGTCCAGTCCAATAGTTAGTTGCTAGTTTCTGCCTCTGTATTTGTAGACTCTCCAGGGTCCCTCTAGAGACAGCCATGGCATGCTCCTTTTGGTTTATGCTTCTTGTCATAGTGTTGGGGTTTGGTGACTATTTATAGGATGAATCCCCAAGTAGGGCAGTTGCTGGGTAGCCTTTACTACAGACTCTGCTCCACACATTGCCTCCCTTATTGCTCCTGTGAGTATTACTTTCACTTTCTCAAAGGAACCACGGCACCCTCACTTAGGTCCTCCTTCTTCTTGAGCTTCTCGTGCTGGGTGAATTGTAAATTGTTTATTTTGAGGTTTTGGACTAGCATCTGCTTATCAGTGAGTGCATACCATGTGCGTTCTTTTGTGACTGGGTTACCTCACTCAGGATAATACTTTATAGTTCCATCCATTTGCCTAAGAATTTCATGAATTAATTGTTTTTAATAGCTGAATAGTACTCCATTGTGTATATATACCACAGTTTCTGTATCCTTTCCTCTGTTGAGGGACATCTGGGTTCTTTCCAGCTTCTGGCTATTATAAAAAAGGCCGCTATGAACATAGTGGAGCATGTGTCCTTATTACATGTAGGAGCACTTTCTGGGTATATGCCCAGGAGTGGTATAGCTGGGTCCACAGGTAGTACTATGTCTAATTTTCTGAGCAATCACCAAACTGATTTCCAGAGAGGTTTTACCAGCTTGCAATCCCTCCAACAATGGAGAAGTGTTCCTCATTCCCTATATCCTCTCCAGCATCTGCTGTCCCCAGAGTTTTTCATCTTAGCCATTCTGACTGGTGTAAGGTGGAATCTCAGTGTTGTTTTTATTTGCATTTCCCTGATAACTAAGGATGCTGGACATTTCTTTAGATGCTTTAGAGTTTCCTTTAGGTGCATTTGAGTTTCCTCAGTTGAGAATTCCCTGTTTAGCTCTGCACCCCATTTTTAATAGGGTTATTTGATACTCTGTAGACTAACTTCTTGAGTTCTTTGTATACTTTGGATATTAGCCCTCTATCGGATGTAGGGTTAGTAAAGATCTTTTCCCAATTTGTTGCTTGCCGTTTTGTTCTATTGACTATGTCCTTTGCCTTACAGAACCTTTGCAGTTTTATGAGGTCCCATTTGTTGAATCTTGCTCTTAGAGCATATGCTATTGGTGGTCTGTTCAGAAACTTTTCCCCTGTGCCCATGTGTTCAAGGTTTGTCCCCACTTTCTCCTTTATAAGCTTCAGTATATCTGATTTTATGTGTAGATCTTTGATCCACTTGGACTTGAGCTTTGTACAAGGAGATAAGAATGAGTCAATTTGCACTTTTCTGAATGCAGACCTCCAGTTGATCCAGCATCATTTGTTAAAAATGTTGTCTTTCTTCCACTAGATGTTTTTAGCTGCTTTGTCAAACATCAAGTGACCATATGTGTGTGGGTTCTTTTCTGGGTCTTCAATTCTATACCATTGATCTTCCTGCCTGTCTGCATACCAATACCAAACAGTTTTTTCACTATTGCTCTGTAGTAGAGATTGAGGTCAGCCCCAGAATCTCTTTTGTTGTGGAGAATAGTTTTTGCTATCCTAACATTTTTGTTATTCCAGATGAATTTGAGAATTGTTCTTTCTAGATCTATTGTGACCTCCCCCTGCCCACTGCTCTCAAGAATAGAAGGGAGGAATTGTGACTTCCCCCTGCCCACTGATCTCAAGAATAGCAGCCAGCAACCTGACCACCCTCTTCCTGAAGAACAAGAAGAACCGGTTTCCAGCCTTCAGGGGAGGGGCTTGGTCTGCCTTTGTTTCTTGGGAGAGAGGTATTATGATTAAAGATGGAGACTTAAACCAGAAGCCATGTGTTTTTGTGTCTCTCCATGTAATTTCTCTTGCCACCTGTTCCTTACCCATCTCTCCTTCCAGAGAACCCACAATTAAGATGTGTGAGCTGGCCTCTACAATCTATGAAGAAATGATTTGGAATTTTGATGGGGATTGCATTGAATCTGTAGATGCAAGATGGTCATTTTTACTATATTGAGCCTGCCAATCCATGAATATGAGAGATCTTTCCATCTTCTGAGACTTTCTTCGATTTTTCTGCAGAGGCTTAAAGTTCTTGTAATATCAAACCTTTACATGCTTCGTCAGAGTCACACCTAGGTATGAAATATTATTTAGGACTATTGTGAAGGGTGTCATTTCCTTAATTTCTTTATCATCTTCTTTATCCTTTGAGTAGAGGAAGGCTACTGATTTGCTTGAGTTAATTTTATATCCAGCTACTTTGCTGAAGTTATTTATCAGCTTTAGGAATTCTCTTGGAAATCTTGGGGTCGCTTAAGGATACTATCATATCATCTGTAAATAGTGATAGTTTGATTTCTTCCTTTCCAATTTGTATACCTTTGTCCTCTTTTTGCTGCCTGATTGCTCTGGCTAGGACTTAAAGTACTATATTGAATAGATAGGAAGAGAGTGGGCAGCCTTGTCTGGTCCCCGATTTTAGTGGGATTGCCTCAGGTTTCTCTCCATTTAGTTTGATATTGGCTACCGGTTTGCAATATATTGCTTTCACTTTGTTTAGGTATGGGCCTTGGATTCTCAATCTCTTCAAGACTTTTATCATGAAAAGATGCTGAATCTGGTCAAAAGTCTTTTCAGCATCTAATGAAATGACCATGTGATTTTTTTTTTTTTTGCTTTAGTTTGCTTATGTAGTGAATTACATTGATGGATTTCCATATATTGAACCATCTCTGCATTCCTGGGATGAAGCCTATCGGATCGTGGTGAATTATAGTTCTGATGCATTCTTGGATTCAGTTGGCCAGGATTTTGTTCAGTATTTTGGCATCAATGTTCATGAGGGAGATTGGTCTGAAGTTCTCCTTCCTTGTTTGGTCTTTGTTTGGATTAGATATAAGAGTGATTGTGACTTCATAGAATAAGTTGGGTAGTTTCCTTGAGTTTCTATTTCGTGGAAAAGTTTGAAGAGTATAGGTTCAACTCTTCTTTGAAGATCTGATAGAATTCCCTGCTAAACCCATCTGGTCCTGTGCTTTTTTTTTTTTTTTTTTTTTTTTTTTTTTTTTTTTTTTTGAAGGGAGACTATGAATGACTGTTTCTATTTCTTCAGGGCTTATTGGACTATTTAGATGGTTTATCTGATCTTGTTTAACATTGGCACCTGGTATGTATCTAGAAAGTTAACCATTGTTCCACTTGTCTGTCACTGTACCAATACCATGCAGTTTTTAACACTATTGCTCTGTAGTATTGCTTGAAGTCAGGGATACTGATTCCCCCAGAATTTCTTTTGTTGTTGAGAATAGTTTTAGCTATCCTGGGTTTTTTGTTATTCCAGATGAATTTGAGAATTGCTTTTTCTAACTCTGTGAAGAACTGAGTTGGGATTTTGATGGGGATTGCATTGAATCTGTAGATTGCTTTTGGCAAGATGGCCATTTTAACTATATTAATCCTGCCGATCCACGAGCATGGCAGATTTTTCCATTTTCTGAGGTCTTCTTCGACTTCCTTCTTCAGAGACCTGAAGTCCTTGACATATAGATCTTTCACTTGTTTGGTTAGAGTCACACCAAGATATTAATATTGTTTGTGTCTATTGTGAACGGTGTCATTTCCCTAACTTCTTTCTCAGCCTGCTTATCCTTTGAGTATAGGAAGGCAACTGATTTGCTTGAGTTGATTTTATAACTAGCCACTTTGCTGAAGTTGTTTATCAGCTGTAGGAGTTCTCTGGTGGAGGTTTTCGGGTCACTTAAGTAGACTATCATGTCATCTGCAAATAGAGAATTGAAGATCCAGAAATGAACCCACACACCTATGGTCACTTGATCTTCGACAAAGGAGCCAAAAACATCCAGTGGAAAAAAGATAGCCTTTTCGACAAATGGTGCTGGTTCAATTGGAGGTCAGCATGCAGAAGAATGAGAATTGATCCATTCTTATCTCCATGTACTATAAACTTCACTCCAAGTGGATAAAGGACCTCCATGTAAAACCAGACACACTGAAACTAATAGAAAAGAAACTGGGGAAGACCCTAGAGGACATGGGCACGGGGGAAAAGTTCCTGAACAGATCACCAATAGCTTATGCTCTAAGATCAAGAATTGACAAATGGGACCTCATAAAATTACAAAGTTTCTGTAAGGCAAAGATCACTGTTAAAAGGACTAAACGGCAACCATCAAATTGGGAAAGGATATTCACCAACCCTACATCTGATAGAGGGCTAATATCCAATATATACAAAGAACTCAAGAAGTTAGACCCCAGGGATCCAAATAACCCTATTAAAAAATGGGGTACAGATCTAAACAAAAAATTTTCACCTGAAGAAATTCAGATGGCCAAGAGGCACCTTAAGAAGTGCTCAGCATCATTAGTCATTAGGGAAATGCAGATCAAAACAACCCTGAGATTTCACCTTACACCAGTCAGAATGGCTAAGGTAAAAAACTCAGAAGACAGCAGGTGTTGGCGAGGATGTGGAGAAAGAGGAACACTCCTCCACTGCTGGTGGGGTTGTAAGATGGTACAACCACTTTGGAAATCAGTCTGGTGGTTCCTCAGAAAACTGGACATGAGACTTCCAGAGGACCCTGCTATACCTTTCCTGGGCATATACCCAAAGGATTCCCTGGCATGCAATAAAGACACATGCTCCATTATGTTCATAGCAGCCCTATTTATAATAGCCAGAAGCTGGAAAGAACTCAGTTGCCCCTCAAAGGAGGAATGGATACAGAAAATGTGGTATATTTACACAATGGAATACTGTTCAGCAATTAGAAACAATGAATTCACAACATTTTTAGGCAAATGGTTTGATCTGGAAAATATCATCCTAAGTGAGGTAACCCATTCACAAAATAATACACATGGATGCAATCTCTGATAAGTGGATATTAAGTAACCCAGAAGCCCTGAATACCCAAGGCACAAATCACATAACAAATGACTCCCATGAAGAATTATGGAGAAGGTCCTGATCCTGGAAAGGATTGATCTAGCATTGGAGGGGAATATAAGGACAGAGAAAAAAAGGAGGGAGGTGATTGGAGAAGGGATGGAGAGAAGGTTTATGGGACATATGGGGAGGGATTATCCGGTGAAGGGGAAATCATTTGGAATGTAAACAAAGAATATAGAAAATAAAAATATTTAAAAAAAAAGAAAGTTAACCATTTCATCCAGGTTTTCAAACTTTGTTGAGTATAAACTCTTGTAGTAGAGTCTGTTGATTTTTTGAATTTCCACAGTTTCTGTTGTTATGTCTCCCTTTTCATTTCAGATTTTATTAATTTGGAAGCTGTCTCCGTGCCCCCTGGTTAGTCTGGCTAAGGGTTTATCTATCTTGTTGATTTTTTCAAAGAACCACCTCCTTGTTTTGTTGATTCTTTCTAAAGCCCTTTTTGTTTCTGCTTAGTTGATTTCGGCTCTAAGTTTGATTATTTCATGCCATCAAACACTCTTGTGGGTATTTGCTTCCTTTTGTTTTAGAGCCTTCAAGTTCACTATCAAGCTGCTAGTGTAAACTCTCTCCATTCTCTTTTTGGAGGCACACAGGCCTATGAGTTTTCCTCTTAGCACTGCTTTCATTGTGTCCCATAAATTTTGGTATGATGTGTGTTCATTTGTCTCTAATTTCTTTCTTTATTTCTTCCTTGACCAAGCTATCATTGAGATGAGCATTGTTCAAAGTCCATGTGTATGCATGTTTTCCATTGCTTTTGTTTGAGCTTACGACCAGCCTTAGACCGTGGTGATCTGATAAGATACATAGAATAATTTCAATATTTCTATATCTGTTGAGGCCTGTTTTGTGACCAATTATATTACCAGTTTTGGAGAAGGTACCATGAGGTGCTGAGAAGAAGGTATATTCTTTTGCTTTAGAGTAGAATGTTCTATAAATATTTGTTAGATCCACTTGGTCCATAACTTCAGTTAGTTTCATTGTATCTCTGTCTAGTTTCTGGTTCCATGACTTGTCCATTTTTGACAGTGGGGTGTTGAAGTCTCCCACTATTATTGTGTGGGGTGAAATGTGTACTTTGAGCTTTAGTAAATTTTCTTTTATGAATGTGGGTGCCTTTGCATTCAGAGCATAGATGTTCAGAATTGAGAGTTCATCTTGGTAGACTTTTCCTTTGACCAGTATGAAGTTTCCCTCATTATCTTTTTTGACAACTGTTGGTTGAAAGTCAATTTTATCCAGTATAAGAATGGCCACACCAGCTTGTTTTTTGGGACCATTAGCTTGAAAAATTGTTTTCCATCCTTTGACTCTGAAGTAGTGACTGTCTTTGTCACTGAGGTAGGTTTCTTGTATGCAGTAAAACGTTGGGTCCTGTTTACATATCCAATCTGTTAGTCTATGTCTTTTTATAGGGGAATTGAGACCGTTGTTATTAAGAGATATTAAGGAAACATGATTGTTGCTTACTGTTATCTTCTTAGTTAAAGGTGACATTCTGGTTGTTTAGCTATCTTCTATCTTCTTGTGTTGGTATTTTCCACTCACTATCCTTTGCAGAGCTGGATTTGTGGAAAGATACTGTGTAAATTTGCTTTTGTCATGGAATGCCTTGTTTTCACTATCTAAGGTAACTGAAAGTTTTGGTGGGTATAGTAGTCTGGACTGACATTTATGTTCTTTTAGGATCTGTATGATATCTGCCCAGGCTCTTCTGGCTTTCATAGTCTCTGATGAGAAGTCTGGTGTAATTCTGATAGGTCTGCCTTTATATGTTACTTGACGGTTTTCTCTTACTGCTTTTAATATTCTTTCTTTGTTTAGTTCATTTGGTATTTTGATTATTGTGTGGCTGGAGGAATTTCTGCTCTGGTCCAATCTGTTTGGAGTTCTGTAGACTTCCTGTATGGTCTTGGGCTTCTCTTTTTTTAGGTTAGGGACATTTTCTTCTATAATTTTGTTGAAGATATTTATTGGGCCTTTAAGATGTAAATCCTCGCTTTCTTCTATTCCTATAATCCTTAGGTTTGGTCTTCTCATTGTGTCCTGGAGTTCCTGGATGTTTTGGGTTACAAGATTTTTTGCATTTTGCGTTTTGCATTTTCTTTGACTGCTGAGTCAATGGATTCCTATGGAATCTTCAGCATCTGAGATTCTTCTATCTCTTGTATTCTGTTGTTGATGCTCCCATTTATATCTCCTGAATTCTTTCCAAGGTTTTCTATTTTCAGAGATGTCTCACTTTGTGATTTCTTTGTTGATTCTATTTCCAGGTTTAGTTCCTGGATAGTTTTGTTCAGTACCTTCACTTGTTTGTTTGTTTTTTCCTGAAATTCTTAAAAGAATTTTTGTGTTTCCTCTTTAATGGCTTCTACCTGTTGATCCGTGTTCCCCTGTGTTTCTTTTAGGGATTTTTGTGATTCTTCTTTAAGGGTTTTTGCATGTTGAACCATGTTCTCCCATAATTCCCTATGAGATTTTTGTATTGCCTCTTTAAAGGCTTCAACCTGTTGACCCATATTCTCCCGTATTTCTTTAAGAGATTTTTGTGTTTCCTCTTTAAGGCCTTCTACCTTTTGATCCATATTCTCTTATCTTTCTTTAAGGGATTTTTGTGCTTCTACCTGTTGACCCATGTTCTCTTGTATTTCTTTAAGGGAGTTATTTATGTCCTTCTTGAAGTCCTCCATCAGAGATATGAGATGTGATTTTAAATCTGGTTCTTGCTTTTCTGATGTGATGGAGTGTGCAGGATTGGCTGCTGTGGGAGAGCTGGGTTCTGATGGTGCCATGTTGAATTGGTTTCTGTTTGTAATGATCTTGCGTTTGCCTTTGGCCATCTAGTTATCTCTGGTGTTACCTGGTCTTGCTGACACTATCTTCTCTATCCTGCAAGCCTGTGTTTCTGTACTCTTGGGATTATCTTTCTGTCCAATGCTTTGCAAACAGCTGATTCTCCAGGAAGTATCAGGTAATGGAATCTCCCCCGTGGCAGACTTCGCAAGGGTCGAATGCCCTGCTCCTGCCAATTCTCAAATGCCCTGCTATTGTAGGTTCTCTAATACCCTGCTCCTGTCTGTTCTCTAGAGAGTATCAGGAAGTGGTGTCTTCACTGTGCCAGATGTGGTACAGGTCTCCCACATCCGATGGCAAGGGGCGGTGATTGGGGGGGCAGGATTTAATTATAAAACCTGTATTTACTACTCAAGATGAAATACTAGAACCCAGATGTGCTATCTAGATATAAATGCACAAGATTATATAAACTGGGGTATCATGAGAATTTATAGTGCAAGTACTTAAACCAATATTTGCCAGATGACCACATATTTACACTATTTATTCTGTCTTCAACATTGTTAAACAGTGATCTCTTAAAATAACAAATCTCTTTTTTCTTTTAGTTAGATATTTTCTTTACTTAGATTTCAAATGTTATCCCTTTCCTGGCTTCTCCTCCAAAAACTCCCTATCCCATTCCCCTACCCCTATTCACAAACCCAGCCACTTCTGCTTCCCTTTCCTGGCATTCCCCTACACTGGGGCATCAAGCCATCTCAGAATCAAGGGCCTCTCCTCCCTTTGATGCCCAGCAAGACAATCCTCTGCTACATAAGAAGCTGGAACCATGGGTCACTCCATATGTACTCTTTGGTTAGAGGTTTAGACTATTGGAGCTCTGGAGGTACTGGTTGGTTCATATTGTTGCTCCTCCTATGGGACTGCAAACTCCTTTAGCTCCTTTGGTCCTTTCTCTAGCTTCTCCAATGGGGACCTTGTGCTCAGTCCAATGGTGGTCAAGAGTATCTACTTCTGTATTAGTCAGGTACTGACAGAGTCACTTATGAGGCACCTATATCAGGCGCCTATCAAAAATACTTGTTGGCATCCAACATTGTGTCTGTGTTTGGTAACTGTATATGGGATGGATCCTCAGGTGGGGCAGTCTCTGGATTGTCTTTTCTTCATTCTGTGCTCCACACCTCATCTCTGTATCTCCTCCAATGGGTATTTTGTTTCCTCTTCTAAGAAGGACCAAAGTATCCATCCTTCTTCTCAAGCTTGATTTAGTCTGTGAATTGTATCTTGGGTATTCTGAGCTTCTACTTATCAGTGAGTGCATACCATGTGTGTTCTTTTGTGACTGGGTTGCATCACTCAGGATTATATTTTCTTATTCCATCCATTTACCTAAGAATTTCATGAATTCAATGTTTTTAATAGCAGAGCAGTACTCCATTTTGTAAATGTAACACATTTTTCTGTATTTATTCCTCTGTTGAGGGATATCTGGGTTCCTTCCAGCTTCTAGATATTATAAATAAGACTGGTATGAACATAGTGGAACATGTGTCCTTAATACATGTTGGAGAATCTTCTGAGTGTTTACCCAGGAGTTGCATAGCTTGGTCCTCCAGTAGTACTATGTCCAATTTTCCAAGGAACCGCTAAACTGATTTCTAGAGTGGTTGTACCAGCTTGAAATCCCAGCAGCAGTGGAGGAATGTTCCTCTTTCTCCACATCCTCACCAACACCTGTTGTCACATAAGCTTTTGATGATACCCATTCTGACTGTGAAGTGGAATCTCAGGGTTGTTTTGATTTGCATTTCCCTGATGACTAATGATATCAAACATTTCTTTAGGTGTTTCTTATACATTCGGTATTTCTCAGTTGAAAATTCTTTGTTTATCTCTGTACCCCATTTTTAATAGACTTATGTAGTTCTCTGGATTCTACCTTCTTGAATTCTTTATATATATTGGATATTAGTCCTCTCTCAGATGTAGAGTTGGTAAGGATCTTTGCCCAATTTGTTGGTTGCCCAATTTTTGTATTATTGACAGTGTCTTTTGCCTTACAGAAACATTGTAATTTTATGAGTTGCCATTTATCAATATTTGATCTTGGAGTATAAGGTATTAGTGTTCTGTTCAGGAAGTTTTCATCTGTTCCCATGTGCTAGAGGCTCTTCCCCAATTTTTTTCTCTTACTTTCTGTGTATCTGGTTTTATGTGGAGATCCTTGATCCACTTGGACTTGAGCTTTGTACAAGGAGATAAGAATGGATCAGTTTGTATTCTTCTGCATGCTAACTACAACTAGAACCAAAAGCATTTGGCAAAGTTCAGCATCCCTTCATGGTAAAAGTCTTAGAAAGATCAGGAATTTAAGGCCCATACCTAAACATAGTAAAAGCAATATACAGCAAACCAGTAGCAATCATCAAACTAAATGGAGAGAAACTTGAAGCAATCCTACTAAAATCAGGGAGTAGAAAAGGCTATTGTCTCTCTTCTTGTCTATTCAATATAGTATCTCAAGTTCTAGCTAGAGCAATTAGACAACAAAAGGAGTTCAAAGGGATACAAATAGGAAAGGAAGAAGTCAAACTATCACTATTTGCAGATGCTATGATGTTATACTTAAGTGGCATTAAAACTCCACAAAGAACTCCTATATCTTACAAACAACTTCACTAAAGTGGCCAGATATAAAATTAATTCAAACAAATCAGTAGCCTTCCTATACTCAAAAGATAAACAGGCTGAGAAAGAAATTAGGGAAATGAAAACCTTTACAATGGTCACAAACAATATAAAGTATCTTGGTGTGACTCTAACCAAACAAGTGAAAGATGTGTATGACAAGAACTTCAAGTCTCTGAAAAAAGAAATAACAAATCTTAATATGCCGCTATGCCTTTAGAAATCCTTAGTAGTAATCTGTCCTGGAATTGTTTCTGTCCATAGAGAAAACTATGACCAGGTCACAGAGTGTTCCTTCAGGGACTGCAGTAGGATATGAAATCATGGGATTATTTATTTTTTAAATCATTTTATTCATTTACATTTTAGATGATATCCCCCTTCCAGGTTACCCCTCAAAAACCGTACCCATCCCATCTGCACTCTTCTTTTTTGCCTCTATGAGGGTACACTTTCACCCCCTTACCAACTCATGCCTCTGCGGCATCAAACTTCCATGGAACCAAGGGCCTCCCCTCCTATTGATGTCAGATAAGGCTTTCTTCTGCTATATATGTATTTGGGGTCCTGGCTCTCTCCATGTATAATCTTTGGTTGGTCTTTTAGTCTCTGGGAGTGCTGGTGACCCTGTTACCAGATAATGTTCTTCCTATGAAGTTTCAATCCCCCTCTACTCCCTCAGTCCTTCCCCTAACTCTTCCTTTCAGTTCCAAGAACTCAGTTTGATGGTTGGCTGTGAGTATCTTCATCTTTAAAGGTCAGGTGCTGGTAGATCCTCTCAGGGAACAGCCATACCAAGTTCCTGTTAGCAAGTGCTTCTTGGCAACAACAATAGTGTTGGAGTTTGGTGTCTGCAGATGGCATAGATGGGGCTTTTTCTAAGTATTTAGAAACAGTGTTTTTCAATTTTCTCCAGTGCTATATGTATATAAGTTGGTTTGCCTACTAATTTACCTTGGGTTTGCTCTTGAGAACAGTCGCCTGGAAGTTGTAATTCCTCTTCATGAACATTGAGTGAAACAGAAAGCTGGAAATAACCATGCAGTGATCTATAAACAATGTGATACTTCATTATCATCTAATCAATACTAGGTGAACTCTAACAAACATTATTGCTAAATAGGTCTTTCAAGGAATAAAGAACAAAGGTGTTTTGGTTCAGGGTGTTCTTCACTTCTTTCAGAAAATAACATTCAACTCATCTTTAATAATCTAACTTCCCTATTCATATCTTTTGAATTATTTTTATGACTTTCTTACTTTTTTAATATTTTTATTTTCTATATTCTTTGTTTACATTCCAAATGATTTCCCCTTTCCCGGATCCCCCCTCCCCATATGTCCCATAAACCTTCTTCTTTCCATCCATTCTCCAATCACCTCCCTCCTTTTTTTCTCTGTCCTTATATGATTATTTGTGAATTAGGCTGATGTTTCTTCCTTTTTTAAGATACTGAATAATGGTAAGATTTTGCTGATCTGCTTGCACGTAATATTTTGAGTTTGCTGAGGAAAGCTAAGAAATGAGGAGTAACTTTTGAGGAGCAGTATTTTCCCTTAAGGAACATCAACTCATAAGTAATAATAACAAAATAATAAAAGCATAGTTTGCAATACAATATCCGTACAAATGTTTATAGTAGCATATAATACCATAGTTTTTATAAAGACGCATAACATATTTCTGACTTGTTGTATTCTGTCTACAGTTACTGAGGAAATATGTTCTAGTGAGTTTTCTGTCTATACAAACGAGGTGGCCATTAACAAAGCTGTTCTCTACACCTTAGATATACATCCTGTATTTTTGCATTTTTCGCCATCTTAATTCTTGTATCACTTAATTCTGGATTACAGTTTATTCTCTGCTTATTGTCAATAGTATCCATTAGACAGATCACATCTCTTCTTTGATGATAATTGTTTTTACCTCATAAAGGTTTTCCTTTATATCCTTGTTCATTCCAGTATAAATGTATCCTCATATGTGCATTAAGTCCTTCACAGAGAGCTTGCTTGGGGAAATTATTTTCCTATTTTGTCTCAGCAATAGGAAGTTGAAGTTCTATCATCCTTTTTATTTAAATTTAAAGAGAATGACTCTCATGCCATACCATAAGAGGTCAGAGGTATAATATGAATGTGAAAAGAAAGATTTGAATCTCAAAAGAACAGAACAAACATTATGCCCAAAGTTTCTAAGGAAAGTTGTGAAATATACTGCTTTATAAGACTGCTTGATATGAGTTGGTACTCTAGTTTATCCTATTCTGCCAAGGCAAATAGCCCAAGAGAAAACTGGTTTGGTCTCACCAAGTTTCTCCTTTTAGATAGATGAGAACTCCCCACCTAGAGGATCACTTTACTTATAATGGGCTAGATCTTCCCATGTGTTTAACAATAAAGGAACTGGCACTCAAGACATGGCTGTATATCTATATAATTCTCTGTTAAGTTTCTCTTCCAAGTAATGCAAGGTTGTGTCAAATTGATCATTAAACAAAGTGAAAACTTCCCATGTCTAATACTCTGTCTTCTAGTCAGCTATGGATTTAGTAGATGATTTATTGTCACCTACAGAAAGTTCTTGCCCCCTCCAATTGAATACTGTCATTATTTATTATTATATTGTTCTATATGTTTATGTCAGTGAAAATAATATTTAGATACTATTTTGCTGTCAGGAAGTCACTTTCTAATGACAAGGAGAATACTGAATACCCACAACTGAATATAACAAATGTGAACAGATCATAAATACATTGATGCCATCTTCTTTCAATGTATGTTACATGAAAGACTATTTAGAAGTTAGAAAATCTTGCGAGCTTTAGAGACTTAGCTTAAAGTTTTTACTTTCAGGAAGCTAAAACTCCAGAAGGAATTGATCAGCAACAATGCATATTTGGATTTCTTTTGTATCCAATAATATAAAATTAATCTGTGTAATAAAAGAGTGCCAACTATCCTAATATAATTTTGGTAATGAAGAGAATCTCATACTCTACCATGATAATACCTATATAAATTTTGATAACAAAGACAATCTCAAATTCTACCATGATAATGACTATACATAATGCTAACTCATGTTGGGAGTAGAAGTAGGAAGATCGGGAGTTCAAAGTCATCCTTAATAGTATAGAATTACTGAGGCCAATATAACTACCATGCTGACAGGGAGTATAACAATATCACTCTAAAAACATGGCATATAAAAAGATAGATTTTCAAAAGTTCAATCATTCCAGGTTCTAATAATGGGTGTTTCATCAAAATTATGTAACAACTTTTGTGTTTGGCTTGTGTGAGAAAATAAGAAATTGAACATAATTCAGAATAATGGCAAATTGGTATGTAATGTTATGGTAAAAGATAAAAATCAGATCCACAAAACAGGGAACTGAACTATATTTTATTCTATTTTGTCATAGGAAATCAATATATTCTTTTAAACAGAGCAGGATTGAGGTTTTGTAAAAGTACCTTTTATTTTTCAGATGTAATTATTGGCTTAGAGGCTTACTGCTGAACAAGTACACTCTTTCTAGATTTTTCTTTTACTGAACTCTGACTGGCTGGTTCAATTCAGCTCTTCCTACTCAAATTTTTCTCCAAGCTGCCTGATTCAATCTGGTTTCTCTCATCTTCTTACTGAATTGCTCTGTTTGACCTAAAACTAACTCTGGCAATTTGTTCTAATCTTCTGTCTCCCTATTATTGTCTGGTTTCAACTACTTCTGCTGACCTGCATTAAACTGCATGAACTGACCAAGAAACTCAACTCCATTTCACTGCACTCATTGCAATGATTCCCAACTGACTGAACACCCAGCTCACGGACCAATTGAACTCTCTCTGTGTTGCTCTTAAATAGTTTTTCTCCTGAGATTTGTATATATCCTGTCTCTTTCCCATTCTCTCAGATCTTTTTGATTCATTACTTTTTTCTTTCCTCAATTGCACACCATTCAATCATGGCTGTTCCTTTCCACAAACTAATTTTACTTTAAAGGTGTATACCAAGGGTGTGTCTGTATTCCATTTAGAGATGAAAAATGAAAGGTGTATGGCGTGTTTACAATCCAGACAGATCACAAAGGCGCCATTGTAGCTAAAAAATGTGCACGGTTTAACTATTACAATAGAAGTCTATCAATCTTATACACTTAATTGTGCAAATGTTCTTATGAAGATCTGTTTATGTGATGATTCTTCATAGCTGCAGTCCTAATCTGTTCTCTAGCAATGCCCACTTCTGAATCAAGATTTTCTCTCTGCCAGTCTGATGAACTGTCCATCTTCAGCTCGTTTATTGAGCTGTCCCAATGCATGGGTGGTCTTCTTTCTACATCATCTGTCTTTCTGTCTTTTTGTATCTCTTTCTTTCCTGAGCTCTACCATTCATTTAGAAGCTTCCCTTACTTGGAATGGATCTTTATTGATGGAACACATAATATTTCATCAACTTTGCAAATATTGGAAAATAGCTGTTTCCCAAAGAAATACATTCTCTAATGTCTGTTCTGATATTAAAACATCTTTATAATATACAAGTCCTCATAGCGCCCCCCCAACTGCCCCTGCTCCCACCATGAGGTCATCTGAGAACATACTGCTGTGCCTCTCACATGTGCTGATCTTGGCAAGTCCACCAGGGATATCTTTGCCAAGGGCTATGGCTTTGGCTTAATTAAACTTGATTTGAAAACGAAGTCCGAGACTGGATTAGAATTTACCAGCTCAGGCTCTGCCAACACGGAAAGCACCAAAGTGAACTGCAATCTGGAAACCAAGTACGGATGGACTGAGTACGGACTAACACAGAGAAGTGGACATAGACAACATCCTGGGCACCGAGATCACTGCGGAAGACTAGTTTGCTCATGGACTAAATCTGACCTTTGATTTCATCTTTCTTGCCTAACACTGGGAGAAGAATGCTAAAATCAAGACAGGGTACAGGAGTGAGCATATCAACCTGGTCTGTGATGTGGACTTTGACATCAATCTGGGGCACTCTGGTGCTCCCCTATGAGGATTGGTGGGCTGGATACTAGATAAGTTTTGAGACCTCGGAAGTACCACATGATTCAGAGCAACTTCACAGTTGGCTTCAAGATGGAGGAAGTCCAGCTTTATACTAAAGTGAATGATGGGACATACTTTGGTGGCTCCATTTACCAGAAAGTGAACAAGAAGTCAGTCTTGCCTGACCTGCAGGAAACTCTGACTCTCCCCTTTGGACTAGCAGTCAAATATCAGGTCGATTCTGATGCCTGCTTTTTGGCCAAAGTGAACAACTCCAGTCTGATGGGCTTTGAGTACACACTCAAACCCTAAAACCACATATCATTCTGATGTTGTCAGGCAGGAACATCAATGCCGGCAGCCACAATTTTGGTTTAGGCCTGGAATTTCATGCATAAATGAATATGGTACAATCGTTAATTTTAAACTATTTTTGCAGCATAGCTACCTTCAGAATTAATGTACCTTTTAATGTTGTATGTTGGCGATGCAAGAGTTGATAAAATACCATGTGAGACTTCTAGGCTAAGGATGACTTGGCTTTAAGGTGTTGACCATTTCAGAGGTACAGCAGAAACCTTGTTGTAGAAAGGGATATTTTTAGCTGTAGACTTGGGTTGGGGGAGGATCCCACTAGAGATGCCAGGCGGCGGCAAGTTGAAGCTGGAAATGTGTGGACCCTTTGTAAATCTGTATCCAGTCCCCAAATGAAATTGTGACTTCCCGAGCCAGTATAGAACCCTGGTGTCCCAATCCTATCTGCTCAGAAGTGTGTACATACCTATGTGGAAGGGATGTGTTTAGACAGATCACCCTTCCCCTGTTCTCATCATGCCCTGTTTTCATCCTAGCCTATCAATTACATGTTTTACACTAAAAGAAGTCCGTAGGGTGTGGTTAGCTGTTTCGTCTGGGCCATTTGAGAGTGGATAGGGGAGGGTATCATGGTGGAGCCATTATGTAACAGGAATCAGTTAAAATGAACCTCCCGCCAACTCCGCCAACTCCGGGACAACTCTTGAGATACTTGCGGGGTCCTGCTCCCAGTGACCCAAGCTCCCTGGCAGTCCTGCCCACCTGGCTGTCTCTCCAGTGGAGGTCCCAGCTACCGGTTTGGTTCCTGAGTGTTTATCTCTCTTCCACCCAGTGCCCACTCATTCTAATTATAATCTTAAAAAGATAACCAATTGTATTTGTGTATATGAAATTCACAATTACAAGATGCCAATTTACAAAGAAAAAAGTCTTATCCCAATTTTCTAACCTTTGGATAAACTCCATTGCTCCTTGGTTCTTCTCCCCTGCCAAGTGCTTCTTCTCCTCTCACCTCCCAACCCTTAGCTCCTCCTCCCCCCTTTCTCTCCAATCACTGCCTCCATGTCATTGGATAGGAAATATCTTGTAACACTATTACTTCCAACAAATGTGCAATTACAGAATCAGCCTTTCAGAACCCAAAGCAGAAACACATTGAAATCCTGAATATGTATCAATGGTATGATTTGCACATTTTTAGATTCCAAAATTCCTCAGTTATGCACATCCATCTGCCAAACTTCATTTCCTAGGGTATCCTTTGTGCTTCTTTCAGCAGGTAACAAAACTCATTTGTACAGAAAAACAAGAGGGGCATTTTTTGCTTCGATTAATTTCCATTTAAAAGATCATTAACTCATGTGACCATCAGTGTGCAGTCCTGATAAGAGCCAAAGAAACAGATAGAATAGGAACTTCTCATTACCCTAATGAAGTCATGTAGCATTGTAGTGTCAGAGGGTTAAAATAAAAAAACGGAACAGGATTAAATAGCAGGGATGAATGGTAAAAACGTTCAAAGAAATCATATTAGTAGCTAATTCAACAATTTGTCTCTTTGCTGATGTGGGAAGACAGGGAAGAAATAGACTCAAAGAAAGGTAGGTGGGTATGAATCACAAGTGTTGTATTTCTGTATCTTATTTTCCGTGAATCACTAAGTGAAAAGATATGACATTTTACTTCAAATAAATGATTTATAGAAGTTTTGGCATAAAACTAAATATACAAAGTGATGGCAAAAATCAGTTCACAGTAATAGAACCATACACGTTACAGATTTAATGTCTCTTAATTTCAGACTTTTCCTCAAGACACATTTTGTGACTACCAATTGTAATATATAACAGTTGTTTTTCTCATAATTTTCTTCTCAGCTTCTATTTATATTATCCTTGGATTAATATTAAAAGATCTTCTTTTACTAAAAATTACAAAAGGACATTACTCTGACTTAATCTCTTCTGCAATACTACTATGGTACCAGGTTTAATGTCTGCTGTCTCCTTGCTTAACTGATATGCACATGGACAATAAATTTAGAAGCAGAAGCTTTTGTTTATAAGGCATGTCCATAGGAGGTTTTAATCACTGTGACTGCTAATGTAAACCATGAGTCGTTAGTAATGAGGTTGCCAAGATTACAGAGAACATAGATAACAATGGGCTGCAAATTAACTTGCAAATTTAACTGTACACTAATTATAGGAATAATTATGCAATATGCTTATGATAACAAAAAGATCTTCAAAAACATAAGTGAAAATCAGTTCCAAATTCATGTAATACTTAGCAAAAATTAGTGTGTATAATACCAAGGGAATATCTGGAGGAGAAATCCAAGGCATTTCATATCCTATATCCTAAAAAGAACAACAGAAATATTAAAAACAAAAGTGCCACTAATGGAAAGATAGGTCAAAGACATTAATTGGAAAATTGTTACTTGCTGTCAGTGTCTCAGACATTACATCCTTATGCTTTTAAACTTTATTTTAATATTTATATATTAAATTTACTTCTCCTTTTGTATTATTTTTATCTTTTTTGATTTTTGGTTTTTCTAGAACTATGTCTTCCATATTTGAATTCAACCATCTTCCTGATATAACCAATTTCCAAAGTCTTGTAAACTTCATGTTGTAATGTAAGAATTCACAAGTTAATGATATACAAATATAAATATAGTAAATATCAAAACACGGGAATAAGATGATGTCCTTTCTTGTTAGCATTTTGCAGTGACCCAGAACCTCTTGAGTGCTTATACATCCTTAACTATTCCACTATCTCCTCCATTGGACTGAGCACAGGGTTTCCAATGGAGGAACTAAAGAAAGGACCCAAGGAGCTGAAGGGGTTTGTAGCCCCATTAGAAGAACAACAATATGAAACAACCAGTACTCCCAGAGCTCCCAGGCACTAAACCACCAACCAAAGAATACACATGGAGGGACCCATGGCTCCAGCTGTATGTGTAGCAGAAGATGGCCTTGTCAGACATCAAAGAGAGGAGAGGCCCTTCCTTGATCCTATGAAGGCTAGATGTCCCAGTGTAGGGGAATGCCAGAACAGGGAAGCAGGTGTGGGTGGGTTGGTGAGCAGGGGGAGGGGAGAATAGGATAGTGGGTTTTCAGAGAGGAAATGAGGAAAGGGGACAACATTTGAAATGTAAATAAAGAAACTATTAAGCTGGGCAGTGGTGGGGCATGCCTTTTATCCCGGCAATTGGGAGGCAGAGGCAGGCAGATTTCTGAGTTACAGGTCAGCCTGGTCTACAGAGTGAGTTCTAGAACAGCCAGGGCTACACAGAGAAACCCTGTCTGGAAAAAGAAAAGAAAAGAAAAGAAAAGAAAAGAAAAGAAAAGAAAAGAAAAGTAAAGAAAAGAAAAGAAAAAAGGAAAGAAAAAGTAAGGAAAGAAAAAGAAAGGAAAGGAAAGGAAAAGAAAAGATCTAATAAAAGAAGTCTAATTTTATTCTTCAGTATATATAATTCCAGCTTCTTCAGGACCATTTGCTCCTGCTGACATCATTTCATTAGTTTGTATTGTTGCAATCATTGTCAAATGTCAGATGGCTATGATTACTGGTACTTAATTCTGGTTCTCTAATTTTGTGGCCATCACAAAAATATTGTCGATAGATACATGGAACTAGCAATGATTCTATTCAGTGAGGTAAACCAAACCCAGAAAGACAATTGTCACCTTTGAAGCCTTCTAGCTGAAAATCCTCAGATGTGAGTGCATAGTCTACAGTATTTACAGAAACCATGAGAGTAAAACAGGACAGGTAATGGAGTTTGGAGAGCAATCAGGAAGGTGATGGCAGAGTACATCTAATCTGATGAGGAGAATGAGAAACAGGAGCTCTTCAGAGCAGGGAGGGAGGTAAATGGAGAGCTACTTTGGAGAAAAGCAGGGTCATCTAATAGAAAAATGGGAAAAGTGGGTATATTTTAGGAGGAGGAATGCATAAACAAATACAGAAATAAGAGGGAAGCAAGAAAGATAGCAATGAGGATCTCTTTTTAAAAAAAAGTACAAGGAACCCTGACATTAATAATTATCTTTAAAAACTTACAATATATAATAGTGTGTGTATAAAATATATAACATTTGGTATTAATGAATATTTTTCAATGACCATGTTACAGAAATTCCAACACCGAACATGAGAATTCTTCTTTAATTACTGTCCAGGGTTAAGCAAGGGACTCCTAAAACATTTAAAAATTGTTTTTAACCCTTGGTTGCTCTCCAGGGATGAAACATAGACTTAATTGGCAATGACACCTCACACTTCAAAACCAGGACCCTTGATCTGCAACTGACATAAATGCCTACTCCTTGAGTACTAGCTTTCATGGAACTGGAAGACATCATTCAAGCTTCTAAAAAAGGAAGGAAAATAATATTCTTGGAAATCTACATTGTCCATGAACATTGCCACATCAATAATAGGCGTAATAACCAAAATAGAGTAGAAATGATACAGATAACCTTACAGTAATCAACCGGTATGTAACCATACTTGGTACCAGAAACTTAGCAAATTATTCACTGATAGTGAAACCAGGGTTTTAGGAGGAGAATCTACAACCACTGCTTTACATAATCATCATAAACATGACAACCTATACACATCTGTTCATATATTCACAGACAAGTTTAGTCTGCAACTCTAATCAAAGAAATCTCTCCTTGTAACAGACAAAGTACAGCATAGAAAACCACAACCAGTCAAAACACAATAGTTGTTGAGTTCAGTCCTAATGAATATATCTGCACAACATTTCTTCATCTAATGTCTCAGAGAATATTCGGAAATATGAGACAGAGAGATTGTAAGAGTGAGAGAATTAGGCAGATTCTCTGAGAACATATTTCCTAGTAATGTCAGCCTACACCCATACAGACTTAACACCTGGCCCACCTAAACATAAGCTGAACACACAGAACAACAATCGACATGAGAAAGTGGACAAGGAAAAGTCCATGAGGCCTCAACCCTACACAAAGAATTATCCCTAGGAAAGCTGAGAATAATAGGTAGAAGTCATCTTTCCAAAGGAAATATGTAGCAGTTGGTGTCCAATGTTAAATGGTCATACCTAATATATATATATATATATATATATATATATATATATATATATATATATATATATATATAAGTATCATTATGCAGATGAAGAAGATTGTATTTAGGAATATATGTGTATATATTATATATATATATATATATATACATACACACACAATAACAATTTTAAAAGGAGTTCATGAATTTAAAAGAGTGCTGGAGGCATATATGGGAATGTGTGGAGGAAGGAAAGGGAAGGAATAAATTACATTATATATATATATATATATATATAATATTATAAAATAATATAAAATAAATATTTATTTTATATTTATTAAATAAATAAATAAATATAAAATAAATATTATAAAAATATAAAATAAAATAAATAAAATATATATATTGTGATCTCAAATAATTGAGAGATATCCCTAAAGATGCTTTAGTGACATTTATAACTTAGAAGTAAGAAACAATCATTTAATTAATCGCAAGGTCCACTTCAAAGGAAGAAATTCATGCTGGGTATTTTAAACCAAGGCTAACACCCCTTCCTGGTGAGGTCACCACCAGGAATCTAGAGGAGAACTTACAACTGCCAATGCTATGCTTTCTAGACTATAATACTTTACAACTGAATTGGCAATTCTTGTCCTTACACCTGTTGATGGGTATGGGTCTTCTAGCTCATTGAGAATATTTTTTTGAATCAGAATATTCCACAATCAGCCAAATATAAAGAAAAACTGACCGGGACCTTCTGCAAAATTTGATACATGTAACACATAACCATTACAGCAATAACTTAGGCAGCATCACAGAAGAGGAGGTGGAAATATTGGAAGAAACAGAGGATCAAGAAGCATACAGCAAAATATTTTTTTCTATGCATGACCAGGAAGCTGTATCCATGAAACCTCAAAATTATAATTGGCTAAAAGGAGCTGCACAATGACATCCACAGCTGCCCTCCCAGTGTAGAGGCGATCTCTACAACATCACAAGGTCCCAGTATTAGATGAAGAACTATAGGTAATTCATCTCTTTTTATAAAAGGAGATTAAAGTGTTCTCCAGAGAAGTGGTCCCAGATAAGGTATCCAATACCAGTCATTCATACTTACACATACATACTGAGAAACAGAAAAGAGAACCCATGTGTGTGTGTGTGTGTGTGTGTGTGCATGTGTATTTGTGTGTGTGTGTGTTGTAATGCTTAATTAGTATTATAGGAAGCTTGAAATCAGAAGTAGAGGTCATAATTTAAAAGACAATGTGGGGACATGAAAAATAGTTTATGAAGACATGCTAGAATGGAAATTATGTTAAAGCAGTACTCATGCAAGAAATCTCACAGTAAATAAATAAGCAGAAACAATATAATGGAGACTGCCTTTTTGTGCTTGCTTCTGTGTTTTAATTTCTTTTTTTTTCCTTTTTTTAATTCGATATAATTTATTTACATTTCAAATGATTTCCCCTTTTCTAGCCCCCCCACTCCCCGAAAGTCCCGCAAACCCCCTTCTCTTCCCCTGTCCTCCCACCCACCCCTTCCCACTTCCCCGTTCTGGTTTTGCTGAATACTGTTTCACTGAGTCTTTCCAGAACCAGGGGCCCCTCCTCCTTTCTTCTTGTACCTCATTTGATGTGTGGATTATGTTTTGGATATTCCAGTTTTCTAGGTTAATATCCACTTATTAGTGAGTGCATACCATGATTCACCTTTTGAGTCTGGGTTATCTCACTTAGTATGATATTCTCTAGCTCCATCCATTTGCCTAAGAATTTCATAAATTCATTGTTTCTAATGGCTGAATAGTACTCCATTGTGTAGATATACCACATTTTTTGCATCCACTCTTCTGTTGAGGGATACCTGGGTTCTTTCCAGCATCTGGCAATTACAAATAAGGCTGCTATGAACATAGTAGAACATGTATCCTTATTACATGGTGGGGAGTCTTCTGGGTATATGCCAAGGAGTGGTATAGCAGGATCTTCTGGAAGTAAGGTACCCAGTTTTCGGAGGAACCGCCAGACTGATTTCCAGAGTGGTTGTACCAATTTGCAACCCCACCAGCAGTGGAGGAGTGTTCCTCTTTCTCCACACCCTCTCCAACACCTGCTGTCTCCTGAATTTTTAATCTTAGCCATTCTGACTGGTGTAAGATGAAATCTTAGGGTTGTTTTGATTTGCATTTCCCTAATGACTAATGAAGTTGAGCATTTTTTAAGATGTTTCTCCGCCATCCGAAGTTCTTCAGGTGAGAATTCTTTGTTTAACTCTGTACCCCATTTTTTAATAGGGTTGTTTGGTTTTCTGGAGTCTAACTTCTTGAGTTCTTTATATATATTGGATATTAGCCCTCTATCTGATGTAGGATTGGTGAAGATCTTTTCCCAATTTGTTGGTTGCCGATTTGTCCTCTTGATGGTGTCCTTTGCCTTACAGAAACTTTGTAATTTTATGAGGTCCCATTTGTCAATTCTTGCTCTTAGAGCATACGCTATTGGTGTTCTGTTCAGAAACTTTCTCCCTGTACCGATGTCCTCAAGGGTCTTCCCCAGTTTCTTTTCTATTAGCTTCAGAGTGTCTGGCTTTATGTGGAGGTCCTTGATCCATTTGGATTTGAGCTTAGTACAAGGAGACAAGGATGGATCAATTCGCATTCTTCTGCATGCTGACCTCCAGTTGAACCAGCACCATTTGTTGAAAAGGCTATCTTTTTTCCATTGGATGTTTTCAGCCTCTTTGTCGAGGATCAAGTGGCCATAGGTGTGTGGGTTCATTTCTGGATCTTCAATCCTGTTCCATTGATCCTCCTGCCTGTCACTGTACCAATACCATGCAGTTTTTAACACTATTGCTCTGTAGTATTGCTTGAGGTCAGGGATACTGATTCCCCCAGATTTTCTTTTGTTGCTGAGAATAGTTTTAGCTATCCTGGGTTTTTTGTTGTACCAGATGAATTTGATAATTGCTCTTTCTAACTCTGTGAAGAATTGAGTTGGGATTTTGATGGGTATTGCATTGAATCTGTATAGTGCTTTAGGCAAAATGGCCATTTTAACTATATTGATTCTACCGATCCATGAGCATGGGAGGTTTTCCCATTTTTTGAGGTCTTCTTCCATTTCCTTCTTCAGAGTCTTGAAGTTCTTGTCATACAGATCTTTCACATGTTTGGTAAGAGTCACCACAAGATACTTTATACTGTTTGTGGCTATTGTGAAGGGGGTCATTTCCCTAATTTCTTTCTCAGCCTGCTTATCCTTTGAGTATAGGAAGGCCACTGATTTGCTTGAGTTGATTTTATAACCTGCCACTTTGCTGAAGTTGTTTATCAGCTGTAGGAGCTCTCTAGTGGAGTTCTTTGGGTCACTTAGGTAGACGATCATGTCGTCTGCAAATAATGATAGTTTGACTTCTTCCTTTCCAATTTGTATCCCTTTGATCTCCTTATGTTGTCGAATTGCCCGAGCTAGTACCTCAAGTACAATATTGAAAAGATAAGGAGAAAGGGGGCAGCGTTGTCTGGTCCCTGATTTCAGTGGGATTGCTTCAAGTTTCTCTCCATTTAGTTTGATGTTGGCTACAGGTTTGCTGTATATTGCTTTTACTATGTTTAGGTATGGGCCTTGAATTCCTGTTCTCTCCAAGACTTTAAGCATGAAGGGATGCTGAATTTTGTCAAATGCTTTTTCAGCATCCAATGAAATGACCATGTGGTTTTGTTCTTTGAGTTTGTTTATGTAGTGGATTGTATTGATGGATTTCCGTATATTGAACCAACCCTCCATTCCCGGGATAAAGCCTACTTGATCATGGTGGATGATCGTTTTGATGTGTTCTTGGATTCGGTTGGCAAGAATTTTATTGAGTATTTTTGCATCGATGTTCATAAGGGAAATTGGTCTGAAGTTCTCTTTCTTTGTTGGATTTTTGTGTGGCTTGGTATCAGCGTAATTGTGGCTTCGTAGAAGGAATTGGGTAGTGTTCCTTCTGTTTCTATTTTGTGGAATAGTTTGAAGAGTATTGGTGTTAACTCTTCTTTGAAGGTCTGGTAGAATTCTGCACTGAAGCCATCTGGTCCTGTGCTTTTTTTGGTTGGAAGACTTTCTATGACTCCCTCTATTTCTTTAGGCATTATGGGACTGTTTAGATGGTCTAGTTGGTCCTGATTTAATTTTGGTATTTGGTATCTGTCAAGGAAATTGTCCATTTCCTCCAGATTCTCCAGTTGTGTTGAGTATAGGCTCTTGTAGTAGGATCTGATGATTTTTTGGATTTCCTCAGTTTCCGTTGTTATATCTCCCTTTTCATTTCTAAGTTTGTTAATTTGGATACTTTCTCTGTGCCCTTTGGTCATTCTGGCTAAGGGTTTATCTATCTTGTTAATTTTCTCAAAGAACCAGCTCCTGGTATTGTTGATTTTTTGTATAGTTCTCTTTGTTTCTACTTGATTGATTTCGGCCCTGAGTTTGATGATTTCCTGCCTTCTACTCCTCCTGGGCGAAATAGCTTCTTTTTGTTCTAAGGCTTTCAGGTGTGTCATTAAGCTGGTAATGTATGCTCTCTCCATTTTCTTTTTGGAGGCACTCAGGGCTATGAGTTTTCCTCTTAGCACTGCTTTCATTGTGTCCCATAGGTTTGGGTATGTTGTGTTTTCATTTTCATTGTGTTCTAAAAAGTCTTTAATTTCTTTCTTTATTTCTTCCTTGACCAAGGTATCATTGAGTAGAGTATTGTTCAGTTTCCACGTGTATGTGGGCTTTCTGTTGTTTCTGTTGCTATTGAAGACCACTTTTACTCCATAGTGATCAGATAGGAGGCATGGGATTAGTTCGATCTTCTTATATTTGTTGAGGTCTGTCTTGTGACCAATTATATGGTCGATTTTGGAGAAGGTACCATGAGGTGCTGAGAAAAAGGTATATTCTTTTGTTTTAGGATAGAATGTTCTATATATATCTGTTAAATCTAATTGGTCCAAAGCTTCAATTAGTTTCATTGTGTCCCTGTTTAGTTTCTGTTTTCCTGATCGGTCCATTGAGGAAAGTGCAGTGTTGAAGTCACCCACAATTATTGTGTTAGGTGCAATGTGTGCTTTTAGTTTTAATAAAGTTTCTTTTACGAAAGAGGGTGCCCTTGCATTTAGTGCATAGATGTTCAGGATTGACAGTTCTTCTTTTTGTATTTTTCCTTTGACCAGCAAGAAGTGTCCCTCAGGGTCTCTTTTGATGACTTTGGGTTGAAAGTCAATTTTATCTGATATTAAAATGGCTACTCCAGCTTGTTTCCTGAGACCATTTGCTTGTAAAATTGTCTTCCAGCCTTTTACTCTAAGGTAGTGTTTGTCTTTGACCCTGAGGTGTGTTTCCTGTAAGCAGCAAAATGTAGGGTCCTGTTTACGTATCCATTCAGTTAGTCTGTGTCTTTTTATTGGGGCATTAAGTCCATTGATGTTAAGAGATATTAAGGAATAGTGATTGTTACTTCCTATCATTTTTGACGTTATTTTTTAAATTTGAATGCTTAACTTCTTTTGGGTTTGATGAAAGGTTACTATCTTGCTTTTTCCAGGGTGAAGTTTCCCTCCTTGTATTGGTGTTGTCCTCCTATTATCCTTTTTAGGGCCGGGTTTGTGGATAGATATTGGGTAAACTTGGTTTTGTCATGAAATATCTTAGTTTCTCCATCTATGGTGATTGAGAGTTTTGCTGGATATAGTAGTTTTGGTTGGCATTTGTGTTCTCTTAGAGTCTGCATGAGATCTGCCCAGGACCTTCTAGCCTTCATAGTCTCAGGTGAAAAGTCTGCTGTGATTCTGATAGGTCTTCCTTTATATGTTACTTGGCCTTTTTCTCTTACTGCCTTTAGTATTCTTTCTTTGTTTAGAACATTTGGTGTTTTGATTATTATGTGACGGGAAGTATTTCTGCTCTGGTCCAGTCTGTTTGGAGTTCTGTAGGCTTCTTGTATATTCATGGGCATCTCTCTCTTTAGGTTAGGGAAGTTTTCTTCCATAATTTTATTGAAGATGTTTGCTGGCCCTTTAAGTTGTAAATCTTCACTCTCATCTATGCCTATAATCCTTAGGTTTGGTCTTCTCATTGTGTCCTGGATTTCCTGGATATTTTGGGTTACAAGCTTTTTGCATTTTGCATTTTCTTTAACTGTTGAGTCCATGGTTTCTATGGAATCTTCAGCATCTGAGATTCTTTCTTCTATCTCTTGTATTCTGTTGTTGATATTTGCATCTCTGTCCCCTGATTTCTTCCCAAGGCTTTCTATCTCCAAAGTTGTCTCCCTTTGAGTTTTCTTAGTTGTTTCTACTTCTCATTTTAGATCCTGGATGGTTTTGCTTAGCTCCTTCACTTGCATGTTTGTGTTTTCCTGTAATTCTTTAAGAGATTTTTGTGTTTCCTCTGTCATGAGCTCAGCCTGTTGACCAAAGTTCTCCTGTATTTCTTTAAGAGATTTTTGTGTTTCGTCTTTCATGACCTCAGCCTGTTGAGCAAAGTTCTCCTGTATTTCTTTAAGTGTTTTTTGCATTTCCTCCTTGTTGGCTTTTGTATTCTCCTGGATTTCTTTCAATGATTTTTGTGTTTCCCTTGCAAGGGCTTCTAACTTTTGATCCATTTTCTCCTGAATTTCTTTATGTATGGCCTTCATGTGTTCCTGTACCAGCATCATGACCAGTGATTTTAAATCCAAATCTTGTTTTACTGGTGTGCTGGGTTATCCAGGACATGTTGGTAGAGGAGAATTGGGTTCAGATGTTGCCATATTGCCTTGATTTCTTTTAGTGACGTTCCTGCGTTTGCCTTTTGCCATCTAGTTCTCACTGGTGTTAGTTTATCTTCTCAGTGCTGGACTCACCAGTGCAAGCTGCCCCTTCCCAGTTGGCCTCTGGTGCACAGCTTACCTCCTGCACTGCTTGTAGACAGTGTGCTGCTGCCCAGGCTGTTCCGATCCCAAAGCAGGCACCCGAAGGCTCCCGCTGGGGCCTGCTGGATTCACTGGAGCACACTGACTTCTCCCAGCTGGCCGCCCGGAAGCCCAGCCTGCCACTTGCAGGACTTGGAGATGTAATGCTGCCGCCCAGACTGATCTGGATCCGGAAGCGGAGAGAGTAGAGCTAAGGGCTTCTGCCTGAGGCCTTGCCCCAGATTGTGTCTGTGGAGCAGATGGAGCCCGTGTGCACTCCCAGGGAGTGCAGATGGTGTATGCTACTGTGACCTCCCCTGTGTTCCACTCACTCCGCTGGGCAGCCGATCCGCCAACCGGGCTGTCGCACACAAGGTTAGCCTGGCCGCCCAGTCCCTGAGTCCAGGCAAAAGCCTGGGAGGCCAAGGTCCGAGCAAAGTTCCCCTAGGGCTATGACTGTTAATTGGGTCTGCCAGGTGACTAGGATGGCGGGCGTGCACGCCCGCGCTCCCTGAAAGCGCCGGGAGAGTCTGCTTTGCTAACAGTCACCTGGGCGGGTTGACTCACAGATGGCCCACCAAGCCGCCCAGTTCTTGGGGTCAGTCCTGTGCCTTTTGGGGCCTGGACCCCCGCTTTGTTAGCCTTAGGCTATGCCTGTTGCAGGTCTGCCCGCCTGAGCTCTCTGTCGTCCTGCAGGCAAAATGGCGGCGGCGCGCTCGCAGGCCTGTGCAAAAAAACCTCCTGCCTGGGTTGGCACCCCGATGGCCCCCCGACCCGCCCAGGGCCTGGGTGCAGGCCAACGCCCATCGGCGTTGGCCTCGGATTATGTTTGTGTACCTCAGTCCGATCCGTGGAGTACGGAACCAAGATGGATGCGCCTCTCCTGACTGGTGGGAGGCCAAGTTCTGAAGTGGCCTCCGTGCAGGAAAGGCACCGCACAACTGCAGCTGCTTGCTGCCCGGCTGGTCAGCGAAGGTCAGTGGTCGTGGGCGCAGGGCCTAACTGGTCCCTGTGACGCCTTGGTTCCACTGCTGATGGCCCTTCAGCTGGAGCAGCCACTGCTGCCGCTGCCGCTGCCGCCGCCGCCAGAAGATCCTTTTTTAAATCAGCTAATTTCTTATCAAGATGTACTTGAGCATACAGAAAATCTATCAATATATTTGTTAAGGCATTATCTGCAAATTAAAGAGTAAGAGTAGAAGTTTATGTTAAATTGTATGATTTACAGTGAGAACATTGAAATCATTTCACAAAATCGCCAAGGTATATGAGCAGAGCCCTTATAAAATCCTCCTAGCAAGGAAACTTAAGAACACTGAGAGGGTTCAGTTTTGCAATACAGCTTTCTCTGCAGGGCAACTTCATAAATCTTACTTCTCATGTCTGACAGTTTTCTCTTTTTCTGTTGTGGTATTGCTTATTCACAAGTCAGAAAGTGCATCCCTTCACAATTCCAAAGAGAATAACTTCAGTTCCCTCTTTTCCACCCCCAACTCACCTCTAAAAGTAAATTATTGGCCTAGGTCATGTTGGTGTACAAGACAGTAATCAAGGGAAATAAGAATTGATTTTGTTGGTCCAATGTGATGAAAAATGATGAAGAAAACAGAAAGGGAGTATGCTTATTAAAGTTATGTGGTAGGGTTAAAGCAATTAGTCAGTGTTTAAGACAATGTGCTGCTCTGGCATTGGATTGGAGATGGGATCCCAGCACCCACAGTGGGCAGGCTGTAAACACCTACAACTCCTATTCCAGAGGAAGTGTTGCTTGTCTGGGTTGTTCAAACAAAGTACATCTGTGCAAATGCAAACTCAGAAATATACATATAGAAATCATTTTAAAGCTTTATCTCAATTATACTAACAAGTCAAGGAAAGCAGCTATTTTTATTACTGCCAATAGAAGCAAAGGAATGGTACCAGTGAGCAAGACCCATGGAAAAGCATCACAAGGTACTGTAGGGTGTTCTGTCACTCATATATTCCACAACTTCTCTGATTCCTAGAAAGTTTTCTGTCTCTTTCAGCAAAGCAACTACCTTTCAGAATGTTCTCTGCTTTGTTTTCCTAAACCAGATTTTTCCAAATGGCATGATAGGAAACTAAAAAGTGACAGCAGAGACTCAAAGATTTGTGATACATCAGTAGTTATATACAAGAATAAAGTTTGACAATAACATGAAGTTCTTGGCAAAAATGTCTGTGACTAACCTCTCAATTATCCCAGATATGTAATGGACTTACAGACTTATCAGAAGTTATGAAGTAAATAAAAAATAATCAGTAAAATGCCTCTAATTAACTTGACTTTTTATTTCATATTGCATAAAATAGTCAAAAATTAGGTTTTAGGGAGCCAAACTTACCCGTGGGTAAATTATTCACCTTACAAGGAGAAATTTGAGATTACTCAAAAATATTTTACTTTTGTAACTTGTTTGGGTAGATTCCTCATAAGACTTGCATATTTCTTTAAAATGTTGTCAAAATGGAAAAAATAAATTCATATTTACTTAACTATTTAGTTTGTATTTTCTATCTTCTCAAGAAGACCATTTCTTTTCCTCCAATGAGACAAGATTTTTTTTTTTTTGGTTATTTGGATTTGGTTTTTTTGGAGATAGGGTTTCTCTCTGTAGCCTTGGCTGTCCTGGAACTCACTCTGTAGACCAGGCTGGCCTTGATCTCAGAAATCCGCCTGCCTCTGTCTCCCAGAGTACTGGTATTACAGGTCTGCACCACCACTGCCCAGCAAGAATTTATTTTTTTATAAGAGTCAATTAGTTATCAGCAACTAGTAGAAAAAATATTTGCATAAAACTTATTGAATGACCATATTTCTTGATGTGAATTTATCTAGAATTATTGTCTTGTAGCCAGTACTTGGCATTCTTCATATCCCATCTCTTAGGAAATATTCATTCTAACCATTTTATTTTTTTCAGAAAGAGACATCAACTCTGGTAGAAAAAAAAATCTTAGTAGCTGATTTACTCTCTGGAAAATTCTTTTTTGTTGTTGTTTTTTTTTTTTGTGGAAAATTCTTAATGTTTACAGTTCTAATTTCAAAAAAACTAAAAAGTTCAGATGTGCTTCCCTGTGAACTCTCATCTCTGTTGACTCTGTGACCTTAGCAGCAGAAACTATACATAGCTTATGGCCACTTATGTGTTTACTGCTCTGGCTCATCTTCCATGAAAGAAGCTCTAAGAATAAGATGCTCACTCGCTTATTCAGTGTTCTAATAATTTAATCCAGCGCTGGATACTATATAGAAATTAAATGTAATAGAAATATTAGACAAACATTCCAGAGGATATTTTCACCCTTTCATGCACCTTGTATTCAGTTCATAGGTCAAAGAAATTATGGAAGAATCTTTGTTAAATGTCTTCAAGAGCATTGGGCACATTCACTTCTGAAGTTCTAGTATTACTTCAGCCGAGAGGTAAAAACTGCCAAAATTGAAAGGCACTTTGGGTATGTAAAACACTATTTTCTTTTTACATTTTATTAATAGATGTTTCAACTAACTTACTTTTATGTTTTCATTAGAAACATTTTTAAAAGTTACACAAATTCTCTTAGTGAATTATCCCATCCTTTCCTTCTAACAAACGTGTTAGAACACATATGATCAAATGGAAAGCTAAGTAAGAGCAGACAGTATATACAAGAAGTACCCTGTAAGGCAGTGTTAGTATTTATGGTAATAGTATATTTATGATAAATCACACAGAGGAAATTCTAAGACTGAGAACACATGTCCTTATGTCCCTTCTAATCAGATACTATGTGGTACTACTGACTTGAAAATGTTGCATATTACATAGGTACTCATGCTAGGTCTCGTATTGTGAGTGTTCCATAGATTCAGTAATAGTGTCAGGCCTTGGGGCCTCCCCTTGAGCTGGATCCCACATTGGGCCTGTTGTTGGACCTTCTTTTCCTCAGGCTCTTCTCTCTTTTATTTTTATTTTCAGTTCATTTTAGCTTTATATTTTTATTTGGCAGATGCTGATATTTGAACTTCTCCTAAGTTCCCTGGATTCCTTTCACCTCTTCTGCTCTTTAAGTGGCTCATCAAAACTCTTCTCTTAGTCTAGCAGAATAATGAACACAGCGCCGTCCTTTGTTATGCCTCCATGACAGAATTAATCAATTACTTTCAGTTATTTATTCATAGATCCGATTTCCCAGCTATTATATCAGAATGGTAATGGTCTTGGACAGGTCCTAACAGCAGTAATGAATGAGATGCCTGGTCTGTGTTAGGTACCTTATCTCCATAATTGCATCATATGTTTAGAAGTATCAAAGTTCCTGGCTGTGGGCATTTCATAGATCTGGCAGGAGGTAAATTCAATCTGACTCTGTGAAGCTTAAAAGGCCATTTAGACTCTTTCTGAAAGCTTGTCAAGAAAAGTTTCACTTTATACCTGATAAGCAGCAGTGAAGCTCAATTTCCTTGTAGCTGAGCAAATTTTGGCTTCTTCACACTTTAACCTCAAGCCTATGGCATGTTCTCAACAGTGATGACGTATTATCATGATGCTTCTTACTTCCTCTCCCTTCTTTGCATTTAAGCCACATGGTCAAATCTTAACCTGAACACCTGAACATAGCTTGCTTTTACAATATTTCATAATTCTCAGCATATAGAGGCTTGGTGCGAAACCTAGCGATACACTGCTAGAATAGTAGATGCCATATATATTCAGAGACCTTTCTTCTCCGAGGTTACTCTTTTTCTGTGTCATGAATTAATATTAATCTAACAAATGGCTTTGTTTGTCAGGGGCCAATTGCTCCATCTTCTCCCATACACAGTTTATGATTTATAGCAGGAACAAAGATTATCTTCTTCGTTTTAAAGTAGTGTTATACTTTTATTAAAAACAAAACCTTTACCCAGGCAGTGGTGACACACACCTATAATCCCAGCACTTGGGAGGTAGAGGCAGTCAGACTTCTGAGTTCGAGGCCAGCCTGGTCTACCAGCGTTCCAGGGATACACATAAAAACCCTGTCTCAAAAAAAGACCAAAAAAAAAAAATCCTTTTATTTATTTACTTTTGAAATATTAGGGATTGTACCCAGGACATTCTATATCTCAGAGAGCACTTTCCTACTGGGCTTCACTCTCCCCAACTTCAGAAGAACATTTTAGCATGAAAATCTGGGGAATCACCAGCAGCATCTGTAGTGTACCCGGCATCTATGGAATCTAATCCAAATCATGAACATCTCTTCTCTGAAGACATACATCTGATTTTTCTCTGAGAACAGTTGCTGGATTCATTAGATTGCAATGGCCCTTGCATTCGTTTAGACAAAGGTTAAGAAGTAAAGCATTACTACAGTGTCATTTCCACCAACTTGAGAATGAAAGCAATCTAGACAAATGTGTATAGGAAATGTTTATAAACAAATAAAGGTCTATCTATACCATACGGTAGTGCTGATCTTTTCAAAAGAACAATGACTATGCTCCTCAAACAGATGTTAATATAGGAAGTCAAGCAAAAGACAACATATAGTATAATTCTATTGAAAATGAATTTCCCAAAGATAAAAGTAGAGTTGAAATCCAGCTGTTGTTTGGCAGTGAAGAAAGATTGACCTGCAAATTTTGTGCAAAGTGTTGGTGGGGTCAAGGAAATATTTAAACTCTGGATTATAATGATGCATGAATTTATTGTGTAGAGAACCATTCACCAGGAAAACAACGATGAGCAAATCTCATCTTCACACAGTTAATTAAACGATGAGAGCTAGATATTGCAAATATATTGTTTCAGGGCCATATGACAAATGAAATCTATAGTAGAAAATATGTCAAATTTCCTAGATCTTGGGCTCCATGTAGGTGAGTTATCATGTCAGTGTTAAGAATATAGCTATGGTTCTATGGAAGAACAGACTTACACATACTCACACACAATAGAAATTGTAATGCATTTTATCACATATTATCAACATGTTTAAACATTCTTAAAGCAGGATTTAGGACTCAGTCTTGGTTGGAAGATTTAATATTCTATTTTTTTTCTGAAGATGGAAAAATGTATCTGCTTTTTACTGGCTGGCTGGTTTTGTGTGTCAACTTGACACAGGCTGGAGTTATCAGAAAGAAAGAAGCTTCAGTTGGGGAAGTGCCTCCATGAGATCCAGCTGTGGGACGTTTCTCTATTAGTGATCAAGAGGGTGAGGGCCTAGCACCTTGTAGGTGGTACTATCCCTGGCTGGCAGTGTTGGGTTCTATAAGAAAGCAAGCTGAACAAGCCAGGGGAAGTAAGCCAGTAAGGAACATCCATTCGTGGCCTCTGCATCAGTTCCTGCTTCCTGACCTGCTTGAGTTCCAGTCCTGACCTCCTTTAGTGATGAACAGCAATTTGGAAGTGTAAGCTCAATAAACCCTTTCCTCCCCAACTTTCTTCTTGGTCATGATGTTTGTGCAAGAATAGAAACCCTGACGAAGACATGTTTGTAAGGTGCCTGCTGAGCAAGCATAAGGGCCTGAGTTTGATCCTCAGTGACAATGAAAATGTCAGACCTGTGGAAACACACATAACTTCAACCCTAACCCGGCAGATGGACAGATTCCCTGACTTGTGGGCCAACCAGTTTTCTGAGTCAGAGCTCAGATTCAGGGAGAGACAATGTCTCTAAAATAATGTCTCAAAAAAAACAGAGAAGTGTACAAATGGTGGTTTCTGATTTCTATATGTACACACACACAAATACATAACACCAAACAGACATGCATACCTGCACACACTTGCTTACATACACCCACTACACACACACATATATGGACACACACATAATTTTTCCTATATTCCATATGCTGTAGTAAGCACACTGAATATATTATTCCATTCCATCCTTACAAGTAAACTTTCCTATAAATCACTCATTCCCACTTATTACATTTAAAAACTGAATTCCACGAGGAGGAGAGAAATTGGTTAACTTATTTGAATTATCATTTTTTTAATTCAATGTTCTGTATGTGGTGCAAGTAGTATCTTGTTTACTCTAAAGTTATCTATCTTTAGAATATATCACATATTTGAAACATTATATGTATATTCAGTTATACTCCAAAATATATTTAAGTGCACATGCCACCAAGTTTCTCTTGGGGAACTCTGTCTACTGTGAAGCAGAGGTAGCTGAACAATCATAGTCTGAAAATGACATGCCTCAGACATTCATTGCTAATATCAGCAGTTACTTCCACGAGGTGTTGCCACTATTCCTTTAACACACTTGTTCCCAAATAGATCATTCACCCACTCACCTTCTGTTTAAAAGAGCTAAGAACATTCAAAATAACTAGTTAAGTAAGGTTTCTCCCCCAAGAAACCACAGCTAAGGGTGGATGGATAAAGAAATTCAGGCTTCAGGTATAAAAGTTCATTTAGCAAACATAGTTTCTTGTGGCATATCTTCAAATGTGTGTGGGGGGAGGTTGGGGGGGTGTCTATTCCCACTTATTTGATGGTGCAGATCTACCTCCACAGCTGAATAAGGCATGGGATCAAAATCAACCAGGGTCCAGAAATTAGATAAATTGTTAACATTTGAATATTATCTATAATTAAATAATGCTGTTACATTTTAAATATGAAGTATACCCACTCTGCCAATGTTTACATGTCCAATATTCAATCTACAGTTGTGGACCCAGTAATCAAGTGGTCACTAGACCTCAAGTGTAGTTACCTAACCAATGGATGGTTGGAATGGAATGTTGATGGAGTCTTGATTTGATTGCACTATTTGACGTGGTAGAAATGTTCTATTTTGAGATGGAGTTGGAGTAATTTGGTTGTTGAGAAATTTTTCCTGTGATAACACGTGCTCTGAGCTCTGTCTTTACTCTTTCTGCTTTCCAGCTGTCGCAGAGAAGTCAGATTTGGTCTACTATCCCCATCCAGTACAGCACTCTTCCCATCCATATGATGATGTATCACAATAAGCTTGAACACCATGAAGCCAAGAGACAATGAACTGAGACATCTCAAACTGCATAAAGAAATCATTTACCCTGTGAGTTGTTTTTCTCAGGTATTTTGTCAGAGGGTTGGAAATTAGGCAAACCCTATGATTACCCACAAAAATAAGTCGTTTAATAATATCTTAGATTTATGAACAGGCAAAAGACATATAACACACTTAAAGAGCAACCTGACCATTTTGATCCCTGCAAAACTCCCTCTCCCTTAGCCTAAATCTTGATTTAATGAAAGGCTTCAATGTTTTAGTAGTCACAATAATATTAGTTGTGATTGTCAGTGATCTACACTGTCCCAAATTACCATTCCTGTAACAAGATTTCAGTTGCCATTTGGATTTCATAGAAGAAGAAGAAGAAGAAGATCAAAACAGCATTGTAGTTAGATGTGTAATTTTAAAGCACTTTTAATATTGAGACGTCACTTGTGCCTTCTGAGAAATTTCCCTATTGGGTCTGCTCAAAGTGCATAAGCACACATCATTAATAATCATTGTGTTTAAAATTATTTAGTGTCCATATGCAATGATTGTGTTTCAAAGAAATTAAGCACCTCTATTTTGCGTTACAGTCAAGCTGCAGATATCAAGATGGAAGAGGACATAACATCATTTGAGGTACAATTAGGATACATTTTAATGTTGTGACAGCTTAAGGTAAATGTAACCACAGAACAATTAGCAGGTAATTATGCAGTTAATGCCTAAATTCATGTCTAGTGTGAGCAAAGATCCTGAATTTCAGTCTGTGACAATCTAGTTGAATTATTTATTTTCATTGAATACCTACTGAGGCAAGGAAATGAAGCAAGAATATAATGCCATCCATTTATCTGACAAAGCTAAGTGTAAAAGTCAAATAGACTATTGGCTAAATAGTAGGAAGTCCATTGAAATAGATTATTTACATGAGTGTTCTCTTACAGAACAATTACATGATTAGAAGTCAATATTAAAATAATGTTTTAAGTGATAGCTCGGTATTTTATTATAGGTAAACTGTTTGTAAACTGATAATATAGTTATTGTCTACCTTTGTATTTGTTTCCACATTGATTTAGAATCCTATCCTCAACATTTTATCCACGGTCAGTGCATGTGCTTCTTGAGTTCTTACTATGCTTCTCACATAATGCTCATAAAAAGGGTTAAAGATGAAGTATATATCTACAGCTTCTAGGTGTAGCATCTCTTAGATAACCTTATTTTAGTTTTTGTTGTAAAACTTAAGCAAAATGTTCATCTCTTCATAGATGTTCTCATTTGATGAGAAGAATCTATACATATTGCAGAGGAAGTGAATTTCAAATGCTTTGCTGCCACAGAATAACTATTGCATTTACAAGATGAAAAGGTTTTTAAAGTCATTCATTGACTTATTACTAAAAACCACAGTGAGCTTATTTGGATCTATCCAAATTGAGTTCAAATCCTGAATTTGTCTGTAGCCATGACCATGTATTTTCATTAGTCATGTAATGTGGAGACAATATGGAGATAGCTATTGGGATTACATTCTTTAGTTCACATAGCTTGACTTGGGGAAGACACGCCTGCTATTCATGGTGTTTTGTTACTTAATCACAGGATGCCAGGTGCAAACTAAAACATTGTCTTTTAAAGTTACTGTAGAACTACAAGACCAGTGTTTTATTCATTTTATATAATTCCTTGCTTCAGAGATTAGTAAGAAAGATTTATAGACATATACTCCTTTATGAATATGTATTAGATAAGAAAACTTCTGAGCTTGTACAAAGTTCAAATGAAAGAGAGCACATCACATCTCCTAAAAATTGTACTCTTTTATTGATATTGATAATTTTAAAAGATTCCTTATACATAAGAGCAAGATAAAATATTAGTATGATTACTCATGTGAAGATAATAATAAACAGGGAAATCATTGTTAGTAATAGCTAATTGAAGATTTGCATATTTTCAATAAAAACAAACAATATATGTATATTTCTCTGTGTGTGTGTGTGAGTGTTTGTGTTTGTATGTGTATATTGAATAGCTATTGTGAGTCAAACTCTGTGACAAACAGGATAAAAAAGGTAATATGGGACACTCTTACTGACTCCATATTAGATTTCACTAAAATATTAATGGCTTAGTCCCTGGGAACCCTGGGGGGGGATCATTCTTCCCATGGGGCTGCAAATCCCCAGCTACTCCAGTCATCCCTGCAACTCATCCATTAGGAACCCTGCAGTCCAATGGTTGGCTGCTAGCATCTGCCTCTGTTATCTGTAAGGCTCTGGCAGGGTCCCTCTGGAGACAACCAAATACAGGCTCCTTTCGGCAAGCACTTCTTGTCATCCATAATAGTTTCAGGGTTTGGTGACTGTTTATAGGATGAATCCCCAGGTAGGACAGACTCTGGGTGGCCTTTCCTTCAGTCTATGTTCCACACTCTGTCTCCATTGAGTCAGAGCATTTGCTCCTGTGAGCATTTTGCTCCCTTTCTCAGAAAAATCAAAGCACCCACACTGTGGTCTTCCTTCTCCTTGAGCTTCCAGTGGTCTGTGAATTGTATCATATTTATTCTGAACTTTTGTGCTAATATCCACTTACCAATGAGTACATACTATGTGTGTTTTGTGATTGGGTTATTTCATCAGGAAGACACTTTCTAGTTCCATCTATTTGCCTATGAATTTCATGAATTCATTGATTTTAAAAGCTGAATAGTATTCCATTGTGTAAATATACTACATTTTATGTGGTATTTTTGTGGTTTTCAACAAATTAAATTGTGAATTTGTGTTGAATTTGTGAATTCAACAATATTGCTCTGTTGAGGGACATCTGGGTTCTTTCCAGCTTCTGACAATTATAAATAAGGCTGCTATCAACATAGTGGAATATGTGTCCTTATTATATGTTGGAAAATCTTCTAGGTTTGTATCCAGGAGTGGTATATCTGCGTCCTCAACTTTTTACATGTATGAGGTCCTATTTGTCAATTCTGGATCTTAGAACATAAGCTATTGGTGTTCTGTTCAGGAAAATTTCCCCTGTACCCATGTGCTCAAGGCTCTTACCTACTTTCTTTTCTATTAGTCTCAGTGTACCTGGTTTTATATGGAGGTCCTTGATAGACTTAGACTTGAGCTTTGTACAGGGAGATAAGAATGGATAGATTTCTCCTGAACAGATCACCAATAGCTTATGCTTTAAGATCAAGAATTGACAAATGGGACCTCATAAAATTACAAAGTTTCTGTTAGGCAAAGGACACTGTTAAAAGGACAAAATGGCAACCATCAAATTGGGAAAGGATATTCACCAACCCCACATCTGATAGAGGGCTAATATCCAATATATACAAAGAACTCAAGAAGTTAGACCCCAGGGAACCAAATAACCCTATTAAAAAATGGGGTACAGATCTTAACAAAGAATTTTCACCTGAAGAAATTCAGATGGCCGAGAGGCACCTTAAGAAGTGCTCAACATCATTAGTCATTAGGGAAATGCAGATCAAAACAACCCTGAGATTTCACCTTACACCAGTCAGAATGGTTAAGGTCAAAAACTCAGAAGACAGCAGGTGTTGGCAAGGATGTGGAGAAAGAGGAACACTCCTCCACTGCTGGTGGGGCTGTAAGATGGTACAACCACTGTGGAATCAGTCTGGAGGTTCCTCAGAAAACTGGACATGAGACTTCCAGAGGACCCTGCTATACCTCTTCTGGGCATATACCAAAAGGATTCCCCGGCATGCAATAAAGACACATGCTCCATTATGTTCATAGCAGCCTTATTTATAAGAGCCAGAAGCTGGAAAGAACCCAGATGCCTCTCAAAGAAGGAATGGATACAGAAAATGTGGTATATTTACACAATGGACTGCTACTCAGCAACTAGAAACAATGAATTCACAAAATTTTTAGGCAAATGGTTTGATCTGGAAAATATCATCCTAAGTGAGGTAACCCAATCACAAAAGAATACACATGGAATGCAATCTCTGATAAGTGGATATTAATTAGCCCAGAAGACCTGAATACCCAAGGCACAAATTGCATAACAAATGACTCCCATGAAGAAGTATGGAGAGGGTCCTGATCCTGGAAAGGATTGATCTAGCATGGGAAGGGAATATAAGGACAGAGAAAAAGACGGAAGTTGATTGTAGAAGGGATGGAGAGAAGAAGGTTTATGGGACATATGGGGAGGGGGGATCCGGGAAAGGGGAAATCATTTGGATTGTAAACAAAGAATATAGAAAATAAAAATATTTTTTAAAAAAAGAATGTATAGATTTGTAGTCTTCTGCATGCTAACAGCTAGTTGAACCAGCACAATTTATTGAAAAAGATATCCTTTTTCCACTGGATGGTTTTAGCTCTTTAGTCAAAGATCAAGTGACCATAGGTGTATTGATTCATTTTTAGGTCTTCAATTATATTCCGTTGATCCTCCTGCCTGTCACTGTACCAATACCATTGCTCTGTAGTACAGCTTGAGGTTGGGGATGCTGAATTCCCCAGAAGCTCTTTTATTGTTGAGAATAGTTTTTGCTATCCTGGGTTTTTTTCATTATTCCAGAAGAATTTGAGAATTGATCTTTCTAACTCTATGATGAATTGAATTGAAATTCTGATGGCATTCCATTGAATCTATATATTGCTTTTGGCAAGTTGGCCATTTTTACTATATTAATTCTGCCAATCCATGAGCATGGGAGATCTTTCAATATTCTGAGGTCTTCTATGAATTCCTTCTTCAGAGACTTGAAGTTCTTGTCATACATATCTCTCACCTACTTGGTTAGAGTCATACCAAAGTACTCTATACTGTTTGTGACTATTGTGAAGGGTGTCATTTCCTTAATTTCTTTCTCAGCCTTTTTGTCTTTTGAGTATAGAACAACTACTGATTCATTTGCATTAATTTTGTATCTGTACACTTAGCTGAAGTTGTTTATCAGCTGTAGGAGTTCTCTGGTGAAGTTGTTGGAGTCACTTAAATCTATTATAATATCATCTGAAAATAGTGATAGTTTGACTTCTTCCTTTCCAATTTGTATCCATTTGACCTCCTTTTGTTGTCTAATTGTTCTAGCTGGAACTTCAAGTATTATATTGAATAGATAGGGAGAAAGAGGGAAGTCTTGTCTAGCCCCCGATTTTAGTGGGATTGTTTCAAGTTTCTCTCCATTTAGTTTGATATTGACTACTGGTTTGCTGTATATTGTTTTTATTGTGTTTAGGTATGGCCCTCGAATTCCTGATCTTTCCAAGGCTTTTAACATGAAGGGATGTTGAATTTTGTCAAATGCTTTTTCAGCATCTAATGAAATGACCATGCGATTTTTGTCTTTGAGTTGTTTTATGTAGTAGATTACAGGCATGGATTTCCTTATATTGTACTATCCTTGCATCACCTGGATGAAGCCTACTTGATTGTGGTGAGTGATCATATTGATGTGTTCTTAGATTCAGTTGGCAAGAATTTTATTATTTCTGCATCAATTTTCGTAAGGGAAATTGGTCTGAAGTTCTCTTTCTTTGTTGGATCTTTGTGTGGTTTTGGTATCAGCATAATTGTAGCTTCAAAGAACAAGTTAACTAGTGTTTCTTATGTTTGTATTTTGTGGAATAGTTTGAAGAGTATTAGTATTAGGTATTCTTTGACGGTCTGATTGAATTCTGCACTAAAACTATATTGTCCTGGGCCTTTTTTCTTGGTTGGAAGAATTTTAATGACTGCTTCTATTTCTTTAAGGGTTATGAGATTGTTTAAATGGGTTACGTGATCTTGATTTAAATTTGGTATTTGGTATCTTTCTAGAAAATTGTTCATTTCATTGAGATTTTCCAGTTATGTTGAATACAGCCTTTTGTAATAGGATCTTATGATTTTTTGAATTTCCTCCATTTCTGTTGTTATATCTCCCTTTTCATTTCTGATTTTGTTAATTTGGATACTGTCTCTGTTACCTCTGGACATTCTGGTTAAGGGTTTATCTATCTTGTTGATTTTTTCAAAGAAGCAGCTCCTGGTTTTGTTGATTCTTTGTATAGTTCTTTTTGTTTCTACTTGGTTGATTTCAGCCCTGAACTTGATGATTTCCTGCCATCTACTCCTTTTGGGTGTATTTGCTTCTTTTTGTTCTAGAGCTTTCAGGTGTGCTGTTAAGCTGCTAGTGTATGCACTCTACAGTTTCTTTTTGGAGGCACTCAGAGCTATGAGTTTTTCTTTTAGCACTGTTTTCATTGTATCCCATAAATTTGGGTATGTTGTACCTTCATTTTCATTAAATTCTAAAAAATCTTTAATTTCTTTCTTTATTTCTTCCTTGACCAAGATATCATTGAGTAGAGAGTTGTTCAGCTCCCATGTGTATGTGGGCTTTCTTCTGTTTTTGTTGCTGTTGAAGACCAGCCTTAATCTGTAGTAGTGATCTGATTAGAGTCATGGGATTATTTCAATCTTCTAACTGTTGACATCTGTTTTGTGACCAATTATATGGTCAATTATGGAGAAGGTACTATAAAGTTCTGAGAAGAACATATATTCTTTTGATTTAGAATGAAATGTTTTATAGATATCTGTTAAATCCATTTGTTCCATAACTTCTGTTAGTTTCATTGTGTCCCTATTTATTTACTGCTTCCCTGATCTGTCCATTGATGAGAGTGGGGTGTTGAAATCCCCCACAATTATTGTGTGAGGTGCAATGTGTGCTTTGAGCTTTAGTAAAGTTTCTTTTATGAATGTGTGTGCCCTTGCATTTGGAGCATAGATGTTCAAATTTGAGAGTTCTTCTTGGTAGATTTTTCCTTTGATGACCATGAAGTGTCCTTCCTTATCTTTTCTGATGACTTTTGGTTAAAAGTCAATTTTATTTGATATTAGTATGGCTACTCTAGCTTGTTTCCTGGGACCATCTTTATTCTAGAGATGATAATCAAATAGGAGAAAGTATGTATGGTGTGTTTGTGTGTGTATGTGTGTGTGTGTGTGTGTGTGTGTGTTGGTCTCCATTAATTCTTCATTTTTATTTTATTTGCTTAGGTCTCAGCATTTGCAATTGTGTATTTACAATTTATGTTGTATGTCTATTTACTTTCCTAGTCCACTATTTCTCCATCATTGGTACCATTCTATTGGTAGTTGCTTTACACTCCAATTATAACTGTTACAACATACATTAATATTCCTACCCAGTGCTGTTTTTGAAATAAAATTATTTTGGTAATTCATATTTAAATATTGAAAAAACTAATGTTCATTTTCCTTTATACCTCAAATGAATTTCTTCTTCTTTTTCAGACAGCACATTAAGTCTTTTTAAAATTTTCTTTTAAAGTTATTTATTTGGTGTATTATCGTTTTGTCTATATGAATATCTATATACCATTTGCAAACCTTGTGCTTGAAAATATCGGAAAATGGTGTCCTTTTGCCTAAAATTGAGATAGTGTGTTATTTTTGAGCCTCATGTACAGGGTGGAATTGAACATATGTCTTCTGCAATAACAATTGTTTTTTTGTTTGTTTGTTTGTTTGTTTGTTTTTAATATTGGACTACCTCCCCAGCTCCTAAAACTAGTTTTTTTTTTATTCGATATAATTTATTTACATTTCAAATGATTTCCCCTTTTCTAGCCCCCCCCCCACTCCCCGAAAGTCCCGCAAACCCCCTTCTCTTCCCCTGTCCTCCCACCCACCCCTTCCCACTTCCCTGTTCTGGTTTTGCTGAATACTGTTTCACTGAGTCTTTCCAGAACCAGGGGCCACTCCTCCTTTCTTCTTGTACCTCATTTGATGTGTGGATTATGTTTTGGGTATTCCAGTTTTCTAGATTAATATCCACTTATTAGTGAGTGCATACCATGATTCACCTTTTGAGTCTGGGTTATCTCACTTAGTATGATATTCTCTAGCTCCATCCATTTGCCTAAGAATTTCATAAATTCATTGTTTCTAATGGCTGAATAGTACTCCATTGTGTAGATATACCACATTTTTTGCATCCACTCTTCTGTTGAGGGATACCTGGGTTCCTTCCAGCATCTGGCAATTACAAATAGGGCTGCTATGAACATAGTAGAACATGTATCCTTATTACATGGTGGGGAGTCTTCTGGGTATATGCCCAGGAGTGGTATAGCAGGATCTTCTGGAAGTAAGGTACCCAGTTTTCGGAGGAACCGCCAGACTGATTTCCAGAGTGGTTGTACCAATTTGCAACCCCACCAGCAGTGGAGGAGTGTTCCTCTTTCTCCACACCCTCTCCAACACCTGCTGTCTCCTGAATTTTTAATCTTAGCCATTCTGACTGGTGTAAGATCTAAAACTAGTTTTTAATGAGATACTAACTTAGACTTTTTGACCACTTGCTCTTTGAGTGAGGCCAGGAATGTTGCAAGTTAGCTCACTTAATTTCCTTTCTTATAGCATGCAGAAATCTCACTGCCCATATTAAATTGGATTCTTCCAGATTATTCATCAATCAAGAAAATGTCCCACAGGCTTGTTAGTAGCCCAGTATAGTGGCAGCATTTTCTTAAGTGAAGTTTCCTCTTTTAAAATGATTCTAGCATGAGTCAAGTTAACATAAAGCTACCTATCAGAAACCCTGCTAGTTTCCATTTATCTTTTGTTGTTATTTTATGTTTAGTATGGAAGTTTCATCTATTTATTTAGATTGTTAAACATTAGGCCAACACAACAAAATTTAAAACATCTCTTTCACTTGTTTTTAAGTAGCAGCAATAATATTAAGATTATTAGTGTAATGCAAAAACGAAAATATACATTGAATGGAAAAGTGGTAGCTAGTGAACTGACTAAAGAAGATGAAGATGTATTGACAGGCATGGGCTTAGTTCATTTAATGTTTATCATTGTGATAACATGGAGGGAGTTACATGTGTTCATTAGTTCACTTGTTAATTTTTAAATAACTACCTTGTTTTCATTTATTCCATCTAATTTATTATTTTAGACAAAATAATTTTAATAAAGTCAAATTATGTATCTTAATTGTTTGCTTTTGTCTTATTATTTCAAAGGATTTTCTAGGAAGTAAGAATGTAAAATAAATGTATCTAATACATTTTTTAATTATTTACATTTTAATGCTTTACTTTTATTTGTTTACCTGATATTATTTCACTTCAATCTTCTTTTGTAAAATCTTCATGAATTGTTTCAATTACATTTATTTAAAAAGATAATTTCTATTTCTAATTTAATACTCTATTATTGTCAGTCTCAATTAAATGTATTATTATGAGTGCCATATACTATATTAACAATTGCCTTTCCTTCTTGCTTTCCTTCTCTTACCATTTTTTTAGATTTACTCACATCTTGAATCAAATTATTGATATATAAATATCAATCTATTTAATTAATATATATGTTTATGCTTTTAATTTTACTTTTATATTATATGGAACAAATTTCTTTAAATTTTCTGTATTTTTTTTGTGGTCCAAACTCAATGTAATCTGCAAATTTTGTTCAGGATAAACATGTTTTTCATTTTGATAGGAAGATACATTGAAGATATTTTCAATACAATTCTTTAAATTGTGATTTGGGCAACAGATTTGTTTTCAAAATAAGATTTATTATTTTGAAATTTATTTGCTATTAATTGAAGCTGGGCCAATCCCAGGACTTTCATAACAGAAAACCTAAATAGGCAAGTCTTGTTATCCATATTGAAAATTGAATCAATGCTAACAAACACTTCCGTTGTAGCTGTGGATCTGTGAAGCTTTCCACGTGACTGTTGTATGTACAAATAATAAATGAGTTTTTGACAGAAGTGAGTTTTGTTTTGGTAATTCTCCATGACTGTCTTTGCTTCTTAAGCTCTAACTCAGTGTTTCATATTTATTATGAAATATTTAACATAAAATACATATGTAGTGGATATTTATAATATACAGCATGATTATGAGTTGTAATCAGTCTGTTGTTAAGATCTTTGAACATGTCCTAATCCACATATTTTTATATCCGTTTTTTAACCAGGTACAAGAATCTGTATGTAAGAATACTTTACTTGATAAAAAATTTTTTGTAAGCTTTGTTTGAGTGGATGTTAGTGGGTGAGTGGTTGTCCATGTACACATGGATGTGGGAAAGTGTACAGAGGTACATATGTTTGTATAAAGGCAACAAGTCAGCTTCATATATCTTCCTCTATTACGCTCTACCTTGATTTTTGTGATAAAGGGGCTCAGTGAACCCAGAACTCTCAGATTTGGATACACCAGCTGGTTATCAGGCCTAAGATATGCACTCCTTTCTAACACCTAAACCCTGGGATTACAGGTTCTTGCTGCCACACCTGCCTTTCTATATAGATGCTTTATATTGAACTTGGATACTCATGATTATATAGCAAGCAGTTAATTGACTAAGTCATTTAAATATGTTGAATTTGTTTACAAATTACAAAGGGATTTCCTAATTTTTACTTAGATCCTGCTCTATTTATAAGTTGGGAAACATTTACATGTATAAAATACCATATTTAAATGTATAAAATGGAATACAATTAATGTAATTTCTATCAAAATATAGTAATTTTACACAACTTAATTTCACATATATTTTGTCATATTATTACTTAATAATTGCATTTTTGTGTTATTGTGCACAATGATATAAAAACATTGTCCCAAAGTTCATTTTGAGACAAGAAAGTGCTACTGTGCATGCATGATAGGACTTGGATATGAGCACTTATTGATGCTTTGATTTTCTTAAGACACAAATATATTTGAAAAACTGTAATTTTATTTCTTTGTTTCTATGATGCCACTACTTCATTTTTGCAGCTTCTTGCTTTATCTATGAATCAGTGTGACATTAATAAAATGTAGATACAAAATGTACATAGAAAATATTCTTGTCTTTGCCATCTCAGGGGTAAAATAATCAGGTTTTTATTATTGTGATAACTTAGATATTAAACAGCTCTTTAGATATTTCATGTAATTTTACAAAGTCATTTTCATACATCAATAAATGGTAAATTTTATCCTTAGGTTTAAGTGTTGTGTTACATCAAATATCTATTCTTGCACCAAGGTTTTTTTTTTACCCTGTCTATTTGGTGGATTATTTAATATATATTTGAATATTGAAACAGTCTTCCATTTATTTATAATATGAAATAATATTTAATCACTAATAGTTTCCTTTGTGATACTTATGATTTTTTTCAAAAATATATCTGTTTTGGGTGATCTGTTCTTTATCTCTTTACAGTACAGGCATCCTTAAATAAGATGGGACATCTACAATAGTGTCTGGGTTTTGTAAATGTATATGGGATGGATCCCTAGGTGGGGTGGTTTCTCGATGGTCTTTCCCTCAGACTCTGTTCCACACTTTGTCTCTGTATCTCCTTCTGTGTGTCTTTTGTTTCCCCTTCTAAGAAGGACCAGAGTATTCACACTTCATTCTTTCTTCTTCTTGGGCATCATATGATATGTGAATTGTGTCTTGGGTATTCCAAGCTTCAGGGTTAGGGGAGCCAGGAAAGGAGACAACATTTGAAATGTAAAAAGGAATATATCTAATAAAAAAAGAAATAAGATGGGAAATACTTTCTTTGCCTTTTTCCAAACATGTTTGGAAATGTATACTATATACATGTATATCAGCTCTTCATGTCTCTGCACTTTTTTCAATTAAAAAATTGAAAATCCAATCATCATACAGACTTAGATATACTAAAATCACATTTTTCCTTTCACACTACTTTTCATGTTTAAAGTAATTAACCTACTTCTTGTTATTTATTAAGTCTTGGGGCAAAATTGAGATAAGATCTTGGCTTACTTCCAAGAGTATCAGCAGCAAATTCCTCTCGTCTCTTTCTTTTTGTTATGATTAAGCAGATTTGAGTTTTAATTTTTTTACTTATATTTTTAAATATAGCAATTAAAAGAGTAAGTTGGTGTAAGCAAGAGAGACTATCTTGTTCAGTAGATAAACTTGACAATGCTAAATTATTTGTCTAAAAATTAATCTAAAGTCAAACAATGACATAGAATAAAACTTTTGGGATATGAACATAAATCACAACTAAAAGGAAATCTAGAATTGCTGTCTTAATTTATGACATCCAACTTTAGGTAAGGCAGACTTACATAATGATAAAGCAGACTATTGTCCAGGAAGATATAAGCCCAATGATAATGCAACAGAAAACAGAGCAACAAATCATTTTGTAGTAAACAAAGATATAAATGGGGGAAAAATGGAGAAATGAGTGTTACTGTGGAAGATTTTAGTAGGTGCCTGGTAGTAAGTGAAAATCAAGCTGGCAGTCTTCTGGGTGGAGTTGCACCCAACAACTGTATCATTAATCTAATTGTCAGTTATGAAATTCTCGACCCCTAAGTAGCATATACACAGTACATTCAAGTTTTCACAAATTTTTTACCAACACACAGCACAAACTGAATTCCAAAACATGCTTTCATATCTCTACCTTAGAAAAATTATATTTATGTTTGTTTAAGATGGAGTAGTAAACACTAAGAAGACAAGTTATCTAAAATATTCATAAATATATGATGAATGGACCAGAGAACATAAACAACATATGGGTCAAAGAAAGTCTTAGGAATAGTAATGTACATATTTTTTCTTTTTTTTTCTTTTCTATATTCTTTGTTTACATTTCAAATGATTTTTCCTTTTCTGGTTCCCCCATCCCCATAAGTCCCATAAGTCCTCTTCTCTCTGCCCATTCCCCAATCAACCCCTCCCATTTCTCTGTCCTGGTACTATCCCTACAATGCTGCACCAAGCCTTTCCAGGACCAAGGCCCTCTTTCCATCTTCTTGGGAATGATTTGATATGTGAGCTGTATCTTGGGCATTCAGAGCCTCTGGGCTAATATCCACTTATCAGTGACTGCATTCCATGTGTGTTCTTTTGTGAATGAGTCACCTCACTTAGGATGATATTTTCCAGGACCAACCATTTGCCTAAGAATTTCATGAATTCATCGATTTTAATTGCTGAGTAGCATTCCATTGTGTAAATATACCACATTTTCTATAACCATTTCTCCAATGAGGGAAGTCTGGGTTCTTTCCCGCTTGTGGCTATTATAAATAAGGCTACTATGAACATAGTGGAGCATGTGTCCTTATTGCATGCCAGGAAATTCTTTGGGTATATGCCCAGGAATGGTATAGCAGGGTCCTCCGGAAGTGTTATGCCCAGTTTTCTGAGGAACTGCCAGACTGATTTCCAGAGTGGTTGTTCCAGCTTGCAATCCCACCAGCAGTTGACGAGTTTCCCTCTTTCTCCACATCCTCGCCAAAACCTTTTGTCTCCTGAGTTTTTAATATTAGCCATTCTGACTGGTGTGAGGTGAAATCTCAGGGTTGTGAAATGCAAATCAAAACAACCTTGAGATTTCACCTCACACCAGTCAGAATGGCTAAGTAATGTACATATGTTAATCATCATTAAATACCCACGGACTGAAAAAGTCTAGAACTGAACACAAGCTTTCATAAAGGCATATGGCATAAAATTATATGTACCATAGATAAATACAGCAACTTAATAAAATGTTAAAGAAATACATGAGAAGACTAACGTTTACATATTAGGAAATTAAAAAATGAAATTAAAACAAAAAAGCACTCAGATTTACAACATGAATCCAATTAATTTCAGGAAGAAAGCAGAGAAAGCAAGAATCTGTCTCTGTGCGTTAACACGTGAAGTAATTCGGATGAAGTTAGGGTAGCATCTACAAACATGCTATTTCCTATTTATTCTAATTACTCCCTCTTTTTTTAACCTCTTTTTTTACCCTCTGTGCTTAAAATCAATTTTCATGTAATTCTACTTATCTCTTTACTTTGGACACCTATTATACATGATTTTAAAATGTGTTTAAGCATCACTGTGAATTGTCAATACACAATTCAACAATCTAAGGTTACTTTAAATAGTGCTTCATGGATTTATTCAGTATATAACTTATATGCCTGATAATAGCTCACCCCTCCTATCCATGACCTCATCATTTTCATCTTTCATATGGCTTTACAATATGTTAGTACTACTAATATTTTCTCCACTTTATAATACTTCATTTATAATGAATGCAAAGAGTTTTTCTTAGAGACATCAAGTTTTACGCTACTCCTTATTGAGTATCGGCAGTGTGTGTGTGTGTGTGTGTGTGTGTGTTATGAGAATGAATTTCAAAATATAGTTATACATATATTTTTACCTTCACCTTTTTCATAGAAGTATAAATATTGTTCTTGTTGTATATTGGTTCAAGGAATCTTCATTCTCATTTCATAAACTGCTTTGTAAAATTATGAGTTTCAGAGCACATTTTCTACAAATGCACTCCAATACGCTTTGGTCGTTTTCACACAACCCCTTGCTCCCTTGCTACCTTTCTTCATTCTGCTAGTGATTTTCTTTCCCCAAGTAGTCATGGTTCAATATTCCTGTCTAAATTTCTTTTCTCCATTCTAAATTCCTCATATTAAAAACATGCAGTATTTTCTTTTTCTAAGTCTGACTTATTTCTCCTAATGTAGTTATCTCTAGCTAAAGTGCTTTCTCTACACCAACCTAATGTGGCTTTTCTTTTAGTGAATAACAATTCCTTATGTGCAGGCCATGTGCCTTATCCATCCATCTGCTGGCGGACACCTGGGCAAGTTGTCAAATTTCCTGACATTCTCTAATCTGTGATCAGTTCAGGAAAAGTCAATTTTCAGCTCGTACAGTTTTTCACGTGTTAAGAATGGTAGTGGACAATTTTAAGCTTTTTAAAATATTGTAGCAGAGTAAAAGAAGCATCTGGATTGCTGATGCAGAAAGTAATTCATTATTTTTGGCCCATCGCACCTTTAATGGGTGTGAAAAAATTACAATTAGACTTAATGAAAGTAAAAGAGTTTCTTTTATCTCATGCCTCAGAAAATCCTTAACCTTTTCTACATAATATTGGGAAATGTAACTGATCCCTTATGCAAAGGAATGAGAGACAGACTTGAACTCAGGACCTCATTCCGGTACTAAAATAAAATGGAGTGAAGGAAAAACGTTGAAACTGTTTTAGAGGTTCCCATCCTACAGAGAAGCCAGCTATTGGTGTCATAGGCTAGCATCCTTTGCCATTCAAGATGTGTTAAGTTACTTTCATATGTATGCAAAATGAGAAACTTATTTCTTATTGAAATCAGCATGAAATGATTGTGAGGAGAAAATTAAACATGACTTAACCATAAGAATTTTTATGATATTGAAGAAAAGGTGTTTTATTCTATCTAACTTAGTATATAAGGCTAATAACACCTACAGAGCAGACAGGATAACCTAAAAAAAAAAAGAAAGAAAGAAAAGTGAAGAAAAAGAAAAAGAAAAACAAGGTAAGAGCTGGAGCTTTAATACTGATAGCAGGTAACCTCGATATCTCCTTCCTTTAGTCTCCAAGGGAATTTAATCCTGAGAATCTTTAAAGTCTCTGCTACTTAAAAGTAAATTTATGCTAGCATTTGTAACTAATTAGTACCTGAACCTTTTACCAAATCCTGGATCATACAGTCTAAAAACATTATTTACTTATGTGTAGATTTTCCCATCAGAGTGAAAAACCAACCAATGAACTTGAACACTGATCTGAGCAGAGTTCTTTATTTAATGACCACTGAAGAGACGCTGGCTCCCCAAACCCTTTTTTGTTTTGTTTTGGTTTGTTTTTGGTTTGTTTGTTTTGTTTGTTTTGGTTTTTATTTTGTCTTTTTTATTTTCTATATTTTTTATTTACATTCCAAATGATTTCCCCTTTCCTCGTTCCCCCCTCCCCATAAGTCCCATAAGCCGTCTTCCCTCTGCCAATTACCAATCAACCCCTTCCACTTCTCTGTCCTGGTAATCCCCTACATTGCTGCATCAAGCCTTTCCAGGACCAGGGCCCTCTCCTTTCTTCTTCTTGGGAATGATTTGATATGTGAATTGTGTCTTGAGTATTCAGAGCTTCTGGGCTAATATCCACTTATCAGTGACTGCATATCATGAGTGTTCATTTGTGAATGGGTTACCAAAGTGTCATAATTAAAACAATGTAGATAATGGTCGTGAAAATACAATCCATGTTCCAATAAGAAACAAAGAGACTCAGGTAAGGGTCTGGCACAGGGAATGTAAAATGGGAAAAGGGGGAAAGAGAAGATAATTAAGTGCATAAATATAGCCATAAGCATATTTATAGAATGTACCAAAATATATCTTTTCTGCTCATTCCTAAAAACATGTTCTTAAATGAAATACAGTTCATGCTACATAATGAAGTTTATCTGTGCAATCATTAATCCAACATTTTATTTTAAAATATAATACTTTGAGTTCACAGGAATTAAGGTTTGTCATAAAGGGATTTTAAAAAAAAAAGAAAGAAAATTCAAAGATTAGTTTGGCCAATCTCATAGTATCATATATGGCTAATCTTTGAATAGTAAATGTTGGTAAGATGAATGTAGAACTTTTTAAAGGCTTTTGTAAGTACCCATTTCATTCTTATAGTGGTAACTAAATATAGTGGTAATACAGTTCTTTGGTCAAGAACTGTGGGGCTTTGAAAACAGGCAACTTATAGTTATAGATCCCTTTTGCCCACATTATAGCTATTGCTAAATAGAAACAGACAACAGATATATGACCCAAATTAACATAAGAAAAAAATAAAAAGGCAATGCTAAGAGTGCTACAAGTGGAGAGTTAAAGAATTCCTGACCCTTGTAAGGAGGAATATCAAACAAGAATTAAATTAAAGAGCCTTTATAGAAAACACCTGCAAAAGGAACAGTGACCTCTGACAGGCAACACCAGGGATATCAATTTATTTACAGTCTACCATCTCTTCAGTCTTAACATTTCTCTCAACACATCAAACCCAAACCAAAGCAAGAGGACAGACAATGTAACTGTTAAACTATTCCTCTACTTAGCCTCAGAGGGCAGAAACCATGTCAGAAAAGTAGGAGAGTAAACAAGCATCAGGAAATAACAAAGATGGACCACCACAATGGTTCAGAAAATTGAGGCTTACAGTAATGGCTATGCTGCTCAGTGGGTCTTCACAGTGCTTTGAGACTTATTAACCACAAGCATGCACCGGTGGTGGAGTTGCCTCTGAGGTTAACTTCCTGTTTGAAGAGCTGAAAATTTATATGAAGGATAAGAAGACTCCCTGGAGAGAGCTTAATTTTCACCTTGCAGAAATCACATTCAGCGTTAATTCGTGTGGTGAAAACCTCATGTGAAGCAAAAGTAAACATTGACAAACTTTTATCAATGGGAATATACACTTGCCTGTATACAAACAACATATATATGTATGTATATATTTGTATATACATATGAGATTTTTTATGAATGTTTTTAAGTACTATTTGTGATTTTTAAGGTTTCTGGTTTTATTTAAATATATCGATATGCTACAAGCTAAAAATC